>NC_083095.1:100950340-101604006 GCF_949774975.1 Lagenorhynchus albirostris | reverse complement strand
GTAAACTTGGCTACACAGGAACTGAATTACAAAACAGAACAGGGTCTCAAATGTAGAAAACCAACTTATGCTTGCTTAAGGGGAAAGGTGAGTTGGGGTGCTGCATAAAACAAGAGATTGAAATTAGCACAGATACCGTTCCATAAGCCAAATATGTAATAGACAAGAGCTACTCCTTGCTCAACGAAGTGGACTCAACACCCCATATTAAACGCCTAAGAATATACCTGACTAGTAAGAATCTTAAAACCTATGGATTTATATGTCTCCGAAAAGGAATCAAGCGTGTGTACAGCAGCATAAACGCAGCAGTGATAGGATTGGTGAGTTTCGGTGAGCAAATGCACACCCTTTGAAGTCATATTGCATGGTACCCATTCCATGGGTCACAACTCTCCAGGTTTAAGGGATTCCTCCTTCAGCTAAAACATGCATGTGGAACCCAGAGTATGATCCACCATGTGATCGGGAAACGTGTTCAAATGTGTCTCAGTTTTCGTCCCCTGGTACTCGGGTGCAACATTCCAGACGCTTTACTAACACTCTCCCCACTTGGAGAGTCAGTGCCTTTAACCTCCTGTTTGGCCCAGTTTGCAATTTCTGCGGGAAATGAACAGGAATAAGGAGAACCAATGAGAGACTAGCTGGAGGTGTCTGGACGTGCAAATTTAACTCTCATTTCCCACCAGGAAGAGGAATTAACCAAAGGCTCAGCTTGCCGTGCCGGAACCACACTAGGGCCTGAAGCAATCTTGCGGTGTTGCGGCCAGCTCACAAGAAAGCGAGTTGAACAAAGGAGCTCAGGGGTACTGTAATTCACAAACCTGCAGAGTTATAAATGACAGCTATCATCCAAAAATATATTGAAGTAAGGCTGCCAAGAGGACTTGAATGCGGGGCAGAATTGCAGGAAACCGATTTCAGGAGGTAGACTGGAATTGCATGAAAAGCATAGGAAAAGAGGCAGAACGGCCACAATGATGCACTTGGCCAAAAAGGGCGTATGCGTTTTTTCCTGAATATATTCAGGAAAAAACGCATACGCCCTTTTTGGCCAACCAAGCAAGCTTGCAAAGGAAATCTGCACTACAATGAAGTCTCACTGCCCCACGGGCAAAAGGGCCATCTGAAAAAAGTGTAAAATCCAGAAAGGCAGGACAGGCCATGGAGAACTGGGAGCCTTGTTATGCTGATGGGCGGGATGTAAATTGCCAACAGCCACTCTGGAGAAGTGTATGGTGTTTCCTGAAACATCTAAAAAACAAAGCAACAGAGCCTAGGGCACTTCCACTTATGCTCCTATAGCTTAGGGAAATTCAAATCAAAAAGACACAGCCACCCCAAAGTTTGGGACGGCTCTGTTTACAAGATCCTCGTTTATGGTACAAGTTCAATATCACAGAAAGCGAAAAATGAATAAAGAATTTGTGGTATTTACGTACAATTCAATATCACTCAGCAATGAAATCTATGTCATCAGGCCCGTAGCACCATAATGAGTGGATTCAGATACGATGATTCTAAGTGAAATAAGTCACACTGAAAAAGCAACATCATAAGATATCACTAATACACGGAATGTAAACTTGGCTACACAGGAACTGAATTTCAAAACAGAACAGGGTCTCAAATGTAGAAAACCAACTTATGCTTGCTTAAGGGGAAAGGTGAGTTGGGGTGCTGCATAAAACAAGAGATTGAAATTAGCACAGATACCGTTCCATAAGCCAAATATGTACTAGACAAGAGCTACTCCTTGCTCAACGAAGTGGACTCAACACCCCATATTAAACGCCTAAAAATATACCTGAATAGTAAGAATCTTAAAACCTATGGATTTATATGTCTCCGAAAAGGAATCAAGCGTGTGTACAGCAGCATAAACGCAGCAGTGATAGGATTGGTGAGTTTCGGTGAGCAAATGCAGAGCCTTTGAAGTCATATTGCATGGTACCCATTCCATGGGTCTCAACTCTCCAGGTTTAAGGGATTCTTCCTTCAGGTAAAACATGCATGTGGAACCCAGAGTATGATCCACCGTGTGATCGGGAAACGTGTTCAAATATGTCTCAGTTTAAGTCCCCTGGTACTCGGGTGCAACATTCCAGACGCTTTACTAACACTCTCCCCACTTGGAGAGTCAGTGCCTTTAACCTCCTGTTTGGCCCAGTTTGCAATTTCTGCGGGAAATGAACAGGAATAGGGAGAACCAATGAGAGACTAGCTGGAGGTGTCTGGACGGGCAAATTTAACTCTCATTTCCCTCCAGGAAGAGGAATTAACCAAAGGCTCAGCTTGCCGTGCCGGAACCACACTAGGGCCTGAAGCAATCTTGCGGTGTTGCGGCCAGCTCACAAGAAAGCGAACTGAACAAAGGAGCTCAGGGGCACTGTCATTCACAAACCTGCAGAGTTATAAATGACAGCTATCGTCCAAAAATATATTGAAGTAAGGCTGCCAACAGCACTTGAAAGCGGGGCAGAATTGCAGGACACCGATTTCAGGAGGTAGACTGGAATTGCATGAAAAGCATAGGAAAAGAGGCAGAACGTCCACAATGATGCACTTGGCCAAAAAGGGCGTATGCGTTTTTTCCTGAATATATTCAGGAAAAAACGCATACGCCCTTTTTGGCCAACCAAGCAAGCTTGCAAAGGAAATCTGCACTAAAATGAAGTCTCACTGCCCCACGGGCAAAAGGGCCATCTGCAAAAAGTGTAAAATCCAGAAAGGCAGGACAGGCCATGGAGAACTGGGAGCCTTGTTATGCTGATGGGCGGGATGTAAATTGCCAACAGCCACTCTGGAGAAGTGTATGGTGTTTCCTGAAACATCTAAAAAACAAAGCAACAGAGCCTAGGGCACTTCCACTTATGCTCCTATAGCTTAGGGAAATTAAAATCAAAAAGACACAGCAACCCCAAAGTTTGGGACGGCTCTGTTTACAAGATCCTCGTTTATGGTACAAGTTCAATATCACAGACAGCGAAAAATGAATAAAGAATTTGTGGTATTTACGTACAATGCAATATCACTCAGCAATGAAATCTCTGTCATCAGGCCCGTAGCACCATAATGAGTGGATTCAGATTCGATGATTCTAAGTGAAATAAGTCACACAGAAAAAGAAACATCATAAGATATCACTAATACACGGAATGTAAACTTGGATACCCAGGAACTGAATTACAAAACAGAACAGGGTCTCAAATGTAGAAAACCAACTTATGCTTCCTTAAGGGGAAAGGTGAGTTGGGGTGCTGCATAAAACCAGAGATTGAAATTAACACAGGTACCGTTCCATAAGCCAAATATGTAATAGACAAGAGCAACTCCTTGCTCAACGAAGTGGACTCAACACCCCATATTAAACGCCTAAGAATATACCTGACTAGTAAGAATCTTAAAACCTATGGATTTATATGTCTCCGAAAGCGAATCAAGCGTGTGTATCACGGCATAAACGCAGCAGTGATAGGATTGGTGAGGTTCGGTGAGCAAATGCAGACCCTTTGAAGTCATATGCATGGTACCCATTCCATGGGTCTCAACTCTCCAGGTTTAAGGGATTCTTCATTCAGCTAAAACATGCATGTGTAACCCAGAGTATGATCCACCGTGTGATCGGGAAACGTGTTCAAATATGTCTCAGTTTTTGTCCCCTGGTACTCGGGTGCAACATTCCAGACGCTTTACTAACACTCTCCCCACTTGGAGAGTCAGTGCCTTTAACGTCCTGTTTGGCCCAGTTTGCAATTTCCGCGGGAAATGAACAGGAATAGGGAGAACCAATGAGAGACTAGCTGGAGGTGTCTGGACGGGCAAATTTACTCTCATTTCCCACCAGGAAGAGGAATTAACCAAAGGCTCAGCTTGCCGTGCCGGAACCACACTACGGCTTGAAGCAATCTTGCGGTGTTGCGGCCAGCTCACAAGAAAGCGAGTTGAAGAAAGGATCTCAGGGGCCCTGTTATTCACAAACCTGCAGAGTTATAAATGACAGCTATAGTCCAAAATTATATTGAAGTAAGGCTGCCAAGAGCACTTGAAAGCGGGGCAGAATTGCAGGAAACCGATTTCAGGAGGTAGACTGGAATTGCATGAAAAGCATAGGAAAAGAGGCAGAACGTCCACAATGATGCACTTGGTCAAAAAGGGCGTATGCGTTTTTTCCTGAATATATTCAGGAGAAAACGCATACGCCCTTTTTGGCCAACCAAGCAAGCTTGCAAAGGAAATCTGAACTACAATGAAGTCTCACTGCCCCCCGGGCAAAAGGGACATCTGAAAAAAGTGTAAAATCCAGAAAGGCAGGACAGGCCATGGAGAATTGGGAGCCTTGTTATGCTGATGGGCGGGATGTAAATTGCCAACAGCCACTCTGGAGAAGTGTATGGTGTTTCCTGAAGCATCTAAAAAACAAAGCAACAGAGCCTAGGGCACTTCCACTTATGCTCCTATAGCTTAGGGAAATTCAAATCAAAAAGACACATCCACCCCAAAGTTTGGGCCGGCTCTGTTTACAAGAACCTCGTTTATGGTACAAGTTCAATATCACAGAAAGCGAAAAATGAATAAAGAATTTGTGGTATTTACGTACAATGCAATATCACTCAGCAATGAAATCTATGTCATCAGACCCGTAGCAGCATAATAAGTGAATTCAGGTATGATGATTCTAAGAGAAATAAGTCACACAGAAAAAGAAATATCATAAGGTATCACTAATACACGGAATGTAAACTTGGCTACCCAGGAACTGAATTACAAAACAGAACAGGGTCTCAAATGTAGAAAACCAACTTATGCTTGCTTAAGGGGAAAGGTGCGTTGGGGTGCTGCATAAAACCAGAGATTGAAATTAGCACAGATACCGTTCCATAAGCCAAATATGTAATAGACAAGAGCTACTCCTTCCTCAACGAAGTGGACTCAACACCCCATATTAAACGCCTAAGGATATACCTGACTAGTAAGAATCTTAAAACCTATGGATTTACATGTCTCCAAAAGAGAATCAAGCATGTGTACAGCAGCATAAATGCAGCAGTGATAGGATTAGTGAGGTTCGGTGAGCAAATGCAGAGCCTTTGAAGTCATATTGCATGGTACCCATTCCATGGGTCACAACTCTCCAGGTAAGTGATTCTTCCTTCAGCTAAAACATGCATGTGGAACCCAGAATATGATGCACCGTGTGATCGGGAAACGTGATCAAATGTGTCTCACTTTTCGTCCCCTGGTACTCGGGTGCAACATTCCAGACGCTTTACTAACACTCTCCCCACTTGGAGAGTCAGTGCCTTTAACCTCCTGTTTGGCCCAGTTTGCAATTTCTGTGGGAAATGAACAGGAATAGGGAGAACCAATGAGAGACTAGCTGGAGGTGTCTGGACGGGCAAATTTAACTCTCATTTCCCACCAGGAAGAGGAATTAACCAAAGGCTCAGCTTGCCGTGCCGGAACCACACTAGGGCCTGAAGCAATCCTGCGGTGTTGCGGCCAGCTCACAAGAAAGCGAGTTGAAGAAAGGATCTCAGGGGCCCTGTCATTCACAAACCTGCAGAGTTATAAATGACAGCTATCGTCCAAAAATATATTGAAGTAAGGCTGCCAAGAGGACTTGAAAGCGGGGCAGAATTGCAGGAAACCGATTTCAGGAGGTACACTGGATTTGCATGAAAAGCATAGGAAAAGAGGCAGAACGTCCACAATGATGCACTTGGCCAAAAAGGGCGTATGCGTTTTTTCCTGAATATATTCAGGAAAAAACGCATACGCACTTTTTGCCCAAGCAAGCAAGCTAGCAAAGGAAATCTGCACTACAATGAAGTCTCACTGCCCCACGGGCAAAAGGGCCATCTGAAAAAAGTGTAAAATCCAGAAAGGCAGGACAGGCCATGGAGAACTGGGAGCCTTGTTATGCTGATGGGCGGGATGTCAATTGCTAACAGCCACTCTGGAGAAGTGTATGGTGTTTCCTGAAACATCTAAAAAACAAAGCAACAGAGCCTAGGGCACTTCCACTTATGCTCCTATAGCTTAGGAAAATTCAAATCAAAAAGACACAGCCACCCCAAAGTTTGGGCCGGCTCTGTTTACAAGAACCTCGTTTATGGTACAAGTTCAATATCACAGAAAGCGAAAAATGAATAAAGAATTTGTGGTATTTACGTACAATGCAATAACACTCAGCAATGAAATCTATGTCATCAGACCCGTAGCAGCATAATGAGTGCACTCAGGTACGATGATTCTAAGAGAAAAAAGTCACACAGAAAAAGAAATATCAGAAGGTATCAGTAATACACGGAATGTAAACTTGTCTACCCAGGAACTGAATTACAAAACAGAACAGGGTCTCAAATGTAGAAAACCAACTTATGCTTGCTTAAGGGGAAAGGTGAGTTGGGGTGCTGCATAAAACCAGAGATTGAAATTAGCACAGATACCGTTCCATAAGCCAAATATGTAATAGACAAGAGCTACTCCTTGCTCAACGAAGTGGACTCAACACCCCATATTAAACGCCTAAAAATATACCTGAATAGTAAGAATCTTAAAACCTATGGATTTATATGTTTCCGAAAAGGAATCAAGCGTGTGTACAGCAGCATAAATGCAGCAGTGATAGGATTGGTGAGTTTCAGTGAGCAAATGCAGACCCTTTGAAGTCATATTGCATGGTACCCATTCCATGGGTCACAACTCTCCAGGTAAGGGATTCTTCCTTCAGCTAAAACATGCATTTGGAACCCAGAGTATGATCCACCATGTGATCGGGAAACGTGTTCAAATGTGTCTCAGTTTTCGTCCCCTGGTACTCGGGTGCAACATTCCAGACGCTTTACTAACACTCTCCCCACTTGGAGAGTCAGTGCCTTTAACCTCCTGTTTGGCCCAGTTTGCAATTTCTGCGGGAAATGAACAGGAATAGGGAGAACCAATGAGAGACTAGCTGGAGGTTTCTGGACGTGAAAATTTAACTCTCATTTCCCACCAGGAAGAGGAATTAACCAAAGGCTCATCTTGCCGTGCCGGAACCACAGTAGGGCCTGAAGCAATCCTGCGGTGTTGCGGCCAGCTCACAATAAAGAGAGTTGAAGAAAGGATCTCAGGGGCACTGTCATTCACAAACCTGCAGAGTTATAAATGACAGCTATCGTCCAAAAATATATTGAAGTAAGGCTGCCAAGAGCACTTGAAAGCGGGGCAGAATTGCAGGAAACCGATTTCAGGAGGTAGACTGGAATTGCATGAAAAGCATAGGAAAAGAGGCAGAACGTCCACAATGATGCACTTGGCCAAAAAGGGCGTATGCGTTTTTTCCTGAATATATTCAGGAAAAAACGCATACGCCCTTTTTGGCCAACCAAGCAAGCTTGCAAAGGAAATCTGCACTACAATGAAGTCTCACTGCCCCACGGGCAAAAGGTCCATCTAAAAAAGGGTAAAATCCAGAAACGCAGGACAGGCCATGGAGAACTGGGAGCCTTGTTATGCTGATGGGCGGGATGTAAATTGCCAACAGCCACTCTGGAGAAGTGTATGGTGTTTCCTGAAGCATCTAAAAAACAAAGCAACAGAGCCTAGGGCACTTCCACTTATGCTCCTATAGCTTAGGGAAATTCAAATCAAAAAGACACAGCCACCCCAAAGTTTGGGACGGCTCTGTTTACAAGAACCTCGTTTATGGTACAAGTTCAATATCACAGAAAGCGAAAAATGAATAAAGAATTTGTGGTATTTACGTACAATGCAATATCACTCAGCAATGAAATCTATGACATCAGACCCGTAACAGCATAATGAGTGGATTCAGGTACGATGATTGTAAGTGAAATAAGTCACACAGAAAAAGAAATATCATAAGGTATCACTAATACACGGAATGTAAACTTGGGTACCCAGGAACTGAATTTCAAAACAGAACAGGGTCTCAAATGTAGAAAACCAACTTATGCTTGCTTAAGGGGAAAGGTGAGTTGGGGTGCTGCATAAAACCAGAGATTGAAATTAGGACAGATACCATTCCATAAGCCAAATATATAATAGACAAGAGCTACTCCTTGCTCAACGAAGTGGACTCAACACCCCATATTAAACGCCTAAGAATATACCTGACTAGTAAGAATCTTAAAACCTATGGATTTACATGTCTCCAAAAGAGAATCAAGTGTGTGTACAGCAGCATTAACGCAGCAGTGATAGGATTAGTGAGGTTCGGTGAGCAAATGCAGACCCTTTGAAGTCATATTGCATGGTACCCATTCCATGGGACACAACTCTCCAGGTTTAAGGGATTCTTCCTTCAGCTAAAACATGCATGTGGAACCCAGAGTAGGATCCACCGTGTGATCGGGAAACGTGTTCAAATGTGTCTCAGTTTTCGTCCCCTGGTACTCGGGTGCAACATTCCAGACGCTTTACTAACACTCTCCCCACTTGGAGAGTCAGTGCCTTTAACCTCCTGTTTGGCCCAGTTTGCAATTACTGTGGGAAATGGACAGGAATAGGGAGAACCAATGAGAGACTAGCTGGAGGTGTCTGGACGGGCAAATTTAACTCTCATTTCCCACCAGGAAGAGGAATTAACCAAAGGCTCAGCTTGCCGTCCGAGAACCACACTAGGGCCTGAAGCAATCCTGCGGTGTTGCGGCCAGCTCACAATAAAGAGAGTTGAAGAAAGCATCTCAGGGGCCCTGTCATTCACAAACCTGCAGAGTTATAAATGACAGCTATCGTCCAAAAATATATTGAAGTAAGGCTGCCAAGAGCACTTGAAAGCGGGGCAGAATTGCAGGAAACCGATTTCAGGAGGTAGACTGGAATTGCATGAAAAGCATAGGAAAAGAGGCAGAACGTCCACAATGATGCACTTGGCCAAAAAGGGCGTATGCGTTTTTTCCTGAATATATTCAGGAAAAAACGCATACGCCCTTTTTGGCCAACCAAGCAAGCTTGCAAAGGAAATCTGCACTAAAATGAAGTCTCACTGCCCCCTGGTCAAAAGGGCCATCTGCAAAAAGTGTAAAATCCAGAAAGGCAGGACAGGCCATGGAGAACTGGGAGCCTTGTTATGCTGATGGGCGGGATGTCAATTGCCAACAGCCACTCTGGAGAAGTGTATGGTGTTTCCTGAAACATCTAAAAAACAAAGCAACAGAGCCTAGGGCACTTCCACTTATGCTCCTATAGCTTAGGGAAATTCAAATCAAAAAGACACAGCCACCCCAAAGTTTGGGACGGCTCTGTTTACAAGATCCTCATTTATGGTACAAGTTCAATATCACAGAAAGCGAAAAATGAATAAAGAATTTGTGGTATTTACGTACAATGCAATATCACTCAGCAATGAAATCTATGTCATCAGGCCCGTAGCACCATAATGAGTGGATTCAGATTCGATGATTCTAAGTGAAATAAGTCACACAGAAAAAGAAACATCATAAGATATCACTAATACACGGAATGTAAACTTGGCTACACAGGACCTGAATTACAAAACAGAACAGGGTCTCAAATGTAGAAAACCAACTTATGCTTACTTAAGGGGAAAGGTGAGTTGGGGTGCTGCATAAAACAAGAGATTGAAATTAGCACAGATACCGTTCCATAAGCCAAATATGTAATAGACAAGAGCTACTCCTTCCTCAACGAAGTGGACTCAACACCCCATATTAAACGCCTAAGAATATACCTGACTAGTAAGAATGTTAAAACCTATGGATTTATATGTCTCCGAAAAGGAATCAAGCATGTGTACAGCAGCATAAACGCAGCAGTGATAGGATTGGTGAGTTTTGGTGAGCAAATGCAGACCCTTTGAAGTCATATTGCATGGTACCCATTCCATGGGTCACAACTCTCCAGGTTTAAGGGATTCCTCCTTCAGCTAAAACATGCATGTGGAACCCAGAGTATGATCCACCGTGTGATCGGGAAACGTGTTCAAATGTGTCTCAGTTTTCGTCCCCTGCTACTCGGGTGCAACATTCCAGACGCTTTACTAACACTCTCCCCACTTGGAGAGTCAGTGCCTTTAACCTCCTGTTTGGCCCAGTTTGCAGTTTCTGCGGGAAATGAACAGGAATAGGGAGAACCAATGAGAGACTAGCTGGAGGTGTCTGGACGGGCAAATTTAACTCTCATTTCCCACCAGGAACAGGAATTAACCAAAGGCTCAGCTTGCCATGCCGGAACCACACTAGGGCCTGAAGCAATCTTGCGGTGTTGCGGCCAGCTCACAAGAAAGCCAGTTGAAGAAAGGAGCTCAGGGGCACTGTAATTCACAAACCTGCAGAGTTATAAATGACAGCTATCGTCCAAAAATATATTGAAGTAAGGCTGCCAAGAGCACTTGAATGCGGGGCAGAATTGCAGCAAACCGATTTCAGGAGGTAGACTGGAATTGCATGAAAAGCATAGGAAAAGAGGCAGAACGTCCACAATGATGCACTTGGCCAAAAAGGGCGTATGCGTTTTTTCCTGAATATATTCAGGAAAAAACGCATACGCCCTTTTTGGCCAACCAAGCAAGCTTGCAAAGGAAATCTGCACTACAATGAAGTCTCACTGCCCCACGGGCAAAAGGGCCATCTGAAAAAAGTGTAAAATCCAGAAAGGCAGGACAGGCCATGGAGAACTGGGAGCCTTGTTATGCTGATGGGCGGGATGTAAATTGCCAACAGCCACTCTGGAGAAGTGTATGGTGTTTCCTGAAACATCTAAAAAACAAAGCAACAGAGCCTAGGGCACTTCCACTTATGCTCCTATAGCTTAGGGAAATTAAAATCAAAAAGACACAGCCACCCCAAAGTTTGGGACGGCTCTGTTTACAAGATCCTCGTTTATGGTACAAGTTCAATATCACAGAAAGCGAAAAATGAATAAAGAATTTGTGGTATTTACGTACAATGCAATATCACTCAGCAATGAAATCTATGTCATCAGGCCCGTAGCACCATAATGAGTGGATTCAGATTCGATGATTCTAAGTGAAATAAGTCACACAGAAAAAGAAACATCATAAGATATCACTAATACACGGAATGTAAACTTGGCTACACAGGACCTGAATTACAAAACAGAACAGGGTCTCAAATGTAGAAAACCAACTTATGCTTACTTAAGGGGAAAGGTGAGTTGGGGTGCTGCATAAAACAAGAGATTGAAATTAGCACAGATACCGTTCCATAAGCCAAATATGTAATAGACAAGAGCTACTCCTTCCTCAACGAAGTGGACTCAACACCCCATATTAAACGCCTAAGAATATACCTGACTAGTAAGAATGTTAAAACCTATGGATTTATATGTCTCCGAAAGGGAATCAAGCATGTGTACAGCAGCATAAACGCAGCAGTGATAGGATTGGTGAGTTTTGGTGAGCAAATGCAGACCCTTTGAAGTCATATTGCATGGTACCCATTCCATGGGTCACAACTCTCCAGGTTTAAGGGATTCCTCCTTCAGCTAAAACATGCATGTGGCACCCAGAGTATGATCCACCGTGTGATCGGGAAACGTGTTCAAATGTGTCTCAGTTTTCGTCCCCTGCTACTCGGGTGCAACATTCCAGACGCTTTACTAACACTCTCCCCACTTGGAGAGTCAGTGCCTTTAACCTCCTGTTTGGCCCAGTTTGCAGTTTCTGCGGGAAATGAACAGGAATAGGGAGAACCAATGAGAGACTAGCTGGAGGTGTCTGGACGGGCAAATTTAACTCTCATTTCCCACCAGGAAGAGGAATTAACCAAAGGCTCAGCTTGCCGTGCCGGAACCACACTAGGGCCTGAAGCAATCTTGCGGTGTTGCGGCCATCTCACAAGAAAGCCAGTAGAAGAAAGGAGCTCAGGGGCACTGTAATTCACAAACCTGCAGAGTTATAAATGACAGCTATCGTCCAAAAATATATTGAAGTAAGGCTGCCAAGAGCACTTGAATGCGGGGCAGAATTGCAGGAAACCGATTTCAGGAGGTAGACTGGAATTGCATGAAAAGCATAGGAAAAGAGGCAGAACGTCCACAATGATGCACTTGGCCAAAAAGTGCGTATGCGTTTTTTCCTGAATATATTCAGGAAAAAACGCATACGCCCTTTTTGGCCAACCAAGCAAGCTTGCAAAGGAAATCTGCACTACAATGAAGTCTCACTGCCCCATGGGCAAAAGGGCCATCTGAAAAAAGTGTAAAATCCAGAAAGGCAGGACAGGCCATGGAGAACTGGGAGCCTTGTTATGCTGATGGGCGGAATGTCAATTGCCAACAGCCACTCTGGAGAAGTGTATGGTGTTTCCTGAAACATCTAAAAAACAAAGCAACAGAGCCTAGGGCACTTCCACTTATGCTCCTATAGCTTAGGGAAATTAAAATCAAAAAGACACAGCCACCCCAAAGTTCGGGACGGCTCTGTTTACAAGATCCTCGTTTATGGTTCAAGTTCAATATCACAGAAAGCGAAAAATGAATAAAGAATTTGTGGTATTTACGTAGAATGCAATATCACTCAGCAATGAAATCTATGTCATCAGGCCCGTAGCACCATAATGAGTGGATTAAGATTCGATGATTCTAAGTGAAATAAGTCACACAGAAAAAGAAACATCATAAGATATCACTAATACACGGAATGTAAACTTGGCTACACAGGACCTGAATTACAAAACAGAACAGGGTCTCAAATGTAGAAAACCAACTTATGCTTACTTAAGGGGAAAGGTGAGTTGGGGTGCTGCATAAAACAAGAGATTGAAATTAGTACAGATACCGTTCCATAAGCCAAATATGTAATAGACAAGAGCTACTCCTTCCTCAACGAAGTGGACTCAACACCCCATATTAAACGCCTAAGAATATACCTGACTAGTAAGAATGTTAAAACCTATGGATTTATATGTCTCCGAAAAGGAATCAAGCATGTGTACAGCAGCATAAACGCAGCAGTGATAGGATTGGTGAGTTTTGGTGAGCAAATGCAGACCCTTTGAAGTCATATTGCATGGTACCCATTCCATGGGTCACAACTCTCCAGGTTTAAGGGATTCCTCCTTCAGCTAAAACATGCATGTGGAACCCAGAGTATGATCCACCGTGTGATCGGGAAAGGTGTTCAAATGTGTCTAAGTTTTCGTCCACTGGTACTCGGGTGCAACATTCCAGACGCTTTACTAACACTCTCCCCACTTGGAGAGTCAGTGCCTTTAACCTCCTGTTTGGCCCAGTTTGCAGTTTCTGCGGGAAATGAACAGGAATAGGGAGAACCAATGAGAGACTAGCTGGAGGTGTCTGGACGGGCAAATTTAACTCTCATTTCCCACCAGGAAGAGGAATCAACCAAAGGCTCAGCTTGCCGTCCGGGAACCACACTAGGGCCTGAAGCAATCCTGCGGTGTTGCGGCCAGCTCACAATAAAGAGAGTTGAAGAAAGGATCTCAGTGGCACTGTCATTCACAAACTTGCAGAGTTATAAATGACAGCTATCGTCCAAAAATATATTGAAGTAAGGCTGCCAAGAGGACTTGAAAGCGGGGCAGAATTGCAGGAAACCGATTTCAGGAGGTACACTGGAATTGCATGAAAAGCATAGGAAAAGAGGCAGAACGTCCACAATGATGCACTTGGCCAAAAAGGGCGTATGCGTTTTTTCCTGAATATATTCAGGAAAATACGCATACGCCCTTTTTGGCCAACCAAGCAAGCTTGCAAAGGAAATCTGCACTACAATGAAGTCTCACTGCCCCACGGGCAAAAGGGCCATCTGAAAAAAGTGTAAAATCCAGAAAGGCAGGACAGGCCATGGAGAACTGGGAGCCTTGTTATGCTGATGGGCGGGATGTAAATTGCCAACAGCCACTCTGGAGAAGTGTATGGTGTTTCCTGAAACATCTAAAAAACAAAGCAACAGAGCCTAGGGCACTTCCACTTATGCTCCTATAGCTTAGGGAAATTAAAATAAAAAAGACACAGCCACCCCAAAGTTTGGGACGGCTCTGTTTACAAGAACCTCGTTTATGGTACAAGTTCAATATCACAGAAAGCGAAAAATGAATAAAGAATTTGTGGTACTTACGTACAATGCAATATCACTCAGCAATGAAATCTATGTCATCAGACCCGTAGCAGCATAATGAGTGGACTCAGGTACGATGATTCTAAGAGAAATAAGTCACACAGAAAAAGAAATATCATAAGGTATCACTAATACACGGAATGTAAACTTGGCTACCCAGGAACTGAATTACAAAACAGAACAGTGTCTCAAATGTAGAAAACCAACTTATGCTTGCTTAAGGGAAAGGTGAGTTGGGGTGCTGCATAAAACAAGAGATTGAAATTAGCACAGATACCGTTCCATAAGCCAAATATGTAATAGACAAGAGCTACTCCTTGCTCAACGAAGTGGACTCAACACCCCATATTAAACGCCTAAAAATATACCTGAATAGTAAGAATCTTAAAACCTATGGATTTATATGTCTCCGAAAAGGAATCAAGCGTGTGTACAGCAGCATAAACGCAGCAGTGATAGGATTGGTGAGTTTCGGTGAGCAAATGCAGACCCTTTGAAGTCATATTGCATGGTACCCATTCCATGGGTCTCAACTCTCAAGGTTTAAGGGATTCTTCCTTCAGGTAAAACATGCATGTGGAACCCAGAGTATGATCCACCGTGTGATCGGGAAACGTGTTCAAATATGTCTCAGTTTTCGTCCCCTGGTACTCGGGTGCAACATTCCAGACGCTTTACTAACACTCTCCCCACTTGGAGAGTCAGTGCCTTTAACCTCCTGTTTGGCCCAGTTTCCAATTTCTGCGGGAAATGAACAGGAATAGGGAGAACCAATGAGAGACTAGCTGGAGGTGTCTGGACGTGCAAATTTAACTCTCATTTCCCACCAGGAAGAGGAATTAACCAAAGGCTCAGCTTGCCATGCCGGAACCACACTAGGGCCTGAAGCAATCGTGCGGTGTTGCGGCCAGCTCACAAGAAAGCGAATTGAACAAAGGAGCTCAGGGGCACTGTAATTCACAAACCTGCAGAGTTATAAATGACAGCTATCGTCCAAAAATATATTGAAGTAAGGCTGCCAAGAGCACTTGAAAGCGGGGCAGAATTGCAGGAAACCGATTTCAGGAGGTAGACTGGAATTGCATGAAAAGCATAGGAAAAGAGGCAGAACGTCCACAATGATGCACTTGGACAAAAAGGGCGTATGCGTTTTTTCCTGAATATATTCAGGAAAAAACGCATACGCCCTTTTTGGCCAACCAAGCAAGCTTGCAAAGGAAATCTGCACTACAATGAAGTCTCACTGCCCCACGGGCAAAAGGGCCATCTGAAAAAAGTGTAAAATCCAGAAAGGCAGGACAGGCCACGGAGAACTGGGAGCCTTGTTATGCTGATGGGCGGGATGTAAATTGCCAACAGCCACTCTGGAGAAGTGTATGGTGTTTCCTGAAACATCTAAAAAACAAAGCAACAGAGCCTAGGGCACTTCCACTTATGCTCCTATAGCTTAGGGAAATTAAAATCAAAAAGACACAGCCACCCCAAAATTTGGGACGGCTCTGTTTACAAGATCCTCGTTTATGGTACAAGTTCAATATCACAGAAAGCGAAAAATGAATAAAGAATTTGTGGTATTTACGTACAATGCAATATCACTCAGCAATGAAATCTATGTCATCAGGCCCGTAGCACAATAATGAGTGGATTCAGATACGATGATTCTAAGTGAAATAAGTCACACTGAAAAAGCAACATCATAAGATATCACTAATACACGGAATGTAAACTTGGCTACACAGGAACTGAATTACAAAACAGAACAGGGTCTCAAATGTAGAAAACCAACTTATGCTTGCTTAAGGGGAAAGGTGAGTTGGGGTGCTGCATAAAACAAGAGATTGAAATTAGCACAGATACCGTTCCATAAGCCAAATATGTAATAGACAAGAGCTACTCCTTGCTCAACGAAGTGGACTCAACACCCCATATTAAACGCCTAAAAATATACCTGACTAGTAAGAATCTTAAAACCTATGGAATTACATGTCTCCAAAAGAGAATCAAGCGTGTGTACAGCAGCATAAACGCAGCAGTGATAGGATTGGTGAGGTTTGGTGAGCAAATGCAGACCCTTTGAAGTCATATTGTATGGTACCCATTCCATGGGTCTCAACTCTCCAGGTTTAAGGGATTCTTCCTTCAGCTAAAACATGCATGTGGAACCCAGAGTATGATCCACCGTGTGATCGGGAAACGTGTTCAAATATGTCTCAGTTTAAGTCCCCTGGTACTCGGGTGCAACATTCCAGACGCTTTACTAACACTCTCCCCACTTGGAGAGTCAGTGCCTTTAACCTCCTGTTTGACCCAGTTTACAATTTCTGCGGGAAATGAACAGGAATAGGGAGAACCAATGAGAGACTAGCTGGAGGTGTCTGGACTGGCAAATTTAACTCTCATTTCCCACCAGGAAGAGGAATTAACCAAAGGCTCAGCTTGCCGTGCCGGAACCACACTAGGGCCTGAAGCAATCTTGCGGTGTTGCGGCCAGCTCACAAGAAAGCGAATTGAACAAAGGAGCTCAGGGGCACTGTAATTCACAAACCTGCAGAGTTATAAATGACAGCTATCGTCCAAAAATATATTGAAGTAAGGCTGCCAAGAGGACTTGAAATCGGGGCATAATTGTAGGAAACCGATTTCATTAGGTAGACTGGAATTGCATGAAAAGCATAGGAAAAGAGGCAGAACGTCCACAATGATGCACTTGGCCTAAAAGGGCGTATGCGTTTTTTCCTGAATATATTCAGGAAAAAACGCATACGCCCTTTTTGGCCAACCAAGCAAGCTTGCAAAGGAAATCTGCACTACAATGAAGTCTCACTGCCCCCGGGGCAAAAGGGCCATCTGAAAAAAGTGTAAAATCCAGAAAGGCAGGACAGGCCATGGAGAACTGGGAGCCTTGTTATGCTGATGGGCGGGATGTAAATTGCCAACAGCCACTCTGGAGAAGTGTATGGTGTTTCCTGAAACATCTAAAAAACAAAGCAACAGAGCCTAGGGCACTTCCACTTATGCTCCTATAGCTTAGGGAAATTAAAATCAAAAAGACATAGCCACACCAACGTTTGGGACAACTCTGTTTACAAGAACCTCGTTCATGGTACAAGTTCAATATCACAGAAAGCGAAAAATGAATAAAGAATTTGTGGTATTTACGTACAATGCAATATCACTCAGCAATGAATATATGTCATCAGACCCGTAGCAGCATAATGAGTGGATTCAGGTACGATGATTCTAAGTGAAATATGTCACATAGAAAAAGAAATATAATAAGGTATCACTAATACACGGAATATAAACTTGGCTACCCAGGAACTGAATTTCAAAACAGAACAGGGTCTCAAATGTAGAAAACCAACCTATGCTTTCTTAAGGGGAAAGGTGAGTTGGGGGACTGCATAAAACCAGAGATTGAAATTAGCACTGATACCATTCCATAAGCCAAATATGTAATAGACAAGAGCTACCACTTGCTCAACGAAGTGGACTCAACACCCCATATTAAACGCCTAAGAATATACCTGACTAGTAAGAATCTTAAAACCTATGGATTTACATGTCTCCGAAAGCGAATCAAGCATGTGTATCACGGCATAAACGCAGCAGTGATAGGATTGGTGAGGTTCGGTGAGCAAATGCAGACCCTTTGAAGTCATATTGCATGGTACCCATTCCATGGGTCTCAACTCTCCAGGTTTAAGGGATTCTTCATTCAGCTAAAACATGCATGTGTAACCCAGAGTATGATCCACCGTGTGATCGGGAAACGTGTTCAAATATGTCTACGTTTAAGTCCCCTGGTACTCGGGTGCAACATTCCAGACGCTTTACTAACACTCTCCCCACTTGGAGAGTCAGTGCCTTTAACGTCCTGTTTGGCCCAGTTTGCCATTTCTGCGGGAAATGAACAGGAATAGGGAGAACCAATGAGAGACTAGCTGGAGGTGTCTGGACGGGCAAATATAACTCTCATTTCCCACCAGGAAGAGGAATTAACCAAAGGCTCAGCTTGCCGTGCCGGAAGCACACTAGGGCCTGAAGCAATCCTGCGGTGTTGCGGACAGCTCACAATAAAGAGAGTTGAAGAAAGGATCTCAGGGGCACTGTCATTCACAAACCTGCAGAGTTATAAATGACAGCTATCGTCCAAAAATATATTGAAGTAAGGCTGCCAAGAGCACTTGAAAGCGGGGCAGAATTGCAGGAAACCGATTTCAGGAGGTAGACTGGAATTGCATGAAAAGCATAGGAAAAGAGGCAGAACGTCCACAATGATGCACTTGGCCAAAAAGCGCGTATGCGTTTTTTCCTGAATATATTCAGGAAAAAACGCATGCGCACTTTTTGGCCAACCAAGCAAGCTTGCAAAGGAAATCTGCACTACAATGAAGTCTCACTGCCCCCTGGGCAAAAGGGCCATCTGAAAAAAGTGTAAAATCCAGAAAGGCAGGACAGGCCATGGAGAACTGGGAGCCTTGTTATGCTGATGGGCGGGATGTAAATTGCCAACAGCCACTCTGGAGAAGTGTATGGTGTTTCCTGAAACATCTAAAAAACAAAGCAACAGAGCCTAGGGCACTTCCACTTATGCTCCTATAGCTTAGGGAAATTCAAATCGAAAAGACACAGCCACCCAAAATTTTGGGACGGCTCTGTTTACAAGAACCTCGTTTATGGTACAAGTTCAATATCACAGAAAGCGAAAAATGAATAAAGAATTTGTGGTACTTACGTACAATGCCATATCACTCAGCAATGAAATCTATGTCATCAGGCCCGTAGCAGCATAATGAGTGGATTCAGGTACGATGATTCTAAGTGAAATATGTCACACAGAAAAAGAAATATCATAAGGTATCACTAATACACGGAATGTAAACTTGGCTACCCAGGAACTGAATTACATAACAGAACAGGGTCTCAAATGTAGAAAACCAACTTATGCTTGCTTAAGGGAAAGGTGAGTTGGGGTGCTGCATAAAACCAGAGATTGAAATTAGCACAGATACCGTTCCATAAGCCAAATATGTAATAGACAAGAGCTACTCCTTGCTCAACGAAGTGGACTCAACACCCCATATTAAACGCCTAAGAATATACCTGACTGGTTAGAATCTTAAAACCTATGGATTTACATGTCTCTGAAAGAGAATCAAGCGTGTGTACAGCAGCATAAACTCAGCAGTGATAGGATTGGTGAGGTTCGGTGAGCAAATGCAGACCCTTTGAAGTCATATAGCATGGTACCCATTCCATGGGTCACAACTCTCCAGGTTTAAGGGATTCCTCCTTCAGCTAAAACATGCATGTGGAACCCAGAGTATGATCCACCGTGTGATCGGGAAACGTGTTCAAATGTGTCTCAGTTTTCGTCCCCTGGTACTCGGGTGCAACATTCCAGACGCTTTACTAACACTCTCCCCACTTGGAGAGTCAGTGCCTTTAACGTCCTGTTTGGCCCAGTTTGCAATTTCTGCGGGAAATGAACAGGAATAGGGAGAACCAATGAGAAACTAGCTGGAGGTGTCTGGACGGGCAAATTTAACTCTCATTTCCCACCAGGAAGAGGAATTAACCAAAGGCTCAGCTTGCCGTGCCGGAACCACACTAGGGCCTGAAGCAATCCTGTGGTGTTGCAGCCAGCTCACAATAAAGAGAGTTGAAGAAAGGATCTCAGCGGCACTGTCATTCACAAACCTGCAGAGTTATAAATGACAGCTATCGTCCAAAAATATATTGAAGTAAGGCTGCCAAGAAAACTTGAAAGCGGGGCAGAATTGCAGGAAACCGATTTCAGGAGGTAGACTGGAATTGCATGAAAAGCATAGGAAAAGAGGGAGAACGTCCACAATGATGCACTTGGCCAAAAAGGGCGTATGCGTTTTTTCCTGAATATATTCAGGAAAAAACGCATACGCCCTTTTTGGCCAACCAAGCAAGCTTGCAAAGGAAATCTGCACTACAATGAAGTCTCACTGCCCCACGGGCAAAAGGGCCATCTGAAAAATGTGTAAAATCCAGAAAGGCAGGACAGGCCACGGAGAACTGGGAGCCTTGTTATGCTGATGGGCGGGATGTAAATTGCCAACAGCCACTCTGGAGAAGTGTATGGTGTTTCCTGAAACATCTAAAAAACAAAGCAACAGAGCCTAGGGCACTTCCACTTATGCTCCTATAGCTTAGGGAAATTAAAATCAAAAAGACACAGCCACCCCAAAGTTTGGGACGGCTCTGTTTACAAGAACCTCGTTTATGGTACAAGTTCAATATCACAGAAAGCGAAAAATGAATAAAGAATTTGTGGTACTTACGTACAATGCAATATCACTCAGCAATGAAATCTATGTCATCAGACCCGTAACAGCATAATGAGTGGACTCAGGTGATGATTCTAAGAGAAATAAGTCACACAGAAAAAGAAATATCATAAGGTATCACTAATACACGGAATGTAAACTTGGCTACCCAGGAACTGAATTACAAAACAGAACAGGGTCTCAAATGTAGAAAACCAACTTATGCTTGCTTAAGGGGAAAGGTGAGTTGGGGTGCTGCATAAAACCAGAGATTGAAATTAGCACAGATACAATTCCATAAGCCAAATATGTAATAGGCAAGAGCTACTCCTTGCTCAACGAAGTGGACTCAACACCCCATATTAAACGCCTAAATATATACCTGAATAGTAAGAATCTTAAAACCTATGGATTTATATGTCTCCGAAAAGGAATCAAGCATCTGTACAGCAGCATAAACGCAGCAGTGATAGGATTGGTGAGTTTTGGTGAGCAAATGCAGACCCTTTGAAGTCATATTGCATGGTACCCATTCCATGGGTCACAACTCTCCAGGTTTAAGGGATTCCTCCTTCAGCTAAAACATGCATGTGGAACCCAGAGTATGATCCACCGTGTGATTGGGAAACGTGTTCAAATGTGTCTCAGTTTTCGTCCCCTGGTACTCGGGTGCAACATTCCAGACGCTTTACTAACACTCTCCCCACTTGGAGAGTCAGTGCCTTTAACGTCCTGTTTGGCCCAGTTTGCAATTTCTGCGGGAAATGAACAGGAATAGGGAGAACCAATGAGAGACTAGCTGGAGGTGTCTGGACGGGAAATTTAACTCTCATTTCCCACCAGGAAGAGGAATTAACCAAAGGCTCAGCTTGCCGTGCCGGAACCACACTAGGGCCTGAATCAATCTTGCGGTGTTGCGGCCAGCTCACAAGAAAGCGAGCTGAAGAAAGGACCTCACGGTCACTGCAATTTACAAACCTGCAGAGTTATAAATGACAGCTATCGTCCAAAAATATATTGAAGTAAGGCTGCCAAGAGGACTTGAAGCGGGGCAGAATTGCAGGACACCGATTTCAGGAGGTAGACTGGAATTGCATGAAAAGCATAGGAAAAGAGGCAGAACGTCCACAATGATGCACTTGGCCAAAAAGGGCGTATGCGTTTTTTCCTGAATATATTCAGGAAAAAACGCATACGCCCTTTTTGGCCAACCAAGCAAGCTTGCAAAGGAAATCTGCACTACAATGAAGTCTCACTGCCCCCCGGGCAAAAGGGCCATCTGAAAAAAGTGTAAAATCCAGAAAGACAGGACAGGCCATGGAGAACTGGAAGCCTTGTTATGCTGATAGGCGGGATGTCAATTGCCAACAGCCACTCTGGAGAAGTGTATGGTGTTTCCGGAAACATCTAAAAAACAAAGCAACAGAGCCTAGGGCACTTCCACTTATGCTCCTATAGCTTAGGGAAATTAAAATAAAAAAGACACAGCCACCCCAAAATTTGGGATGGCTCTGTTTACAAGAACCTCGTTTATGGTACAAGTTCAATATCACAGAAAGCGAAAAATGAATAAAGAATTTGTGGTACTTACGTACAATGCAATATCACTCAGCAATGAAATCTATGTCATCAGGCCCGTAGCTGCATAATGAGTGGATTCAGGTACGATGATTCTAAGTGAAACATGTCACACAGAAAAAGAAATATCATAAGGCATCACTAATACACAAAATGTAAACTTGGCTACACAGGAACTGAATTACAAAACAGAACAGCGTCTCAAATGTAGAAAAGCAACTTATGCTTGCTTAAGGGGAAAGGTGAGTTGGGGTGCTGCATAAAACCAGAGATTGAAATTAGCACAGATACCGTTCCATAAGCCAAATATGTAATAGACAAGAGCTACTCCTTGCTCAACGAAGTGGACTCAACACCCCATATTAAACGCCTAAAAATATACCTGAATAGTAAGAATCTTAAAACCTATGGATTTATATGTCTCCGAAAAGGAATCAAGCGTGTGTACAGCAGCATAAACGCAGCAGTGATAGGATTGGTGAGTTTCGGTGAGCAAATGCAGACCCTTTGAAGTCATATTGCATGGTACCCATTCCATGGGTCACAACTCTCCAGGTTTAAGGGATTCCTCCTTCAGCTAAAACATGCATGTGGAACCCAGAGTATGATCCACCGTGTGATCGGGAAACGTGTTCAAATATGTCTCAGTTTTCGTCCCCTGGTACTCGGGTGGAACATTCCAGACACTTTACTAACACTCTCCCCACTTGGTGAGTCAGTGCCTTTAACCTCCTGTTTGGCCCAGTTTGCAATTTCTGCGGGAAATGAACAGGAATAGGGAGAACCAATGAGAGACTAGCTGGAGGTGTCTGGACGGGCAAATTTAACTCTCATTTCCCACCAGGAAGAGGAATTAAACAAAGGCTCAGCTTGCCGTGCCGGAACCACACTAGGGCCTGAAGCAATCCTGCGGTGTTGCGGCCAGCTCACAAGAAAGCGAGTTGAAGAAAGGAGCTCAGGGGCACTGTCATTCACAAACCTGCAGAGTTATAAATGACAGCTATCGTCCAGAAATATATTGAAGTAAGGCTGCCAAGAGGACATGAAAGCGGGGCAGAATTGCAGGACACCGATTTCAGGAGGTAGACTGGAATTGCATGAAAAGCAAAGGAAAAGAGGCAGAACGTCCACAATGATGCACTTGGCCAAAAAGGGCGTAAGCGTTTTTTCCTGAATATATTCAGGAAAAAACGCATACGCCCTTTTTGGCCAACCAAGCAAGCTTGCAAAGGAAATCTGCACTACAATGAAGTCTCACTGCCCCCCGAGCAAAAGGGCCATCTGAAAAAAGTGTAAAATCCAGAAAGGCAGGACAGGCCATGAAGAACTGGGAGCCTTGTTATGCTGATGGGCGGGATGTAAATTGCCAACAGCCACTCTGGAGAAATGTATGGTGTTTCCTGAAACATCTAAAAAACAAAGCAACAGAGCCTAGGGCAATTCCACTTATGGTCCTATAGCTTAGGGAAATTAAAATCAAAAAGACACAGCCACCCCAATGTTTGGGCCAGCACTGTTTACAAGATCCTCGTTTATGGTACAAGTTCAATATCACAGAAAGCAAAAAATGAATAAAGAATTTGTGGTATTTACGTACAATGCAATATCACTCAGCAATGAAATCTATGTCATCAGGCCCGTAGCAGCATAATGAGTGGATTCAGATAAAATGATTCTAAGTGAAATGAGTCACACAGAAAAAGAAACATCATAAGATATCACTAATACACGGAATGTAAACTTGGCTACTCAGGAACTGAATTACAAAACAGAACAGGGTCTCAAATGTAGAAAACCAACTTATGCTTGCTTAAGGGGAAAGGTGAGTTGGGGTGCTGCATAAAACCAGAGATTGAAATTAGCACAGATACCGTTCCATAAGCCAAATATATAATAGACAAGAGCTACTCCTTGCTCAACGAAGTGGACTCAACACCCCATATTAAACGCCTAAAAATATACCTGAATAGTAAGAATCTTAAAACCTATGGATTTATATGTCTCCGAAAAGGAATCAAGCGTGTGTACAGCAGCATAAACGCAGCAGTGATAAGATTGGTGAGTTTCGGTGAGCAAATGCAGACCCTTTGAAGTCATATTGCATGGTACCCATTCCATGGGTCACAACTCTCCTGGTTTAAGGGATTCCTCCTTCAGTTAAAACATGCATGTGGAACCCAGAGTATGATACACCATGTGATCGGGAAACGTGTTCAAATGTGTCTCAGTTTTCGTCCCCTGGTACTCGGGTGCAACATTCCAGACGCTTTACTAACACTCTCCCCACTTGGAGAGTCAGTGCCTTTAACCTCGTGTTTGGCCCAGTTTGCAATTTCTGTGGGAAATGAACAGGAATAGGGAGAACCAATGAGAGACTAGCTGGAGGTGTCTGGACGGGCAAATTTAACTCTCATTTCCCACCAGGAAGAGGAATTAACCAAAGGCTCAGCTTGCCGTGCCGGAACCACACTAGGGCCTGAAGCAATCTTGCGGTGTTGCGGCCAGCTCACAAGAAAGCGAGTTGAACAAAGGAGCTCAGGGGCACTGTCATTCCCAAACCTGCAGAGTTATAAATGACAGCTATCGTCCAAAAATATATTGAAGTAAGGCTGCCAAGAGGACTTGAAAGCGGGGCAGAATTGCAGGACACCGATTTCAGGAGGTAGACTGGAATTGCATGAAAAGCATAGGAAAAGAGGCAGAACGTCCACAATGATGCACTTGGCCAAAAAGGGCGTATGCGTTTTTTCCTGAATATATTCAGGAAAAAACGCATACGCCCTTTTTGGCCAACCAAGCAAGCTTGCAAAGGAAATCTGCACTACAATGAAGTCTCACTGCCCCCCGGGCAAAAGGGCCATCTGAAAAAGGTGTAAAATCCAGAAAGGCAGGACAGGCCATGGAGAACTGGGAGCCTTGTTATGCTGATGGGCGGGATGTAAATTGACAACAGCCACTCTGGAGAAGTGTATGGTGTTTCCTGAAACATCTAAAAAACAAAGCAACAGAGCCTAGGGCACTTCCACTTATGCTCCTATAGCTTAGAAATATTAAAATCAAAAAGACACAGCCACCCCAAAGTTTGGGACGGCTCTGTTTACAAGATCCTCGTTTATGGTACAATTTCAATATCACAGAAAGCGAAAAATGGATAAAGAAGTTGTGGTACTTACGTACAATGCAATATAAATCAGCAATGAAATCTATATCATCAGGACCGTAGCAGCATAATGAGTGGATTCATGTACGATGATTCTAAGAGAAATAAGTCACACAGAAAAAGAAACATCATAAGATATCACTAATACACGGAATGTAAACTTGGTTACACAGGAACTGAATTACAAAACAGAACAGGGTCTCAAATGTAGAAAACCAACTTATGCTTGCTTAAGGGTAAAGGTGAGTTGGGGTGCTGCATAAAACCAGAGATTGAAATTAGCACAGATACCGTTCCATAAGCCAAATATGTAATAGACAAGAGCTACTCCTTGCTCAACGAAGTGGACTCAACACCCCATATTAAACGCCTAAGAATATACCTGACTAGTAAGAATCTTAAAACCTATGGATTTACATGTCTCTGAAAGAGAATCAAGCGTGTGTACAGCAGCATAAACTCAGCAGTTATAGGATTGGTGAGGTTCGGTGAGCAAATGCAGACCCTTTATAGTCATATTGCATGGTACCCATTCCATGGGTCTCAACTCTCCAGGTTTAAGGGATTTTTCCTTCAGCTAAAACATGCATGTGGAACCTAGAGTATGATCCACCGTGTGATCGGGAAACGTGTTCAAATGTGTCTCAGTTTTCGTCCCCTGGTACTCGGGTGCAACATTCCAGACGCTTTACTAACACTCTCCCCACTTGGAGAGTCAGTGCCTTTAACCTCCTGTTTGGCCCAGTTTGCAATTTCTGCGGAAGATGAACAGGAATAGGGAGAACCAATGAGAGACTAGCTGGAGGTGTCTGGACGTGCAAATTTAACTCTCATTTCCCACCAGGAAGAGGAATTAACCAAAGGCTCAACATGCCATGCCGGAACCACACTAGGGCCTGAACCGTCCTGCGGTGTTGCGGCCAGCTCACAAAAAAGCGAGTTGAAGAAGGGAGTTCAGGGGCACTGTGATTCACAAAACTGCAGAGTTATAAATGACAGCTATCGTCCAAAAATATATTGAAGTAAGGCTGCCAAGAGGACTTGAAAGCGGGGCAGAATTGCAGGAAACCGATTTCAGGAGGTAGACTGGAATTGCATGTAAAGCATAGGAAAAGAGGCAGAACGTCCACAATGATGCACTTTGCCAAAAAGGGCGTATGCGTTTTTCCTGTATATATTCAGGAAAAAACGCATACGGCATTTTTGGCCAACAAAGCAAGCTTGCAAATGAAATCTGCAGTAAAATGAAGTCTCACAGCCCCCCGGTCAAAAGGGCCATCTGAAAAAAGTGTAAAATCCAGAAAGGCAGGACAGGCTATGGAGAACTGGGAGCCTTGTTATGCTGATGGGCGAGATGTAAATTGCCAACAGCCACTCTGGAGAAGTGTATGGTGTTTCCTGAAATATCTAAAAAACAAAGCAACAGAGCCTAGGGCGCTTCCACTTATGGTCCTATAGCTTAGGGAAATTAAAATCAAAAACACAGCCACCGTACAGCTTGGGATGGCTCTATTTACAAGAACCTCATTTACTGTACAATTTCAATATCACAAAAAAGCGAAAAATGGATAAAGAAGTTTTGGTACTTACGTACAATGCAATATCACTCAGCAATGAAATCTATGTCATCAGGCCCGTAGCAGCATAATGAGTGGATTCAGGTATGATGATTCTAAGTGAAATAAGTTACACAGAAAAAGAAACATCATAAGATATCTTTACTACACGGAATGTAAACTTGGCTACACAGGAACTGAATTACAAAACAGAACAGGGTTTCAAATGTAGAAAACCAACTTATGCTTGCTTAAGGGGAAAGGTGAGTTGGAGTGCTGCATAAAACCAGATTGAAATTAGCACAGATACCGTTCCATAAGCCAAATATGTAATAGACAAGAGCTACTCCTTGCTCAACGAAGTGGACTCAACACCCCATATTAAACGCCTAAGAATATACCTGACTAGTAAGAATCTTAAAACCTATGGATTTATACGTCTCCGAAAGAGAATCAAGCATGTGTACAGCAGCATAAACGCAGCAGTGATAGGATTGGTGAAGTTCGGTGAGCAAATGCAGACCCTTTGAAGTCATATTGCATGGTACCCATTCCATGGGTCTCAACTCTCCAGGTTTAAGGGATTCTTCCTTCAGCTAAAACATGCATATGGCACGCAGAGTATGATCCACCATGTGATCAGGAAACGTGTTCAAATGTGTCTCAGTTTGTCCCTGGTACTCGGGTGCAACATTCCAGATGCTTTACTAACACTCTCCCCACTTGGAGAGTCAGTGCCTTTAACCTCCTGTTTGGCCCAGTTTGCAATTTCTGTGGGAAATGAACAGGAATAGGGAGAACCAATGAGAGATTAGCTGGAGGTGTCTGGACAGGCAAATTTAACTCTCATTTCCCACCAGGAGGAGGAATTAACCAAAGGCTCAACATGCCATGCCGGAACCACGCTAGGGCCTGAAGCAATCCTGCGGTGTTGAGGCCAGCTCACAAGAAAGAGAGTTGAAGAAAGGAGCTCATGGGCACTGTAATTCACAAACCTGCGGAGTTATAAATGACAGCTATCATCCAAAATTATACTGAAGTAAGGCTGCGAAGAGCACTTGAATGCGGGGCAGATTGCTGGAAACCGATTTCAGAAGGTACACGGGAGTCGCTCTTAAAGCATAGGAAAAGAGACAGAACTTGGAAAATAATGCACTTGGCAAAAAAGGGCATATGTGTTTTATCCAGAGCTCTCATAACTGAGGGGCGGAGATTCCCAGCAGGCTCCAACTGCCACCTGAGGGCTCACATTGCCAAGGCAACGTGAGCAAGCCAGGCAGGAGTTACCCAACAGCAGAGGTCCCACCTCACAGAAGGGTGAGAAACCCAGCCAACATCAGACTCTCACCAGAGGGCCCACATCACCATGGGGATGGGAACCAGGCAGGAGTGTCTTCACACCAGTGGGGCCACATCATCGAAATGTGAGGTACTCAGCACATGTGTCCTCCAACCAGAGGACCCACATCACCAAAGGCCTCGGAGTGAGGCAGGCAGGAGTAGCCTCACAACACTGGGCCCATAGAATAAAAAAGTGAGGAATCCAGCATTTGGAACCTCCCAGCAGGTGGCCCAGAGCACTGAGGCTATGGGATCCAGGCCACAGTGAACTCACAGAAGAGGGCCCATGTCATGAAACTGAGCAACCCAGCCATTGGGACCTCAGAGCAGGAGGCCCACATCCCCATGGGGATGGAAATCTGGTAGGAGTGTCCTCGCACCACTGAGAACATATCAGAAAATTTTGGGCGACCAGCAGTTAGGGCCTGACGCCAGAGGACCCTCATCACCAAGGGAAGGAGGCTCCCAGCAGGCTCCAACTGCCACCAGAGGGCTGACGTCGCCAAGGCGATGTGTGCCAACCAGGCACGAATGACCTCACAGCAGAGGGCCCACCTCAGAGAAGTGTGACGAACCCAGTCAGGATCAGACTCACACCAGAGGGCCCACATCACCAAATTGAATTGAACCAGGCAGGAGTGTCCTCACATGAGTAGGACCACATCATCTAAAGGTGAGGAACCCAGAACATGTGGCTTCAAACCATAGGACACACATCACCAAGGGGCTGGGAGTGAGGCAGGCAGGAGGAGCCTCATAACAGAGGGCCCAAAAATAAGAAAGGTGAGGAATCCAGCAGTTGGAACCTCCCAGCAGGCGGCCCAGAGCACAGAGGCTAGGGGATCCAGGCCAGAGTGAACTAACACCAGACAGCCCACATCATGAACCCAGACATTGGGACCTCAGAGCAGAAGGCCCACATCCCCATGGTGATGGGAACATGACAGAAGTGTCCTGGCATCACTGGGCTCACATCAGAAAACGTGGGGTGCTCAGAAGTTAGGGCCTGACGCTAGAGGGCACTCATCACCGAGAGGAGGAGGCTCCCAGCAGGCTCCAGCTGCCACCAGAGGGCCAACGTCGCCAAGGCGATGTGTGCCAGCCTGGCAGGAGTGACCTCACAGCAGAGGGCCCACCTCACAGAAGGGTGAGGAACACAGCCAGGATCAGACTCTCACCAGAGGGCCCACATCACCAAGGGGATGGGAACCAGGCAGGAGTGTCCCCACACCAGTGGGACAACATCATTGAAAGGTGAGGATCCCAGCACATGTGTCCTCAAATAGAGGAACCACATCACCAAGGGGTCGGAATGAGGCTGGCAGAACCGGCCTCACAACACAGGGTCCATAGAATATAAAAGTTGAGGAATCGAGCAGTTGGAACCTCCCAGCAAGTGGCCCAGAGCACCGAGGCTATGGGATCCAGGCCGCAGTGAACTCACAGCAGAGGGCCCACATCATGAACCTGTGAGCAGCCCAGCCGTTGGGACCTCAGAACAGAAGGCCCACATCCCCATTGGGATGGGAACCTGGCAGGTGTGGCTTTGCACCACTTAGCACATATCAGAAAATGTTAGGAGCCCAGCAGTTAGGGCCTGACGCCAGGGGGCCCTCATAACTGAGGGGAGGAGACTCCCAGCAGGTTCCAACTGCCAACAGAGGGCCCACGTCTACAAGGTGGCATGCGCCAGCCAGGCAGTAGTGACCTCACAGCAGAGGGCCTATCTCACAGAAGTGTGAGGAACCGAGGCAGGATGAGACTCTCACCAGAGGGCCCACAACAACAAGGGGATGGGAACCAGTCAGGACTGTCCTCCCACCAGTGGGGCCACATCATCGAAAGGTGAGGAACCCAGCACATGTGGCCTCATATCAGAGGACATACATCACAAAGGGGATGGGAGTGAGGCAGGTAGGAGTAGCCTAAAAACAGAGGGCCCAAAGAATAAAAAAGGTGAGGAATCCAGCATTTGGAACCTCCCAGCAGGCGGCCGAGAGCACAGAAGCTATGGGATGCAGGCAGGAGTGAACTAACACCAGAGAGCCCACATCATGAAACTGTGAGCAACCCAGGCGTTGGGACCTCAGAGCAGAAAGCCCACATCCCCATGGGGATGGGAACCTGACAGGAGTGTCCTGGCATCACTGGGCTCACATCAGAAAACGTGGGGAGCCCAGCAGTTAGAGCCTGATGCTAGAGGGCCGTCATCACCGAGGACAGGAGGCTCCCAGCAGGTTCCATGTGCCAACAGAGGGCCCACGTCGCCAAGGTGATGTGTGCAAGTCAGGCAGGATTGACCTCACAGCAGAGGGCCTACCTCACAGAAGAGTGAGGAGCCCAGCCATGATAAGACTTCACCAGAAGGCCCACATCACCAAGGGGATGGGAACCAGGCAGGAGTGTCCTCACACCAGTGGGGCCACATCATTGAAAGTTGCGGAACCCAGCACATGTAGCCTCAAACCAGAGGACCCACATCACGAAGGGGTTGCGAGTGAGGCAGGCAGGAGGAGCATCACAACACAGGACCCATAGAATACAAAAGTTGAGGAATCGAGCAGTTGGAACCTCCCAGCAGGCGGCCCAGAGCACAGAGGCTATGGGATCCAGGCCACAGTCAACTAACACCAGAGAGCCCACATCATGAAATTGTGATCAACCCAGCCGTTGGGACCTCAGAGCAGAAGGCCCACATCCCCATGGAGATGGGAACCTAAGAGGAGTGCCTGAGCATCACTGGGCTCACTAAGAAAAGTTGGGGAGCCCAGCAGTTAGGGCCTGACGTCAGAGGGCCCTCATCACAGAGGTGAGGAGGCTCCCAGCAGGGTCCAAGTGCCACCAGAGGGCTCAGGTCCACAAGGCGAGGTGAGCCAGCCAGGCAAGAGTTACCTGATAGTAGAGGGCCCACCTCACAGATGGGTGAGGAACCCAGCCAGGATCAGACTCTCACCAGAGGGCCCACATCACAAAGGGGATGGGAACCAGTCAGGATTATCCTCACACCAGTGGGGTCTCATCATCTTAAGGTGAGGAACCCAGCACATGTGTCCTCAAACCAGAGGACCCACATCACCAAGGGCCTTGGAGTGAGGCAGGCAGGAGTAGCCTCACAACACAGGGCACATAATATAAAAAACGTGAGGATTCCAGCATTTAGACCTTCCAGCAGGCGGGCCAGAACACCGAGGCTATGGGATTCAGGCCACAGTGAACTCACATCAGAGGGCCCACATCATATAACTGTGAGCAACCCAGGCGTTGGGACCTCAGCGCAGAAGGCCAACATCCCCATGGGAATGGGAACCTGGCTGGAGTGTCCTCGCACCACTGGGAGCACATGAGAAAATGTGGGGAGCCCACCATTTAGGGCCTGACGCCAGAGGGCCATCATCACCGAGAGGAGGAGGCACCCTGCATGCTCCAACTGCCACCAGAGGGCTCACGTCTCCAAGGTGATGTGTGCCAGCCAGGCAGGAGTGACCTCACAGCAGAGGGCCTACCTCACAGAACGTTGAGGAACCCAGCCAGCATTAGACTCTTGCCAGAGGGCCCACCTCACCAAGGGGATGGGAACCAGGCAGGAGTGTCCTCACACGAGTGGGGCCACATCATCGAAAGGTGAGGAATGCAGCACATGTGGCCTCAAGCCATAGGACAGTCATCACCAAGGGGCTGGCAGTGAGGCAGGCAGGAGGAGCCTCACAACAGAGGGCACATAGAATAAAAAAGTTGAGGAATCCAGCAGTTGGAACCTCCCAGCAGGCGGCTCAGAGCACCGATGATAAGGGATCCTTGCCAGAGTGAACTCATAGTAGAGGGCCCACATCATGGTACTGTGAGCAAGCGAGCCGTTTTGACCTCAGAGCAGAAGGCCCATATCCCCATGGGGATGGGAACCTGGCAAGAGTGTCCTCACTCACTTGGCGCACATCAGAAAATGTGGGGAGCCCAGCAGTTATGGCCTAAGGCAAGAGGGCCCTCATCACCGAGGGGAGGAGGATCCCAGCACACTCCAACTGCTACAGAGGGCCCACGTCACCAAGGTGACGTGCGCCAGACAGGCATGATTGACCTCACAGCAGAGGGCCCACCTCACAGAAGGGTGAGGAACCCAGCCAGGATCAGACTCTCACCTGAGGGCCCACATCAGCAAGGGGATGGGAACCAGTCAGGACTGTCTTCCCTCCAGTGGGGTCACATCATCGAAAGGTGCGGAACCCAGCACATGTGGCCTCAAATCAGAGGACACATATCACAAAGGGAATGGGAGTGAGGCAGGCAGGAGTAGCCTAAAAACAGAGCGCCCAAAGAATAAGAAAGGTGAGGAATCCAGCAGTTGGAACCTCCCAGCAGGCGGCCGAGAGCACAGAAGCTATGGGATGCAGGCAGGAGTGAACTAACAGCAGAGAGCCCACATCATGAAACTGTGAGCAACCCAGGCGTTGGGACCTCAGAGCAGAAGGCCCACATCCCAATGGGGATGTGAACCTGGCTGGAGTGTCCTCGCACCACTGGGCGCACATCACAAAATGTGGGGAGCCCAGCAGTTAGGGCCTGACGCCAGAGGGCTCTCATCACCGAGGGGAGGAGGCTCCCAGCAGGCTCCAAGTGCCACCAGAGGGCTCATGTCCACAAGGCGAGGTGAGCAAGCCAGGCAGGAGTGACCTCACAGCAGAAGGCCCACCTCACAGATGGGTGTGGAACCCAGCCAGGATCAGACTCTCAACAGAGGGCCCACATCACCAAGGGGATGGGAACCAGGCAGGAGTCTCCTAAGACCATTGGTCCCACATCATCGAAAGGTGAGGAACCCAGCACATGTGGCCTCAAACCAGACGACACACATCACGAAGGGGCTGGGAGTGAGGCAGGCAGGAGGATCCTCACAACAGAGGGCCCAAAAAATTAAAAAAGTGAGGAATCCAGCAGTTGGAACCTCCCAGCAGGCGGCCAAGAGCACAGAGGCTATGGGATCCAGGCCTCTGTGAACTAACACCAGAGAGCCCACATGATGAAAATGTGAACAACCCAGCCGTTGGGACCTCAGAGCAGAAGGCCCACATCCCCATGGAGATGGGATCCTAAGAGGAGTGCCAAAGCATCACTGGGCTCACTAAGAAAAGTTGGTGAGCCCAGCAGTTAGGGCCTGACGCAAGAGGGCCCTCATCACCGGGGGGAGGAGATTCCCAGCACGCTCCAACTGCCACCACAAGGCTGACTTCACCAAGGCAATGTGTGCCAGCCATGCAGGAGTGACCTATCAGCAGAGGGTCTCCCTCACAGAAGGGTGAGGAACACAGCCAGGAACAGACTCTCACCAGGGCTTCCATATAACCACGTGGATGAGAACCAGGCAGGAGTGTCCTCACACTAGTGGGGCCACATCATCGAAAGGTGAGGAACCCAGCAAAGGTGGCCACAAACCAGAGGACCCACATCACCAAGGGGTTGAGAGTGAGGTAGGTGTCTGGACGGGCATATTTAACACTCATTTCCCACCAGGAAGAGGAATTAAACAAAGGCTCAGCGTGCCCTGCCAGAAGCAGATTAGGGCCTGAAGCAGCCTTGCCGGTTTGCGGCCAGCTCACAAGAAAGCGAGTTGAAGAAAGGAGCTCAGGGGCCCTGTAATTCACAAGCCTGCAGAGTTATAAATGTCAGATAACTTCCAAAAATATATTGAAGTAAGGCTGCGAAGAGGACTTGAAAGCGGGGCAGAATTGCAGGAAACCAATTTCAGGAGGTAGACTGGATTTGCATTTAAAGCATAGGAAAAGAGGCAGAACATCGACAATGATGCACTTGGCAAAAAACGGCATATGAGTTTTTTCCTGAATATATTCAGGAAGAAACACATACGCCCTTTTTGGCAAACCAAGCAAGCTTGCAATGGAAATCCGAACTACTATGAAGTGCCACTTCCCCCCGGTCTAAAGGGCCATCTGTGAAAAGTGTAAAATCCAGAAAGGCAAGACAGGCCATGGGGAAAAAGGAGCCTTGTTATGCTGATGGGCGGGATGTAAATTGCCAACAGCCACTCTGGAGAAGTGTATGGTGTTTCCTGATACATCTCAAAAACAAAGCAACAGAGTCTAGGGCATTTCCACTTATGGTCCTATAGCTTAGGGAAATTAAAATCAAAAAGACACAGCCACCCCAAAATTTGGGACGGCTCTGTTTACAGGAACCTCTTCTATGGTACAAGTTAAATATCCCAGAGAACAAATAATTGATAAAGAAGTTGCGGTACTTACGTACAACAGAATACCACTCAGCAATGAAATCTGTGTCACCAGGCCTGTACCAGCATAATGAGTGGATTGAGGCACGATGATTCTAAGTGAAATAAGTCACACAGAAAAAGAAACATCATAAGGTATCACTAATGCACGGAATGTAAACTTGGCTACACATGAACTGAATTACAAAACAGAACAGGGTCTCAAGTTTAGAAAACCAACTTATGCTTGCTTAAGGGGAAAGGTGAGTTGGGGTGCTGTATAAAACCAGAGTTTGAAATTAGCACAGATACCGTTCCATAAGCCAAATATGTAATAGACAAGACCTACCCCTTGCTCAACGAAATGGACTCAACAATGAGGTATCACCTCACACCTGTTAGAATGGGCATCATCTGAAAATCTACAAACAACAAATGCTGGAAAGGGTGTGGAGAAAAGGAAGCCTCTTCCACTATTGTTGGGAATATAAATTGATACAGTCGCTAAGGAGAACAATATGGAGTTTCTTAAGAAACTAATAATAGAATTACCATATGATACAGCAATCCCAGTACTGGACATATACCCAGACAAAACCATAAATCAAAAAGAGACATTCACCGCAATGTTCATTGCATCACTATTTACAATATCGAGGTAATGGAAGCAACCTAAATGCCCACAGACAGACGAATGCATAAAGATGTGGTACATATATAAAATGGAATATTACTAAGCCATGAAAGGAATGAAATTGGGTCATTTGTAGAGACGTCGATGGATCTAGAGACTGTCATACAGAGTGAAGTAAGTCAGAAAGAGAAAAACAAATCTTGTATATTCATGCATCTATGTGGAAAGAAAAACTGTACAGATTAACCATTTTGCAAGGCATAAATAGAGCAACAGATGTAGACAACAATCGTATGGACAACAAGGGGGGAAAGCTCTTGGAGGGGTGGTGGTGGGAGGAGTTGAGCGATTGGGATTGGCATGTAAACATTTATATGTATAAAATAGATAACCAATAAGAACCTGCTGTATAAAAATATAAAATAAAATTCAAAATTAAAAAGAAATAAAATTTAAAAAATAAAACAGAAAAAACAATTATTCCCTTCACATACATGTATTTATATGAATAAATTATTTCCATGCTTATATCTGTAAATACAAAAAAGAGGAATAAAATCTACCTTGAACCAAAAACGAAAAAGAGAAAAAAAAAAACAGAACCCACCAGTTACTCAGAGGAAAACCGTATCAGGGCACTTGCTCCAGTTGTAAACAATTCTGAAGTTGGTCAGTGGTGGGGAATCGTCTCCCATTCAGCCAGCAGCCCCCACACAACAAGCTTCCTCATTACAAAGCTGGGGCACCGTGCCGAGGCATCTGTGAGTAAACGTGAGCTGAGCCCCAGGCCAGTTGCTGCTGAACTGTTCCCACCCTTCCCAGGTAAAACACCTGAATATATACAAGGACTTGAAAGCCTAGAGGAAGGGCCATGGAGCCACACGAGTGACAGCATGCCAGCTGACTTGGTGCCTGCAGGCCAGCCAAGATGGTCCTGGCCCTGGGTGCTCTTCTGGAAGATTTCCATTTCCCTGCCTGAGATACCCGTCCTGTCCCTGCCCCCACTGCTTTTTTCCTTCCTCACCTCTGCCCAGGGAGACATTCCAGCAGCAGGTATGGGTGACACATCCTCTTCTTTAGCAGGTGGCAGCCTGGCAACTGCTGCAGAAAGTCCAGCAGAGCCACACTCACACTGGGCCACCCACAAAGCCATGGCCTCTCACTCCCTCCCACCAGCCCAGCCCCGAGACTGCTGACAGGGCAGAGAAAATGGCGTCAGGCACAGCTGCACGGGCTTTTGCTGCCTGGAGTGGTATTTATATTGCTCTCAACCCAGGCACACCTGGGGAGGGCTGGCCGGCACTGCCAGGTCAGCCAATCATCACCCCTCAGGGGCTCACAGTTGCAGAAAATGGAACTTGCTGAACCGGCCTGGTCCAAGGAACAGGTGTGGGCTCCTGAGAGTCAGGATAGACAAGGGGCTGCAGCTTTGGCTTGTTTTCTAATCATTTTATCTGGCCCATGAGTGGGAGACAACTTCAAGAAAACCCTCTCCTAATGAGAGGAACCCAGGAGTCAGGGAGAGGAGGGGTGGGTGGTGGTTGGAGACAGAGGCCTGGTGCCCTGGGTGCAGTGGAAGTCTCTGGAAGACCAGGTGGAGGGAGGCCACACAGAGTGATGCCCAGGGTCACAGACCTGTTGGAGCTGCTGTCTGTTAGTTCAAGTCCTGCTCTGAGGTGCTCTGTGTCAGCTCTGAGCGACAGGTGAGCTGGGGGTGCTCTTCAATGAGGGCTATGTGCACAGTTCCTGTGTGCCCAGCCCTGCCACGGTACCTGCAAGGGTAGCTCTGTATCCTGGGAGGGGCCTGACCATGAGAGCCCCGTGGGCTGGGTTGGGGGTGGGGTACCTGCCCAGGAGAGCTCCATATCCTGGGATTGACCTGACCACGAGAGCCCCATGGGCTGCTGGGGACCTGGTAAAGGATGTCAGGACAGTCAGTGAAGCCACCGAGGATATACCTCCAGTTGCTCCTGATTCCTACACCCTGCTGGTCATTCTACCAACCACCAGGACATGGTATTCTGTATTAGTCTTCAATGATGCCTTCTTTTGTATTCCATTAGTCCCAGAGTCACAAGAAATTTTGGCTTGTGAGTGGCAGGACTCAACATACAACTAAAACAATACTTCCGGGCCGTCTTGCCCCAAGGGTTCAAAAATTCCCACACCATCTTTGGGGAAAGCTTAGCTAAAGACCGAAAAGTTCTACCTCTGGAAAAGGAAACCCTCCTTCAATATGCAGATGACATTCTGATCGCCAGCCCTACTAAGGAGGCCTCTGAACTACCAAGCCAATAAAGGATAGAAGTTGTCCAAGAAAAAGCTCAAATATCACAGACTGCGGTGACCTGCCTGGGCTTCATTCTCACACAAGGTCAGAGAATCCCATCCCAGGAAAAGGAAGAAACCATTTGCAGCCTTACCCCTTTCTAAAACGAGAAGACAGCTTAGGTGTTCCTGGGGAGGCCAGGGTTTGCTGCTTCTGGATCCCTAACTAGAGTCTACTAGCTGGGCCTCTATATGAAACACTGAAAGGAAAAGATGATGATCCTTTTGAACAGAATCCAGAAGTGGCCTTTCAAGAATGGAAAGAGCAGTCAATTCAGACCCTTGCCCTGGAACTCCCTAATTGAGCTAAACCCTTTGACCTTTACACTCCCGGTGAAAGGTGAATCGCCATTGCAGAATTAGTGCAAAAACTGGGACCACTTGAAATGGAACAATGCAAGAATGCCATCCAAGTAGGATAAACTACAGTCACCAAGGGGCTTGGCCCACTGCCACATCTGGCCAAGATACTGGCGGTATCTAAAAACCTGGAAATCAGCAGCCCAAAAGGCCACCTCCCTCCTAAGGGAAAAGGACCCCACGTGGTGATCCTAATCACCAACCATGCCCTGAAGTTGCAGGGTTCGCTCCGTGGGCACACCGACCTCGAGTGAGGAGGCCCTCCAACTCCAACATCCAGAGAGATAACCGGGGGCAACAGGGCACCATGACGACTCGTGTGAACATCACTTGACCTGGAGTTTCTCTCATAAAACAACAATAGTGTGTCCCGAAGGAGTAGACTACTGCTTGCAGGACTTACTGCACCCGGAGGGGAGCTAATAAACTTGGCGGGGGAACCGTATATCACACTGTCACCATAGAAAAGCCTACAGACACCGTGATGATGGTGGCCAATAAGACCGGCTGGACTCCTGTTTACTTCAAAAGGCTGTTGACTCAGTGGCCATCATGGTCCTTGATCACCACTGACCCTGGACTGTCTGGGAGTGGAGCGGGCAGGGCTCTGACACCTGGTGCTGTTTTTACGTTAATTCAGGGGCCTAATTGAAGAAAGAGCAGACTACTGGTCAGAGCATCTAGGCTGGCAGAAACGGTCAGCCTAAGGTGGCCGAACAAATGTGGGGCGGGGTGAAACCGGCCCCCACAGCGTCTCTGCACATCTCTTTCCTGGACCCTTAAAGGTCATTAGAATCTATAACACTTCCAATGCTGGTGCTCAGGCGGACGAGCAGGGAGGCAGGGGGCCTGGGGACAATCAACGTCACCTGGAGGCTGCTGGGGAGAAGTTCTGACTCTCGTCCCCTGGTATGAGGGCTCCCAACTCAGCACTCAGCAGTTACAGAAGAAGGGTCTGCACCCTCAGCACTCCAAGAATGAGGAACGGGACAAAAGGCAGAGGAGGGGTTTGTCCCCAGCAAAGCCCATTAAAAATCCCTGGGAGATAAAAATAGAATCTGGGCAATAAAGTCAAGTCTGACCTTTTTGATCCTTTGTGCTTTGTCTAATTTCACGTGCTCCTAGGGTCCCGCATGCAGAGGTTCCACACCCGGCACTTCAGACCAGATTTCCTAGTGCAGAATGGCTGGGTCGACACCTCAGCTCCTGGGGCCCAGTGCAGACTCCGAGATATAGAGCCTGAGCTGCAGCCAACCTGGCCCTCGAGAGCTCCGCCCCCTCCCTCCCACTGACTCTGACAGGATCTCTACACAGCAGCCCAGCCCACAGCCCACGGGGTAGTGCATGCTCTCACCTCTCCATTCTCTGATCAAAATATAAAGCTTCCTTTGCTTGTGAACCAAACTCAGTCTCGATCTGTTGGCCCCAATGACACTGGGCAGGGGGACACTTGTTGGGGTCCACTCTGGAGGATCAGTAACAGAAATTGAGACTATTGTAACTTCAATGAACAGATGTGTGAGCCAAACTGTCGTTAACATAGAACAGTTTATAAGGCTCGGGTAAAATAAGATGTTTCTAACACTTCCATTTGATATTTCCATCACTTTATTATAAGCAAGTTCAGTGAAAAGGTTTGTCTTATTTGTCAGGTCAATATTAGAGAAATGAAGTGATTTCTTTCCAAGGATGTACATCTAATAATCTTGGTTAAAGCTTCAATCTTGTTTTAAATGCTTTTCCATTGAAAATGATACCTCTCTTTCAGCTCCCCCATTTCTGAGAAGTATAAAATCTTATAATTTATTATTACCAAAGGGGAAAGGTGGGAGGAGGGATAAATTAACAGTTTGGAATTAACACATACACACTGCTATGTATAAAATAGATCATCAACAAGGAACTACTGTATAGCACAGGGAACTACACTCAATATTTTGCAATAACCTATAAGGGGAAATAATCGGAAAAAGAATAGATATTTTTATTGACATCATCTATCAATGACAGTTAAAGTGTAACCTAAGGGAAGCCGGTGGTGAGTGCTTCTGACCCTGAAGACTTCAATCATCTAAAGTTTGGACTCTGCCTACTTCCCAAGGCCCTTAATGAACATATGTGTAGCCGTAGCTTAAAAAATTCCCCAGTTTGGGTTTCGGGGAGACACTGATTTTGAAAAAGCCCTGGTGTTCTCCTTACATGAATGGGACTCTTCCTACTGCTAAAACATGTCTGTCACACCCAGAGGATGGTATACAATCTGATCAGGAAGAGTTTGGAAAAGGCATCTCATCTCCTCATCTCCTGGTGCTCGGGTTCACCCCTCCAGCGTCTTTACTAACAGTCTCCCCACTTGGAGATGTCAGCACTGTCAACATCCTGTTGCGTACAGTTTGGAATTTGTCCAGTGGATGAAGCGGAAGTTTGAAGAACAATGAGAGACAAGTCCTAAGTGTTCAGACAGGCACATGTCACTCTAATTTCCAATCAGGAAGATGAATTGACCAAAGGCTAGGGTTGCCCATGGAAACAGTATAGGGCTTGAGGAAATCCCACTGCTTTGTGGCCAGTTCCCATAAACACAAGTTGAACAATGGAACTCAGGGGCAGTAAAATTCATGAAACTGCAGAGTTGAAAATATCTATCACTGAAAAATGTCTTGAGGAAAGTCAGAGAAAAGGATTGGTAAGCAAGGGAGAATGGCAGGAAAGGGATTTGAGGAGGTAGAAAGGACTCGCCATTAAGCACAAAAAAGGGGCTGAACATTGCCAACATTGCAGTTGGCCAAAAAGGCTGTATGCGTTTTTTTCTGTATATATTCAAGAAAAGGGCATACACTTTTTTAGCCAACCAAACAGGTGGGCACTGGAAATCAATACTACAAAAGATATCACTTCGCATCAGTCAGAAGAGCCATCGTCATAAAGTGTAAACACCAGAAATGCAGGACAGGGCAAGGAGAAGAGGGAGCCCTGTGAGGCTTATAGTGGAAATGTATATTGCCAACGGCCATTCTGGAGAAGTGTTTTGTGTTTACCAAAGCATCTAAAAAATGAGCTACAGAGCATAGGGCACTTGCACTCATGGGCGTATATCTTGGGAAAAACAAAAATCGAGAGGACACAGGCACCCCAATGTTTACTGCCTCTCTGTTTAAAAGATCCTCGACTAGGATATAACTTAAATGTCTCTGGAGGGAAAAAATGGATAGAGATGTGGTACTTATGTAGAGTGGAATATTACTCAGCCTAGAAATCAATGAAATATGGCCAGGTGTAACAACTCCGGAGGAGTTATGTATGATCATTCTAAGTGACATAATTCAAAAAGAAAAAGACACATATCATAAGATATCACTTAAAGGTGGAATCCAAAATGGCTACACATGAAATAAATTACAAAACAAAAACATAGTCAAATATGTAGAAAACACGCGTAAGGCTGCTAACCGGGAAAGGTGGGGAGGGGTGAGGCATCATCCAGGAGGTTGAAATTAGCAAAGATACCATTCCAAATACCAAACTGATAATCAACAAGGCCTACACGGTAGCTAAAAGAACTGCACTCAGCACACTCAAGTGACCGGAAAAGAATATCTATGACTGGTAAGAATCTGAAGAAGAATTTATTGATGTCTCTCTGTATGTGAATCAAGTGGATGTACAGCAGCAAGAAACAGTGCTTTGAAAATCAGCTGTAACCAATATAGTAATAAATTGAAAAAAGTAAACGACAGAGAGACAGAGAAAACCTCTTACAACTTTTCCTCAGGGACGGTGATGCAACATGGATTGAACACATCTAGACCCACAGCAGGATGAGACATAAGGCTGGAAACTGTTCGCGCTAAGAGAAATGTGAGGTTGGGTGAGGAAATGCACACCCTTTAAAGTAATACTACCTGGTACCCATTCAATGGGTCCCAAATCTGCAGATTCAAGGAATCTTCCTACAGCTAAAACATGCATGGAAAACCCAGAGGACTGTACACCATGTGATCGGGAGATGTGTCTAAAATGCACCTCATTTATCCTCTCCTGGTGCTCCTGTTCATCATTCTAGCCACGTTACTTAGAATCTCCCCCACTTAGAGAATCAGCACATTTAAACTTCTGTTTCACACATTTTGCAAATTGTGAGGAGGATGAACGGGAAGAGGGGGAACCAATGAGAGAATAGTTGTAGGGGTTTGGACGGGCACATGTCACTCTAATTTCCCATTAAGAATAAGAATTAATAAAAGGCTCAGCCCACCTCGCCGGAGCCAAAATAGGGCCTGAAGCAATCCTGCGGTTTTGAGGCCAGCTCACAAAAGAGCAACTTAAAAAATGGAGCTCAGGGTCACTGCAATTCACAAACCTGCAGAGTTATAAATGAAAACTAACGTCCAAAAATATGTTGAGGTAAGGCAAAGAAGAGGATCTGAATGCAAGACAGAATTGCAAGAAACAGATTTCAAGAGATAGATTGGACTCGTCTTTAAAGCACATGAAAAGCGGCAGAATTTCGACAATGATGCAGTTGGCCCAAAAGAGAGTATGCATTTTTTCCTGAATATATCCAGGAAAAAACGCATACGCACTTTATGGGCAACCAAGCAAGCAAGCAATGCAAATGTGCACAACAAAGAAGTCTCATTTCCCACCGGTCAAAAGGGCCATCCGAAAAAATTGTAAAAACCAGAAATGCAGGACAGGCCATGGAGAACAGGGAGCCTTTATACGCTGATGGACAGTGTGTGAACTGCTGAGAGCCACTCTGGAGAAGTGTATGATGGTTCCTAAATCATCTAAAAAACAGAGCTAAAATTTCTGTGGAAGATGAACAGGAATAGGGAGAACCAATGAGAGACTAGCTGTAGGTGTCCGGACGGGCAAATTTAACTCTAATTTCCCACCAGGAAGAGGAATTAACCAAAGGCTCAGTGTGCCATGCCAGAACCACACTAGGGCCTAAAGCAATCCTGCGGTGTTGCGGCCAGCTCACAAGAAATCGAGTTGAAGAAAGTAGCTCAGGGGCACTGTCACTCAAAAACCTGCAGAGTTATAAATGACAGCTACCGTCCAAAAATATATTGAAGTAAGGCTGCCAAGAGGACTTGAAAGCGGGGCAGAATTGCAGGAAACCGATTTCAGGAGGTAGACTAGAATTGCATGTAAAGCATAGGAAAAGAGGCAGAACGTCCACAATGATGCACTTGGCCAAAAAGGGCGTATGCGTTTTTTCCTGAATATATTCAGGAAAAAACGCATACGCCCTTTTTGGACAACCAAGCAACTTGCAAAGGAAATCTGCACTACAATGAAGTCTCACTGCCCCCCGGGCAAAAGGGCCATCTGAAAAAAGTGTAACTCCAGAAAGGCACGACAGGCCATGGAGAACTGGGAGCCTTGTTATGCTGATGGGCGGGATGTAAATTGCCAACAGCCACCCTGGAGAAGTGTATGGTGTTTCCTGAGACATCTAAAAAACAAAGCAACAGAGCCTAGGGCACTTCCACTTATGGTCCTATAGATTAGGGAAATTAAAATCAAAAAGACACAGCCACCCCAAATTTTGGGATGGCTCTGTTTAAAAGAACCTCGTTCACGGAACAAGTTCAATATCGCAGAAAGCGAAAAATGGATAAAGAATTTGTGGTACTTACGTACAATGCAATATCACTCAGCAATGAAATCTATGTCATCAGGCCCGTAGCAGCATAATGAGTGGATTCAGGTACGATGATTCTAAGTGAAATAAGTCACACAGAAAAAGAAACATCATAAGATATCACTAATACACGGAATGTAAACTTGGCTACACAGGAACTGAATTACAAAACAGAACAGGATCTCAAATGTAGAAAACCAACTTATGCTTGCTTAAGGGAAAAGGTGAGTTGGGGTGCTGCATAAAACCAGAGATTGAAATTAGCACAGGTACCGTTCCATAAGCCAAATATGTAATAGACAAGAGCTACTCCTTGCTCAACGAAGTGGACTCAACACCCCATATTAAACGCCTAAGAATATACCTGACTAGTAAGAATCTTAAAACCTATGTATTTATATATCTGCGATAGAGAACGAAGCTAGTGTACAGAGGCATAAACGCAGCAGTGATAGGATTGGTGAGGTTCGGTGAGCAAATGCAGACCCTTTGAAATCATATTGCATGGTACCCATTCCATGGGCCTCAACTCTCCAGGTTGAAGGGATTTTTCCTTCAGCTAAAACATGCATGAGGTTCGCAGTGTATGATCCACCATGTGATCGGGAAACGTGTTCAAATGTGTCTCAGTTTTCGTCCCTGGTACTCGGGTGCAACATTCCAGATGCTTTACTAACACTCTCCCCACTTGCAGAGTCAGTGCCTTTAAACTCCTGTTTGGCTCACTTTGCAATTTTTTGCGGGAAATGAACAGGAATAGGGGGAACCAATGAGAGACTAGCTGGAGGTGTCTGGACGGGCAAATTTAACTCTCATTTCCCACCAGGAAGAGGAATTAACCAAGGGCTCAACGTGCCGTGCCGGAACCACACTAGGGCCTGAAGCAATCCTGCGGTGTTGCGGCCAGCTCACAATAAAGAGAGTTGAAGAAAGGATCTCAGGGGCACTGTCATTCACAAACCTGCAGAGTTATAAATGACAGCTATCGTCCAAAAATATATTGAAGTAAGGCTGCCAAGAGCACTTGAAAGCGGGGCAGAATTGCAGGAAACCGATTTCAGGAGGTAAACTGGAATTGCATGAAAAGCATAGGAAAAGAGGCAGAACGTCCACAATGATGCACTTGGCCAAAAAGGGCATATGCGTTTTTTCCTGAATATATTCAGGAAAAAACGCATACGCCCTTTTTGGCCAACCAAGCAAGCTTGCAAAGGAAATCTGCACTACAATGAAGTCTCACTGCCCCACGGGCAAAAGGGCCATCTGAAAAAAGTGTAAAATCCAGAAAGGCAGGACAGGACATGGAGAACTGGGAGCCTTGTTATGCTGATGGGCGGGATGTAAATTGCCAACAGCCACTCTGGAGAAGTGTATGGTGTTTCCTGAAACATCTAAAAAACAAAGCAACAGAGCCTAGGGCAATTCCACTTATGTTCCTATAGCTTAGGGAAATTCAAATCAAAAAGACACAGCCACCCCAAAGTTTGGGACAGCTCTGTTTACAAGATCCTCGTTTATGGTTCAAGTTCAATATCACAGAAAGCGAAAAATGAATAAAGAATTTGTGGTATTTACGTACAATGCAATATCACTCAGCAATGAAATCTATGTCATCAGGCCCGTAGCACCATAATGAGTGGATTCAGATACGATGATTCTAAGTGAAATAAGTCACACAGAAAAAGAAACATCATAAGATATGACTAATACACGGAATGTAAACTTGGCTACACAGGAACTGAATTACAAAACAGAACAGGGTCTCAAATGTAGAAAACCAACTTATGCTTACTTAAGGGGAAAGGTGAGTTGGGGTGCTGCATAAAACCAGAGATTGAAATTAGCACAGATACCGTTCCATAAGCCAAATATGTAATAGACAAGAGCTACTCCTTGCTCAATGAAGTGGACTCAACACCCCATATTAAACGCCTAAGAATATACCTGACTAGTAAGAATCTTAAAACCTATGGATTTATATGTCTCCGAAAAGGAATCAAGCGTGTGTACAGCAGCATAAACGCAGCAGTGATAGGATTGGTGAGTTTCGGTGAGCAAATGCAGACCCTTTGAAGTCATATTGCATGGTACCCATTCCATGGGTCACTACTCTCCAGGTTTAAGGGATTCCTCCTTCAGCTAAAACATGCATGTGGCACCCAGAGTATGATCCACCATGTGACCGGGAAACGTGTTCAAATGTGTCTCAGTTTTCATCCCCTGCTACTCGGGTGCAACATTCCAGACCCTTTACTAACACTCTCCCCACTTGGAGAGTCAGTGCCTTTAACGTCCTGTTTGGCCCAGTTTGCAATTTCTGCGGGAAATGAACAGGAATAGGGAGAACCAATGAGAGACTAGCTGGAGGTGTCTGGACGTGCAAATTTAACTCTCATTTCCCACCAGGAAGAAGAATCAACCAAAGGCTCAGCTTGCTGTGCCGGAACCACACTAGGGCCTGAAGCAATCTTGCGGTGTTGTGGCCATCTCACAAGAAAGCGAGTTGAACAAAGGAGCTCAGGGGCACTGTCATTCACAAACCTGCAGAGTTATAAATGACAGCTATCGTCCAAAAATATATTGAAGTAAGGCTGCCAAGAGGACTTGAAAGCAGGGCAGAATTGCAGGAAACCGATTTCAGGAGGTAGACTGGAATTCCATGAAAACATAGGAAAAGAGGCAGAACGTCCACAATGATGCACTTGGCCAAATAGGGCGTATGCGTTTTTTCCTGAATATATTCAGGAAAAAACGCATACGCACTTTTTGGCCAACGAAGGAAGATTGCAAAGGAAATCTGCACTACAATGAAGTGTCACTGCCCCCTGGGCAAAAGGGCCATCTGAAAAAAGTGTAAAATCCAGAAATGCAGGACAGGCCATGGAGAACTGGGAGCCTTGTTATGCTGATGGGCGGGATGTAAATTGCCAACAGCCACTCTGGAGAAGTGTATGGTGTTTCCTGAAACATCTAAAAAACAAAGCAACAGAGCCTAGGGCACTTCCACTTATGCTCCTATAGCTTAGGGAAATTCAAATCAAAAACACAGCCACCCCAAAGTTTGGGACGGCTCTGTTTACAAGAACCTCGTTTATGGTACAAGTTCAATATCACAGAAAGCGAAAAATGAATAAAGAATTTGTGGTACTTACGTACAATGCAATATCACTCAGCAATGAAATCTATGTCATCAGGCCCGTAGCAGCATAATGAGTGGACTCAGGTACGATGATTCTAAGAGAAATAAGTCACACAGAAAAAGAAATATCATAAGGTATCACTAATACACGGAATGTAAACTTGGCTACCCAGGAACTGAATTACAAAACAGAACAGGGTCTCAAATGTAGAAAACCAACTTATGCTTGCTTAAGGGGAAAGGTGAGTGTGGGTGCTGCATAAAACCAGAGATTGAAATTAGTATAGATACCGTTCCATAAGCCAAATATGTAATAGACAAGAGCTACTCCTTGCTCAACGAAGTGGACTCAACACCCCATATTAAACACCTAAGTATATACCTGAATAGTAAGAATCTTAAAACCTATGGATTTACATGTCTCCAAAAGACAATCAAGCGTGTGTACAGCAACATAAACGCAGCAGTGATAGGATTAGTGAGGTTCGGTGAGCAAATGCAGACCCTTTGAAGTCATATTGCATGGTACCCATTCCATGGGTCTCTACTCTCCAGGTTTAAGGGATTCTTCCTTCAGCTAAAACATGCATGTGGAACCCAGAGTATGATCCACCGTGTGATCGGGAAACGTGTTCAAATGTCTCAGTTTTCGTCCCCTGGTACTCGGGTGCAACATTCCAGACGCTTTACTAACACTCTCCCCACTTGGAGAGTCAGTGCCTTTAACGTCCTGTTTGGCCCAGTTTGCAATTTCTGCGGGAAATGAACAGGAATAGGGAGAACCAATGAGAGACTAGCTGGAGGTGTCTGGACGTGCAAATGTAACTCTCATTTCCCACCAGGAAGAGGAATTAACCAAAGGCTCAGCTTGCCGTCCGGGAACCACACTAGGGCCTGAAGCAATCTTGCGGTGTTGCGGCCAGCTCACAAGAAAGCGAATTGAACAAAGGAGTTCAGGGGCACTGTCATTCACAAACCTGCAGAGTTATAAATGACAGCTATCGTCCAAAAATATATTGAAGTAAGGCTGCCAAGAGGACTTGAAAGCGGGGCAGAATTGCAGGAAACCGATTTCAGGAGGTAGACTGGAATTGCATGAAAAGCATAGGAAAAGAGGCAGAACGTCCACAATGATGCACTTTGCCAAAAAGGGCGTATGCGTTTTTTCCTGAATATATTCAGGAAAAAACGCATACGCCCTTTTTGGCCAACCAAGCAAGCTTGCAAAGGAAATCTGCACTACAATGAAGTCTCACTGCCCCCTGGTCAAAAGGGCCATCTGCAAAAAGTGTAAAATCCAGAAAGGCAGGACAGGCCATGGAGAATTGGGAGCCTTGTTATGCTGATGGGCGGGATGTAAATTGCCAACAGCCACTCTGGAGAAGTGTATGGTGTTTCCTGAAACATCTAAAAAACAAAGCAACAGAGCCTAGGGCACTTCCACTTATGCTCCTATAGCTTAGGGAAATTCAAATCAAAAAGACACATCCACCCCAAAGTTTGGGCCGGCTCTGTTTACAAGAACCTCGTTTATGGTACAAGTTCAATATCACAGAAAGCGAAAAATGAATAAAGAATTTGTGGTATTTACGTACAATGCAATATCACTCAGCAATGAAATCTATGTCATCAGACCCGTAGCAGCATAATAAGTGAATTCAGGTACGATGATTCTAAGAGAAATAAGTCACACAGAAAAAGAAATATCATAAGGTATCACTAATACACGGAATGTAAACTTGGCTACCCAGGAACTGAATTACAAAACAGAACAGGGTCTCAAATGTAGAAAACCAACTTATGCTTGCTTAAGGGGAAAGGTGCGTTGGGGTGCTGCATAAAACCAGAGATTGAAATTAGCACAGATACCGTTCCATAAGCCAAATATGTAATAGACAAGAGCTACTCCTTCCTCAACGAAGTGGACTCAACACCCCATATTAAACGCCTAAGGATATACCTGACTAGTAAGAATCTTAAAACCTATGGATTTACATGTCTCCAAAAGAGAATCAAGCATGTGTACAGCAGCATAAATGCAGCAGTGATAGGATTAGTGAGGTTCGGTGAGCAAATGCAGAGCCTTTGAAGTCATATTGCATGGTACCCATTCCATGGGTCACAACTCTCCAGGTAAGTGATTCTTCCTTCAGCTAAAACATGCATGTGGAACCCAGAATATGATGCACCGTGTGATCGGGAAACGTGATCAAATGTGTCTCACTTTTCGTCCCCTGGTACTCGGGTGCAACATTCCAGACGCTTTACTAACACTCTCCCCACTTGGAGAGTCAGTGCCTTTAACCTCCTGTTTGGCCCAGTTTGCAATTTCTGTGGGAAATGAACAGGAATAGGGAGAACCAATGAGAGACTAGCTGGAGGTGTCTGGACGGGCAAATTTAACTCTCATTTCCCACCAGGAAGAGGAATTAACCAAAGGCTCAGCTTGCCGTGCCGGAACCACACTAGGGCCTGAAGCAATCCTGCGGTGTTGCGGCCAGCTCACAAGAAAGCGAGTTGAAGAAAGGATCTCAGGGGCCCTGTCATTCACAAACCTGCAGAGTTATAAATGACAGCTATCGTCCAAAAATATATTGAAGTAAGGCTGCCAAGAGGACTTGAAAGCGGGGCAGAATTGCAGGAAACCGATTTCAGGAGGTACACTGGATTTGCATGAAAAGCATAGGAAAAGAGGCAGAACGTCCACAATGATGCACTTGGCCAAAAAGGGCGTATGCGTTTTTTCCTGAATATATTCAGGAAAAAACGCATACGCACTTTTTGCCCAAGCAAGCAAGCTAGCAAAGGAAATCTGCACTACAATGAAGTCTCACTGCCCCACGGGCAAAAGGGCCATCTGAAAAAAGTGTAAAATCCAGAAAGGCAGGACAGGCCATGGAGAACTGGGAGCCTTGTTATGCTGATGGGCGGGATGTCAATTGCTAACAGCCACTCTGGAGAAGTGTATGGTGTTTCCTGAAACATCTAAAAAACAAAGCAACAGAGCCTAGGGCACTTCCACTTATGCTCCTATAGCTTAGGAAAATTCAAATCAAAAAGACACAGCCACCCCAAAGTTTGGGCCGGCTCTGTTTACAAGAACCTCGTTTATGGTACAAGTTCAATATCACAGAAAGCGAAAAATGAATAAAGAATTTGTGGTATTTACGTACAATGCAATAACACTCAGCAATGAAATCTATGTCATCAGACCCGTAGCAGCATAATGAGTGCACTCAGGTACGATGATTCTAAGAGAAAAAAGTCACACAGAAAAAGAAATATCAGAAGGTATCAGTAATACACGGAATGTAAACTTGTCTACCCAGGAACTGAATTACAAAACAGAACAGGGTCTCAAATGTAGAAAACCAACTTATGCTTGCTTAAGGGGAAAGGTGAGTTGGGGTGCTGCATAAAACCAGAGATTGAAATTAGCACAGATACCGTTCCATAAGCCAAATATGTAATAGACAAGAGCTACTCCTTGCTCAACGAAGTGGACTCAACACCCCATATTAAACGCCTAAAAATATACCTGAATAGTAAGAATCTTAAAACCTATGGATTTATATGTTTCCGAAAAGGAATCAAGCGTGTGTACAGCAGCATAAATGCAGCAGTGATAGGATTGGTGAGTTTCAGTGAGCAAATGCAGACCCTTTGAAGTCATATTGCATGGTACCCATTCCATGGGTCACAACTCTCCAGGTAAGGGATTCTTCCTTCAGCTAAAACATGCATTTGGAACCCAGAGTATGATCCACCATGTGATCGGGAAACGTGTTCAAATGTGTCTCAGTTTTCGTCCCCTGGTACTCGGGTGCAACATTCCAGACGCTTTACTAACACTCTCCCCACTTGGAGAGTCAGTGCCTTTAACCTCCTGTTTGGCCCAGTTTGCAATTTCTGCGGGAAATGAACAGGAATAGGGAGAACCAATGAGAGACTAGCTGGAGGTTTCTGGACGTGAAAATTTAACTCTCATTTCCCAACAGGAAGAGGAATTAACCAAAGGCTCATCTTGCCGTGCCGGAACCACAGTAGGGCCTGAAGCAATCCTGCGGTGTTGCGGCCAGCTCACAATAAAGAGAGTTGAAGAAAGGATCTCAGGGGCACTGTCATTCACAAACCTGCAGAGTTATAAATGACAGCTATCGTCCAAAAATATATTGAAGTAAGGCTGCCAAGAGCACTTGAAAGCGGGGCAGAATTGCAGGAAACCGATTTCAGGAGGTAGACTGGAATTGCATGAAAAGCATAGGAAAAGAGGCAGAACGTCCACAATGATGCACTTGGCCAAAAAGGGCGTATGCGTTTTTTCCTGAATATATTCAGGAAAAAACGCATACGCCCTTTTTGGCCAACCAAGCAAGCTTGCAAAGGAAATCTGCACTACAATGAAGTCTCACTGCCCCACGGGCAAAAGGTCCATCTAAAAAAGGGTAAAATCCAGAAAGGCAGGACAGGCCATGGAGAACTGGGAGCCTTGTTATGCTGATGGGCGGGATGTAAATTGCCAACAGCCACTCTGGAGAAGTGTATGGTGTTTCCTGAAGCATCTAAAAAACAAAGCAACAGAGCCTAGGGCACTTCCACTTATGCTCCTATAGCTTAGGGAAATTCAAATCAAAAAGACACAGCCACCCCAAAGTTTGGGCCGGCTCTGTTTACAAGAACCTCGTTTATGGTACAAGTTCAATATCACAGAAAGCGAAAAATGAATAAAGAATTTGTGGTATTTACGTACAATGCAATATCACTCAGCAATGAAATCTATGACATCAGACCCGTAACAGCATAATGAGTGGATTCAGGTACGATGATTGTAAGTGAAATAAGTCACACAGAAAAAGAAATATCATAAGGTATCACTAATACACGGAATGTAAACTTGGGTACCCAGGAACTGAATTTCAAAACAGAACAGGGTCTCAAATGTAGAAAACCAACTTATGCTTGCTTAAGGGGAAAGGTGAGTTGGGGTGCTGCATAAAACCAGAGATTGAAATTAGGACAGATACCATTCCATAAGCCAAATATATAATAGACAAGAGCTACTCCTTGCTCAACGAAGTGGACTCAACACCCCATATTAAACGCCAAAGAATATACCTGACTAGTAAGAATCTTAAAACCTATGGATTTACATGTCTCCAAAAGAGAATCAAGTGTGTGTACAGCAGCATTAACGCAGCAGTGATAGGATTAGTGAGGTTCGGTGAGCAAATGCAGACCCTTTGAAGTCATATTGCATGGTACCCATTCCATGGGACACAACTCTCCAGGTTTAAGGGATTCTTCCTTCAGCTAAAACATGCATGTGGAACCCAGAGTATGATCCACCGTGTGATCGGGAAACGTGTTCAAATGTGTCTCAGTTTTCGTCCCCTGGTACTCGGGTGCAACATTCCAGACGCTTTACTAACACTCTCCCCACTTGGAGAGTCAGTGCCTTTAACCTCCTGTTTGGCCCAGTTTGCAATTACTGTGGGAAATGGACAGGAATAGGGAGAACCAATGAGAGACTAGCTGGAGGTGTCTGGACGGGCAAATTTAACTCTCATTTCCCACCAGGAAGAGGAATTAAACAAAGGCTCCGCTTGCCGTCCGAGAACCACACTAGGGCCTGAAGCAATCCTGCGGTGTTGCGGCCAGCTCACAATAAAGAGAGTTGAAGAAAGGATCTCAGGGGCCCTGTCATTCACAAACCTGAAGAGTTATAAATGACAGCTATCGTCCAAAAATATATTGAAGTAAGGCTGCCAAGAGCACTTGAAAGCGGGGCAGAATTGCAGGAAACCGATTTCAGGAGGTAGACTGGAATTGCATGAAAAGCATAGGAAAAGAGGCAGAACGTCCACAATGATGCACTTGGCCAAAAAGGGCGTATGCGTTTTTTCCTGAATATATTCAGGAAAAAACGCATACGCCCTTTTTGGCCAACCAAGCAAGCTTGCAAAGGAAATCTGCACTAAAATGAAGTCTCACTGCCCCCTGGTCAAAAGGGCCATCTGCAAAAAGTGTAAAATCCAGAAAGGCAGGACAGGCCATGGAGAACTGGGAGCCTTGTTATGCTGATGGGCGGGATGTCAATTGCCAACAGCCACTCTGGAGAAGTGTATGGTGTTTCCTGAAACATCTAAAAAACAAAGCAACAGAGCCTAGGGCACTTCCACTTATGCTCCTATAGCTTAGGGAAATTCAAATCAAAAAGACACAGCCACCCCAAAGTTTGGGACAGCTCTGTTTACAAGATCCTCATTTATGGTACAAGTTCAATATCACAGAAAGCGAAAAATGAATAAAGAATTTGTGGTATTTACGTACAATGCAATATCACTCAGCAATGAAATCTATGTCATCAGGCCCGTAGCACCATAATGAGTGGATTCAGATTCGATGATTCTAAGTGAAATAAGTCACACAGAAAAAGAAACATCATAAGATATCACTAATACACGGAATGTAAACTTGGCTACACAGGACCTGAATTACAAAACAGAACAGGGTCTCAAATGTAGAAAACCAACTTATGCTTACTTAAGGGGAAAGGTGAGTTGGGGTGCTGCATAAAACAAGAGATTGAAATTAGCACAGATACCGTTCCATAAGCCAAATATGTAATAGACAAGAGCTACTCCTTCCTCAACGAAGTGGACTCAACACCCCATATTAAACGCCTAAGAATATACCTGACTAGTAAGAATGTTAAAACCTATGGATTTATATGTCTCCGAAAAGGAATCAAGCATGTGTACAGCAGCATAAACGCAGCAGTGATAGGATTGGTGAGTTTTGGTGAGCAAATGCAGACCCTTTGAAGTCATATTGCATGGTACCCATTCCATGGGTCACAACTCTCCAGGTTTAAGGGATTCCTCCTTCAGCTAAAACATGCATGTGGAACCCAGAGTATGATCCACCGTGTGATCGGGAAACGTGTTCAAATGTGTCTCAGTTTTCGTCCCCTGCTACTCGGGTGCAACATTCCAGACGCTTTACTAACACTCTCCCCACTTGGAGAGTCAGTGCCTTTAACCTCCTGTTTGGCCCAGTTTGCAGTTTCTGCGGGAAATGAACAGGAATAGGGAGAACCAATGAGAGACTAGCTGGAGGTGTCTGGACGGGCAAATTTAACTCTCATTTCCCACCAGGAACAGGAATTAACCAAAGGCTCAGCTTGCCGTGCCGGAACCACACTAGGGCCTGAAGCAATCTTGCGGTGTTGCGGCCATCTCACAAGAAAGCCAGTTGAAGAAAGGAGCTCAGGGGCACTGTAATTCACAAACCTGCAGAGTTATAAATGACAGCTATCGTCCAAAAATATATTGAAGTAAGGCTGCCAAGAGCACTTGAATGCGGGGCAGAATTGCAGCAAACCGATTTCAGGAGGTAGACTGGAATTGCATGAAAAGCATAGGAAAAGAGGCAGAACGTCCACAATGATGCACTTGGCCAAAAAGGGCGTATGCGTTTTTTCCTGAATATATTCAGGAAAAAACGCATACGCCCTTTTTGGCCAACCAAGCAAGCTTGCAAAGGAAATCTGCAGTACAATGAAGTCTCACTGCCCCACGGGCAAAAGGGCCATCTGAAAAAAGTGTAAAATCCAGAAAGGCAGGACAGGCCATGGAGAACTGGGAGCCTTGTTATGCTGATGGGCGGGATGTCAATTGCCAACAGCCACTCTGGAGAAGTGTATGGTGTTTCCTGAAACATCTAAAAAACAAAGCAACAGAGCCTAGGGCACTTCCACTTATGCTCCTATAGCTTAGGGAAATTAAAATCAAAAAGACACAGCCACCCCAAAGTTTGGGACGGCTCTGTTTACAAGATCCTCGTTTATGGTACAAGTTCAATATCACAGAAAGCGAAAAATGAATAAAGAATTTGTGGTATTTACGTACAATGCAATATCACTCAGCAATGAAATCTATGTCATCAGGCCCGTAGCACCATAATGAGTGGATTCAGATTCGATGATTCTAAGTGAAATAAGTCACACAGAAAAAGAAACATCATAAGATATCACTAATACACGGAATGTAAACTTGGCTACACAGGACCTGAATTACAAAACAGAACAGGGTCTCAAATGTAGAAAACCAACTTATGCTTACTTAAGGGGAAAGGTGAGTTGGGGTGCTGCATAAAACAAGAGATTGAAATTAGCACAGATACCGTTCCATAAGCCAAATATGTAATAGACAAGAGCTACTCCTTCCTCAACGAAGTGGACTCAACACCCCATATTAAACGCCTAAGAATATACCTGACTAGTAAGAATGTTAAAACCTATGGATTTATATGTCTCCGAAAAGGAATCAAGCATGTGTACAGCAGCATAAACGCAGCAGTGATAGGATTGGTGAGTTTTGGTGAGCAAATGCAGACCCTTTGAAGTCATATTGCATGGTACCCATTCCATGGGTCACAACTCTCCAGGTTTAAGGGATTCCTCCTTCAGCTAAAACATGCATGTGGAACCCAGAGTATGATCCACCGTGTGATCGGGAAACGTGTTCAAATGTGTCTCAGTTTTCGTCCCCTGCTACTCGGGTGCAACATTCCAGACGCTTTACTAACACTCTCCCCACTTGGAGAGTCAGTGCCTTTAACCTCCTGTTTGGCCCAGTTTGCAGTTTCTGCGGGAAATGAACAGGAATAGGGAGAACCAATGAGAGACTAGCTGGAGGTGTCTGGACGGGCAAATTTAACTCTCATTTCCCACCAGGAAGAGGAATTAACCAAAGGCTCAGCTTGCCGTGCCGGAACCACACTAGGGCCTGAAGCAATCTTGCGGTGTTGCGGCCATCTCACAAGAAAGCCAGTAGAAGAAAGGAGCTCAGGGGCACTGTAATTCACAAACCTGCAGAGTTATAAATGACAGCTATCGTCCAAAAATATATTGAAGTAAGGCTGCCAAGAGCACTTGAATGCGGGGCAGAATTGCAGGAAACCGATTTCAGGAGGTAGACTGGAATTGCATGAAAAGCATAGGAAAAGAGGCAGAACGTCCACAATGATGCACTTGGCCAAAAAGTGCGTATACGTTTTTTCCTGAATATATTCAGGAAAAAACGCATACGCCCTTTTTGGCCAACCAAGCAAGCTTGCAAAGGAAATCTGCACTACAATGAAGTCTCACTGCCCCATGGGCAAAAGGGCCATCTGAAAAAAGTGTAAAATCCAGAAAGGCAGGACAGGCCATGGAGAACTGGGAGCCTTGTTATGCTGATGGGCGGGATGTCAATTGCCAACAGCCACTCTGGAGAAGTGTATGGTGTTTCCTGAAACATCTAAAAAACAAAGCAACAGAGCCTAGGGCACTTCCACTTATGCTCCTATAGCTTAGGGAAATTAAAATCAAAAAGACACAGCCACCCCAAAGTTCGGGACGGCTCTGTTTACAAGATCCTCGTTTATGGTTCAAGTTCAATATCACAGAAAGCGAAAAATGAATAAAGAATTTGTGGTATTTACGTACAATGCAATATCACTCAGCAATGAAATCTATGTCATCAGGCCCGTAGCACCATAATGAGTGGATTAAGATTCGATGATTCTAAGTGAAATAAGTCACACAGAAAAAGAAACATCATAAGATATCACTAATACACGGAATGTAAACTTGGCTACACAGGACCTGAATTACAAAACAGAACAGGGTCTCAAATGTAGAAAACCAACTTATGCTTACTTAAGGGGAAAGGTGAGTTGGGGTGCTGCATAAAACAAGAGATTGAAATTAGTACAGATACCGTTCCATAAGCCAAATATGTAATAGACAAGAGCTACTCCTTCCTCAACGAAGTGGACTCAACACCCCATATTAAACGCCTAAGAATATACCTGACTAGTAAGAATGTTAAAACCTATGGATTTATATGTCTCCGAAAAGGAATCAAGCATGTGTACAGCAGCATAAACGCAGCAGTGATAGGATTGGTGAGTTTTGGTGAGCAAATGCAGACCCTTTGAAGTCATATTGCATGGTACCCATTCCATGGGTCACAACTCTCCAGGTTTAAGGGATTCCTCCTTCAGCTAAAACATGCATGTGGAACCCAGAGTATGATCCACCGTGTGATCGGGAAACGTGTTCAAATGTGTCTCAGTTTTCGTCCCCTGGTACTCGGGTGCAACATTCCAGACGCTTTACTAACACTCTCCCCACTTGGAGAGTCAGTGCCTTTAACCTCCTGTTTGGCCCAGTTTGCAGTTTCTGCGGGAAATGAACAGGAATAGGGAGAACCAATGAGAGACTAGCTGGAGGTGTCTGGACGGGCAAATTTAACTCTCATTTCCCACCAGGAAGAGGAATCAACCAAAGGCTCAGCTTGCCGTCCGGGAACCACACTAGGGCCTGAAGCAATCTTGCGGTGTTGCGGCCAGCTCACAAGAAAGCGAATTGAACAAAGGAGTTCAGGGGCACTGTAATTCACAAACCTGCAGAGTTATAAATGACAGCTATCGTCCAAAAATATATTGAAGTAAGGCTGCCAAGAGCACTTGAAAGCGGGGCAGAATTGCAGGAAACCGATTTCAGGAGGTAGACTGGAATTGCATGAAAAGCATAGGAAAAGAGGCAGAACGTCCACAATGATGCACTTGGCCAAAAAGGGCGTATGCGTTTTTTCCTGAATATATTCAGGAAAAAACGCATACGCCCTTTTTGGCCAACCAAGCAAGCTTGCAAAGGAAATCTGCACTACAATGAAGTCTCACTGCCCCCGGGGCAAAAGGGCCATCTGAAAAAAGTGTAAAATCCAGAAAGGCAGGACAGGCCATGGAGAACTGGGAGCCTTGTTATGCTGATGGGCGGGATGTAAATTGCCAACAGCCACTCTGGAGAAGTGTATGGTGTTTCCTGAAACATCTAAAAAACAAAGCAACAGAGCCTAGGGCACTTCCACTTATGCTCCTATAGCTTAGGGAAATTAAAATCAAAAAGACATAGCCACACCAACGTTTGGGACAACTCTGTTTACAAGAACCTCGTTCATGGTACAAGTTCAATATCACAGAAAGCGAAAAATGAATAAAGAATTTGTGGTATTTACGTACAATGCAATATCACTCAGCAATGAATATATGTCATCAGACCCGTAGCAGCATAATGAGTGGATTCAGGTACGATGATTCTAAGTGAAATATGTCACACAGAAAAAGAAATATAATAAGGTATCACTAATACACGGAATATAAACTTGGCTACCCAGGAACTGAATTTCAAAACAGAACAGGGTCTCAAATGTAGAAAACCAACCTATGCTTTCTTAAGGGGAAAGGTGAGTTGGGGGACTGCATAAAACCAGAGATTGAAATTAGCACTGATACCATTCCATAAGCCAAATATGTAATAGACAAGAGCTACTACTTGCTCAACGAAGTGGACTCAACACCCCATATTAAACGCCTAAGAATATACCTGACTAGTAAGAATCTTAAAACCTATGGATTTACATGTCTCCGAAAGCGAATCAAGCATGTGTATCACGGCATAAACGCAGCAGTGATAGGATTGGTGAGGTTCGGTGAGCAAATGCAGACCCTTTGAAGTCATATTGCATGGTACCCATTCCATGGGTCTCAACTCTCCAGGTTTAAGGGATTCTTCATTCAGCTAAAACATGCATGTGTAACCCAGAGTATGATCCACCGTGTGATAGGGAAACGTGTTCAAATATGTCTACGTTTAAGTCCCCTGGTACTCGGGTGCAACATTCCAGACGCTTTACTAACACTCTCCCCACTTGGAGAGTCAGTGCCTTTAACGTCCTGTTTGGCCCAGTTTGCCATTTCTGCGGGAAATGAACAGGAATAGGGAGAACCAATGAGAGACTAGCTGGAGGTGTCTGGACGGGCAAATATAACTCTCATTTCCCACCAGGAAGAGGAATTAACCAAAGGCTCAGCTTGCCGTGCCGGAACCACACTAGGGCCTGAAGCAATCCTGCGGTGTTGCGGACAGCTCACAATAAAGAGAGTTGAAGAAAGGATCTCAGGGGCACTGTCATTCACAAACCTGCAGAGTTATAAATGACAGCTATCGTCCAAAAATATATTGAAGTAAGGCTGCCAAGAGCACTTGAAAGCGGGGCAGAATTGCAGGAAACCGATTTCAGGAGGTAGACTGGAATTGCATGAAAAGCATAGGAAAAGAGGCAGAACGTCCACAATGATGCACTTGGCCAAAAAGCGCGTATGCGTTTTTTCCTGAATATATTCAGGAAAAAACGCATGCGCGCTTTTTGGCCAACCAAGCAAGCTTGCAAAGGAAATCTGCACTACAATGAAGTCTCACTGCCCCCTGGGCAAAAGGGCCATCTGAAAAAAGTGTAAAATCCAGAAAGGCAGGACAGGCCATGGAGAACTGGGAGCCTTGTTATGCTGATGGGCGGGATGTAAATTGCCAACAGCCACTCTGGAGAAGTGTATGGTGTTTCCTGAAACATCTAAAAAACAAAGCAACAGAGCCTAGGGCACTTCCACTTATGCTCCTATAGCTTAGGGAAATTCAAATCGAAAAGACACAGCCACCCAAAAGTTTGGGACGGCTCTGTTTACAAGAACCTCGTTTATGGTACAAGTTCAATATCACAGAAAGCGAAAAATGAATAAAGAATTTGTGGTACTTACGTACAATGCCATATCACTCAGCAATGAAATCTATGTCATCAGGCCCGTAGCAGCATAATGAGTGGATTCAGGTACGATGATTCTAAGTGAAATATGTCACACAGAAAAAGAAATATCATAAGGTATCACTAATACACGGAATGTAAACTTGGCTACCCAGGAACTGAATTACATAACAGAACAGGGTCTCAAATGTAGAAAACCAACTTATGCTTGCTTAAGGGAAAGGTGAGTTGGGGTGCTGCATAAAACCAGAGATTGAAATTAGCACAGATACCGTTCCATAAGCCAAATATGTAATAGACAAGAGCTACTCCTTGCTCAACGAAGTGGACTCAACACCCCATATTAAACGCCTAAGAATATACCTGACTGGTTAGAATCTTAAAACCTATGGATTTACATGTCTCTGAAAGAGAATCAAGCGTGTGTACAGCAGCATAAACTCAGCAGTGATAGGATTGGTGAGGTTCGGTGAGCAAATGCAGACCCTTTGAAGTCATATAGCATGGTACCCATTCCATGGGTCACAACTCTCCAGGTTTAAGGGATTCCTCCTTCAGCTAAAACATGCATGTGGAACCCAGAGTATGATCCACCGTGTGATCGGGAAACGTGTTCAAATGTGTCTCAGTTTTCGTCCCCTGGTACTCGGGTGCAACATTCCAGACGCTTTACTAACACTCTCCCCACTTGGAGAGTCAGTGCCTTTAACGTCCTGTTTGGCCCAGTTTGCAATTTCTGCGGGAAATGAACAGGAATAGGGAGAACCAATGAGAAACTAGCTGGAGGTGTCTGGACGGGCAAATTTAACTCTCATTTCCCACCAGGAAGAGGAATTAACCAAAGGCTCAGCTTGCCGTGCCGGAACCACACTAGGGCCTGAAGCAATCCTGTGGTGTTGCAGCCAGCTCACAATAAAGAGAGTTGAAGAAAGGATCTCAGCGGCACTGTCATTCACAAACCTGCAGAGTTATAAATGACAGCTATCGTCCAAAAATATATTGAAGTAAGGCTGCCAAGAAAACTTGAAAGCGGGGCAGAATTGCAGGAAACCGATTTCAGGAGGTAGACTGGAATTGCATGAAAAGCATAGGAAAAGAGGCAGAACGTCCACAATGATGCACTTGGCCAAAAAGGGCGTATGCGTTTTTTCCTGAATATATTCAGGAAAAAACGCATACGCCCTTTTTGGCCAACCAAGCAAGCTTGCAAAGGAAATCTGCACTACAATGAAGTCTCACTGCCCCCCGGGCAAAAGGGCCATCTGAAAAATGTGTAAAATCCAGAAAGGCAGGACAGGCCACGGAGAACTGGGAGCCTTGTTATGCTGATGGGCGGGATGTAAATTGCCAACAGCCACTCTGGAGAAGTGTATGCTGTTTCCTGAAACATCTAAAAAACAAAGCAACAGAGCCTAGGGCACTTCCACTTATGCTCCTATAGCTTAGGGAAATTAAAATCAAAAAGACACAGCCACCCCAAAGTTTGGGACGGCTCTGTTTACAAGAACCTCGTTTATGGTACAAGTTCAATATCACAGAAAGCGAAAAATGAATAAAGAATTTGTGGTACTTACGTACAATGCAATATCACTCAGCAATGAAATCTATGTCATCAGACCCGTAACAGCATAATGAGTGGACTCAGGTGATGATTCTAAGAGAAATAAGTCACACAGAAAAAGAAATATCATAAGGTATCACTAATACACGGAATGTAAACTTGGCTACCCAGGAACTGAATTACAAAACAGAACAGGGTCTCAAATGTAGAAAACCAACTTATGCTTGCTTAAGGGGAAAGGTGAGTTGGGGTGCTGCATAAAACCAGAGATTGAAATTAGCACAGATACAATTCCATAAGCCAAATATGTAATAGGCAAGAGCTACTCCTTGCTCAACGAAGTGGACTCAACACCCCATATTAAACGCCTAAGAATATACCTGACTAGTAAGAATGTTAAAACCTATGGATTTATATGTCTCCGAAAAGGAATCAAGCATGTGTACAGCAGCATAAACGCAGCAGTGATAGGATTGGTGAGTTTTGGTGAGCAAATGCAGACCCTTTGAAGTCATATTGCATGGTACCCATTCCATGGGTCACAACTCTCCAGGTTTAAGGGATTCCTCCTTCAGCTAAAACATGCATGTGGAACCCAGAGTATGATCCACCGTGTGATCGGGAAACGTGTTCAAATGTGTCTCAGTTTTCGTCCCCTGCTACTCGGGTGCAACATTCCAGACGCTTTACTAACACTCTCCCCACTTGGAGAGTCAGTGCCTTTAACCTCCTGTTTGGCCCAGTTTGCAGTTTCTGCGGGAAATGAACAGGAATAGGGAGAACCAATGAGAGACTAGCTGGAGGTGTCTGGACGGGCAAATTTAACTCTCATTTCCCACCAGGAAGAGGAATTAACCAAAGGCTCAGCTTGCCGTGCCGGAACCACACTAGGGCCTGAAGCAATCTTGCGGTGTTGCGGCCATCTCACAAGAAAGCCAGTAGAAGAAAGGAGCTCAGGGGCACTGTAATTCACAAACCTGCAGAGTTATAAATGACAGCTATCGTCCAAAAATATATTGAAGTAAGGCTGCCAAGAGCACTTGAATGCGGGGCAGAATTGCAGGAAACCGATTTCAGGAGGTAGACTGGAATTGCATGAAAAGCATAGGAAAAGAGGCAGAACGTCCACAATGATGCACTTGGCCAAAAAGTGCGTATACGTTTTTTCCTGAATATATTCAGGAAAAAACGCATACGCCCTTTTTGGCCAACCAAGCAAGCTTGCAAAGGAAATCTGCACTACAATGAAGTCTCACTGCCCCATGGGCAAAAGGGCCATCTGAAAAAAGTGTAAAATCCAGAAAGGCAGGACAGGCCATGGAGAACTGGGAGCCTTGTTATGCTGATGGGCGGGATGTCAATTGCCAACAGCCACTCTGGAGAAGTGTATGGTGTTTCCTGAAACATCTAAAAAACAAAGCAACAGAGCCTAGGGCACTTCCACTTATGCTCCTATAGCTTAGGGAAATTAAAATCAAAAAGACACAGCCACCCCAAAGTTCGGGACGGCTCTGTTTACAAGATCCTCGTTTATGGTTCAAGTTCAATATCACAGAAAGCGAAAAATGAATAAAGAATTTGTGGTATTTACGTACAATGCAATATCACTCAGCAATGAAATCTATGTCATCAGGCCCGTAGCACCATAATGAGTGGATTAAGATTCGATGATTCTAAGTGAAATAAGTCACACAGAAAAAGAAACATCATAAGATATCACTAATACACGGAATGTAAACTTGGCTACACAGGACCTGAATTACAAAACAGAACAGGGTCTCAAATGTAGAAAACCAACTTATGCTTACTTAAGGGGAAAGGTGAGTTGGGGTGCTGCATAAAACAAGAGATTGAAATTAGTACAGATACCGTTCCATAAGCCAAATATGTAATAGACAAGAGCTACTCCTTCCTCAACGAAGTGGACTCAACACCCCATATTAAACGCCTAAGAATATACCTGACTAGTAAGAATGTTAAAACCTATGGATTTATATGTCTCCGAAAAGGAATCAAGCATGTGTACAGCAGCATAAACGCAGCAGTGATAGGATTGGTGAGTTTTGGTGAGCAAATGCAGACCCTTTGAAGTCATATTGCATGGTACCCATTCCATGGGTCACAACTCTCCAGGTTTAAGGGATTCCTCCTTCAGCTAAAACATGCATGTGGAACCCAGAGTATGATCCACCGTGTGATCGGGAAACGTGTTCAAATGTGTCTCAGTTTTCGTCCCCTGGTACTCGGGTGCAACATTCCAGACGCTTTACTAACACTCTCCCCACTTGGAGAGTCAGTGCCTTTAACCTCCTGTTTGGCCCAGTTTGCAGTTTCTGCGGGAAATGAACAGGAATAGGGAGAACCAATGAGAGACTAGCTGGAGGTGTCTGGACGGGCAAATTTAACTCTCATTTCCCACCAGGAAGAGGAATCAACCAAAGGCTCAGCTTGCCGTCCGGGAACCACACTAGGGCCTGAAGCAATCTTGCGGTGTTGCGGCCAGCTCACAAGAAAGCGAATTGAACAAAGGAGTTCAGGGGCACTGTAATTCACAAACCTGCAGAGTTATAAATGACAGCTATCGTCCAAAAATATATTGAAGTAAGGCTGCCAAGAGCACTTGAAAGCGGGGCAGAATTGCAGGAAACCGATTTCAGGAGGTAGACTGGAATTGCATGAAAAGCATAGGAAAAGAGGCAGAACGTCCACAATGATGCACTTGGCCAAAAAGGGCGTATGCGTTTTTTCCTGAATATATTCAGGAAAAAACGCATACGCCCTTTTTGGCCAACCAAGCAAGCTTGCAAAGGAAATCTGCACTACAATGAAGTCTCACTGCCCCCGGGGCAAAAGGGCCATCTGAAAAAAGTGTAAAATCCAGAAAGGCAGGACAGGCCATGGAGAACTGGGAGCCTTGTTATGCTGATGGGCGGGATGTAAATTGCCAACAGCCACTCTGGAGAAGTGTATGGTGTTTCCTGAAACATCTAAAAAACAAAGCAACAGAGCCTAGGGCACTTCCACTTATGCTCCTATAGCTTAGGGAAATTAAAATCAAAAAGACATAGCCACACCAACGTTTGGGACAACTCTGTTTACAAGAACCTCGTTCATGGTACAAGTTCAATATCACAGAAAGCGAAAAATGAATAAAGAATTTGTGGTATTTACGTACAATGCAATATCACTCAGCAATGAATATATGTCATCAGACCCGTAGCAGCATAATGAGTGGATTCAGGTACGATGATTCTAAGTGAAATATGTCACACAGAAAAAGAAATATAATAAGGTATCACTAATACACGGAATATAAACTTGGCTACCCAGGAACTGAATTTCAAAACAGAACAGGGTCTCAAATGTAGAAAACCAACCTATGCTTTCTTAAGGGGAAAGGTGAGTTGGGGGACTGCATAAAACCAGAGATTGAAATTAGCACTGATACCATTCCATAAGCCAAATATGTAATAGACAAGAGCTACTACTTGCTCAACGAAGTGGACTCAACACCCCATATTAAACGCCTAAGAATATACCTGACTAGTAAGAATCTTAAAACCTATGGATTTACATGTCTCCGAAAGCGAATCAAGCATGTGTATCACGGCATAAACGCAGCAGTGATAGGATTGGTGAGGTTCGGTGAGCAAATGCAGACCCTTTGAAGTCATATTGCATGGTACCCATTCCATGGGTCTCAACTCTCCAGGTTTAAGGGATTCTTCATTCAGCTAAAACATGCATGTGTAACCCAGAGTATGATCCACCGTGTGATAGGGAAACGTGTTCAAATATGTCTACGTTTAAGTCCCCTGGTACTCGGGTGCAACATTCCAGACGCTTTACTAACACTCTCCCCACTTGGAGAGTCAGTGCCTTTAACGTCCTGTTTGGCCCAGTTTGCCATTTCTGCGGGAAATGAACAGGAATAGGGAGAACCAATGAGAGACTAGCTGGAGGTGTCTGGACGGGCAAATATAACTCTCATTTCCCACCAGGAAGAGGAATTAACCAAAGGCTCAGCTTGCCGTGCCGGAACCACACTAGGGCCTGAAGCAATCCTGCGGTGTTGCGGACAGCTCACAATAAAGAGAGTTGAAGAAAGGATCTCAGGGGCACTGTCATTCACAAACCTGCAGAGTTATAAATGACAGCTATCGTCCAAAAATATATTGAAGTAAGGCTGCCAAGAGCACTTGAAAGCGGGGCAGAATTGCAGGAAACCGATTTCAGGAGGTAGACTGGAATTGCATGAAAAGCATAGGAAAAGAGGCAGAACGTCCACAATGATGCACTTGGCCAAAAAGCGCGTATGCGTTTTTTCCTGAATATATTCAGGAAAAAACGCATGCGCGCTTTTTGGCCAACCAAGCAAGCTTGCAAAGGAAATCTGCACTACAATGAAGTCTCACTGCCCCCTGGGCAAAAGGGCCATCTGAAAAAAGTGTAAAATCCAGAAAGGCAGGACAGGCCATGGAGAACTGGGAGCCTTGTTATGCTGATGGGCGGGATGTAAATTGCCAACAGCCACTCTGGAGAAGTGTATGGTGTTTCCTGAAACATCTAAAAAACAAAGCAACAGAGCCTAGGGCACTTCCACTTATGCTCCTATAGCTTAGGGAAATTCAAATCGAAAAGACACAGCCACCCAAAAGTTTGGGACGGCTCTGTTTACAAGAACCTCGTTTATGGTACAAGTTCAATATCACAGAAAGCGAAAAATGAATAAAGAATTTGTGGTACTTACGTACAATGCCATATCACTCAGCAATGAAATCTATGTCATCAGGCCCGTAGCAGCATAATGAGTGGATTCAGGTACGATGATTCTAAGTGAAATATGTCACACAGAAAAAGAAATATCATAAGGTATCACTAATACACGGAATGTAAACTTGGCTACCCAGGAACTGAATTACATAACAGAACAGGGTCTCAAATGTAGAAAACCAACTTATGCTTGCTTAAGGGAAAGGTGAGTTGGGGTGCTGCATAAAACCAGAGATTGAAATTAGCACAGATACCGTTCCATAAGCCAAATATGTAATAGACAAGAGCTACTCCTTGCTCAACGAAGTGGACTCAACACCCCATATTAAACGCCTAAGAATATACCTGACTGGTTAGAATCTTAAAACCTATGGATTTACATGTCTCTGAAAGAGAATCAAGCGTGTGTACAGCAGCATAAACTCAGCAGTGATAGGATTGGTGAGGTTCGGTGAGCAAATGCAGACCCTTTGAAGTCATATAGCATGGTACCCATTCCATGGGTCACAACTCTCCAGGTTTAAGGGATTCCTCCTTCAGCTAAAACATGCATGTGGAACCCAGAGTATGATCCACCGTGTGATCGGGAAACGTGTTCAAATGTGTCTCAGTTTTCGTCCCCTGGTACTCGGGTGCAACATTCCAGACGCTTTACTAACACTCTCCCCACTTGGAGAGTCAGTGCCTTTAACGTCCTGTTTGGCCCAGTTTGCAATTTCTGCGGGAAATGAACAGGAATAGGGAGAACCAATGAGAAACTAGCTGGAGGTGTCTGGACGGGCAAATTTAACTCTCATTTCCCACCAGGAAGAGGAATTAACCAAAGGCTCAGCTTGCCGTGCCGGAACCACACTAGGGCCTGAAGCAATCCTGTGGTGTTGCAGCCAGCTCACAATAAAGAGAGTTGAAGAAAGGATCTCAGCGGCACTGTCATTCACAAACCTGCAGAGTTATAAATGACAGCTATCGTCCAAAAATATATTGAAGTAAGGCTGCCAAGAAAACTTGAAAGCGGGGCAGAATTGCAGGAAACCGATTTCAGGAGGTAGACTGGAATTGCATGAAAAGCATAGGAAAAGAGGCAGAACGTCCACAATGATGCACTTGGCCAAAAAGGGCGTATGCGTTTTTTCCTGAATATATTCAGGAAAAAACGCATACGCCCTTTTTGGCCAACCAAGCAAGCTTGCAAAGGAAATCTGCACTACAATGAAGTCTCACTGCCCCCCGGGCAAAAGGGCCATCTGAAAAATGTGTAAAATCCAGAAAGGCAGGACAGGCCACGGAGAACTGGGAGCCTTGTTATGCTGATGGGCGGGATGTAAATTGCCAACAGCCACTCTGGAGAAGTGTATGCTGTTTCCTGAAACATCTAAAAAACAAAGCAACAGAGCCTAGGGCACTTCCACTTATGCTCCTATAGCTTAGGGAAATTAAAATCAAAAAGACACAGCCACCCCAAAGTTTGGGACGGCTCTGTTTACAAGAACCTCGTTTATGGTACAAGTTCAATATCACAGAAAGCGAAAAATGAATAAAGAATTTGTGGTACTTACGTACAATGCAATATCACTCAGCAATGAAATCTATGTCATCAGACCCGTAACAGCATAATGAGTGGACTCAGGTGATGATTCTAAGAGAAATAAGTCACACAGAAAAAGAAATATCATAAGGTATCACTAATACACGGAATGTAAACTTGGCTACCCAGGAACTGAATTACAAAACAGAACAGGGTCTCAAATGTAGAAAACCAACTTATGCTTGCTTAAGGGGAAAGGTGAGTTGGGGTGCTGCATAAAACCAGAGATTGAAATTAGCACAGATACAATTCCATAAGCCAAATATGTAATAGGCAAGAGCTACTCCTTGCTCAACGAAGTGGACTCAACACCCCATATTAAACGCCTAAATATATACCTGAATAGTAAGAATCTTAAAACCTATGGATTTATATGTCTCCGAAAAGGAATCAAGCATCTGTACAGCAGCATAAACGCAGCAGTGATAGGATTGGTGAGTTTTGGTGAGCAAATGCAGACCCTTTGAAGTCATATTGCATGGTACCCATTCCATGGGTCACAACTCTCCAGGTTTAAGGGATTCCTCCTTCAGCTAAAACATGCATGTGGAACCCAGAGTATGATCCACCGTGTGATTGGGAAACGTGTTCAAATGTGTCTCAGTTTTCGTCTCCTGGTACTCGGGTGCAACATTCCAGACGCTTTACTAACACTCTCCCCACTTGGAGAGTCAGTGCCTTTAACGTCCTGTTTGGCCCAGTTTGCAATTTCTGCGGGAAATGAACAGGAATAGGGAGAACCAATGAGAGACTAGCTGGAGGTGTCTGGACGGGAAATTTAACTCTCATTTCCCACCAGGAAGAGGAATTAACCAAAGGCTCAGCTTGCCGTGCCGGAACCACACTAGGGCCTGAATCAATCTTGCGGTGTTGCGGCCAGCTCACAAGAAAGCGAGCTGAAGAAAGGACCTCACGGTCACTGCAATTTACAAACCTGCAGAGTTATAAATGACAGCTATCGTCCAAAAATATATTGAAGTAAGGCTGCCAAGAGCACTTGAAAGCGGGGCAGAATTGCAGGACACCGATTTCAGGAGGTAGACTGGAATTGCATGAAAAGCATAGGAAAAGAGGCAGAACGTCCACAATGATGCACTTGGCCAAAAAGGGCGTATGCGTTTTTTCCTGAATATATTCAGGAAAAAACGCATACGCCCTTTTTGGCCAACCAAGCAAGCTTGCAAAGGAAATCTGCACTACAATGAAGTCTCACTGCCCCCCGGGCAAAAGGGCCATCTGAAAAAAGTGTAAAATCCAGAAAGACAGGACAGGCCATGGAGAACTGGAAGCCTTGTTATGCTGATAGGCGGGATGTCAATTGCCAACAGCCACTCTGGAGAAGTGTATGGTGTTTCCTGAAACATCTAAAAAACAAAGCAACAGAGCCTAGGGCACTTCCACTTATGCTCCTATAGCTTAGGGAAATTAAAATAAAAAAGACACAGCCACCCCAAAATTTGGGATGGCTCTGTTTACAAGAACCTCGTTTATGGTACAAGTTCAATATCACAGAAAGCGAAAAATGAATAAAGAATTTGTGGTACTTACGTACAATGCAATATCACTCAGCAATGAAATCTATGTCATCAGGCCCGTAGCTGCATAATGAGTGGATTGAGGTACGATGATTCAAAGTGAAATATGTCACACAGAAAAAGAAATATCATAAGGCATCACTAATACACAAAATGTAAACTTGGCTACACCTGAACTGAATTACAAAACAGAACAGCGTCTCAAATGTAGAAAAGCAACTTATGCTTGCTTAAGGGGAAAGGTGAGTTGGGGTGCTGCATAAAACCAGAGATTGAAATTAGCACAGATACCGTTCCATAAGCCAAATATGTAATAGACAAGAGCTACTCCTTGCTCAACGAAGTGGACTCAACACCCCATATTAAACGCCTAAAAATATACCTGAATAGTAAGAATCTTAAAACCTATGGATTTATATGTCTCCGAAAAGGAATCAAGCGTGTGTACAGCAGCATAAACGCAGCAGTGATAGGATTGGTGAGTTTCGGTGAGCAAATGCAGACCCTTTGAAGTCATATTGCATGGTACCCATTCCATGGGTCACAACTCTCCAGGTTTAAGGGATTCCTCCTTCAGCTAAAACATGCATGTGGAACCCAGAGTATGATCCACCGTGTGATCGGGAAACGTGTTCAAATATGTCTCAGTTTTCGTCCCCTGGTACTCGGGTGGAACATTCCAGACACTTTACTAACACTCTCCCCACTTGGTTAGTCAGTGCCTTTAACCTCCTGTTTGGCCCAGTTTGCAATTTCTGCGGGAAATGAACAGGAATAGGGAGAACCAATGAGAGACTAGCTGGAGGTGTCTGGACGGGCAAATTTAACTCTCATTTCCCACCAGGAAGAGGAATTAAACAAAGGCTCAGCTTGCCGTGCCGGAACCACACTAGGGCCTGAAGCAATCCTGCGGTGTTGCGGCCAGCTCACAAGAAAGCGAGTTGAAGAAAGGAGCTCAGGGGCACTGTCATTCACAAACCTGCAGAGTTATAAATGACAGCTATCGTCCAGAAATATATTGAAGTAAGGCTGCCAAGAGGACATGAAAGCGGGGCAGAATTGCAGGACACCGATTTCAGGAGGTAGACTGGAATTGCATGAAAAGCAAAGGAAAAGAGGCAGAACGTCCACAATGATGCACTTGGCCAAAAAGGGCGTAAGCGTTTTTTCCTGAATATATTCAGGAAAAAACGCATACGCCCTTTTTGGCCAACCAAGCAAGCTTGCAAAGGAAATCTGCACTACAATGAAGTCTCACTGCCCCCCGAGCAAAAGGGCCATCTGAAAAAAGTGTAAAATCCAGAAAGGCAGGACAGGCCATGAAGAACTGGGAGCCTTGTTATGCTGATGGGCGGGATGTAAATTGCCAACAGCCACTCTGGAGAAGTGTATGGTGTTTCCTGAAACATCTAAAAAACAAAGCAACAGAGCCTAGGGCACTTCCACTTATGCTCCTATAGCTTAGGGAAATTCAAATCAAAAAGTCACAGCCACCCCAAAGTTTGGGACCGCTCTGTTTACAAGATCCTCGTTTATGGTACAAGTTCAATATCACAGAAAGCGAAAAATGAATAAAGAATTTGTGGTATTTACGTACAATGCAATATCACTCAGCAATGAAATCTATGTCATCAGGCCCGTAGCACCATAATGAGTGGATTCAGATACAATGATTCTAAGTGAAATAAGTCACACAGAAAAAGAAACATCATAAGATATCACTAATACACGGAATGTAAACTTGGCTACACAGGAACTGAATTACAAAACAGAACAGGGTCTCAAATGTAGAAAACCAACTTATGCTTGCTTAAGGGAAAGGTGAGTTGGGGTGCTGCATAAAACCAGAGATTGAAATTAGCACAGATACCGTTCCATAAGCCAAATATGTAATAGACAAGAGCTACTCCTTGCTCAACGAAGTGGACTCAACACTCCATATTAAACGCCTAAGAATATACCTGACTAGTAAGAATCTTAAAACCTATGGATTTACATGTCTCTGAAAGAGAATCAAGCGTGTGTACAGCAGCATAAATGCAGCAGTGATAGGATTGGTGAGGTTCGGTGAGCAAATGCAGACACTTTGAAGTCATATAGCATGGTACCCATTCCATGGGTCTCAACTCTCCAGGTTTAAGGGATTCTTCCTTCAGCTAAAACATGCATGTGGAACCCAGAGTATGATCCACCGTGTGATCGGGAAACGTGTTCAAATGTGTCTCAGTTTTCGTCCCCTGGTACTCGGGTGCAACATTCCAGACGCTTTACTAACACTCTCCCCACTTGGAGAGTCAGTGCCTTTAACGTCCTGTTTGGCCCAGTTTGCAATTTCTGCGGGAAATGAACAGGAATAGGGAGAACCAATGAGAGACTAGCTGGAGGTGTCTGGACGGGCAAATTTAACTCTCATTTCCCACCAGGAAGAGGAATTAACCAAAGGCTCAGCTTGCCGTCCGAGAACCACACTAGGGCCTGAAGCAATCCTGCGGTGTTGCGGCCAGCTCACAAAAAAGAGAGTTGAAGAAAGGATCTCAGGGGCACTGTCATTCACAAACCTGCAGAGTTAAAAATCACAGCTATCGTCCAAAAATATATTGAAGTAAGGCTGCCAAGAGGACTTGAAAGCGGGGCAGAATTGCAGGAAACCGATTTCATTAGGTAGACTGGAATTGCATGAAAAGCATAGGAAAAGAGGCAGAACGTCCACAATGATGCACTTGGCCAAAAAGGGCGTATGCGTTTTTTCCTGAATATATTCAGGAAAAAACGCATACGCCCTTTTTGGCCAACCAAGCAAGCTTGCAAAGGAAATCTGCACTACAATGAAGTCTCACTGCCCCACGGGCAAAGGGGCCATCTGAAAAAAGTGTAAAATCCAGAAAGGCAGGACAGGCCATGGAGAACTGGGAGACTTGTTATGCTGATGGGCGGGATGTAAATTGCCAACAGCCACTCTGGAGAAGTGTATGGTGTTTCCTGAAACATCTAAAAAACAAAGCAACAGAGCCTAGGGCACTTCCACTTATGCTCCTATAGCTTAGGGAAATTAAATAAAAAACACAGCCACCCCAAAGTTTGGGATGGCTCTGTTTACAAGATCCTCGTTTACGGTACAATTTCAATATCACAGAAAGCGAAAAATGGATAAAGAAGTTGTGGTACTTACGTACAATGCAATATAAATCAGCAATGAAATCTATATCATCAGGACCGTAGCAGCATAATGAGTGGATTCATGTACGATGATTCTAAGAGAAATAAGTCACACAGAAAAAGAAACATCATAAGATATCACTAATACACGGAATGTAAACTTGGTTACACAGGAACTGAATTACAAAACAGAACAGGGTCTCAAATGTAGAAAACCAACTTATGCTTGCTTAAGGGTAAAGGTGAGTTGGGGTGCTGCATAAAACCAGAGATTGAAATTAGCACAGATACCGTTCCATAAGCCAAATATGTAATAGACAAGAGCTACTCCTTGCTCAACGAAGTGGACTCAACACCCCATATTAAACGCCTAAGAATATACCTGACTAGTAAGAATCTTAAAACCTATGGATTTACATGTCTCTGAAAGAGAATCAAGCGTGTGTACAGCAGCATAAACTCAGCAGTTATAGGATTGGTGAGGTTCGGTGAGCAAATGCAGACCCTTTATAGTCATATTGCATGGTACCCATTCCATGGGTCTCAACTCTCCAGGTTTAAGGGATTTTTCGTTCAGCTAAAACATGCATGTGGAACCTAGAGTATGATCCACCGTGTGATCGGGAAACGTGTTCAAATGTGTCTCAGTTTTCGTCCCCTGGTACTCGGGTGCAACATTCCAGACGCTTTACTAACACTCTCCCCACTTGGAGAGTCAGTGCCTTTAACCTCCTGTTTGGCCCAGTTTGCAATTTCTGCGGAAGATGAACAGGAATAGGGAGAACCAATGAGAGACTAGCTGGAGGTGTCTGGACGTGCAAATTTAACTCTCATTTCCCACCAGGAAGAGGAATTAACCAAAGGCTCAACATGCCATGCCGGAACCACACTAGGGCCTGAACCGTCCTGCGGTGTTGCGGCCAGCTCACAAAAAAGCGAGTTGAAGAAGGGAGTTCAGGGGCACTGTGATTCACAAAACTGCAGAGTTATAAATGACAGCTATCGTCCAAAAATATATTGAAGTAAGGCTGCCAAGAGGACTTGAAAGCGGGGCAGAATTGCAGGAAACCGATTTCAGGAGGTAGACTGGAATTGCATGTAAAGCATAGGAAAAGAGGCAGAACGTCCACAATGATGCACTTTGCCAAAAAGGGCGTATGCGTTTTTCCTGTATATATTCAGGAAAAAACGCATACGGCATTTTTGGCCAACAAAGCAAGCTTGCAAATGAAATCTGCAGTAAAATGAAGTCTCACAGCCCCCCGGTCAAAAGGGCCATCTGAAAAAAGTGTAAAATCCAGAAAGGCAGGACAGGCTATGGAGAACTGGGAGCCTTGTTATGCTGATGGGCGAGATGTAAATTGCCAACAGCCACTCTGGAGAAGTGTATGGTGTTTCCTGAAATATCTAAAAAACAAAGCAACAGAGCCTAGGGCGCTTCCACTTATGGTTCTATAGCTTAGGGAAATTAAAATCAAAAACACAGCCACCGTACAGCTTGGGATGGCTCTATTTACAAGAACCTCATTTACTGTACAATTTCAATATCACAAAAAAGCGAAAAATGGATAAAGAAGTTTTGGTACTTACGTACAATGCAATATCACTCAGCAATGAAATCTATGTCATCAGACCCGTAGCAGCATAATGAGTGGATTCAGGTATGATGATTCTAAGTGAAATAAGTTACACAGAAAAAGAAACATCATAAGATATCTTTACTACACGGAATGTAAACTTGGCTACACAGGAACTGAATTACAAAACAGAACAGGGTTTCAAATGTAGAAAACCAACTTATGCTTGCTTAAGGGGAAAGGTGAGTTGGAGTGCTGCATAAAACCAGATTGAAATTAGCACAGATACCGTTCCATAAGCCAAATATGTAATAGACAAGAGCTACTCCTTGCTCAACGAAGTGGACTCAACACCCCATATTAAACGCCTAAGAATATACCTGACTAGTAAGAATCTTAAAACCTATGGATTTATACGTCTCCGAAAGAGAATCAAGCATGTGTACAGCAGCATAAACGCAGCAGTGATAGGATTGGTGAAGTTCGGTGAGCAAATGCAGACCCTTTGAAGTCATATTGCATGGTACCCATTCCATGGGTCTCAACTCTCCAGGTTTAAGGGATTCTTCCTTCAGCTAAAACATGCATATGGCACGCAGAGTATGATCCACCATGTGATCAGGAAACGTGTTCAAATGTGTCTCAGTTTGTCCCTGGTACTCGGGTGCAACATTCCAGATGCTTTACTAACACTCTCCCCACTTGGAGAGTCAGTGCCTTTAACCTCCTGTTTGGCCCAGTTTGCAATTTCTGTGGGAAATGAACAGGAATAGGGAGAACCAATGAGAGATTAGCTGGAGGTGTCTGGACAGGCAAATTTAACTCTCATTTCCCACCAGGAGGAGGAATTAACCAAAGGCTCAACATGCCATGCCGGAACCACGCTAGGGCCTGAAGCAATCCTGCGGTGTTGAGGCCAGCTCACAAGAAAGAGAGTTGAAGAAAGGAGCTCATGGGCACTGTAATTCACAAACCTGCGGAGTTATAAATGACAGCTATCATCCAAAATTATACTGAAGTAAGGCTGCGAAGAGCACTTGAATGCGGGGCAGATTGCTGGAAACCGATTTCAGAAGGTACACGGGAGTCGCTCTTAAAGCATAGGAAAAGAGACAGAACTTGGAAAATAATGCACTTGGCAAAAAAGGGCATATGTGTTTTATCCAGAGCTCTCATAACTGAGGGGCGGAGATTCCCAGCAGGCTCCAACTGCCACCTGAGGGCTCACATTGCCAAGGCAACGTGAGCAAGCCAGGCAGGAGTTACCCAACAGCAGAGGTCCCACCTCACAGAAGGGTGAGAAACCCAGCCAACATCAGACTCTCACCAGAGGGCCCACATCACCATGGGGATGGGAACCAGGCAGGAGTGTCTTCACACCAGTGGGGCCACATCATCGAAATGTGAGGTACTCAGCACATGTGTCCTCCAACCAGAGGACCCACATCACCAAAGGCCTCGGAGTGAGGCAGGCAGGAGTAGCCTCACAACACTGGGCCCATAGAATAAAAAAGTGAGGAATCCAGCATTTGGAACCTCCCAGCAGGTGGCCCAGAGCACTGAGGCTATGGGATCCAGGCCACAGTGAACTCACAGAAGAGGGCCCATGTCATGAAACTGAGCAACCCAGCCATTGGGACCTCAGAGCAGGAGGCCCACATCCCCATGGGGATGGAAATCTGGTAGGAGTGTCCTCGCACCACTGAGAACATATCAGAAAATTTTGGGCGACCAGCAGTTAGGGCCTGACGCCAGAGGACCCTCATCACCAAGGGAAGGAGGCTCCCAGCAGGCTCCAACTGCCACCAGAGGGCTGACGTCGCCAAGGCGATGTGTGCCAACCAGGCACGAATGACCTCACAGCAGAGGGCCCACCTCAGAGAAGTGTGACGAACCCAGTCAGGATCAGACTCACACCAGAGGGCCCACATCACCAAATTGAATTGAACCAGGCAGGAGTGTCCTCACATGAGTAGGACCACATCATCTAAAGGTGAGGAACCCAGAACATGTGGCTTCAAACCATAGGACACACATCACCAAGGGGCTGGGAGTGAGGCAGGCAGGAGGAGCCTCATAACAGAGGGCCCAAAAATAAGAAAGGTGAGGAATCCAGCAGTTGGAACCTCCCAGCAGGCGGCCCAGAGCACAGAGGCTAGGGGATCCAGGCCAGAGTGAACTAACACCAGACAGCCCACATCATGAACCCAGACATTGGGACCTCAGAGCAGAAGGCCCACATCCCCATGGTGATGGGAACATGACAGAAGTGTCCTGGCATCACTGGGCTCACATCAGAAAACGTGGGGTGCTCAGAAGTTAGGGCCTGACGCTAGAGGGCACTCATCACCGAGAGGAGGAGGCTCCCAGCAGGCTCCAGCTGCCACCAGAGGGCCAACGTCGCCAAGGCGATGTGTGCCAGCCTGGCAGGAGTGACCTCACAGCAGAGGGCCCACCTCACAGAAGGGTGAGGAACACAGCCAGGATCAGACTCTCACCAGAGGGCCCACATCACCAAGGGGATGGGAACCAGGCAGGAGTGTCCCCACACCAGTGGGACAACATCATTGAAAGGTGAGGATCCCAGCACATGTGTCCTCAAATAGAGGAACCACATCACCAAGGGGTCGGAATGAGGCTGGCAGAACCGGCCTCACAACACAGGGTCCATAGAATATAAAAGTTGAGGAATCGAGCAGTTGGAACCTCCCAGCAAGTGGCCCAGAGCACCGAGGCTATGGGATCCAGGCCGCAGTGAACTCACAGCAGAGGGCCCACATCATGAACCTGTGAGCAGCCCAGCCGTTGGGACCTCAGAACAGAAGGCCCACATCCCCATTGGGATGGGAACCTGGCAGGTGTGGCTTTGCACCACTTAGCACATATCAGAAAATGTTAGGAGCCCAGCAGTTAGGGCCTGACGCCAGGGGGCCCTCATAACTGAGGGGAGGAGACTCCCAGCAGGTTCCAACTGCCAACAGAGGGCCCACGTCTACAAGGTGGCATGCGCCAGCCAGGCAGTAGTGACCTCACAGCAGAGGGCCTATCTCACAGAAGTGTGAGGAACCGAGGCAGGATGAGACTCTCACCAGAGGGCCCACAACAACAAGGGGATGGGAACCAGTCAGGACTGTCCTCCCACCAGTGGGGCCACATCATCGAAAGGTGAGGAACCCAGCACATGTGGCCTCATATCAGAGGACATACATCACAAAGGGGATGGGAGTGAGGCAGGTAGGAGTAGCCTAAAAACAGAGGGCCCAAAGAATAAAAAAGGTGAGGAATCCAGCATTTGGAACCTCCCAGCAGGCGGCCGAGAGCACAGAAGCTATGGGATGCAGGCAGGAGTGAACTAACACCAGAGAGCCCACATCATGAAACTGTGAGCAACCCAGGCGTTGGGACCTCAGAGCAGAAAGCCCACATCCCCATGGGGATGGGAACCTGACAGGAGTGTCCTGGCATCACTGGGCTCACATCAGAAAACGTGGGGAGCCCAGCAGTTAGAGCCTGATGCTAGAGGGCCGTCATCACCGAGGACAGGAGGCTCCCAGCAGGTTCCATGTGCCAACAGAGGGCCCACGTCGCCAAGGTGATGTGTGCAAGTCAGGCAGGATTGACCTCACAGCAGAGGGCCTACCTCACAGAAGAGTGAGGAGCCCAGCCATGATAAGACTTCACCAGAAGGCCCACATCACCAAGGGGATGGGAACCAGGCAGGAGTGTCCTCACACCAGTGGGGCCACATCATTGAAAGTTGCGGAACCCAGCACATGTAGCCTCAAACCAGAGGACCCACATCACGAAGGGGTTGCGAGTGAGGCAGGCAGGAGGAGCATCACAACACAGGACCCATAGAATACAAAAGTTGAGGAATCGAGCAGTTGGAACCTCCCAGCAGGCGGCCCAGAGCACAGAGGCTATGGGATCCAGGCCACAGTCAACTAACACCAGAGAGCCCACATCATGAAATTGTGATCAACCCAGCCGTTGGGACCTCAGAGCAGAAGGCCCACATCCCCATGGAGATGGGAACCTAAGAGGAGTGCCTGAGCATCACTGGGCTCACTAAGAAAAGTTGGGGAGCCCAGCAGTTAGGGCCTGACGTCAGAGGGCCCTCATCACAGAGGTGAGGAGGCTCCCAGCAGGGTCCAAGTGCCACCAGAGGGCTCAGGTCCACAAGGCGAGGTGAGCCAGCCAGGCAAGAGTTACCTGATAGTAGAGGGCCCACCTCACAGATGGGTGAGGAACCCAGCCAGGATCAGACTCTCACCAGAGGGCCCACATCACAAAGGGGATGGGAACCAGTCAGGATTATCCTCACACCAGTGGGGTCTCATCATCTTAAGGTGAGGAACCCAGCACATGTGTCCTCAAACCAGAGGACCCACATCACCAAGGGCCTTGGAGTGAGGCAGGCAGGAGTAGCCTCACAACACAGGGCACATAATATAAAAAACGTGAGGATTCCAGCATTTAGACCTTCCAGCAGGCGGGCCAGAACACCGAGGCTATGGGATTCAGGCCACAGTGAACTCACATCAGAGGGCCCACATCATATAACTGTGAGCAACCCAGGCGTTGGGACCTCAGCGCAGAAGGCCAACATCCCCATGGGAATGGGAACCTGGCTGGAGTGTCCTCGCACCACTGGGAGCACATGAGAAAATGTGGGGAGCCCACCATTTAGGGCCTGACGCCAGAGGGCCATCATCACCGAGAGGAGGAGGCACCCTGCATGCTCCAACTGCCACCAGAGGGCTCACGTCTCCAAGGTGATGTGTGCCAGCCAGGCAGGAGTGACCTCACAGCAGAGGGCCTACCTCACAGAACGTTGAGGAACCCAGCCAGCATTAGACTCTTGCCAGAGGGCCCACCTCACCAAGGGGATGGGAACCAGGCAGGAGTGTCCTCACACGAGTGGGGCCACATCATCGAAAGGTGAGGAATGCAGCACATGTGGCCTCAAGCCATAGGACAGTCATCACCAAGGGGCTGGCAGTGAGGCAGGCAGGAGGAGCCTCACAACAGAGGGCACATAGAATAAAAAAGTTGAGGAATCCAGCAGTTGGAACCTCCCAGCAGGCGGCTCAGAGCACCGATGATAAGGGATCCTTGCCAGAGTGAACTCATAGTAGAGGGCCCACATCATGGTACTGTGAGCAAGCGAGCCGTTTTGACCTCAGAGCAGAAGGCCCATATCCCCATGGGGATGGGAACCTGGCAAGAGTGTCCTCACTCACTTGGCGCACATCAGAAAATGTGGGGAGCCCAGCAGTTATGGCCTAAGGCAAGAGGGCCCTCATCACCGAGGGGAGGAGGATCCCAGCACACTCCAACTGCTACAGAGGGCCCACGTCACCAAGGTGACGTGCGCCAGACAGGCATGATTGACCTCACAGCAGAGGGCCCACCTCACAGAAGGGTGAGGAACCCAGCCAGGATCAGACTCTCACCTGAGGGCCCACATCAGCAAGGGGATGGGAACCAGTCAGGACTGTCTTCCCTCCAGTGGGGTCACATCATCGAAAGGTGCGGAACCCAGCACATGTGGCCTCAAATCAGAGGACACATATCACAAAGGGAATGGGAGTGAGGCAGGCAGGAGTAGCCTAAAAACAGAGCGCCCAAAGAATAAGAAAGGTGAGGAATCCAGCAGTTGGAACCTCCCAGCAGGCGGCCGAGAGCACAGAAGCTATGGGATGCAGGCAGGAGTGAACTAACAGCAGAGAGCCCACATCATGAAACTGTGAGCAACCCAGGCGTTGGGACCTCAGAGCAGAAGGCCCACATCCCAATGGGGATGTGAACCTGGCTGGAGTGTCCTCGCACCACTGGGCGCACATCACAAAATGTGGGGAGCCCAGCAGTTAGGGCCTGACGCCAGAGGGCTCTCATCACCGAGGGGAGGAGGCTCCCAGCAGGCTCCAAGTGCCACCAGAGGGCTCATGTCCACAAGGCGAGGTGAGCAAGCCAGGCAGGAGTGACCTCACAGCAGAAGGCCCACCTCACAGATGGGTGTGGAACCCAGCCAGGATCAGACTCTCAACAGAGGGCCCACATCACCAAGGGGATGGGAACCAGGCAGGAGTCTCCTAAGACCATTGGTCCCACATCATCGAAAGGTGAGGAACCCAGCACATGTGGCCTCAAACCAGACGACACACATCACGAAGGGGCTGGGAGTGAGGCAGGCAGGAGGATCCTCACAACAGAGGGCCCAAAAAATTAAAAAAGTGAGGAATCCAGCAGTTGGAACCTCCCAGCAGGCGGCCAAGAGCACAGAGGCTATGGGATCCAGGCCTCTGTGAACTAACACCAGAGAGCCCACATGATGAAAATGTGAACAACCCAGCCGTTGGGACCTCAGAGCAGAAGGCCCACATCCCCATGGAGATGGGATCCTAAGAGGAGTGCCAAAGCATCACTGGGCTCACTAAGAAAAGTTGGTGAGCCCAGCAGTTAGGGCCTGACGCAAGAGGGCCCTCATCACCGGGGGGAGGAGATTCCCAGCACGCTCCAACTGCCACCACAAGGCTGACTTCACCAAGGCAATGTGTGCCAGCCATGCAGGAGTGACCTATCAGCAGAGGGTCTCCCTCACAGAAGGGTGAGGAACACAGCCAGGAACAGACTCTCACCAGGGCTTCCACATAACCACGTGGATGAGAACCAGGCAGGAGTGTCCTCACACTAGTGGGGCCACATCATCGAAAGGTGAGGAACCCAGCAAAGGTGGCCACAAACCAGAGGACCCACATCACCAAGGGGTTGAGAGTGAGGTAGGTGTCTGGACGGGCATATTTAACACTCATTTCCCACCAGGAAGAGGAATTAAACAAAGGCTCAGCGTGCCCTGCCAGAAGCAGATTAGGGCCTGAAGCAGCCTTGCCGGTTTGCGGCCAGCTCACAAGAAAGCGAGTTGAAGAAAGGAGCTCAGGGGCCCTGTAATTCACAAGCCTGCAGAGTTATAAATGTCAGATAACTTCCAAAAATATATTGAAGTAAGGCTGCGAAGAGGACTTGAAAGCGGGGCAGAATTGCAGGAAACCAATTTCAGGAGGTAGACTGGATTTGCATTTAAAGCATAGGAAAAGAGGCAGAACATCGACAATGATGCACTTGGCAAAAAACGGCATATGAGTTTTTTCCTGAATATATTCAGGAAGAAACACATACGCCCTTTTTGGCAAACCAAGCAAGCTTGCAATGGAAATCCGAACTACTATGAAGTGCCACTTCCCCCCGGTCTAAAGGGCCATCTGTGAAAAGTGTAAAATCCAGAAAGGCAAGACAGGCCATGGGGAAAAAGGAGCCTTGTTATGCTGATGGGCGGGATGTAAATTGCCAACAGCCACTCTGGAGAAGTGTATGGTGTTTCCTGATACATCTCAAAAACAAAGCAACAGAGTCTAGGGCATTTCCACTTATGGTCCTATAGCTTAGGGAAATTAAAATCAAAAAGACACAGCCACCCCAAAATTTGGGACGGCTCTGTTTACAGGAACCTCTTCTATGGTACAAGTTAAATATCCCAGAGAACAAATAATTGATAAAGAAGTTGCGGTACTTACGTACAACAGAATACCACTCAGCAATGAAATCTGTGTCACCAGGCCTGTACCAGCATAATGAGTGGATTGAGGCACGATGATTCTAAGTGAAATAAGTCACACAGAAAAAGAAACATCATAAGGTATCACTAATGCACGGAATGTAAACTTGGCTACACATGAACTGAATTACAAAACAGAACAGGGTCTCAAGTTTAGAAAACCAACTTATGCTTGCTTAAGGGGAAAGGTGAGTTGGGGTGCTGTATAAAACCAGAGTTTGAAATTAGCACAGATACCGTTCCATAAGCCAAATATGTAATAGACAAGACCTACCCCTTGCTCAACGAAATGGACTCAACAATGAGGTATCACCTCACACCTGTTAGAATGGGCATCATCTGAAAATCTACAAACAACAAATGCTGGAAAGGGTGTGGAGAAAAGGAAGCCTCTTCCACTATTGTTGGGAATATAAATTGATACAGTCGCTAAGGAGAACAATATGGAGTTTCTTAAGAAACTAATAATAGAATTACCATATGATACAGCAATCCCAGTACTGGACATATACCCAGACAAAACCATAAATCAAAAAGAGACATTCACCGCAATGTTCATTGCATCACTATTTACAATATCGAGGTAATGGAAGCAACCTAAATGCCCACAGACAGACGAATGCATAAAGATGTGGTACATATATAAAATGGAATATTACTAAGCCATGAAAGGAATGAAATTGGGTCATTTGTAGAGACGTCGATGGATCTAGAGACTGTCATACAGAGTGAAGTAAGTCAGAAAGAGAAAAACAAATCTTGTATATTCATGCATCTATGTGGAAAGAAAAACTGTACAGATTAACCATTTTGCAAGGCATAAATAGAGCAACAGATGTAGACAACAATCGTATGGACAACAAGGGGGGAAAGCTCTTGGAGGGGTGGTGGTGGGAGGAGTTGAGCGATTGGGATTGGCATGTAAACATTTATATGTATAAAATAGATAACCAATAAGAACCTGCTGTATAAAAATATAAAATAAAATTCAAAATTAAAAAGAAATAAAATTTAAAAAATAAAACAGAAAAAACAATTATTCCCTTCACATACATGTATTTATATGAATAAATTATTTCCATGCTTATATCTGTAAATACAAAAAAGAGGAATAAAATCTACCTTGAACCAAAAACGAAAAAGAGAAAAAAAAAAAACAGAACCCACCAGTTACTCAGAGGAAAACCGTATCAGGGCACTTGCTCCAGTTGTAAACAATTCTGAAGTTGGTCAGTGGTGGGGAATCGTCTCCCATTCAGCCAGCAGCCCCCACACAACAAGCTTCCTCATTACAAAGCTGGGGCACCGTGCCGAGGCATCTGTGAGTAAACGTGAGCTGAGCCCCAGGCCAGTTGCTGCTGAACTGTTCCCACCCTTCCCAGGTAAAACACCTGAATATATACAAGGACTTGAAAGCCTAGAGGAAGGGCCATGGAGCCACACGAGTGACAGCATGCCAGCTGACTTGGTGCCTGCAGGCCAGCCAAGATGGTCCTGGCCCTGGGTGCTCTTCTGGAAGATTTCCATTTCCCTGCCTGAGATACCCGTCCTGTCCCTGCCCCCACTGCTTTTTTCCTTCCTCACCTCTGCCCAGGGAGACATTCCAGCAGCAGGTATGGGTGACACATCCTCTTCTTTAGCAGGTGGCAGCCTGGCAACTGCTGCAGAAAGTCCAGCAGAGCCACACTCACACTGGGCCACCCACAAAGCCATGGCCTCTCACTCCCTCCCACCAGCCCAGCCCCGAGACTGCTGACAGGGCAGAGAAAATGGCGTCAGGCACAGCTGCACGGGCTTTTGCTGCCTGGAGTGGTATTTATATTGCTCTCAACCCAGGCACACCTGGGGAGGGCTGGCCGGCACTGCCAGGTCAGCCAATCATCACCCCTCAGGGGCTCACAGTTGCAGAAAATGGAACTTGCTGAACCGGCCTGGTCCAAGGAACAGGTGTGGGCTCCTGAGAGTCAGGATAGACAAGGGGCTGCAGCTTTGGCTTGTTTTCTAATCATTTTATCTGGCCCATGAGTGGGAGACAACTTCAAGAAAACCCTCTCCTAATGAGAGGAACCCAGGAGTCAGGGAGAGGAGGGGTGGGTGGTGGTTGGAGACAGAGGCCTGGTGCCCTGGGTGCAGTGGAAGTCTCTGGAAGACCAGGTGGAGGGAGGCCACACAGAGTGATGCCCAGGGTCACAGACCTGTTGGAGCTGCTGTCTGTTAGTTCAAGTCCTGCTCTGAGGTGCTCTGTGTCAGCTCTGAGCGACAGGTGAGCTGGGGGTGCTCTTCAATGAGGGCTATGTGCACAGTTCCTGTGTGCCCAGCCCTGCCACGGTACCTGCAAGGGTAGCTCTGTATCCTGGGAGGGGCCTGACCATGAGAGCCCCGTGGGCTGGGTTGGGGGTGGGGTACCTGCCCAGGAGAGCTCCATATCCTGGGATTGACCTGACCACGAGAGCCCCATGGGCTGCTGGGGACCTGGTAAAGGATGTCAGGACAGTCAGTGAAGCCACCGAGGATATACCTCCAGTTGCTCCTGATTCCTACACCCTGCTGGTCATTCTACCAACCACCAGGACATGGTATTCTGTATTAGTCTTCAATGATGCCTTCTTTTGTATTCCATTAGTCCCAGAGTCACAAGAAATTTTGGCTTGTGAGTGGCAGGACTCAACATACAACTAAAACAATACTTCCGGGCCGTCTTGCCCCAAGGGTTCAAAAATTCCCACACCATCTTTGGGGAAAGCTTAGCTAAAGACCGAAAAGTTCTACCTCTGGAAAAGGAAACCCTCCTTCAATATGCAGATGACATTCTGATCGCCAGCCCTACTAAGGAGGCCTCTGAACTACCAAGCCAATAAAGGATAGAAGTTGTCCAAGAAAAAGCTCAAATATCACAGACTGCGGTGACCTGCCTGGGCTTCATTCTCACACAAGGTCAGAGAATCCCATCCCAGGAAAAGGAAGAAACCATTTGCAGCCTTACCCCTTTCTAAAACGAGAAGACAGCTTAGGTGTTCCTGGGGAGGCCAGGGTTTGCTGCTTCTGGATCCCTAACTAGAGTCTACTAGCTGGGCCTCTATATGAAACACTGAAAGGAAAAGATGATGATCCTTTTGAACAGAATCCAGAAGTGGCCTTTCAAGAATGGAAAGAGCAGTCAATTCAGACCCTTGCCCTGGAACTCCCTAATTGAGCTAAACCCTTTGACCTTTACACTCCCGGTGAAAGGTGAATCGCCATTGCAGAATTAGTGCAAAAACTGGGACCACTTGAAATGGAACAATGCAAGAATGCCATCCAAGTAGGATAAACTACAGTCACCAAGGGGCTTGGCCCACTGCCACATCTGGCCAAGATACTGGCGGTATCTAAAAACCTGGAAATCAGCAGCCCAAAAGGCCACCTCCCTCCTAAGGGAAAAGGACCCCACGTGGTGATCCTAATCACCAACCATGCCCTGAAGTTGCAGGGTTCGCTCCGTGGGCACACCGACCTCGAGTGAGGAGGCCCTCCAACTCCAACATCCAGAGAGATAACCGGGGGCAACAGGGCACCATGACGACTCGTGTGAACATCACTTGACCTGGAGTTTCTCTCATAAAACAACAATAGTGTGTCCCGAAGGAGTAGACTACTGCTTGCAGGACTTACTGCACCCGGAGGGGAGCTAATAAACTTGGCGGGGGAACCGTATATCACACTGTCACCATAGAAAAGCCTACAGACACCGTGATGATGGTGGCCAATAAGACCGGCTGGACTCCTGTTTACTTCAAAAGGCTGTTGACTCAGTGGCCATCATGGTCCTTGATCACCACTGACCCTGGACTGTCTGGGAGTGGAGCGGGCAGGGCTCTGACACCTGGTGCTGTTTTTACGTTAATTCAGGGGCCTAATTGAAGAAAGAGCAGACTACTGGTCAGAGCATCTAGGCTGGCAGAAACGGTCAGCCTAAGGTGGCCGAACAAATGTGGGGCGGGGTGAAACCGGCCCCCACAGCGTCTCTGCACATCTCTTTCCTGGACCCTTAAAGGTCATTAGAATCTATAACACTTCCAATGCTGGTGCTCAGGCGGACGAGCAGGGAGGCAGGGGGCCTGGGGACAATCAACGTCACCTGGAGGCTGCTGGGGAGAAGTTCTGACTCTCGTCCCCTGGTATGAGGGCTCCCAACTCAGCACTCAGCAGTTACAGAAGAAGGGTCTGCACCCTCAGCACTCCAAGAATGAGGAACGGGACAAAAGGCAGAGGAGGGGTTTGTCCCCAGCAAAGCCCATTAAAAATCCCTGGGAGATAAAAATAGAATCTGGGCAATAAAGTCAAGTCTGACCTTTTTGATCCTTTGTGCTTTGTCTAATTTCATGTGCTCCTAGGGTCCCGCATGCAGAGGTTCCACACCCGGCACTTCAGACCAGATTTCCTAGTGCAGAATGGCTGGGTCGACACCTCAGCTCCTGGGGCCCAGTGCAGACTCCGAGATATAGAGCCTGAGCTGCAGCCAACCTGGCCCTCGAGAGCTCCGCCCCCTCCCTCCCACTGACTCTGACAGGATCTCTACACAGCAGCCCAGCCCACAGCCCACGGGGTAGTGCATGCTCTCACCTCTCCATTCTCTGATCAAAATATAAAGCTTCCTTTGCTTGTGAACCAAACTCAGTCTCGATCTGTTGGCCCCAATGACACTGGGCAGGGGGACACTTGTTGGGGTCCACTCTGGAGGATCAGTAACAGAAATTGAGACTATTGTAACTTCAATGAACAGATGTGTGAGCCAAACTGTCGTTAACATAGAACAGTTTATAAGGCTCGGGTAAAATAAGATGTTTCTAACACTTCCATTTGATATTTCCATCACTTTATTATAAGCAAGTTCAGTGAAAAGGTTTGTCTTATTTGTCAGGTCAATATTAGAGAAATGAAGTGATTTCTTTCCAAGGATGTACATCTAATAATCTTGGTTAAAGCTTCAATCTTGTTTTAAATGCTTTTCCATTGAAAATGATACCTCTCTTTCAGCTCCCCCATTTCTGAGAAGTATAAAATCTTATAATTTATTATTACCAAAGGGGAAAGGTGGGAGGAGGGATAAATTAACAGTTTGGAATTAACACATACACACTGCTATGTATAAAATAGATCATCAACAAGGAACTACTGTATAGCACAGGGAACTACACTCAATATTTTGCAATAACCTATAAGGGGAAATAATCGGAAAAAGAATAGATATTTTTATTGACATCATCTATCAATGACAGTTAAAGTGTAACCTAAGGGAAGCCGGTGGTGAGTGCTTCTGACCCTGAAGACTTCAATCATCTAAAGTTTGGACTCTGCCTACTTCCCAAGGCCCTTAATGAACATATGTGTAGCCGTAGCTTAAAAAATTCCCCAGTTTGGGTTTCGGGGAGACACTGATTTTGAAAAAGCCCTGGTGTTCTCCTTACATGAATGGGACTCTTCCTACTGCTAAAACATGTCTGTCACACCCAGAGGATGGTATACAATCTGATCAGGAAGAGTTTGGAAAAGGCATCTCATCTCCTCATCTCCTGGTGCTCGGGTTCACCCCTCCAGCGTCTTTACTAACAGTCTCCCCACTTGGAGATGTCAGCACTGTCAACATCCTGTTGCGTACAGTTTGGAATTTGTCCAGTGGATGAAGCGGAAGTTTGAAGAACAATGAGAGACAAGTCCTAAGTGTTCAGACAGGCACATGTCACTCTAATTTCCAATCAGGAAGATGAATTGACCAAAGGCTAGGGTTGCCCATGGAAACAGTATAGGGCTTGAGGAAATCCCACTGCTTTGTGGCCAGTTCCCATAAACACAAGTTGAACAATGGAACTCAGGGGCAGTAAAATTCATGAAACTGCAGAGTTGAAAATATCTATCACTGAAAAATGTCTTGAGGAAAGTCAGAGAAAAGGATTGGTAAGCAAGGGAGAATGGCAGGAAAGGGATTTGAGGAGGTAGAAAGGACTCGCCATTAAGCACAAAAAAGGGGCTGAACATTGCCAACATTGCAGTTGGCCAAAAAGGCTGTATGCGTTTTTTTCTGTATATATTCAAGAAAAGGGCATACACTTTTTTAGCCAACCAAACAGGTGGGCACTGGAAATCAATACTACAAAAGATATCACTTCGCATCAGTCAGAAGAGCCATCGTCATAAAGTGTAAACACCAGAAATGCAGGACAGGGCAAGGAGAAGAGGGAGCCCTGTGAGGCTTATAGTGGAAATGTATATTGCCAACGGCCATTCTGGAGAAGTGTTTTGTGTTTACTAAAGCATCTAAAAAATGAGCTACAGAGCATAGGGCACTTGCACTCATGGGCGTATATCTTGGGAAAAACAAAAATCGAGAGGACACAGGCACCCCAATGTTTACTGCCTCTCTGTTTAAAAGATCCTCGACTAGGATATAACTTAAATGTCTCTGGAGGGAAAAAATGGATAGAGATGTGGTACTTATGTAGAGTGGAATATTACTCAGCCTAGAAATCAATGAAATATGGCCAGGTGTAACAACTCCGGAGGAGTTATGTATGATCATTCTAAGTGACATAATTCAAAAAGAAAAAGACACATATCATAAGATATCACTTAAAGGTGGAATCCAAAATGGCTACACATGAAATAAATTACAAAACAAAAACATAGTCAAATATGTAGAAAACACGCGTAAGGCTGCTAACCGGGAAAGGTGGGGAGGGGTGAGGCATCATCCAGGAGGTTGAAATTAGCAAAGATACCATTCCAAATACCAAACTGATAATCAACAAGGCCTACACGGTAGCTAAAAGAACTGCACTCAGCACACTCAAGTGACCGGAAAAGAATATCTATGACTGGTAAGAATCTGAAGAAGAATTTATTGATGTCTCTCTGTATGTGAATCAAGTGGATGTACAGCAGCAAGAAACAGTGCTTTGAAAATCAGCTGTAACCAATATAGTAATAAATTGAAAAAAGTAAACGACAGAGAGACAGAGAAAACCTCTTACAACTTTTCCTCAGGGACGGTGATGCAACATGGATTGAACACATCTAGACCCACAGCAGGATGAGACATAAGGCTGGAAACTGTTCGCGCTAAGAGAAATGTGAGGTTGGGTGAGGAAATGCACACCCTTTAAAGTAATACTACCTGGTACCCATTCAATGGGTCCCAAATCTGCAGATTCAAGGAATCTTCCTACAGCTAAAACATGCATGGAAAACCCAGAGGACTGTACACCATGTGATCGGGAGATGTGTCTAAAATGCACCTCATTTATCCTCTCCTGGTGCTCCTGTTCATCATTCTAGCCATGTTACTTAGAATCTCCCCCACTTAGAGAATCAGCACATTTAAACTTCTGTTTCACACATTTTGCAAATTGTGAGGAGGATGAACGGGAAGAGGGGGAACCAATGAGAGAATAGTTGTAGGGGTTTGGACGGGCACATGTCACTCTAATTTCCCATTAAGAATAAGAATTAATAAAAGGCTCAGCCCACCTCGCCGGAGCCAAAATAGGGCCTGAAGCAATCCTGCGGTTTTGAGGCCAGCTCACAAAAGAGCAACTTAAAAAATGGAGCTCAGGGTCACTGCAATTCACAAACCTGCAGAGTTATAAATGAAAACTAACGTCCAAAAATATGTTGAGGTAAGGCAAAGAAGAGGATCTGAATGCAAGACAGAATTGCAAGAAACAGATTTCAAGAGATAGATTGGACTCGTCTTTAAAGCACATGAAAAGCGGCAGAATTTCGACAATGATGCAGTTGGCCCAAAAGAGAGTATGCATTTTTTCCTGAATATATCCAGGAAAAAACGCATACGCACTTTATGGGCAACCAAGCAAGCAAGCAATGCAAATGTGCACAACAAAGAAGTCTCATTTCCCACCGGTCAAAAGGGCCATCCGAAAAAATTGTAAAAACCAGAAATGCAGGACAGGCCATGGAGAACAGGAAGCCTTTATACGCTGATGGACAGTGTGTGAACTGCTGAGAACCACTCTGGAGAAGTGTATGATGGTTCCTAAATCATCTAAAAAACAGAGCTAAAATTTCTGTGGAAGATGAACAGGAATAGGGAGAACCAATGAGAGACTAGCTGTAGGTGTCCGGACGGGCAAATTTAACTCTCATTTCCCACCAGGAAGAGGAATTAACCAAAGGCTCAGTGTGCCATGCCAGAACCACACTAGGGCCTAAAGCAATCCTGCGGTGTTGCGGCCAGCTCACAAGAAAGCGAATTGAACAAAGGAGCTCAGGGGCACTGTCATTCAAAAACCTGCAGAGTTATAAATGACAGCTATCGTCCAAAAATATATTGAAGTAAGGCTGCCAAGAGGACTTGAAAGCGGGGCAGAATTGCAGGAAACCGATTTCAGGAGGTAGACTAGAATTGCATGTAAAGCATAGGAAAAGAGGCAGAACGTCCACAATGATGCACTTGGCCAAAAAGGGCGTATGCGTTTTTTCCTGAATATATTCAGGAAAAAACGCATACGCCCTTTTTGGACAACCAAGCAACTTGCAAAGGAAATCTGCACTACAATGAAGTCTCACTGCCCCCCGGGCAAAAGGGCCATCTGAAAAAAGTGTAACTCCAGAAAGGCACGACAGGCCATGGAGAACTGGGAGCCTTGTTATGCTGATGGGCGGGATGTAAATTGCCAACAGCCACCCTGGAGAAGTGTATGGTGTTTCCTGAGACATCTAAAAAACAAAGCAACAGAGCCTAGGGCACTTCCACTTATGGTCCTATAGATTAGGGAAATTAAAATCAAAAAGACACAGCCACCCCAAATTTTGGGATGGCTCTGTTTAAAAGAACCTCGTTCACGGAACAAGTTCAATATCGCAGAAAGCGAAAAATGGATAAAGAATTTGTGGTACTTACGTACAATGCAATATCACTCAGCAATGAAATCTATGTCATCAGGCCCGTAGCAGCATAATGAGTGGATTCAGGTACGATGATTCTAAGTGAAATAAGTCACACAGAAAAAGAAACATCATAAGATATCACTAATACACGGAATGTAAACTTGGCTACACAGGAACTGAATTACAAAACAGAACAGGATCTCAAATGTAGAAAACCAACTTATGCTTGCTTAAGGGAAAAGGTGAGTTGGGGTGCTGCATAAAACCAGAGATTGAAATTAGCACAGGTACCGTTCCATAAGCCAAATATGTAATAGACAAGAGCTACTCCTTGCTCAACGAAGTGGACTCAACACCCCATATTAAACGCCTAAGAATATACCTGACTAGTAAGAATCTTAAAACCTATGTATTTATATATCTGCGATAGAGAACGAAGCTAGTGTACAGAGGCATAAACGCAGCAGTGATAGGATTGGTGAGGTTCGGTGAGCAAATGCAGACCCTTTGAAATCATATTGCATGGTACCCATTCCATGGGCCTCAACTCTCCAGGTTGAAGGGATTTTTCCTTCAGCTAAAACATGCATGAGGTTCGCAGTGTATGATCCACCATGTGATCGGGAAACGTGTTCAAATGTGTGTCAGTTTTCGTCCCTGGTACTCGGGTGCAACATTCCAGATGCTTTACTAACACTCTCCCCACTTGCAGAGTCAGTGCCTTTAAACTCCTGTTTGGCCCACTTTGCAATTTTTTGCGGGAAATGAACAGGAATAGGGGGAACCAATGAGAGACTAGCTGGAGGTGTCTGGACGGGCAAATTTAACTCTCATTTCCCACCAGGAAGAGGAATTAACCAAGGGCTCAACGTGCCGTGCCGGAACCACACTAGGGCCTGAAGCAATCCTGCGGTGTTGCGGCCAGCTCACAAGAAAGCGAGTTGAAGAAAGGATCTCAGGGGCACTGTAATTCACAAACCTGCAGAGTTATAAATGACAGCTATCGTCCAAAAATATATTGAAGGAAGGCTGACAAGAGGACCTTAAAGCAGGACAGAATTGCCGGAAACAGAATTCAGGAGGTAGACTGGAATTGCATGAAAAGCATAGGAAAAGAGGCAGAACATCCACAATGATTCACTTGGCAAAAAAGGGCGTATGCGTTTTCTCCTGAATATATTCAGGAAAAAACGCATACGCACTTTTTGGACAACCAGGCAAGCTTGCAAAGGATATCTGCACTACAATGAAGTCTCACTGCCCCACGGGCAAAAGGGCCATCTGAAAAAAGTGTAAAATCCAGAAAGGCAGGACAGGCCATGGAGAACTGGGAGCCTTGTTATGCTGGTGTGCGGGATGTAAATTGCCAACAGCCACTCTGGAGAAGTGTATGGTGTTTCCTGAAACATCCAAAAAACCAAGCAACAGAGCCTAGAGCACTTACACTTATGGTCCCATAGCTTATGGAAATTTAAATCAAAAAGACACAGCCACCCCAAAGTATGGCACAGCTATTTTTACAAGAACCTCTTTTATGGTACAAGTTCAATATCACAGAAAGCGAAAAATGGATAAAGAATTTGTGGTACTTACGTACAGTGCAATATAAATCAGCAATGAAATCTATATCATCAAGACCGTAGCAGCATAATGAGTGGATTCATGTACGATGATTGTAAGAGAAATAAGTCACACAGAAAAAGAAACATCATAAGATATCACTAATACACGGAATGTAAACTTGGCTACACAGGAACTGAATTACAAAACAGAACAGGGTCTCAAATGTAGAAAACCAACTTATGCTTGCTTAAGGGGAAAGGTGAGTTGGGGTGCTGCATAAAACAAGAGATTGAAATTAGCACAAATACCGTTCCATAAGCCAAATATGTAATAGACAAGAGCTACTACTTCCTCAACGAAGTGGACACAACACCCCATATTAAACGCCTAAAAATATACCTGACTAGTAAGAATCTTAAAACCTATGGATTTATATGTCTCCGAAAAGGAATCAAGGGTGTGTACAGCAGCATACACGCAGCAGTGATAGGATTGGTGAGTTTCAGTGAGCAAATGCAGACCCTTTGAAGTCATATTGCATGGTACCCATTCCATGGGTCACAACTCTCCAGGTAAGGGATTCTTCCTTCAGCTAAAACATGCATGTGGAACCCAGAGTATGATCCACCATGTGATCGGGAAACGTGTTCAAATGTGTCTCAGTTTTCGTCCCCTGGTCCTCGGGTGCAACATTCCAGACGCTTTACTAACACTCTCCCCACTTGGAGAGTCAGTGCCTTTAACCTCCTGTTTGGCCCAGTTTGCAATTTCTGTGGGAAATGAACAGGAATAGGGAGAACCAATGAGAGACTAGCTGGAGGTGTCTGGACGGGCAAATTTAACTCTCATTTCCCACCAGGAAGAGGAATTAACCAAAGGCTCAGCTTGCCGTCCGGGAACCACACTAGGGCCTGAAGCAATCTTGCGGTGTTGCGGCCAGCTCACAATAAAGAGAGTTGAAGAAAGGATCTCAGGGGCACTGTCATTCACAAACCTGCAGAGTTATAAATGACAGCTGTCATCCAAAAATATATTGAAGTAAGGCTGCCAAGAGGACTTGAAAGCGGGGCAGAATTGCAGGAAACCGATTTTAGGAGGTAGACTGGAATTGCATGAAAAGCATAGGAAAAGAGGCAGAACGTCCACAATGATGCACTTGGCCAAAAAGTGCGTATGCGTTTTTTCCTGAATATATTCAGGAAAAAAAGCATACGCCCTTTTTGGCCAACCAAGCAAGCTTGCAAAGGAAATCTGCACTACAATGAAGTCTCACTGCCCCACGGGCAAAAGGGCCATCTGAAAAAAAGTGTAAAATCCAGAAAGGCAGGACAGCCCATGGAGAACTGGGAGCCTTGTTATGCTGATGGGCGGGATGTCAATTGCCAACAGCCACTCTGGAGAAGTGTATGGTGTTTCCTGAAACATCTAAAAAACAAAGCAACAGAGCCTAGGGCACTTCCACTTATGTTCCTATAGCTTATAGAAATTAAAATCAGAAAGACACAGCCACCCCAAAGTTTGGGACAGCTCTGTTTACAAGATCCTCGTTTATGGTACAAGTTCAATATCACAGAAAGCGAAAAATGAATAAAGAATCTGTGGTATTTACGTACAATGCAATATCACTCAGCAATGAAATCTATGTCATCAGGCCCGTAGCAGCCTAATGAGTGGATTCAGGTACGATGATTCTAAGTGAAATAAGTCACACAGAAAAAGAAACATCATAAGATATCACTAATACACGGAATGTAAACTTGGCTACACAGGAACTGAATTACAAAACAGAACAGGGTCTCAAATGTAGAAAACCAACTTATGCTTACTTAAGGGGAAAGGTGAGTTGTGGTGCTGCATAAAACAAGAGATTGAAATTAGCACAGATACCGTTCCATAAGCCAAATATGTAATAGACAAGAGCTACTCCTTGCTCAACGAAGTGGACTCAACACCCCATATTAAACGCCTAAGAATATACCTGACTAGTAAGAATCTTAAAACCTATGGATTTACATGTCTCCAAAAGAGAATCAAGCGTGTGTACAGCAGCATAAATGCAGCAGTGATAGGATTAGTGAGGTTCGGTGAGCAAATGCAGAGCCTTTGAAGTCATATTGCATGGTACCCATTCCATGGGTCTCAACTCTCCAGGTTTAAGGGATTCTTCCTTCAGCTAAAACATGCATGTGGAACCCAGAGTATGATCCACCGTGTGATCGGGAAACGTGTTCAAATGTGTCTCAGTTTTCGTCCCCTGGTACTCGGGTGCAACATTCCAGATGCTTTACTAACACTTTCCCCACTTGGAGAGTCAGTGCCTTTAACGTCCTGTTTGGCCCAGTTTGCAATTTCTGCGGGAAATGAACAGGAATAGGGTGAACCAATGAGAGACTAGCTGGAGGTGTCTGGACGTGCAAATTTAACTCTCATTTCCCACCAGGAAGAGGAATTAACCAAAGGCTCAGCTTGCCGTGCCGGAACCACTCTACGGCCTGAAGCAATCTTGCGGTGTTGCGGCCAGCTCACAAGAAAGCGAGTTGAAGAAAGGAGCTCAGGGGCACTGTCATTCCCAAACCTGCAGAGTTATAAATGACAGCTATCGTCCAAAAATATATTGAAGTAAGGCTGCCAAGAGGACTTGAAAGCGGGGCAGAATTGCAGGAAACCGATTTCAGGAGGTAGACTGGAATTGCATGAAAAGCATAGCAAAAGAGGCAGAACGTCCACAATGATGCACTTGGCCAAAAAGGGCGTATGAGTTTTTTCCTGAATATATTCAGGAAAAAACGCATACGCCCTTTTTGGCCAACCAAGCAAGCTTGCAAAGGAAATCTGCACTACAATGAAGTCTCACTGCCCCCTGGTCAAAAGGGCCATCTGCAAAAAGTGTAAAATCCAGAAAGGCAGGACAGGCCATGGAGAACTGGGAGCCTTGTTATGCTGATGGGCGGGATGTAAATTGCCAACAGCCACTCTGGAGAAATGTATGGTGTTTCCTGAAACATCTAAAAAACAAAGCAACAGAGCCTAGGGCACTTCCACTTATGCTCCTATAGCTTAGGGAAATTCAAATCAAAAAGACACAGCCACCCCAACGTTTGGGACGGCTCTGTTTACAAGATCCTCGTTTACGGTACAAGTTCAATATCACAGAAAGCGAAAAATGAATAAAGAATCTGTGGTATTTACGTACAATGCAATATCACTCAGCAATGAAATCTATGTCATCAGGCCCGTAGCAGCATAATGAGTTGATTCAGATACAATGATTCTAAGTGAAATAAGTCACACAGAAAAAGAAACATCATAAGATATCACTAATACACGGAATGTAAACTTGGCTACACAGGAACTGAATTACAAAACAGAACAGGGTCTCAAATGTAGAAAACCAACTTATGCTTGCTTAAGGGGAAAGGTGAGTTGGGGTGCTGCATAAAACCAGAGATTGAAATTAGCACAGATACCGTTCCATAAGCCAAATATGTAATAGACACGAGCTACTCCTTCCTCAACGAAGTGGACTCAACACCCCATATTAAACGCCTAAGAATATACCTGACTAGTAAGAATCTTAAAACCTATGGATTTACATGTCTCCAAAAGAGAATCAAGCGTGTGTACAGCAGCATAAATGCAGCAGTGATAGGATTAGTGAGGTTCGGTGAGCAAATGCAGAGCCTTTGAAATCATATTGCATGGTACCCATTCCATGGGTCTCAACTCTCCAGGTTTAAGGGATTCTTCCTTCAGCTAAAACATGCATGTGGAACCCAGAGTATGATCCACCGTGTGATCGGGAAACGTGTTCAAATATGTCTCAGTTTTCGTCCCCTGGTACTCGGGTGCAACATTCCAGACGCTTTACTAACACTCTCCCCACTTGGAGAGTCAGTGCCTTTAACCTCCTGTTTGGCCCAGTTTGCAATTTCTGCGGGAAATGAACAGGAATAGGGAGAACCAATGAGAGACTAGCTGGAGGTGTCTGGACGTGCAAATTTAACTCTCATTTCCCACCAGGAAGAGGAATTAACCAAAGGCTCAGCTTGCCGTGCCGGAACCACACTAGGGCCTGAAGCAATCCTGCGGTGTTGCGGCCAGCTCACAATAAAGAGAGTTGAAGAAAGGATCTCAGTGGCCCTGCCATTCACAAACCTGCAGAGTTATAAATGACAGCTATCGTCCAAAAATATATTGAAGTAAGGCTGCCAAGAGGACTTGAAAGTGGGGCAGAATTGCAGGAAACCGATTTCAGGAGGTAGACTGGAATTGCATGAAAAGCATAGGAAAAGAGGCAGAACGTCCACAATGATGCACTTGGCCAAAAAGGGCGTATGCGTTTTTTCCTGAATATATTCAGGAAAAAACGCATACGCCCTTTTTGGCCAACCAAGCAAGCTTGCAAAGGAAATCTGCACTACAATGAAGTCTCACTGCCCCATGGGCAAAAGGGCCATCTGAAAAAAGTGTAAAATCCAGAAAGGCAGGACAGGCCATGGAGAATTGGGAGCCTTGTTATGCTGATGGGCGGGATGTAAATTGCCAACAGCCACTCTGGAGAACTGTATGGTGTTTCCTGAAACATGTAAAAAACAAAGCAACAGAGCCTAGGGCACTTCCACTTATGCTCCTATAGCTTAGGGAAATTAAAATAAAAAAGACACAGCCACCCCAACGTTTGGGACGGCTCTGTTTACAAGAATCTCGTTTACGGTACAAGTTCAATATCACAGAAAGCGAAAAATGAACAAAGAATTTGTGGTATTTACGTACAATGCAATATCACTCAGCAATGAAATCTATGTCATCAGGCCCGTAGCAGCATAATGAGTGGATTCAGATACAATGATTCTAAGTGAAATAAGTCACACAGAAAAAGAAACATCATAAGATATCACTAATACACGGAATGTAAACTTGGCTACACAGGAACTGAATTACAAAACAGAACAGGGTCTCAAATGTAGAAAACCAACTTATGCTTGCTTAAGGGGAAAGGTGAGTTGGGGTGCTGCATAAAACCAGATATTGAAATTAACACAGATACCGTTCCATAAGCCAAATATATAATAGACAAGAGCTACTCCTTGCTCAACGAAGTGGACTCAACACCCCATATTAAACGCCTAAAAATATACCTGAATAGTAAGAATCTTAAAACCTATGGATTTATATGTCTCCGAAAAGGAATCAAGCGTGTGTACAGCAGCATAAACGCAGCAGTGATAGGATTGGTGAGTTTCAGTGAGCAAATGCAGACCCTTTGAAGTCATATTGCATGGTACCCATTCCATGGGTCTCAACTCTCCAGGTTTAAGGAATTCTACCTTCAGCTAAAACATGCATGTGGAACCCAGAGTATGATCCACCATGTGATTGGGAAACGTGTTCAAATGTGTCTCAGTTTTCGTCCACTGGTACTCGGGTGCAACATTCCAGACGCTTTACTAACACTCTCCCCACTTGGAGAGTCAGTGCCTTTAACCTCCTGTTTGGCCCAGTTTGCAATTTCTGCGGGAAATGAACAGGAATAGGGAGAACCAATGAGAGACTAGCTGGAGGTGTCTGGACCGGCAAATTTAACTCTCATTTCCCACCAGGAAGAGGAATTAACCAAGGGCTCAACGTGCCGTGCCGGAACCACACTAGGGCCTGAAGCAATCCTGCGGTGTTGCGGCCAGCTCACAATAAAGAGAGTTGAAGAAAGGATCTCAGGGGCACTGTCATTCACAAACCTGCAGAGTTATAAATGACAGCTATCGTCCAAAAATATATTGAAGTAAGGCTGCCAAGAGGACTTGAAAGCGGGGCAGAATTGCAGGAAACCGATTTCAGGAGGTAGACTGGAATTGCATGAAAAGCATAGGAAAAGAGGCAGAACGTCCACAATGATGCACTTGGCCAAAAAGGGCGTATGCGTTTTTTCCTGAATATATTCAGGAAAAAACGCATACGCCCTTTTTGGCCAACCAAGCAAGCTTGCAAAGGAAATCTGCACTACATTGAAGTCTCACTGCCCCACGGGCAAAAGGGCCATCTGAAAAAAGTGTAAAATCCAGAAAGGCAGGACAGGCCATGGAGAACTGGGAGCCTTGTTATGCTGATGGGCGGGATGTAAATTGCCAACAGCCACTCTGGAGAAGTGTATGGTGTTTCCTGAAACATCTAAAAAACAAAGCAACAGAGCCTAGGGCAATTCCACTTATGTTCCTATAGCTTAGGGAAATTCAAATCAAAAAGACACAGCCACCCCAAAGTTTGGGACAGCTCTGTTTACAAGATCCTCGTTTATGGTACAAGTTCAATATCACAGAAAGCGAAAAATGAATAAAGAATTTGTGGTATTTACGTACAATGCAATATCACTCAGCAATGAAATCTATGTCATCAGGCCCGTAGCACCATAATGAGTGGATTCAGATACGATGATTCTAAGTGAAATAAGTCACACAGAAAAAGAAACATCATAAGATATGACTAATACACGGAATGTAAACTTGGCTACCCAGGAACTGAATTACAAAACAGAACAGGGTCACAAATGTAGAAAACCAACTTATGCTTGCTTAAGGGGAAAGGTGAGTGTGGGTGCTGCATAAAACCAGAGATTGAAATTAGTATAGATACCGTTCCATAAGCCAAATATGTAATAGACAAGAGCTACTCCTTGCTCAACGAAGTGGACTCAACACCCCATATTAAACACCTAAGTATATACCTGAATAGTAAGAATCTTAAAACCTATGGATTTACATGTCTCCAAAAGACAATCAAGCGTGTGTACAGCAACATAAACGCAGCAGTGATAGGATTAGTGAGGTTCGGTGAGCAAATGCAGACCCTTTGAAGTCATATTGCATGGTACCCATTCCATGGGTCTCTACTCTCCAGGTTTAAGGGATTCTTCCTTCAGCTAAAACATGCATGTGGAACCCAGAGTATGATCCACCGTGTGATCGGGAAACGTGTTCAAATGTCTCAGTTTTCGTCCCCTGGTACTTGGGTGCAACATTCCAGACGCTTTACTAACACTCTCCCCACTTGGAGAGTCAGTGCCTTTAACGTCCTGTTTGGCCCAGTTTGCAATTTCTGCGGGAAATGAACAGGAATAGGGAGAACCAATGAGAGACTAGCTGGAGGTGTCTGGACGGGCAAATGTAACTCTCATTTCCCACCAGGAAGAGGAATTAACCAAAGGCTCAGCTTGCCGTGCCGGAACCACACTAGGGCCTGAAGCAATCTTGCGGTGTTGCGGCCAGCTCACAAGAAAGCGAGTTGAACAAAGGAACTCAGGGGCACTGTCATTCACAAACCTGCAGAGTTATAAATGACAGCTATCGTCCAAAAATATATTGAAGTAAGGCTGCCAAGAGGACTTGAAAGCGGGGCAGAATTGCAGGAAACCGATTTCAGGAGGTAGACTGGAATTGCATGAAAAGCATAGGAAAAGAGGCAGAACGTCCACAATGATGCACTTTGCCAAAAAGGGCGTATGCGTTTTTTCCTGAATATATTCAGGAAAAAACGCATATGCCCTTTTTGGCCAACCAAGCAAGCTTGCAAAGGAAATCTGCACTACAATAAAGTCTCACTGCCCCCTGGTCAAAAGGGCCATCTGCAAAAAGTGTAAAATCCAGAAAGGCAGGACAGGCCATGGAGAACTGGGAGCCTTGTTATGCTGATGGGCGGGATGTAAATTGCCAACAGCCACTCTGGAGAAATGTATGGTGTTTCCTGAAACATCTAAAAAACAAAGCAACAGAGCCTAGGGCACTTCCACTTATGCTCCTATAGCTTAGGGAAATTCAAATCAAAAAAACACAGCCACCCCAACGTTTGGGACGGCTCTGTTTACAAGATCCTCGTTTATGGTACAAGTTCAATATCACAGAAAGCGAAAAATGAATAAAGAATTTGTGGTATTTACGTACAATGCAATATCACTCAGCAATGAAATCTATGTCATCAGGCCCGTAGCACCATAATGAGTGGATTCAGATACAATGATTCTAAGTGAAATAAGTCACACAGAAAAAGAAACATCATAAGATATGACTAATACACGGAATGTAAACTTGGCTACACAGGAACTGAATTACAAAACAGAACAGGGTCTCAAATGTAGAAAACCAGCTTATGCTTGCTTAAGGGGAAAGGTGAGTTTGGGTGCTGCATAAAATAAGAGATTGAAATTAGCACAGATACCGTTCCATAAGCCAAATATGTAATAGACAAGAGCTACTCCTTCCTCAACGAAGTGGACTCAACACCCCATATTAAACGCCTAAAAATATACCTGAATAGTAAGAATCTTAAAACCTATGGATTTATATGTCTCCGAAAAGGAATCAAGCGTGTGTACAGCAGCATAAACGCAGCAGTGATAGGATTGGTGAGTTTCAGTGAGCAAATGCAGACCCTTTGAAGTCATATTGCATGGTACCCATTCCATGGGTCACAACTCTCCAGGTAAGGGATTCTTCCTTCAGCTAAAACATGCATGTGGAACCCAGAGTATGATCCACCATGTGATCGGGAAACGTGTTCAAATGTGTCTCAGTTTTCGTCCCCTGGTCCTCGGGTGCAACATTCTAGACGCTTTACTAACACTCTCCCCACTTGGAGAGTCAGTGCCTTTAACCTCCTGTTTGGCCCAGTTTGCAATTTCTGTGGGAAATGAACAGGAATAGGGAGAACCAATGAGAGACTAGCTGGAGGTGTCTGGACGGGCAAATTTAACTCTCATTTCCCACCAGGAAGAGGAATTAACCAAAGGCTCAGCTTGCCGTCCGGGAACCACACTAGGGCCTGAAGCAATCTTGCGGTGTTGCGGCCAGCTCACAATAAAGAGAGTTGAAGAAAGGATCTCAGGGGCACTGTCATTCACAAACCTGCAGAGTTATAAATGACAGCTATCGTCCAAAAATATATTGAAGTAAGGCTGCCAAGAGCACTTGACAGCGGGGCAGAATTGCAGGAAACCGATTTCATTAGGTAGACTGGAATTGCATGAAAAGCATAGGAAAAGAGGCAGAACGTCCACAATGATGCACTTGGCCAAAAAGGGTGTATGCGTTTTTTCCTGAATATATTCAGGTGAAAACGCATACGCCCTTTTTGGCCAACCAAGCAAGCTTGCAAAGGAAATCTGCACTACAATGAAGTCTCACTGCCCCCCGGGCAAAAGGGCCATCTGAAAAAAGTGTAAAATCCAGAAAGGCAGGACAGGCCACGGAGAACTGGGAGCCTTGTTATGCTGATGGGCGGGATGTAAATTGCCAACAGCCACTCTGGAGAAGTGTATGGTGTTTCCTGAAACATCTAAAAAACAAAGCAACAGAGCCTAGGGCACTTCCACTTATGCTCCTATAGCTTAGGGAAATTCAAATCAAAAAGACACAGCCACCCCAAAGTTTGGGATGGCTCTGTTTACAAGAACCTCGTTTATGGTACAAGTTCAATATCACAGAAAGCGAAAAATGAATAAAGAATTTGTGGTATTTACGTACAATGCAATATCACTCAGCAATGAAATCTATGTCATCAGACCCGTAGCAGCATAATGAGTGCACTCAGGTACGATGATTCTAAGAGAAATAAGTCACACAGAAAAAGAAATATCATAAGGTATCACTAATACACGGAATGTAAACTTGGCTACCCAGGAACTGAATTACAAAACAGAACAGGGTCTCAAATGTAGAAAACCAACTTATGCTTGCTTAAGGGGAAAGGTGAGTTGGGGTGCTGCATAAAACCAGAGATTGAAATTAGCACAGATACCATTCCATAAGCCAAATATGTAACAGACAAGAGCTACTCCTTGCTCAACGAAGTGGACTCAACACCCCATATTAAACGCCTAAGTATATACCTGACTAGTAAGAATCTTAAAACCTATGGATTTACATGTCTCCAAAAGAGAATCAAGCCTGTGTACAGCAGCATAAGTGCAGCAGTGATAGGATTAGTGAGTTTCGGTGAGCAAATGCAGACCCTTTGAAGTCATATTGCATGGTACCCATTCCATGGGTCTCAACTCTCCAGGTTTAAGGGATTCTTCCTTCAGCTAAAACATGCATGTGGAACCCAGAGTATGATCCACCGTGTGATCGGGAAACGTGTTCAAATATGTCTCAGTTTAAGTCCCCTGGTACTCGGGTGCAGCATTCCAGACGCTTTATTAACACTCTCCCCACTTGGAGAGTCAGTGCCTTTAACCTCCTGTTTGGCCCAGTTTGCAATTTCTGCGGGAAATGAACAGGAATAGGGAGAACCAATGAGAGACTAGCTGGAGGTGTCTGGACGGGCAAATTTAACTCTCATTTCCCACCAGGAAGAGGAATTAACCAAAGGCTCAGCTTGCCGTGCCGGAACCACACTAGGGCCTGAAGCAATCTTGCGGTGTTGCGGCCAGCTCACAAGAAAGCGAATTGAACAAAGGAGCTCAGGGGCACTGTCATTCACAAACCTGCAGAGTTATAAATGACAGCTATCGTCCAAAAATATATTGAAGTAAGGCTGCCAAGAGGACTTGAAAGCGGGGCAGAATTGCAGGAAACCGATTTCAGGAGGTAGACTGGAATTGCATGAAAAGCATAGGAAAAGAGGCAGAACGTCCACAATGATGCACTTGGCCAAAAAGGGCGTATGCGTTTTTTCCTGAATATATTCAGGAAAAAACGCATACGCCCTTTTTGACCAACCAAGCAAGCTTGCAAAGGAAATCTGCACTACAATGAAGTCTCGCTGCTCCCTGGTCAAAAGGGCCATCTGCAAAAAGTTTAAAATCCAGAAAGGCAGGACAGGCCATGGAGAACTGGGAGCCTTGTTATGCTGATGGGCGGGATGTAAATTGCCAACAGCCACTCTGGAGAAATGTATGGTGTTTCCTGAAACATCTAAAAAACAAAGCAACAGAGCCTAGGGCACTTCCACTTATGGTCCTATAGTTTAGGGAAATTAAAATAAAAAAGACACAGCCACCCCAAAGTTTGGGACGGCTCTGTTTACAAGAACCTCGTTTATGGTACAAGTTCAATATCACAGAAAGCGAAAAATGAATAAAGAATTTGTGGTACTTACTTACAATGCAATATCACTCAGCAAAGAAATCTATGTCATCAGACCCGTAGCAGCATAATGAGTGGACTCAGGTACGATGATTCTAAGAGAAATAAGTCACACAGAAAAAGAAATATCATAAGGTATCACTAATACACGGAATGTAAACTTGGCTACCCAGGAACTGAATTACAAAACAGAACAGGGTCTCAAATGTAGAAAACCAACTTATGCTTGCTTAAGGGGAAAGGTGAGTTGGGGTGCTGCATAAAACCAGAGATTGAAATTAGCACAGATACCATTCCATAAGCCAAATATGTAACAGACAAGAGCTACTACTTCCTCAAAGAAGTGGACTCAACACATCATATTAAACGCCTAAGAATATACCTGACTAGTAAGAATCTTAAAACCTATGGATTTACATGTCTCTGAAAGAGAATCAAGCGTGTGTACAGCAGCATAAACGCAGCAGTGATAGGATTAGTGAGGTTCTGAGCAAATGCAGACCCTTTGAAGTCATATTGCATGGTACCCATTCCATGGGTCACAACTCTCCAGGTTTAAGGGATTCCTCCTTCAGCTAAAACATGCATGTGGAACCCAGAGTATGATCCACCGTGTGATCGGGAAACGTGTTCAAATGTGTCTCAGTTTTCGTCCCCTGGTACTCGGGTGCAACATTCCAGACGCTTTACTAACGCTCTCCCCACTTGGAGAGTCAGTGCCTTTAACCTCCTGTTTGGCCCAGTTTGCAATTTCTGCGGGAAATGAACAGGAATAGGGAGAACCAATGAGAGACTAGCTGGAGGTGTCTGGACGGGCAAATTTAACTCTCATTTCCCACCAGGAAGAGGAATTAACCAAAGGCTCAGCTTGCCGTGCCGGAACCACACTAGGGCCTGAAGCAATCCTGCGGTGTTGCGGCCAGCTCACAATAAAGAGAGTTGAAGAAAGGATCTCAGGGGCACTGTCATTCACAAACCTGCAGAGTTATAAATGACAGCTATCATCCAAAAATATATTGAAGTAAGGCTGCCAAGAGGACTTGAAAGCGGGGCAGAATTGCAGGAAACCGATTTCAGGAGGTAGACTGGAATTGCATGAAAAGCATAGGAAAAGAGGCAGAACGTCCACAATGATGCACTTGGCCAAAAAGTGCGTATGCGTTTTTTCCTGAATATATTCAGGAAAAAACGCATACGCCCTTTTTGGCCAACCAAGCAAGCTTGCAAAGGAAATCTGCACTACAATGAAGTCTCACTGCCCCACGGGCAAAAGGGCCATCTGAAAAAAGTGTAAAATCCAGAAAGGCAGGACAGGCCATGGAGAACTGGGAGCCTTGTTATGCTGATGGGCGGGATGTCAATTGCCAAGAGCCACTCTGGAGAAGTGTATGGTGTTTCCTGAAACATCTAAAAAACAAAGCAACAGAGCCTAGGGCACTTCCACTTATGTTCCTATAGCTTACAGAAATTAAAATCAGAAAGACACAGCCACCCCAAAGTTTGGGACAGCTCTGTTTACAAGATCCTCGTTTATGGTACAAGTTCAATATCACAGAAAGCGAAAAATGAATAAAGAATCTGTGGTATTTACGTACAATGCAATATCACTCAGCAATGAAATCTATGTCATCAGGCCCGTAGCAGCCTAATGAGTGGATTCAGGTACGATGATTCTAAGTGAAATAAGTCACACAGAAAAAGAAACATCATAAGATATCACTAATACACGGAATGTAAACTTGGCTACACAGGAACTGAATTACAAAACAGAACAGGGTCTCAAATGTAGAAAACCAACTTATGCTTACTTAAGGGGAAAGGTGAGTTGTGGTGCTGCATAAAACAAGAGATTGAAATTACCACAGATACCGTTCCATAAGCCAAATAAGTAATAGACAAGAGCTACTCCTTGCTCAACGAAGTGGACTCAACACACCATATTAAACGCCTAGGAATATACCTGACTAGTAAGAATCTTAAAACCTATGGATTTATATGTCTCCGAAAAGGAATCAAACCTGTGTACAGCAGCATAAACGCAGCAGTGATAGGATTGGTGAGTTTCGGTGAACAAATGCAGACCCTTTGAAGTCATATTGCATGGTACCCATTCCATGGGTCACAGCTCTCCAGGTTTAAGGGATTCCTCCTTCAGCTAAAACATGCATGTGGCACCCAGAGTATGATCCACCGTGTGATCGGGAAACGTGTTCAAATGTGTCTCAGTTTTCGTCCCCTGCTACTCGGGTGCAACATTCCAGACGCTTTACTAACACTCTCCCCACTTGGAGAGTCAGTGCCTTTAACGTCCTGTTTGGCCCAGTTTGCAATTTCTGCGGGAAATGAACAGGAATAGGGAGAACCAATGAGAGACTAGCTGGAGGTGTCTGGACGTGCAAATTTAACTCTCATTTCCCACCAGGAAGAGGAATTAACCAAAGGCTCATCTTGCCGTGCCGGAACCACTCTAGGGCCTGAAGCAATCTTGCGGTGTTGCGGCCAGCTCACAAGAAAGCGAGTTGAAGAAAGGAGCTCAGGGGCACTGTCATTCCCAAACCTGCAGAGTTATAAATGACAGCTATCGTCCAAAAATATATTGAAGTAAGGCTGCCAAGAGGACTTGAAAGCGGGGCAGAATTGCAGGAAACCGATTTCAGGAGGTAGACTGGAATTGCATGAAAAGCATAGCAAAAGAGGCAGAACGTCCACAATGATGCACTTGGCCAAAAAGGGCGTATGAGTTTTTTCCTGAATATATTCAGGAAAAAACGCATACGCCCTTTTTGGCCAACCAAGCAAGCTTGCAAAGGAAATCTGCACTACAATGAAGTCTCACTGCCCCCTGGTCAAAAGGGCCATCTGCAAAAAGTGTAAAATCCAGAAAGGCAGGACAGGCCATGGAGAACTGGGAGCCTTGTTATGCTGATGGGCGGGATGTAAATTGCCAACAGCCACTCTGGAGAAATGTATGGTGTTTCCTGAAACATCTAAAAAACAAAGCAACAGAGCCTAGGGCACTTCCACTTATGCTCCTATAGCTTAGGGAAATTCAAATCAAAAAGACACAGCCACCCCAACGTTTGGGACGGCTCTGTTTACAAGATCCTCGTTTACGGTACAAGTTCAATATCACAGAAAGCGAAAAATGAATAAAGAATCTGTGGTATTTACGTACAATGCAATATCACTCAGCAATGAAATCTATGTCATCAGGCCCGTAGCAGCATAATGAGTTGATTCAGATACAATGATTCTAAGTGAAATAAGTCACACAGAAAAAGAAACATCATAAGATATCACTAATACACGGAATGTAAACTTGGCTACACAGGAACTGAATTACAAAACAGAACAGGGTCTCAAATGTAGAAAACCAACTTATGCTTGCTTAAGGGGAAAGGTGAGTTGGGGTGCTGCATAAAACCAGATATTGAAATTAGCACAGATACCGTTCCATAAGCCAAATATGTAATAGACACGAGCTACTCCTTCCTCAACGAAGTGGACTCAACACCCCATATTAAACGCCTAAGTATATACCTGACTAGTAAGAATCTTAAAACCTATGGATTTACATGTCTCCAAAAGAGAATCAAGCGTGTGTACAGCAGCATAAATGCAGCAATGATAGGATTAGTGAGGTTCGGTGAGCAAATGCAGAGCCTTTGAAATCATATTGCATGGTACCCATTCCATGGGTCTCAACTCTCCAGGTTTAAGGGATTCTTCCTTCAGCTAAAACATGCATGTGGAACCCAGAGTATGATCCACCGTGTGATCGGGAAACGTGTTCAAATATGTCTCAGTTTTCGTCCCCTGGTACTCGGGTGCAACATTCCAGACGCTTTACTAACACTCTCCCCACTTGGAGAGTCAGTGCCTTTAACCTCCTGTTTGGCCCAGTTTGCAATTTCTGCGGGAAATGAACAGGAATAGGGAGAACCAATGAGAGACTAGCTGGAGGTGTCTGGACGTGCAAATTTAACTCTCATTTCCCACCAGGAAGAGGAATTAACCAAAGGCTCAGCTTGCCATGCCGGAACCACACTAGGGCCTGAAGCAATCCTGCGGTGTTGCGGCCAGCTCACAATAAAGAGAGTTGAAGAAAGGATCTCAGTGGCCCTGCCATTCACAAACCTGCAGTGTTATAAATGACAGCTATCGTCCAAAAATATATTGAAGTAAGGCTGCCAAGAGGACTTGAAAGCGGGGCAGAATTGCAGGAAACCGATTTCAGGAGGTAGACTGGAATTGCATGAAAAGCATAGGAAAAGAGGCAGAACGTCCACAATGATGCACTTGGCCAAAAAGGGCGTATGCGTTTTTTCCTGAATATATTCAGGAAAAAACGCATACGCCCTTTTTGGCCAACCAAGCAAGCTTGCAAAGGAAATCTGCACTACAATGAAGTCTCACTGCCCCATGGGCAAAAGGGCCATCTGAAAAAAGTGTAAAATCCAGAAAGGCAGGACAGGCCATGGAGAATTGGGAGCCTTGTTATGCTGATGGGCGGGATGTCAATTGCCAACAGCCACTCTGGAGAACTGTATGGTGTTTCCTGAAACATCTAAAAAACAAAGCAACAGAGCCTAGGGCACTTCCACTTATGCTCCTATAGCTTAGGGAAATTCAAATCAAAAAGACACAGCCACCCCAACGTTTGGGACGGCTCTGTTTACAAGAATCTCGTTTACGGTACAAGTTCAATATCACAGAAAGCGAAAAATGAACAAAGAATTTGTGGTATTTACGTACAATGCAATATCACTCAGCAATGAAATCTATGTCATCAGGCCCGTAGCAGCATAATGAGTGGATTCAGATACAATGATTCTAAGTGAAATAAGTCACACAGAAAAAGAAACATCATAAGATATCACTAATACACGGAATGTAAACTTGGCTACACAGGAACTGAATTACAAAACAGAACAGGGTCTCAAATGTAGAAAACCAACTTATGCTTGCTTAAGGGGAAAGGTGAGTTGGGGTGCTGCATAAAACCAGATATTGAAATTAACACAGATACCGTTCCATAAGCCAAATATGTAATAGACAAGAGCTACTCCTTGCTCAACGAAGTGGACTCAACACCCCATATTAAACGCCTAAAAATATACCTGAATAGTAAGAATCTTAAAACCTATGGATTTATATGTCTCCGAAAAGGAATCAAGCGTGTGTACAGCAGCATAAACGCAGCAGTGATAGGATTGGTGAGTTTCAGTGAGCAAATGCAGACCCTTTGAAGTCATATTGCATGGTACCCATTCCATGGGTCACAACTCTCCAGGTAAGGGATTCTTCCTTCAGCTAAAACATGCATTGGGAACCCAGAGTATGATCCACCATGTGATCGGGAAACGTGTTCAAATGTGTCTCAGTTTTCGTCCCCTGGTACTCGGGTGCAACATTCCAGACGCTTTACTAACACTCTCCCCACTTGGAGAGTCAGTGCCTTTAACCTCCTGTTTGGCCCAGTTTGCAATTTCTGCGGGAAATGAACAGGAATAGGGAGAACCAATGAGAGACTAGCTGGAGGTGTCTGGACGTGCAAATTTAACTCTCATTTCCCACCAGGAAGAGGAATTAACCAAAGGCTCATCTTGCCGTGCCGGAACCACACTAGGGCCTGAAGCAATCCTGCGGTGTTGCGGCCAGCTCACAATAAAGAGAGTTGAAGAAAGGATCTCAGGGGCCCTGTCATTCACAAACCTGCAGAGTTATAAATGACAGCTATCGTCCAAAAATATATTGAAGTAAGGCTGCCAAGAGCACTTGAAAGCGGGGCAGAATTGCAGGAAACCGATTTCAGGAGGTAGACTGGAATTGCATGAAAAGCATAGGAAAAGAGGCAGAACGTCCACAATGATGCACTTGGCCAAAAAGGGCGTATGCATTTTTTCCTGAATATATTCAGGAAAAAACGCATACGCCCTTTTTGGCCAACCAAGCAAGCTTGCAAAGGACATCTGCACTACAATGAAGTCTCACTGCCCCACGGGCAAAAGGGCCATCTGAAAAAAGTGTAAAATCCAGAAAGGCAGGTCAGGCCATGGAGAATTGGGAGCCTTGTTATGCTGATGGGCGGGATGTAAATTGCCAACAGCCACTCTGGAGAAGTGTATGGTGTTTCCTGAAACATCTAAAAAACAAAGCAACAGAGCCTAGGGCACTTCCACTTATGCTCCTATAGCTTAGGGAAATTCAAATCAAAAAGACACAGCCACCCCAAAGTTTGGGACGGCTCTGTTTACAAGAACCTCGTTTATGGTACAAGTTCAATATCACAGAAAGCGAAAAATGAATAAAGAATTTGTGGTACTTACGTACAATGCAATATCACTCAGCAATGAAATCTATGTCATCAGACCCATAGCAGCATAATGAGTGCACTCAGGTACGATGATTCTAAGAGAAATAAGTCACACAGAAAAAGAAATATCATAAGGTATCACTAATACACGGAATGTAAACTTGGCTACCCAGGAACTGAATTACAAAATAGAACAGGGTCTCAAATGTAGAAAACCAACTTATGCTTGCTTAAGGGGAAAGGTGAGTTGGGGTGCTGCATAAAACCAGAGATTGAAATTAGCACAGATACCGTTCCATAAGCCAAATATGTAATAGACAAGAGCTACTCCTTCCTCAACGAAGTGGACTCAACACCCCATATTAAACGCCTAAGGATATACCTGACTAGTAAGAATCTTAAAACCTATGGATTTACATGTCTCCAAAAGAGAATCAAGTGTGTGTACAGCAGCATAAATGCAGCAGTGATCAGTTTAGTGAGGTTCGGTGAGCAAATGCAGAACCTTTGAAGTCATATTGCATGGTACCCATTCCATGGGTCTCAACTCTCCAGGTTTAAGGGATTCTTCCTTCAGCTAAAACATGCATGTGGAACCCAGAGTATGATCCACCGTGTGATCGGGAAACGTGTTCAAATGTGTCTCAGTTTTCGTCCCCTGGTACTCGGGTGCAACATTCCAGACGCTTTACTAACACTCTCCCCACTTTGAGAGTCAGTGCCTTTAACGTCCTGTTTGGCCCAGTTTGCAATTTCTGCGGGAAATGAACAGGAATAGGGAGAACCAATGAGAGACTAGCTGGAGGTGTCTGGACGGGCAAATTTAACTCTCATTTCCCACCAGGAAGAGGAATTAACCAAAGGCTCAGCTTGCCGTGCCGGAACCACACTAGGGCCTGAAGCAATCCTGTGGTGTTGCGGCCAGCTCACAAGAAAGCGAGTTGAAGAAAGGAGCTCAGGGGCCCTGTCATTCACAAACCTGCAGAGTTATAAATGACAGCTATCGTCCAAAAATATATTGAAGTAAGGCTGCCAACAGCACTTGAAAGCGGGGCAGAATTGCAGGAAACCGATTTCAGGAGGTACACTGGAATTGCATGAAAAGCATAGGAAAAGAGGCAGAACGTCCACAATGATGCACTTGGCCAAAAAGGGCGTATGCGTTTTTTCCTGAATATATTCAGGAAAAAACGCATACGCCCTTTTTGGCCAACCAAGCAAGCTTGCAAAGGAAATCTGCACTACAATGAAGTCTCACTGCTCCCTGGTCAAAAGGGCCATCTGCAAAAAGTGTAAAATCCAGAAAGGCAGGACAGGCCATGGAGAACTGGGAGCCTTGTTATGCTGATGGGCGGGATGTAAATTGCCAACAGCCACTCTGGAGAAATGTATGGTGTTTCCTGAAACATCTAAAAAACAAAGCAACAGAGCCTAGGGCACTTCCACTTATGGTCCTATAGCTTAGGGAAATTAAAATCAAAAAGACACAGCCACCCCAATATTTGGGACGGCTCTGTTTACAAGAACCTCGTTTATGGTACAAGTTCATTATCACAGAAAGCGAAAAATGAATAAAGAATTTGAGGTACTTACGTACAATGCAATATCACTCAGCAATGAAATCTATGTCATCAGACCCGTAGCAGCATAATGAGTGGATTCAGGTACGATGATTCTAAGTGAAATATGTCACACAGAAAAAGAAATATAATAAGGTATCACTAATACACGGAATGTAAACTTGGCTACCCAGGAACTGAATTTCAAAACAGAACAGGGTCTCAAATGTAGACACCAACTTATGCTTGCTTAAGGGGAAAGGTGAGTTGGGGTGCTGCATAAAACCAGAGATTGAAATTAGCACAGATACCATTCCATAAGCCAAATATGTAATAGACAAGAGCTACTCCTTGCTCAACGAAGTGGACTCAACACCCCATATTAAACGCCTAAGAATATACCTGACTAGTAAGAATCTTAAAACCTATGGATTTACATGTCTCCAAAAGAGAATCAAGCGTGTGTACAGCAGCATAAACGAGGCAGTGATAGGATTAGTGAGATTCGGTGAGCAAATGCAGACCCTTTGAAATCATATTGCATGGTACCCATTCCATGGGTCTCAACTCTCCAGGTTTAAGGGATTCTTCCTTCAGCTAAAACATGCATGTGGAACCCAGAGTATGATCCACCATGTGATCGGGAAACGTGTTCAAATGTGTCTCAGTTTTCGTCCCCTGGTACTCGGGTGCAACATTCCAGACGCTTTACTAACACTCTCCCTACTTGGAGAGTCAGTGCCTTTAACGTCCTGTTTGGCCCAGTTTGCAATTTCTGCGGGAAATGAACAGGAATAGGGAGAACCAATGAGAGACTAGCTGGAGGTGTCTGGACGTGCAAATTTAACTCTCATTTCCCACCACGAAGAGGAATTAACCAAGGGCTTAACGTGCCGTGCCGGAACCACACTAGGGCCTGAAGCAATCTTGCGGTGTTGCGGCCAGCTCACAAGAAAGCGATTTGAAGAAAGGAGCTCAGGGGCACTGTAATTCACAAACCTGCAGAGTTATAAATGACAGCTATCGTCCAAAAATATATTGAAGTAAGGCTGCCAAGAGCACTTGAAAGGGGGGCAGAATTGCAGGAAACCGATTTCAGGAGGTAGACTGGAATTGCATGAAAAGCATAGGAACAGAGGCAGAAAGTCCACAATGATGCACTTGGCCAAAAAGGGCGTATGTGTTTTTTCCTGAATATATTCAGGAAAAAACACATACGCCCTTTTTGGCCAACCAAGCAAGCTTGCAAAGGAAATCTGCACTACAATGAAGTCTCACTGCCCCACGGGCAAAAGGGCCATCTGAAAAAAGTGTAAAATCCAGAAAGGCAGGACAGGCCATGGAGAACTGGGAGCCTTGTTATGCTGATGGGCGGGATGTAAATTGCCAACAGCCACTCTGGAGAAGTGTATGGTGTTTCCTGAAACATCTAAAAAACAAAGCAACAGAGCCTAGGGCACTTCCACTTATGCTCCTATAGCTTAGGGAAATTAAAATAAAAAAGACACAGCCACCCCAAAGTTTGGGACGGCTCTGTTTACAAGAACCTCGTTTATGGTACAAGTTCAATATCACAGAAAGCGAAAAATGAATAAAGAATTTGTGGTATTTACGTACAATGCAATATCACTCAGCAATGAAATCTATGTCATCAGACCCGTAGCAGCATAATGAGTGCACTCAGGTACGATGATTCTAAGAGAAATAAGTCACACAGAAAAAGAAATATCATAAGGTATCACTAATACACGGAATGTAAACTTGGCTACCCAGGAACTGAATTACAAAACAGAACAGGGTCTCAAATGTAGAAAACCAACTTATGCTTGCTTAAGGGGAAAGGTGAGTTGGGGTGCTGCATAAAACCAGAGATTGAAATTAGCACAGATACCGTTCCATAAGCCAAATATGTAATAGACAAGAGCTACTCCTTCCTCAACGAAGTGGACTCAACACCCCATATTAAACGCCTAAGGATATACCTGACTAGTTAGAATCTTAAAACCTATGGATTTACATGTCTCCAAAAGAGAATCAAGCGTGTGTACAGCAGCATAAACGCAGCAGTGATAGGATTAGTGAGGTTCGGTGAGCAAATGCAGACCCTTTGAAGTCATATTGCATGGTACCCATTCCATGGGTCTCAACTCTCCAGGTTTAAGGGATTCTTCCTTCAGCTAAAACATGCATGTGGAACCCAGAGTATGATCCACCGTGTGATCGGGAAACGTGTTCAAATATGTATCAGTTTTCGTCCCCTGGTACTCGGGTGCAACAATCCAGACGCTTTACTAACACTCTCCCCACTTGGAGAGTCAGTGCCTTTAACGTCGTGTTTGGACCAGTTTGCAATTTCTGCGGAAAATGAACAGGAATAGGGAGAACCAATGAGAGACTAACTGGAGGTGTCTGGACGGGCAAATTTAACTCTCACTTCCCACCAGGAAGAGGAATTAACCAAAGGCTCAGCTTGCCGTCCGGGAACCACACTAGGGCCTGAAGCAATCCTGCGGTGTTGCGGCCAGCTCACAAGAAAGCGAGTTGAAGAAAGGAGCTCAGGGGCCCTGTCATTCACAAACCTGCAGAGTTATAAATGACAGCTATCGTCCAAAAATATATTGAAGTAAGGCTGCCAAGAGGACTTGAAAGCGGGGCAGAATTGCAGGAAACCGATTTCAGGAGGTAGACTGGAATTGCATGAAAAGCATAGGAAAAGAGGCAGAACGTCCACAATGATGCACTTGGCCAAAAAGGGCGTATGCGTTTTTTCCTGAATATATTCAGGAAAAAACGCATACGCCCTTTTTGGCCAACCAAGCAAGCTTGCAAAGGAAATCTGCACTACAATGAAGTCTCACTGCTCCCTGGTCAAAAGGGCCATCTGCAAAAAGTGTAAAATCCAGAAAGGCAGGACAGGCCATGGAGAACTGGGAGCCTTGTTATGCTGATGGGCGGGATGTAAATTGCCAACAGCCACTCTGGAGAAATGTATGGTGTTTCCTGAAACATCTAAAAAACAAAGCAACAGAGCCTAGGGCACTTCCACTTATGCTCCTATAGCTTAGGGAAATTAAAATAAAAAAGACACAGCCACCCCAAAGTTTGGGACGGCTCTGTTTACAAGAACCTCGTTTATGGTACAAGTTCATTATCACAGAAAGCGAAAAATGAATAAAGAATTTGTGGTACTTACGTACAATGCAATATCACTCAGCAATGAAATCTATGTCATCAGACCCGTAGCAGCATAATGAGTGGATTCAGGTACGATGATTCTAACTGAAATATGTCACACAGAAAAAGAAATATAATAAGGTATCACTAATACACGGAATGTAAACTTGGCTACCCAGGAACTGAATTACAAAACAGAACAGGGTCTCAAATGTAGAAAACCAACTTATGCTTGCTTAAGGGGAAAGGTGAGTTGGGGTGCTGCATAAAACCAGAGATTGAAATTAGCACAGATACCATTCCATAAGCCAAATATGTAATAGACAAGAGCTACTCCTTGCTCAACGAAGTGGACTCAACACCCCATATTAAACGCCTAAGAATATACCTGACTAGTAAGAATCTTAAAACCTATGGATTTACATGTCTCCAAAAGAGAATCAAGCGTGTGTACAGCAGCATAAACGCAGCAGTGATAGGATTAGTGAGATTCGGTGAGCAAATGCAGACCCTTTGAAGTCATATTGCATGGTACCCATTCCATGGGTCTCAACTCTCCAGGTTTAAGGGATTCTTCCTTCAGCTAAAACATGCATGTGGATCCCAGAGTATGATCCACCATGTGATCGGGAAACGTGTTCAAATGTGTCTCAGTTTTCGTCCCCTGGTACTCGGGTGCAACATTCCAGACGCTTTTCTAACACTCTCCCCACTTGGAGAGTCAGTGCCTTTAACGTCCTGTTTGGCCCAGTTTGCAATTTCTGCGGGAAATGAACAGGAATAGGGAGAACCAATGAGAGACTAGCTGGAGGTGTCTGGACGTGCAAATTTAACTCTCATTTCCCACCAGGAAGAGGAATTAACCAAGGGCTCAACGTGCCGTGCCGGAACCACACTAGGGCCTGAAGCAATCTTGCGGTGTTGCGGCCAGCTCACAAGAAAGCGAGTTGAAGAAAGGAGCTCAGGGGCACTGTAATTCACAAACCTGCAGAGTTATAAATGACAGCTATCGTCCAAAAATATATTGAAGTAAGGCTGCCAAGAGGACTTGAAAGCGGGGCAGAATTGCAGGAAACCGATTTCAGGAGGTAGACTGGAATTGCATGAAAAGCATAGGAAAAGAGGCAGAACGTCCACAATGATGCACTTGGCCAAAAAGGGCGTATGCGTTTTTTCCTGAATATATTCAGGAAAAAACGCATACGCCCTTTTTGACCAACCAAGCAAGCTTGCAAAGGAAATCTGCACTACAATGAAGTCTCACTGCTCCCTGGTCAAAAGGGCCATCTGCAAAAAGTTTAAAATCCAGAAAGGCAGGACAGGCCATGGAGAACTGGGAGCCTTGTTATGCTGATGGGCGGGATGTAAATTGCCAACAGCCACTCTGGAGAAATGTATGGTGTTTCCTGAAACATCTAAAAAACAAAGCAACAGAGCCTAGGGCACTTCCACTTATGCTCCTATAGCTTAGGGAAATTCAAATCAAAAAGACACAGCCACCCCAACGTTTGGGACAACTCTGTTTACAAGAACCTCGTTCATGGTACAAGTTCAATATCACAGAAAGCGAAAAATGAATAAAGAATTTGTGGTATTTACGTACAATTCAATATCACTCAGCAATGAAATCTATGTCATCAGGCCCGTAGCACCATAATGAGTGGATTCAGATACAATGATTCTAAGTGAAATAAGTCACACAGAAAAAGAAACATCGTAAGATATCACTAATACACGGAATGTAAACTTGGCTACACAGGAACTGAATTACAAATCAGAACAGGGTCTCAAATGTAGAAAACCATCTTATGCTTGCTTAAGGGGAAAGGTGAGTTGGGGTGCTGCATAAAACCAGAGATTGAAATTAGCACAGATACCGTTCCATAAGCCAAATATGTAATAGACAGGAGCTACTCCTTGTTCAATGAAGTGGACTCAACACCCCATATTAAACGCCTAAAAATATACCTGAATAGTAAAATCTTAAAACCTATGGATTTATATGTCTCTGAAAAGGAATCAAGCGTGTGTACAGCAGCATAAACGCAGCAGTGATAGGATTCGTGAGTTTCGGTGAGCAAATGCAGACCATTTGAAGTCATATTGCATGGTACCCATTCCATGGGACACAACTCTCCAGGTAAGGGATTCTTCCTTCAGCTAAAACATGCATGTGGAACCCAGAGTATGATCCACCATGTGATCGGGAAACGTGTTCAAATGTGTCTCAGTTTTCGTCCCCTGGTACTCGGGTGCAACATTCCAGACGCTTTACTAACACTCTCCCCACTTGGAGAGTGAGTGCCTTTAACCTCCTGTTTGGCCCAGTTTGCAATTTCTGTGGGAAATGGACAGGAATAGGGAGAACCAATGAGAGACTAGCTGGAGGTGTCTGGACGGGCAAATTTAACTCTCATTTCCCACCAGGAAGAGGAATTAACCAAAGGCTCAGCTTGCCGTCCGGGAACCACACTAGGGCCTGAAGCAATCCTGCGGTGTTGCGGCCAGCTCACAATAAAGAGAGTTGAAGAAAGGATCTCAGGGGCCCTGTCATTCACAAACCTGCAGTGTTATAAATGACAGCTATCGTCCAAAAATATATTGAAGTAAGGCTGCCAAGAGCACTTGAAAGCGGGGCAGAATTGCAGGAAACCGATTTCAGGAGGTAGACTGGAATTGCATGAAAAGCGTAGGAAAAGAGGCAGAACGTCCACAATGATGCACTTGGCCAAAAAAGGTGTATGCGTTTTTTCCTGAATATATTCAGGTGAAAACGCATACGCCCTTTTTGGCCAACCAAGCAAGCTTGCAAAGGAAATCTGCACTACAATGAAGTCTCACAGCCCGCCGGGCAAAAGGGCCATCTGAAAAAAGTGTAAAATCCAGAAAGGCAGGACAGGCCATGGAGAACTGGGAGCCTTGTTATGCTGATGGGCGGGATGTAAATTGCCAACAGCCACTCTGGAGAAGTGTATGGTGTTTCCTGAAACATCTAAAAAACAAAGCAACAGAGCCTAGGGCACTTCCACTTATGCTCCTATAGCTTAGGGAAATTAAAATCAAAAAGACACAGCCACCCCAAAGTTTGGGACGGCTCTGTTTACAAGAACCTCGTTTATGGTACAAGTTCAATATCACAGAAAGCGAAAAATGAATAAAGAATTTGTGGTATTTACGTACAATGCAATATCACTCAGCAATGAAATCTATGTCATCAGACCCGTAGCAGCATAATGAGTGCACTCAGGTACGATGATTCTAAGAGAAATAAGTCACACAGAAAAAGAAATATCATAAGGTATCACTAATACACGGAATGCAAACTTGGCTACCCAGGAACTGAATTACAAAACAGAACAGGGTCTCAAATGTAGAAAACCAACTTATGCTTGCTTAAGGGGAAAGGTGAGTTGGGGTGCTGCATAAAACCAGAGATTGAAATTAGCACAGATACCATTCCATAAGCCAAATATGTAATAGACAAGAGCTACTCCTTCCTCAACGAAGTGGACTCAACACCCCATATTAAACGCCTAAGGATATACCTGACTAGTAAGAATCTTAAAACCTATGGATTTACATGTCTCCAAAAGAGAAGCAAGCGTGTGTACAGCAGCATAAACACAGCAGTGATAAGATTAGTGAGGTTCGGTGAGCAAATGCAGACCCTTTGAAGACATATTGCATGGTACTCATTCCATGGGTCTCAACTCTCCAGCTTTAAGGAATTCTTCCTTCAGCTAAAACATGCATGTGGAACCCAGAGTATGATCCACCGTGTGATCGGGAAACGTGTTCAAATGTGTCTCAGTTTTCGTCCCCTGGTACTCGGGTGCAACATTCCAGACGCTTTACTAACACTCTCTCCACTTGGAGAGTCAGTGCCTTTAACGTCCTGTTTGGCCCAGTTTGCAATTTCTGTGGGAAATGAACAGGAATAGGGAGAACCAATGAGAGACTAGCTGGAGGTGTCTGGACGTGCAAATTTAACTCTCATTTCCCACCAGGAAGAGGAATTAACCAAAGGCTCAGCTTGCCGTGCCAGAACCACACTAGGGCCTGAAGCAATCCTGCGGTGTTGCGGCCAGCTCACAATAAAGAGAGTTGAAGAAAGGATCTCAGGGGCCCTGTCATTCACAAACCTGAAGAGTTATAAATGACAGCTATCGTCCAAAAATATATTGAAGTAAGGCTGCCAAGAGGACTTGAAAGCGGGGCAGAATTGCAGGAAACCGATTTCAGGAGGTAGACTGGAATTGCATGAAAAGCATAGGAAAAGAGGCAGAACGTCCACAATGATGCACTTGGCCAAAAAGGGCGTATGCGTTTTTTCCTGAATATATTCAGGAAAAAACGCATACACCCTTTTTGGCCAACCAAGCAAGCTTGCAAAGGACATCTGCACTACAATGAAGTCTCACTGCCCCACGGGCAAAAGGGTCATGTGCAAAAAGTGTAAAATCCAGAAAGGCAGGACAGGCCATGGAGAACTGGGAGCCTTGTTATGCTGATGGGCGGGATGTAAATTGCCAACAGCCACTCTGGAGAAGTGTATGGTGTTTCCTGAAACATCTAAAAAACAAAGCAACAGAGCCTAGGGCACTTCCACTTATGCTCCTATAGCTTAGGGAAATTAAAATAAAAAAGACACAGCCACCCCAAAGTTTGGGACGGCTCTGTTTACAAGAACCTCGTTTATGGTACAAGTTCAATATCACAGAAAGCGAAAAATGAATAAAGAATTTGTGGTACTTACGTACAATGCAATATCACTCAGCAATGAAATCTATGTCATCAGACCCGTAGCAGCATAATGAGTGGACTCAGGTACGATGATTCTAAGAGAAATAAGTCACACAGAAAAAGAAATATCATAAGGTATCACTAATACACGGAATGTAAACTTGGCTACCCAGGAACTGAATTACAAAACAGAACAGGGTCTCAAATGTAGAAAACCAACTTATGCTTGCTTAAGGGGAAAGGTGAGTTGGGGTGCTGCATAAAACCAGAGATTGAAATTAGCACAGATACAATTCCATAAGCCAAATATGTAATAGGCAAGAGCTACTCCTTCCTCAACGAAGTGGACTCAACACCCCATATTAAACACCTAAGAATATGCCTGACTAGTAAGAATCTTAAAACCTATGGATTTACATGTCTCCAAAAGAGAATCAAGCGTGTGTACAGCAGCATAAACGCAGCAGTGATAGGATTGGTGAGGTTCGGTGAGCAAATGCAGACCCTTTGAAGTCATATTGCATGGTACCCATTCCATGGGTCTCAACTCTCCAGGTTTAAGGGATTCTTCCTTCACCTAAAACATGCATGTGGAACCCAGAGTATGATCCACCGTGTGATCGGGAAACGTGTTCAAATGTGTCTCAGTTTTCGTCCCCTGGTACTCGGGTGCAACATTCCAGACGCTTTACTAACACTCTCCCCACTTGGAGAGTGAGTGCCTTTAACCTCCTGTTTGGCCCAGTTTGCAGTTTCTGCGGGAAATGAACAGGAATAGGGAGAACCAATGAGAGACTAGCTGGAGGTGTCTGGACGGGCAAATTTAACTCTCATTTCCCACCAGGAAGTGGAATTAACCAAAGGCTCAGCTTCCCGTTCCAGAACCACACTAGGGCCTGAAGCAATCCTGCGGTGTTGTGGCCAGCTCACAATAAAGAGAGTTGAAGAAAGGAGCTCAGGGGCACTGTCATTCACAAACCTGCAGAGTTATAAATGACAGCTATCGTCCAAAAATATATTGAAGTAAGGCTGCCAAGAGGACTTGAAAGCGGGGCAGAATTGCAGGAAACCGATTTCAGGAGGTAGACTGGAATTGCATGAAAAGCATAGGAAAAGAGGCAGAACGTCCACAATGATGCACTTGGCCAAAAAGGGCGTATGCGTTTTTTCCTGAATATATTCAGGAAAAAACGCATACGCCCTTTTTGGCCAACCAAGCAAGCTTGCAAAGGAAATCTGCACTACAATGAAGTCTCACTGCCCCACGGGCAAAAGGGCCATCTGAAAAAAGTGTAAAATCCAGAAAGGCAGGACAGGCCATGGAGAACTGGGAGCCTTGTTATGCTGATGGGCGGGATGTAAATTGCCAACAGCCACTCTGGAGAAGTGTATGGTGTTTCCTGAAATATCAAAAAAACAAAGCAACAGAGCCTAGAGCACTTACACTTATGGTCCTATAGCTTAGGGAAATTAAAATCTAAAAGACACAGCCACCCCAAAGTTTGGGACGGCTCTGTTTACAAGAACCTCGTTTACGGCACAAGTTCAATATCGCAGAAAGTGAAAAATGGATAAAGAAGTTTTGGTACTTACGTACAATGCAATATCACTAAACAATGAAATCTATGTCATCAGGCCCGTAGCAACATAATGAGTGGATTCAGGTACGATGATTCTAATTGAAATAAGTCACAGAGAAAAAGAAACATCATAAGATATCCCTAATACACGGAATGTAAACTTGGCTACCCAGGAACTGAATTACAAAACAGAACAGGGTCTCAAATGTAGAAAACCAACTTATGCTTGCTTAAGGGTAAAGGTGAGTTGGGGTGCTGCATAAAACCAGAGATTGAAATTAGCACAGATACCGTTCCATAAGCCAAATATGTAATAGACAAGAGCTACTCCTTCCTCAACGAAGTGGACTCAACACCCCATATTAAACGCCTAAGAATATACCTGACTAGTAAGAATCTTAAAACCTATGGATTTACATGTCTCCGAAAGAGAATCAAGCGTGTGTACAGCAGCATAAACGCAGCAGTGATAGGATTAGTGAGGTTCGGTGAGCAAATGCAGACCCTTTGAAGACATATTGTATGGTACTCATTCCATGGGTCTCAACTCTCCAGCTTTAAGGAATTCATCCTTCAGCTAAAACATGCATGTGGAACCCAGAGTATGATCCACCGTGTGATCGGGAAACGTGTTCAAATGTGTCTCAGTTTTCGTCCCCTGGTACTCGGGTGCAACATTCCAGACGCTTTACTAACACTCTCCCCACTTGGAGAGTCAGTGCCTTTAACCTCCTGTTTGGCCCAGTTTGCAATTTCTGTGGGAAATAAACAGGAATAGGGAGAACCAATGAGAGACTAGCTGGAGGTGTCTGGACGTGCAAATTTAACTCTCATTTCCCACCAGGAAGAGGAATTAACCAAAGGCTCAGCTTGCCGTCCGGGAACCACACTAGGGCCTGAAGCAATCCTGCGGTGTTGCGGCCAGCTCACAATAAAGAGAGTTGAAGAAAGGATCTCAGGGGCACTGTCATTCACAAACCTGCAGAGTTATAAATGACAGCTATCGTCCAAAAATATATTGAAGTAAGGCTGCCAAGAGGACTTGAAAGCGGGGCAGAATTGCAGGAAACCGATTTCAGGAGGTAGACTGGAATTGCATGAAAAGCATAGGAAAAGAGGCAGAACGTCCACAATGATGCACTTGGACATAAAGGGCGTATGCGTTTTTTCCTGAATATATTCAGGAGAAAACGCATACGCCCTTTTTGGCCAACCAAGCAAGCTTGCAAATGACATCTGCACTACAATGAAGTCTCACTGCCCCACGGGCAAAAGGGCCATCTGAAAAAAGTGTAAAATCCAGAAAGGCAGGACAGGCCATGGAGAACTGGGAGCCTTGTTATGCTGATGGGCGGGATGTAAATTGCCAACAGCCACTCTGGAGAAGTGTATGGTGTTTCCTGAAACATCTAAAAAACAAAGCAACAGAGCCTAGGGCACTTCCACTTATGCTCCTATAGCTTAGGGAAATTCAAATCAAAAAGACACAGCCACCCCAAAGTTTGGGACGGCTCTGTTTACAAGAACCTCGTTTATGGTACAAGTTCAATATCACAGAAAGCGAAAAATGAATAAAGAATTTGTGGTACTTACGTACAATGCAATATCACTCAGCAATGAAATCTATGTCATCAGACCCGTAGCAGCATAATAAGTGGACTCAGGTACGATGATTCTAAGAGAAATAAGTCACACAGAAAAAGAAATATCATAAGGTATCACTAATACACGGAATGTAAACTTGGCTACCCAGGAACTGAATTACAAAACAGAACAGGGTCTCAAATGTAGAAAACCAACTTATGCTTGCTTAAGGGGAAAGGTGAGTTGGGGTGCTGCATAAAACCAGAGATTGAAATTAGCACAGATACCGTTCCATAAGCCAAATATGTAATAGACAAGAGCTACTCCTTGCTCAACGAAGTAGACTCAACACCCCATATTAAACGCCTAAAAATATACCTGAATAGTAAGAATCTTAAAACCTATGGATTTATATGTCTCCGAAAAGGAATCAAGCGTGTGTACAGCAGCATAAACGCAGCAGTGATAGGATTGGTGAGTTTCGGTGAGCAAATGCAGACCCTTTGAAGTCATATTGCATGGTACCCATTCCATGGGTCACAACTCTCCAGGTTTAAGGGATTCCTCCTTCAGCTAAAACATGCATGTGGAACCCAGAGTATGATCCACCGTGTGATCGGGAAACGTGTTCAAATGTGTCTCAGTTTTCGTCCCCTGGTACTCGGGTGCAACATTCCAGACGCTTTACTAACACTCTCCCCACTTGGAGAGTGAGTGCCTTTAACCTCCTGTTTGGCCCAGTTTGCAATTTCTGTGGGAAATGAACAGGAATAGGGAGAACCAATGAGAGACTAGCTGGAGGTGTCTGGACGGGCAAATTTAACTCTCATTTCCCACCAGGAAGAGGAATTAACCAAAGGCTCACCTTGCCGTGCCGGAACCACACTAGGGCCTGAAGCAATCCTGCGGTGTTGCGGCCAGCTCACAATAAAGAGAGTTGAAGAAAGGATCTCAGGGGCACTGTCATTCACAAACCTGCAGAGTTATAAATGACAGCTATCGTCCAAAAATATATTGAAGTAAGGCTGCCAAGAGGACTTGAAAGCGGGGCAGAATTGCAGGAAACCGATTTCAGGAGGTAGACTGGAATTGCATGAAAAGCATAGGAAAAGAGGCAGAACGTCCACAATGATGCACTTGGCCAAAAAGGGCGTATGCGTTTTTTCCTGAATATATTCAGGAAAAAACGCATACGCCCTTTTTGGCCAACCAAGCAAGCTTGCAAAGGAAATCTGCACTACAATGAAGTCTCACTGCCCCACGGGCAAAAGGGCCATCTGAAAAAAGTGTAAAATCCAGAAAGGCAGGACAGGCCATGGAGAACTGGGAGCCTTGTTATGCTGATGGGCGGGATGTCAATTGCCAACAGCCACTCTGGAGAACTGTATGGTGTTTCCTGAAACATCTAAAAAACAAAGCAACAGAGCCTAGGGCACTTCCACTTATGCTCCTATAGCTTAGGGAAATTAAAATCAAAAAGACACAGCCACCCCAAAGTTTGGGACGGCTCTGTTTACAAGAACCTCGTTTATGGTACAAGTTCAATATCACAGAAAGCGAAAAATGAATAAAGAATTTGTGGTATTTACGTACAATGCAATATCACTCAGCAATGAAATCTATGTCATCAGACCCGTAGCAGCATAATGAGTGCACTCAGGTACGATGATTCTAAGAGAAATAAGTCACACAGAAAAAGAAATATCATAAGGTATCACTAATACACGGAATGCAAACTTGGCTACCCAGGAACTGAATTACAAAACAGAACAGGGTCTCAAATGTAGAAAACCAACTTATGCTTGCTTAAGGGGAAAGGTGAGTTGGGGTGCTGCATAAAACCAGAGATTGAAATTAGCACAGATACCGTTCCATAAGCCAAATATATAATAGACAAGAGCTACTCCTTCCTCAACGAAGTGGACTCAACACCCCATATTAAACGCCTAAGGATATACCTGACTAGTAAGAATCTTAAAACCTATGGATTTACATGTCTCCAAAAGAGAATCAAGCGTGTGTACAGCAGCATAAACACAGCAGTGATAAGATTAGTGAGGTTCGGTGAGCAAATGCAGACCCTTTGAAGACATATTGCATGGTACTCATTCCATGGGTCTCAACTCTCCAGCTTTAAGGAATTCTTCCTTCAGCTAAAACATGCATGTGGAACCCAGAGTATGATCCACCGTGTGATCGGGAAACGTGTTCAAATGTGTCTCAGTTTTCGTCCCCTGGTACTCGGGTGCAACATTCCAGACGCTTTACTAACACTCTCTCCACTTGGAGAGTCAGTGCCTTTAACGTCCTGTTTGGCCCAGTTTGCAATTTCTGTGGGAAATGAACAGGAATAGGGAGAACCAATGAGAGACTAGCTGGAGGTGTCTGGACGTGCAAATTTAACTCTCATTTCCCACCAGGAAGAGGAATTAACCAAAGGCTCAGCTTGCCGTGCCAGAACCACACTAGGGCCTGAAGCAATCCTGCGGTGTTGCGGCCAGCTCACAATAAAGAGAGTTGAAGAAAGGATCTCAGGGGCCCTGTCATTCACAAACCTGAAGAGTTATAAATGACAGCTATCGTCCAAAAATATATTGAAGTAAGGCTGCCAAGAGGACTTGAAAGCGGGGCAGAATTGCAGGAAACCGATTTCAGGAGGTAGACTGGAATTGCATGAAAAGCATAGGAAAAGAGGCAGAACGTCCACAATGATGCACTTGGCCAAAAAGGGCGTATGCGTTTTTTCCTGAATATATTCAGGAAAAAACGCATACGCCCTTTTTGGCCAACCAAGCAAGCTTGCAAAGGACATCTGCACTACAATGAAGTCTCACTGCCCCACGGGCAAAAGGGTCATGTGCAAAAAGTGTAAAATCCAGAAAGGCAGGACAGGCCATGGAGAACTGGGAGCCTTGTTATGCTGATGGGCGGGATGTAAATTGCCAACAGCCACTCTGGAGAAGTGTATGGTGTTTCCTGAAACATCTAAAAAACAAAGCAACAGAGCCTAGGGCACTTCCACTTATGGTCCTATAGCTTAGGGAAATTAAAATAAAAAAGACACAGCCACCCCAAAATTTGGGACGGCTCTGTTTACAAGAACCTCGTTTATGGTACAAGTTCAATATCACAGAAAGCGAAAAATGAATAAAGAATTTGTGATACTTACGTACAATGCAATATCACTCAGCAATGAAATCTATGTCATCAGGTCCGTAGCAGCATAATGAGTGGACTCAGGTACGATGATTCTAAGAGAAATAAGTCACACAGAAAAAGAAATATCATAAGGTATCACTAATACACGGAATGTAAACTTGGCTACCCAGGAACTGAATTACAAAACAGAACAGTGTCTCAAATGTAGAAAACCAACTTATGCTTGCTTAAGGGAAAGGTGAGTTGGGGTGCTGCATAAAACCAGAGATTGAAATTAGCACAGACACCGTTCCATAAGCCAAATATGTAATAGACAAGAGCTACTCCTTGCTCAACGAAGTGGACTCAACATCCCATATTAAACGCCTGAGAATATACCTCAATAGTAAGAATCTTAAAACCTATGGATTTACATGTCTCTGAAAGAGAATCAAGCATGTGTACAGCAGCATAAATGCAGCAGTGATAGGATTGGTGAGGTTCGGTGAGCAAATGCAGACCCTTTGAAGTCATATTGCATGGTACCCATTCCATGGGTCTCAACTCTCCAGGTTTAAGGGATTCTTCCTTCAGCTAAAACATGCATGTGGAGCCCAGAGTATGATCCACCGTGTGATCGGGAAACGTGTTCAAATATGTCTCAGTTTAAGTCCCCTGGTCCTCGGGTGCAACATTCCAGACGCTTTACTAACACTCTCCCCACTTGGAGAGTCAGTGCCTTTAACCTCCTGTTTGGCCCAGTTTGCAATTTCTGCGGGAAATGAACAGGAATAGGGAGAACCAATGAGAGACTAGCTGGAGGTGTCTGGACGGGCAAATTTAACTCTCATTTCCCACCAGGAAGAGGAATTAACCAAAGGCTCAGCTTGCCGTGCCGGAACCACACTAGGGCCTGAAGCAATCCTGCGGTGTTGCGTCCAGCTGACAATAAAGAGAGTTGAAGAAAGGATCTCAGGGGAACTGTCATTCACAAAACTGCAGAGATATAAATGACAGCTATCGTCCAAATATATTGAAGTAAGGCTGCCAAGAGCACTTGAAAGCGGGGCAGAATTGCAGGAAACCGATTTCAGGAGGTAGACTGGAATTGCATGAAAAGCATAGGAAAAGAGGCAGAACGTCCACAATGATGCACTTGGCCAAACAGGGCGTATGTGTTTTTTCCTGTCTATATTCAGGAAAAAACGCATATGCCATTTCTGGCCAACCAAGCAAGCTTACAAAGGAAATCTGCACTACAATGAAGTCTCACTGCCCCCCGGACAAAATGGCCATCTGAAAAAAGTGTAAAATCCAGAAAGGCAGGACAGGCCATGGAGAACTGGGAGCCTTGTTATGCTGATGGGAGGGATGTAAATTGCCAACAGCCACTCTGGAGAAGTGTATGGTGTTTCCTGAAACATGTAAAAAACAAAGCAACAGAGCCTAGGGCACTTCCACTTATGGTCCTATAGCTTAGGAAAATTCAAATCAAAAAGTCACAGCCACCCCAAAGTTTGGGACGGCTCTGTTTACAAGATCCTCGTTTATGGTACAAGTTCAATATCACAGAAAGCGAAAAATGAATAAAGAATTTGTGGTATTTACGTACAATGCAATATCACTCAGCAATGAAATCTATGTCAACAGGCCCGTAGCAGCATAATGAGTGGACTCAGGTACGATGATTCTAAGTGAAATAAGTCACACAGAAAAAGAAACATCATAAGATATCACTAATACACGGAATGTAAACTTGGCTACCCAGGAACTGAATTACAAAACAGAACAGGGTCTCAAATGTAGAAAACCAACTTATGCTTGCTTAAGGGAAAGGTGAGTTGGGGTGCTGCATAAAACCAGAGATTGAAATTAGCACAGATACCGTTCCATAAGCCAAATATGTAATAGACAAGAGCTACTCCTTGCTCAACGAAGTGGACTCAACACCCCATATTAAACGCCTAAGAATATACCTGACTAGTAAGAATCTTAAAACCTATGGATTTACATGTCTCCAAAAGAGAATCAAGCGTGTGTACAGCAGCATAAACGCAGCAGTGATAGGATTAGTGAGGTTCGGTGAGCAAATGCAGACCCTTTGAAGTCATATTGCATGGTACCCATTCCATGGGTCTCAACTCTCCAGGTTTAAGGGATTCTTCCTTCAGCTAAAACATGCATGTGGAACCCAGAGTATGATCCACTGTGTGATCGGGAAACGTGTTCATATATGTCTCAGTTTTCGTCCCCTGGTACTCGGGTGCAACATTCCAGACGCTTTACTAACACTCTCCCCACTTGGAGAGTCAGTGCCTTTAACCTCCTGTTTGGCCCAGCTTGCAATTTCTGCGGGAAATGAACAGGAATAGGGAGAACCAATGAGAGACTAGCTGGAGGTGTCTGGACGGGCAAATTTAACTCTCATTTCCCACCAGGAAGAGGAATTAACCAAAGGCTCAGCTTGCCGTGCCGGAACCACACTAGGGCCTGAAGCAATCCTGCGGTGTTGCGGCCAGCTCACAATAAAGAGAGTTGAAGAAAGGAGCTCAGGGGCACTGTCATTCACAAACCTGCAGAGTTATAAATGACAGCTATCGTCCAAAAATATATTGAAGTAAGGCTGCCAACAGCACTTGAAAGCGGGGCAGAATTGCAGGACACAGATTTCAGGAGGTAGACTGGAATTGCATGAAAAGCAGAGGAAAAGAGGCAGAACGTCCACAATGATGCACTTGGCCAAAAAGGGCGTATGCGTTTTTTCCTGACTATATTCAGGAAAAAACGCATACGCCCTTTTTGGCCAACCAAGCAAGCTTGCAAAGGAAATCTGCACTACAATGAAGTCTCACTGCCCCCTGGGCAAAAGGGCCATCTGAAAAAAGTGTAAAATCCAGAAAGGCAGGACAGGCCACGGAGAACTGGGAGCCTTGTTATGCTGATGGGCGGGATGTAAATTGCCAACAGCCACTCTGGAGAAGTGTATGGTGTTTCCTGAAACATGTAAAAAACAAAGCAACAGAGCCTAGGGCACTTCCACTTATGCTCCTATAGCTTAGGGAAATTCAAATCAAAAAGTCACAGCCACCCCAAAGTTTGGGACGGCTCTGTTTACAAGAACCTCGTTTATGGTACAAGTTCAATATCATAGAAAGCCAAAAATGCATAAAGAATTTGTGGTACTTACGTACAATGCAATATCACTCAGCAATGAAATCTATGTCATCAGGCCCGTAGCAGCATAATGAGTGGACTCAGGTACGATGATTCTAAGAGAAATAGGTCACACAGAAAAAGAAATATCATAAGTTATCACTAATACACGGAATGTAAACTTGGCTACCCAGGAACTGAATTACAAAACAGAACAGTGTCTGAAATGTAGGAAACCAACTTATGCTTGCTTAAGGGGAAAGGTGAGTTAGGGTGCTTCATAAAGCCAGAGCTTGAAATTAGTACAGATACCGTTCCATAAACCAAATATGTAATAGACAAGAGATACTCCTTGCTCAACGAAGTGGACTCAACACCCCATATTAAACGCCTAAGAATATACCTGACTAGTAAGAATCTTAAAACCTATGGATTTACATGTCTCCGAAAGAGAATCAAGCGTGTGTACAGCAGCATAAACGCAGCAGTGATAGGATTGGTGAGTTTCGGTGAGGAAATGCAGACCCTTTGAAGTCATATTGCATGGTACCCATTCCATGGGTCTCAACTCTCCAGGTTTAAGGGATTCTTCCTTCAGCTAAAACATGCATATGGAACCCAGAGTATGATCCACCGTGTGATCGGGAAACGTGTTCAAATGTGTCTCAGTTTTCGTCCCCTGGTACTCGGGTGCAACATTCCAGACGCTTTACTAACACTCTCCCCACTTGGAGAGTCAGTGCCTTTAACGTCGTGTTTGGACCAGTTTGCAATTTCTGCGGAAAATGAACAGGAATAGGGAGAACCAATGAGAGACTAGCTGGAGGTGTCTGGACGTGCAAATTTAACTCTCATTTCCCACCAGGAAGAGGAATTAACCAAAGGCTCAGCTTGCCGTGCCGGAACCACACTAGGGCCTGAAGCAATCCTGCGGTGTTGCGGCCAGCTCACAAGAAAGCGAGTTGAACAAAGGAGCTCAGGGGCACTGTCATTCACAAACCTGCAGAGTTATAAATGACAGCTATCGTCCAAAAATATATTGAAGTAAGGCTGCCAAGAGCACTTGAAAGCGGGGCAGAATTGCAGGACACCGATTTCAGGAGGTAGACTGGAATTGCATGAAAAGCATAGGAAAAGAGGCAGAACGTCCACAATGATGCACTTGGCCAAAAAGGGCGTATGCGTTTTTTCCTGAATATATTCAGGAAAAAACGCATACGCCCTTTTTGGCCAACCAAGCAAGCGTGCAAAGGAAATCTGCACTACAATGAAGTCTCACTGCCCCACGGGCAAAAGGGCCATCTGAAAAAAGTGTAAAATCCAGAAAGGCAGGACAGGCCATGGAGAACTGGGAGCCTTGTTATGCTGATGGGCGGGATGTCAATTGCCAACAGCCACTCTGGAGAAGTGTATGGTGTTTCCTGAAACATGTAAAAAACAAAGCAACAGAGCCTAGGGCACTTCCACTTATGCTCCTATAGCTTAGGGAAATTCAAATCAAAAAGTCACAGCCACCCCAAAGTTTGTGACGGCTCTGTTTACAAGATCCTCGTTTATGGTACAAGTTCAATATCACAGAAAGCGAAAAATGAATAAAGAATTTGTGGTATTTACGTACAATGCAATATCACTCAGCAATGAAATCTATGTCAACAGGCCCGTAGCAGCATAATGAGTGGACTCAGGTACGATGATTCTAAGTGAAATAAGTCACACAGAAAAAGAAACATCATAAGATATCACTAATACACGGAATGTAAACTTGGCTACCCAGGAACTGAATTACAAAACAGAACAGGGTCTCAAATGTAGAAAACCAACTTATGCTTGCTTAAGGGAAAGGTGAGTTGGGGTGCTGCATAAAACCAGAGATTGAAATTAGCACAGATACCGTTCCATAAGCCAAATATGTAATAGACAAGAGCTACTCCTTGCTCAACGAAGTGGACTCAACACCCCATATTAAACGCCTAAGAATATACCTGACTAGTAAGAATCTTAAAACCTATGGATTTACATGTCTCCGAAAGAGAATCAAGCGTGTGTACAGCAGCATAAACGCAGCAGTGATAGGATTGGTGAGTTTTGGTGAGGAAATGCAGACCCTTTGAAGTCATATTGCATGGTACCCATTCCATGGGTCTCAACTCTCCAGGTTTAAGGGATTCTTCCTTCAGCTAAAACATGCATATGGAACCCAGAGTATGATCCACCGTGTGATCGGGAAACGTGTTCAAATGTGTCTCAGTTTTCGTCCCCTGGTACTCGGGTGCAACATTCCAGACGCTTTACTAACACTCTCCCCACTTGGAGAGTCAGTGCCTTTAACGTCGTGTTTGGACCAGTTTGCAATTTCTGCGGAAAATGAACAGGAATAGGGAGAACCAATGAGAGACTAGCTGGAGGTGTCTGGACGTGCAAATTTAACTCTCATTTCCCACCAGGAAGAGGAATTAACCAAAGGCTCAGCTTGCCGTGCCGGAACCACACTAGGGCCTGAAGCAATCCTGCGGTGTTGCGGCCAGCTCACAAGAAAGCGAGTTGAACAAAGGAGCTCAGGGGCACTGTCATTCACAAACCTGCAGAGTTATAAATGACAGCTATCGTCCAAAAATATATTGAAGTAAGGCTGCCAACAGCACTTGAAAGCGGGGCAGAATTGCAGGACACCGATTTCAGGAGGTAGACTGGAATTGCATGAAAAGCATAGGAAAAGAGGCAGAACGTCCACAATGATGCACTTGGCCAAAAAGGGCGTATGCGTTTTTTCCTGAATATATTCAGGAAAAAACGCATACGCCCTTTTTGGCCAACCAAGCAAGCTTGCAAAGGAAATCTGCACTACAATGAAGTCTCACTGCCCCACGGGCAAAAGGGCCATCTGAAAAAAGTGTAAAATCCAGAAAGGCAGGACAGGCCATGGAGAACTGGGAGCCTTGTTATGCTGATGGGCGGGATGTAAATTGCCAACAGCCACTCTGGAGAAGTGTATGGTGTTTCCTGAAACATGTAAAAAACAAAGCAACAGAGCCTAGGGCACTTCCACTTATGCTCCTATAGCTTAGGGAAATTCAAATCAAAAAGTCACAGCCACCCCAAAGTTTGGGACCGCTCTGTTTACAAGATCCTCGTTTATGGTACAAGTTCAATATCACAGAAAGCGAAAAATGAATAAAGAATTTGTGGTATTTACGTACAATGCAATATCACTCAGCAATGAAATCTATGTCAACAGGCCCGTAGCAGCATAATGAGTGGACTCAGGTACGATGATTCTAAGTGAAATAAGTCACACAGAAAAAGAAACATCATAAGATATCACTAATACACGGAATGTAAACTTGGCTACCCAGGAACTGAATTACAAAACAGAACAGGGTCTCAAATGTAGAAAACCAACTTATGCTTGCTTAAGGGAAAGGTGAGTTGGGGTGCTGCATAAAACCAGAGATTGAAATTAGCACAGATACCGTTCCATAAGCCAAATATGTAACAGACAAGAGCTACTCCTTGCTCAACGAAGTGGACTCAACACCCCTTATTAAACGCCTAAGAATATAACTGACTAGTAAGAATCTTAAAACCTATGGATTTATATGTCTCCGAAAAGGAATCAAGCATGTGTACAGCAGCATAAACGCAGCACTGATAGGATTGGTGAGGTTCGGTGAGCAAATGCAGACCCTTGGAGTCATATAGCATGGTACCCATTCCATGGGTCTCAACTCTCAAGCTTTAAGGGATTCTTCCTTCAGCTAAAACATGCATGTGGAACCCAGAGTATGATCCACCGTGTGATCGGGAAACGTGTTCAAATATGTCTCAGTTTAAGTCCCCTGGTACTCGGGTGCAACATTCCAGACGCTTTACTAACAGTCTCCCCACTTGGAGAGTCAGTGCCTTTAACCTCCTGTTTGGCCCAGTTTGCAATTTCTGCGGGAAATGAACAGGAATAGGGAGAACCAATGAGAGACTAGCTGGAGGTGTCTGGACGGGCAAATTTAACTCTCATTTCCCACCAGGAAGAGGAATTAACCAAAGGCTCAGCTTGCCGTGCCGGAACCACACTAGGGCCTGAAGCAATCCTGCGGTGTTGCGGCCAGCTCACAAGAAAGAGAGTTGAAGAAAGGAGCTCAGGGTCACTGTAATTCACAAACCTGCAGAGTTATAAATGACAGCTATCGTCCAAAAATATATTGAAGTAAGGCTGCCAAGAGGACTTGAAAGCGGGGCAGAATTGCAGGAAACCGATTTCAGGAGGTAGACTGGAAATGCATGAAAAGCATAGGAAAAGAGGCAGAACGTCCACAATGATGCACTTGGCCAAAAAGGGCGTATGCGTTTTTTCCTGAATATATTCAGGAAAAAACGCATACGCCCTTTTTGGCCAACCAAGCAAGCTTGCAAAGGAAATCTGCACTACAATGAAGTCTCACTGCCCCACGGGCAAAAGGGCCATCTGAAAAAAGTGTAAAATCCAGAAAGGCAGGACAGGCCATGGAAAACTGGGAGCCTTGTTATGCTGATGGGCGGGATGTCAATTGCCAACAGCCACTCTGAAGAAGTGTATGGTGTTTCCTGAAACATCTAAAAAACAAAGCATCAGAGCCTAGGGCACTTCCACTTATGCTCCTATAGCTTAGGGAAATTCAAATCAAAAAGTCACAGCCACCCCAAAGTTTGGGACGGCTCTGTTTACAAGAACCTCCTTTATGGTACAAGTTCAATATCACAGAAAGCGAAAAATGAATAAAGAATTTGTGGTACTTACGTACAATGCAATACCACTCAGCAATGAAATCTATGTCATCAGACCCGTAGCAGCATAATGAGTGGACTCAGGTACGATGATTCTAAGAGAAATAAGTCACACAGAAAAAGAAATATCATAAGATATCACTAATACACGGAATGTAAACTTGGCTACACAGGAACTGAATTACAAAACAGAACAGGGTCTGAAATGTAGAAAACCAACTTATGCTTGCTTAAGGGGAAAGGTGAGTTGGGGTGCTGCATAAAACCAGAGATTGAAATTAGCACAGATACCATTCCATAAGCCAAATATGTAACAGACAAGAGCTACTCCTTGCTCAATGAAGTGGACTCAACACCCCATATTAAACGCCTAAGAATATACCTGACTAGTAAGAATCTTAAAACCTATGGATTTACATGTCTCCAAAAGAGAATCAAGCGTGTGTACAGCAGCATAAACGCAGCAGTGATAGGATTAGTGAGGTTCGGTGAGCAAATGCAGACCCTTTGAAGTCATATTGCATGGTACCCATTCCATGGGTCTCAACTCTCCAGGTTTAAGGGATTCTTCCTTCAGCTAAAACATGCATGTGGAACCCAGAGTATGATCCACTGTGTGATCGGGAAACGTGTTCATATATGTCTCAGTTTTCGTCCCCTGGTACTCGGGTGCAACATTCCAGACGCTTTACTAACACTCTCCCCACTTGGAGAGTCAGTGCCTTTAACCTCCTGTTTGGCCCAGCTTGCAATTTCTGCGGGAAATGAACAGGAATAGGGAGAACCAATGAGAGACTAGCTGGAGGTGTCTGGACGGGCAAATTTAACTCTCATTTCCCACCAGGAAGAGGAATTAACCAAAGGCTCAGCTTGCCGTGCCGGAACCACACTAGGGCCTGAAGCAATCCTGCGGTGTTGCGGCCAGCTCACAAGAAAGCGAGTTGAACAAAGTAACTCAGGGGCACTGTCATTCACAAACCTGCAGAGTTATAAATGACAGCTATCGTCCAAAAATATATTGAAGTAAGGCTGCCAAGAGGACTTGAAAGCGGGGCAGAATTGCAGGAAACCAATTTCAGGAGGTAGACTGGAATTGCATGAAAAGCATAGGAAAAGAGGCAGAACGTCCACAATGATGCACTTGGCCAAAAAGGGCGTATGCGTTTTTTCCTGAATATATTCAGGAAAAAACGCATACGCCCTTTTTGGCCAACCAAGCAAGCTTGCAAAGGAAATCTGCACTACAATGAAGTCTCACTGCCCCCCGGGCAAAAGGGCCATCTGAAAAAAGTGTAAAATCCAGAAAGGCAGGACAGGCCATGGAGAACTGGGAGCCTTGTTATGCTGATGGGCGGGATGTAAATTGCCAACAGCCACTCTGGAGAAGTGTATGGTGTTTCCTGAAACATCTAAAAAACAAAGCAACAGAGCCTAGGGCACTTCCACTTATGCTCCTATAGCTTAGGGAAATTCAAATCAAAAAGACACAGCCATCCCAAAGTTTGGGACGGCTCTGTTTACAAGGACCTCGTTTATGGTACAAGTTCAATATCACAGAAAGCGAAAAATGAATAAAGAATTTGTGGTACTTACGTACAATGCAATATCACTCAGCAATGAAATCTATGTCATCAGGCCCGTAGCAGCATAATGAGTGGACTCAGGTACGATGATTTTAAGAGAAATAAGTCACACAGAAAAAGAAATATCATAAGGTATCACTAATACACGGAATGTAAACTTGGCTACCCAGGAACTGAATTTCAAAACAGAACAGGGTCTCAAATGTAGAAAACCAACTTATGATTGCCTAAGGGAAAGGTGAGTTGGGGTGCTGCATAAAACCAGAGATTGAAATTAGCACAGATACCGTTCCATAAGCCAAATATGTAATAGACAAGAGCTACTCCTTGCTCAACGAAGTGGACTCAACACCCCTTATTAAACGCCTAAGAATATAACTGACTAGTAAGAATCTTAAAACCTATGGATTTATATGTCTCCGAAAAGGAATCAAGCATGTGTACAGCAGCATAAACGCAGCAGTGATAGGATTCGTGAGTTTCGGTGAGGAAATGCAGACCCTTTGAAGTCATATTGTATGGTACCCATTCCATGGGTCTCAACTCTCCAGGTTTAAGGGATTCTTCCTTCAGCTAAAACATGCATGTGGAACCCAGAGTATGATCCACCGTGTGATCGGGAAACGTGTTCAAATGTGTCTCAGTTTTCGTCCCCTGGTACTCGGGTGCAACATTCCAGACGCTTTACTAACACTCTCCCCACTTGGAGAGTCAGTGCCTTTAACGTCGTGTTTGGACCAGTTTGCAATTTCTGCGGAAAATGAACAGGAATAGGGAGAACCAATGAGAGACTAGCTGGAGGTGTCTGGACGTGCAAATTTAACTCTCATTTCCCACCAGGAAGAGGAATTAACCAAAGGCTCACCTTGCCGTGCCGGAACCACACTAGGGCCTGAAGCAATCCTGCGGTGTTGCGGCCAGCTCACAAGAAAGCGAGTTGAACAAAGGAGCTAAGGGGCACTGTCATTCACAAACCTGCAGAGTTATAAATGACAGCTATCGTCCAAAAATATATTGAAGTAAGGCTGCCAAGAGCACTTGAAAGCGGGGCAGAATTGCAGGAAACCAATTTCAGGAAGTAGACTGGAACTGCATGAAAAGCATAGGAAAAGAGGCAGAACGTCCACAATGATGCACTTGGCCAAAAAGGGCGTATGCGTTTTTTCCTGAATATATTCAGGAAAAAACGCATACGTCCTTTTTGGCCAACCAAGCAAGCTTGCAAAGGAAATCTGCACTACAATGAAGTCTCACTGCCCCACGGGCAAAAGGGCCATCTGATAAAATTGTAAAATCCAGAAAGGCAGGACAGGCCATGGAGAACTGGGAGCCTTGTTATGCTGATGGGCGGGATGTAAATTGCCAACAGCCACTCTGGAGAAGTGTATGGTGTTTCCTGAAACATCTAAAAAACAAAGCAACAGAGCCTAGGGCACTTCCACTTATGCTCCTATAGCTTAGGGAAATTAAAATCAAAAAGACACAGCCACCCCACAATTTGGGATGGCTCTGTTTACAAGAACCTCGTTTATGGTACAAGTTCAATATCACAGAAAGCGAAAAATGAATAAAGAATTTGTGGTACTTACGTACAATGCAATATCACTCAGCAATGAAATCTATGTCATCAGACCCGTAGCAGCATAATGAGTGGACTCAGGTACGATGATTCTAAGAGAAATAAGTCACACAGAAAAAGAAATATCATAAGGTATCACTAATACACGGAATGTAAACTTGGCTACCCAGGAACTGAATTACAAAACAGAACAGGGTCTCAAATGTAGAAAACCAACTTATGCTTGCTTAAGGGGAAAGGTGAGTTGGGGTGCTGCATAAAACCAGAGATTGAAATTAGCACAGATACCGTTCCATAAGCCAAATATGTAATAGACAAGAGCTACTCCTTGCTCAACGAAGTGGACACAACACCCCATATTAAACACCTAAGAATATACCTGACTAGTAAAAATCTTAAAACCTATGGATTTATATGTCTCCGAAAAAGAATCAAGCGTGTGTACAGCAGCATAAACGCAGCAGTGATAGCATTGGTGAGTTTCGGTGAGCAAATGCATACCCTTTGAAGTCATATTGCATGGTACCCATTCCATGGGTCTCAACTCTCCAGGTTTAAGGGATTCCTCCTTCAGCTAAAACATGCATGTGGAAACCAGAGTATGATCCACCATGTGATCGGGAAACGTGTTCAAATGTGTCTCAGTTTTCGTCCCCTGGTACTCGGGTGCAACATTCCAGACGCTTTACTAACACTCTCCCCACTTGGAGAGTCAGTGCCTTTAACGTCGTGTTTGGCCCAGTTTGCAATTTCTGCGGGAAATGAACAGGAATAGGGAGAACCAATGAGAGACTAGCTGGAGGTGTCTGGACGGGCAAATTTAACTCTCATTTCCCAGCAGGAAGAGGAATTAACCAAAGGCTCAGCTTGACGTGCCGGAACCACACTAGGGCCTGAAGCAATCCTGCGGTGTTGCGGCCAGCTCACAATAAAGAGAGTTGAAGAAAGGATCTCAGGGGAACTGTCATTCACAAAACTGCAGAGTTATAAATGACAGCTATCGTCCAAATATATTGAAGTAAGGCTGCCAAGAGCACTTGAAAGCGGGGCAGAATTGCAGGAAACCGATTTCAGGAGGTAGACTGGAATTGCATGAAAAGCATAGGAAAAGAGGCAGAACGTCCACAATGATGCACTTGGCCAAAAAGGGCGTATGCGTTTTTTCCTGAATATATTCAGGAAAAAACGCATACGCCCTTTTTGGCCAACCAAGCAAGCTTGCAAAGGAAATCTGCACTACAATGAAGTCTCACTGCCCCCCGGTCAAAAGGGCCATCTGAAAAAAGTGTAAAATCCAGAAAGGCAGGACAGGCCATGGAGAACTGGGAGCCTTGTTATGCTGATGGGCGGGATGTAAATTGCCAACAGCCACTCTGGAGAAGTGTATGGTGTTTCCTGAAACATCTAAAAAACAAAGCAACAGAGCCTAGGGCACTTCCACTTATGCTCCTATAGCTTAGGGAAATTAAAATAAAAAAGACACAGCCACCCCAAAGTTTGGGACGGCTCTGTTTACAAGAACCTCGTTTATGATACAAGTTCATTATCACAGAAAGCGAAAAATGAATAAAGAATTTTTGGTACTTACGTACAATGCAATATCACTCAGCAATGAAATCTATGTCATCAGGCCCGTAGCAGCATAATGAGTGGATTCAGTTACGATGATTCTAAGTGAAATATGTCACACAGAAAAAGAAATATCATAAGGTATCACTAATACACGGAATGTAAACTTGGCTACCCAGGAACTGAATTACAAAACAGAACAGGGTCTCAAATGTAGAAAACCAACTTATGCTTGCTTAAGGGAAAGGTGAGTTGGGGTGCTGCATAAAACCAGAGATTGAAATTAGCACAGATACCATTCCATAAGCCAAATATGTAATAGACAAGAGCTACTCCTTCCTCAACGAAGTGGACTCAACACCCCATATTAAACGCCTAAGAATATACCTGACTAGTAAGAATCTTAAAACCTATGGATTTACATGTCTCCGAAAAGTTATCAAGCGTGTGTACAGCAGCATAAACGCAGCAGTGATAGGATTGGTGAGTTTCGGTGAGCAAATGCAGACCCTTTGAAGTCATATTGCATGGTACCCATTTCATGGGTCACAACTCTCCAGGTTTAAGGGATTCCTCCTTCAGCTAAAACATGCATGTGGAACCCAGAGTATGATCCACCGTGTGATCGGGAAACGTGTTCAAATGTGTCTCAGTTTTCGTCCCCTGGTACTCGGGTGCAACATTCCAGACGCTTTACTAACACTCTCCCCACTTGGAGAGTCAGTGCCTTTAACCTCCTGTTTGGCCCAGTTTGCAATTTCTGCGGGAAATGAACAGGAATAGGGAGAACCAATGAGAGACTAGCTGGAGGTGTCTGGACGGGCAAATTTAACTCTCATTTCCCACCAGGAAGAGAAATTAACCAAAGGCTCAGCTTGCCGTGCCGGAACCACACTAGGGCCTGAAGCAATCCTGCGGTGTTGCGGCCAGCTCACAATAAAGAGAGTTGAAGAAAGGATCTCAGGGGCACTGTCATTCACAAACCTGCAGAGTTATAAATGACAGCTATCGTCCAAAAATATATTGAAGTAAGGCTGCCAAGAGCACTTGTAAGCGGGGCAGAATTGCAGGAAACCGATTTCAGGAGGTAGACTGGAATTGCATGAAAAGCATAGGAAAAGAGGCAGAACGTCCACAATGATGCACTTGGCCAAAAAGGGCGTATGCGTTTTTTCCTGAATATATTCAGGAAAAAACGCATACGCCCTTTTTGGCCAACCAAGCAAGCTTGCAAAGGAAATCTGCACTACAATGAAGTCTCACTGCCCCACTGGCAAAAGGGCCATCTGAAAAATGTGTAAAATCCAGAAAGGCAGGACAGGCCATGGAGAACTGGGAGCCTTGTTATGCTGATGGGCGGGATGTAAATTGCCAACAGCCACTCTGGAGAAGTGTATGGTGTTTCCTGAAACATCTAAAAAACAAAGCAACAGAGCCTAGGGCACTTCCACTTATGCTCCTATAGCTTAGGGAAATTCAAATCAAAAAGTCACAGCCACCCCAAAGTTTGGGACGGCTCTGTTTACAAGAACCTCGTTTATGGTACAAGTTCAATATCACAGAAAGCGAAAAATGAATAAAGAATTTGTGGTACTGATGTACAATGCAATACCACTCAGCAATGAAATCTATGTCATCAGACCCGTAGCAGCATAATGAGTGGACTCAGGTATGATGATTCCAACAGAAATAAGTCACACAGAAAAAGAAATATCATAAGGTATCACTAATACACGGAATGTAAACTTGGCTACCCAGGAACTGAATTACAAAACAGAACAGGGTCTCAAATGTAGAAAACCAACTTATGCTTGCTTAAGGGGAAAGGTGAGTTGGGGTGCTGCATAAAAGCAGAGATTGAAATTAGCACAGATACCGTTCCATAAGCCAAATATGTAATAGACAAGAGCTACTCCTTGCTCAACGAAGTGGACTCAACAACCCATATTAAACGCCTAAGAATATACCTGACTAGTAAGAATCTTAAAACCTATGGATTTACATGTCTCCAAAAGAGAATCAAGCGTGTGTACAGCAGCACAAACGCAGCAGTGATAGGATTAGTGAGGTTCGGTGAGCAAATGCAGACCCTTTGAAATCATATTGCATGGTACCCATTCCATGGGTCTCAACTCTCCAGGTTTAAGGGATTCTTCCTTCAGCTAAAACATGCATGTGGAACCCAGAGTATGATCCACCGTGTGATCGGGAAACGTGTTCAAATATGTCTCAGTTTTCGTCCCCTGGTACTCGGGTGCAACATTCCAGACGCTTTACTAACAGTCTCCCCACTTGGAGAGTCAGTGCCTTTAACCTCCTGTTTGGCCCAGCTTGCAATTTCTGTGGGAAATGAACAGGAATAGGGAGAACCAATGAGAGACTAGCTGGAGGTGTCTGGACGGGCAAATTTAACTCTCATTTCCCACCAGGAAGAGGAATTAACCAAAGGCTCAGCTTGCCGTGCCGGAACCACACTAGGGCCTGAAGCAATCTTGCGGTGTTGCGGCCAGCTCACAAGAAAGCGAGTTGAACAAAGGAGCTCAGGGGCACTGTAATTCCCAAACCTGCAGAGTTATAAATAACAGCTATCGTCCAAAAATATATTGAAGTAAGGCTGCCAAGAGGACTTGAAAGTGGGGCAGAATTGCAGGAAACCGATTTCAGGAGGTAGACTGGAATTGCATGAAAAGCATAGGAAAAGAGGCAGAACGTCCACAATGATGCACTTGGCCAAAAAGGGCGTATGCGTTTTTTCCTGAATATATTCAGGAAAAAACGCATACGCCCTTTTTGGCCAACCAAGCAAGCGTGCAAAGGAAATCTGCACTACAATGAAGTCTCTCTGCCCCACGGGCAAAAGGGCCATCTGAAAAAAGTGTAATATCCAGAAAGGCAGGACAGGCCATGGAGAACTGGGAGCCTTGTTATGCTGATGGGCGGGATGTAAATTGCCAACAGCCACTCTGGAGAAGTGTATGGTGTTTCCTGAAACATGTAAAAAACAAAGCAACAGAGCCTAGGGCACTTCCACTTATGGTCCTATAGCTTAGGGAAATTCAAATCAAAAAGTCACAGCCACCCCAAAGTTTGGGACGGCTCTGTTTACATGATCCTCGTTTATGGTACAAGTTCAATATCACAGAAAGCGAAAAATGAATAAAGAATTTGTGGTACTTACGTACAATGCAATACCACTCAGCAATGAAATCTATATCAACAGGCCCGTAGCAGCATAATGAGTGGACTCAGGTACGATGATTCTAAGTGAAATAAGTCACACAGAAAAAGAAACATCATAAGATATCACTAATACACGGAATGTAAACTTGGCTACCCAGGAACTGAATTACAAAACAGAACAGGGTCTCAAATGTAGAAAACCAACTTATGCTTGCTTAAGGGAAAGGTGAGTTGGGGTGCTGCATAAAACCAGAGATTGAAATTAGCACAGATACCGTTCCATAAGCCAAATATGTAATAGACAAGAGCTACTCCTTGCTCAACGAAGTGGACTCAACACCCCATATTAAACGCCTAAGAATATACCTGACTAGTAAGAATCTTAAAACCTATGGATTTACATGTCTCCGAAAGAGAATCAAGCGTGTGTACAGCAGCATAAACGCAGCAGTGATAGGATTGGTGAGTTTCGGTGAGGAAATGCAGACCCTTTGAAGTCATATTGCATGGTACCCATTCCATGGGTCTCAACTCTCCAGGTTTAAGGGATTCTTCCTTCAGCTAAAACATGCATATGGAACCCAGAGTATGATCCACCGTGTGATCGGGAAACGTGTTCAAATGTGTCTCAGTTTTCGTCCCCTGGTACTCGGGTGCAACATTCCAGACGCTTTACTAACACTCTCCCCACTTGGAGAGTCAGTGCCTTTAACGTCGTGTTTGGACCAGTTTGCAATTTCTGCGGAAAATGAACAGGAATAGGGAGAACCAATGAGAGACTAGCTGGAGGTGTCTGGACGTGCAAATTTAACTCTCATTTCCCACCAGGAAGAGGAATTAACCAAAGGCTCAGCTTGCCGTGCCGGAACCACACTAGGGCCTGAAGCAATCCTGCGGTGTTGCGGCCAGCTCACAAGAAAGCGAGTTGAACAAAGGAGCTCAGGGGCACTGTCATTCACAAACCTGCAGAGTTATAAATGACAGCTATCGTCCAAAAATATATTGAAGTAAGGCTGCCAACAGCACGTGAAAGCGGGGCAGAATTGCAGGACACCGATTTCAGGAGGTAGACTGGAATTGCATGAAAAGCATAGGAAAAGAGGCAGAACGTCCACAATGATGCACTTGGCCAAAAAGGGCGTATGCGTTTTTTCCTGAATATATTCAGGAAAAAACGCATACGCCCTTTTTGGCCAACCAAGCAAGCTTGCAAAGGAAATCTGCACTACAATGAAGTCTCACTGCCCCCCGGGCAAAAGGGCCATCTGAAAAAAGTGTAAAATCCAGAAAGGCAGGACAGGCCATGGAGAACTGGGAGCCTTGTTATGCTGATGGGCGGGATGTAAATTGCCAACAGCCACTCTGGAGAAGTGTATGGTGTTTCCTGAAACATCTAAAAAACAAAGCAACAGAGCCTAGGGCACTTCCACTTATGCTCCTATAGCTTAGGGAAATTCAAATCAAAAAGTCACAGCCACCCCAAAGTTTGGGACCGCTCTGTTTACAAGATCCTCGTTTATGGTACAAGTTCAATATCACAGAAAGCGAAAAATGAATAAAGAATTTGTGGTATTTACGTACAATGCAATATCACTCAGCAATGAAATCTATGTCAACAGGCCCGTAGCAGCATAATGAGTGGACTCAGGTACGATGATTCTAAGTGAAATAAGTCACACAGAAAAAGAAACATCATAAGATATCACTAATACACGGAATGTAAACTTGGCTACCCAGGAACTGAATTACAAAACAGAACAGGGTCTCAAATGTAGAAAACCAACTTATGCTTGCTTAAGGGAAAGGTGAGTTGGGGTGCTGCATAAAACCAGAGATTGAAATTAGCACAGATACCGTTCCATAAGCCAAATATGTAACAGAGAAGAGCTACTCCTTGCTCAACGAAGTGGACTCAACACCCCTTATTAAACGCCTAAGAATATAACTGACTAGTAAGAATCTTAAAACCTATGGATTTATATGTCTCCGAAAAGGAATCAAGCATGTGTACAGCAGCATAAACGCAGCACTGATAGGATTGGTGAGGTTCGGTGAGCAAATGCAGACCCTTGGAGTCATATAGCATGGTACCCATTCCATGGGTCTCAACTCTCCAGCTTTAAGGGATTCTTCCTTCAGCTAAAACATGCATGTGGAACCCAGAGTATGATCCACCGTGTGATCGGGAAATGTGTTCAAATATGTCTCAGTTTAAGTCCCCTGGTACTCGGGTGCAACATTCCAGACGCTTTACTAACAGTCTCCCCACTTGGAGAGTCAGTGCCTTTAACCTCCTGTTTGGCCCAGTTTGCAATTTCTGCGGGAAATGAACAGGAATAGGGAGAACCAATGAGAGACTAGCTGGAGGTGTCTGGACGGGCAAATTTAACTCTCATTTCCCACCAGGAAGAGGAATTAACCAAAGGCTCAGCTTGCCGTGCCGGAACCACACTAGGGCCTGAAGCAATCATGCGGTGTTGCGGCCAGCTCACAATAAAGAGAGTTGAAGAAAGGATCTCAGGGGCCCTGTCATTCACAAACCTGCAGAGTTATAAATGACAGCTATCGTCCAAAAATATATTGAAGTAAGGCTGCCAAGAGGACTTGAAAGCGGGGCAGAATTGCAGGAAACCGATTTCAGGAGGTAGACTGGAAATGCATGAAAAGCATAGGAAAAGAGGCAGAACGTCCACAATGATGCACTTGGCCAAAAAGGGCGTATGCGTTTTTTCCTGAATATATTCAGGAAAAAACGCATACGCCCTTTTTGGCCAACCAAGCAAACTTGCAAAGGAAATCTGCACTACAATGAAGTCTCACTGCCCCACGGGCAAAAGGGCCATCTGAAAAAAGTGTAAAATCCAGAAAGGCAGGACAGGCCATGGAAAACTGGGAGCCTTGTTATGCTGATGGGCGGGATGTCAATTGCCAACAGCCACTCTGAAGAAGTGTATGGTGTTTCCTGAAACATCTAAAAAACAAAGCAACAGAGCCTAGGGCACTTCCACTTATGCTCCTATAGCTTAGGGAAATTCAAATCAAAAAGTCACAGCCACCCCAAAGTTTGGGACGGCTCTGTTTACAAGAACCTCGTTTATGGTACAAGTTCAATATCACAGAAAGCGAAAAATGAATAAAGAATTTGTGGTACTTATGTACAATGCAATACCACTCAGCAATGAAATCTATGTCATCAGACCCGTAGCAGCATAATGAGTGGACTCAGGTACGATGATTCTAAGAGAAATAAGTCACACAGAAAAAGAAATATCATAAGGTATCACTAATACACGGAATGTAAACTTGGCTACCCAGGAACTGAATTACAAAACAGAACAGGGTCTCAAATGTAGAAAACCAACTTATGCTTGCTTAAGGGGAAAGGTGAGTTGGGGTGCTGCATAAAACCAGAGATTGAAATTAGCACAGATACCATTCCATAAGCCAAATATGTAATAGACAAGAGCTACTCCTTGCTCAACGAAGTGGACTCAACACCCCATATTAAACGCCTAAGAATATACCTGACTAGTAAGAATCTTAAAACCTATGGATTTACATGTCTCCAAAAGAGAATCAAGCGTGTGTACAGCAGCATAAACGCAGCAGTGATAGGATTAGTGAGGTTCGGTGAGCAAATGCAGACCCTTTGAAGTCATATTGCATGGTACCCATTCCATGGGTCTCAACTCTCCAGGTTTAAGGGATTCTTCCTTCAGCTAAAACATGCATGTGGAACCCAGAGTATGATCCACTGTGTGATCGGGAAACGTGTTCATATATGTCTCAGTTTTCGTCCCCTGGTACTCGGGTGCAACATTCCAGACGCTTTACTAACACTCTCCCCACTTGGAGAGTCAGTGCCTTTAACCTCCTGTTTGGCCCAGCTTGCAATTTCTGCGGGAAATGAACAGGAATAGGGAGAACCAATGAGAGACTAGCTGGAGGTGTCTGGACGGGCAAATTTAACTCTCATTTCCCACCAGGAAGAGGAATTAACCAAAGGCTCAGCTTGCCGTGCCGGAACCACACTAGGGCCTGAAGCAATCCTGCGGTGTTGCGGCCAGCTCACAATAAAGAGAGTTGAAGAAAGGAGCTCAGGGGCACTGTCATTCACAAACCTGCAGAGTTATAAATGACAGCTATCGTCCAAAAATATATTGAAGTAAGGCTGCCAACAGCACTTGAAAGCGGGGCAGAATTGCAGGACACAGATTTCAGGAGGTAGACTGGAATTGCATGAAAAGCAGAGGAAAAGAGGCAGAACGTCCACAATGATGCACTTGGCCAAAAAGGGCGTATGCGTTTTTTCCTGACTATATTCAGGAAAAAACGCATACGCCCTTTTTGGCCAACCAAGCAAGCTTGCAAAGGAAATCTGCACTACAATGAAGTCTCACTGCCCCACGGGCAAAAGGGCCATCTGAAAAAAGTGTAAAATCCAGAAAGGCAGGACAGGCCATGGAGAACTGGGAGCCTTGTTATGCTGATGGGCGGGATGTCAATTGCCAACAGCCACTCTGGAGAAGTGTATGGTGTTTCCTGAAACATGTAAAAAACAAAGCAACAGAGCCTAGGGCACTTCCACTTATGCTCCTATAGCTTAGGGAAATTCAAATCAAAAAGTCACAGCCACCCCAAAGTTTGGGACGGCTCTGTTTACAAGAACCTCGTTTATGGTACAAGTTCAATATCATAGAAAGCCAAAAATGCATAAAGAATTTGTGGTACTTACGTACAATGCAATATCACTCAGCAATGAAATCTATGTCATCAGGCCCGTAGCAGCATAATGAGTGGACTCAGGTACGATGATTCTAAGAGAAATAGGTCACACAGAAAAAGAAATATCATAAGTTATCACTAATACACGGAATGTAAACTTGGCTACCCAGGAACTGAATTACAAAACACAACAGGGTCTCAAATGTAGAAAACCAACTTATGCTTGCTTAAGGGAAAGGTGAGTTGGGGTGCTTCATAAAACCAGAGCTTGAAATTAGTACAGATACCGTTCCATAAGCAAAATATGTAATAGACAAGAGCTACTCCTTGCTCAACGAAGTGGACTCAACACCCCATATTAAACGCCTAAGAATATACCTGACTAGTAAGAATCTTAAAACCTATGGATTTACATGTCTCCGAAAGAGAATCAAGCGTGTGTACAGCAGCATAAACGCAGCAGTGATAGGATTGGTGAGTTTCGGTGAGGAAATGCAGACCCTTTGAAGTCATATTGCATGGTACCCATTCCATGGGTCTCAACTCTCCAGGTTTAAGGGATTCTTCCTTCAGCTAAAACATGCATATGGAACCCAGAGTATGATCCACCGTGTGATCGGGAAACGTGTTCAAATGTGTCTCAGTTTTCGTCCCCTGGTACTCGGGTGCAACATTCCAGACGCTTTACTAACACTCTCCCCACTTGGAGAGTCAGTGCCTTTAACGTCGTGTTTGGACCAGTTTGCAATTTCTGCGGAAAATGAACAGGAATAGGGAGAACCAATGAGAGACTAGCTGGAGGTGTCTGGACGTGCAAATTTAACTCTCATTTCCCACCAGGAAGAGGAATTAACCAAAGGCTCAGCTTGCCGTGCCGGAACCACACTAGGGCCTGAAGCAATCCTGCGGTGTTGCGGCCAGCTCACAAGAAAGCGAGTTGAACAAAGGAGCTCAGGGGCACTGTCATTCACAAACCTGCAGAGTTATAAATGACAGCTATCGTCCAAAAATATATTGAAGTAAGGCTGCCAACAGCACTTGAAAGCGGGGCAGAATTGCAGGACACCGATTTCAGGAGGTAGACTGGAATTGCATGAAAAGCATAGGAAAAGAGGCAGAACGTCCACAATGATGCACTTGGCCAAAAAGGGCGTATGCGTTTTTTCCTGAATATATTCAGGAAAAAACGCATACGCCCTTTTTGGCCAACCAAGCAAGCGTGCAAAGGAAATCTGCACTACAATGAAGTCTCACTGCCCCACGGGCAAAAGGGCCATCTGAAAAAAGTGTAAAATCCAGAAAGGCAGGACAGGCCATGGAGAACTGGGAGCCTTGTTATGCTGATGGGCGGGATGTAAATTTCCAACAGCCACTCTGGAGAAGTGTATGGTGTTTCCTGAAACATGTAAAAAACAAAGCAACAGAGCCTAGGGCACTTCCACTTATGCTCCTATACCTTAGGGAAATTCAAATCAAAAAGTCACAGCCACCCCAAAGTTTGTGACGGCTCTGTTTACAAGATCCTCGTTTATGGTACAAGTTCAATATCACAGAAAGCGAAAAATGAATAAAGAATTTGTGGTATTTACGTACAATGCAATATCACTCAGCAATGAAATCTATGTCAACAGGCCCGTAGCAGCATAATGAGTGGACTCAGGTACGATGATTCTAAGTGAAATAAGTCACACAGAAAAAGAAATATCATAAGATATCACTAATACACGGAATGTAAACTTGGCTACCCAGGAACTGAATTACAAAACAGAACAGGGTCTCAAATGTAGAAAACCAACTTATGCTTGCTTAAGGGAAAGGTGAGTTGGGGTGCTGCATAAAACCAGAGATTGAAATTAGCACAGATACCGTTCCATAAGCCAAATATGTAATAGACAAGAGCTACTCCTTGCTCAACGAAGTGGACTCAACACCCCATATTAAACGCCTAAGAATATACCTGACTAGTAAGAATCTTAAAACCTATGGATTTACATGTCTCCGAAAGAGAATCAAGCGTGTGTACAGCAGCATAAACGCAGCAGTGATAGGATTGGTGAGTTTCGGTGAGGAAATGCAGACCCTTTGAAGTCATATTGCATGGTACCCATTCCATGGGTCTCAACTCTCCAGGTTTAAGGGATTCTTCCTTCAGCTAAAACATGAATATGGAACCCAGAGTATGATCCACCGTGTGATCGGGAAACGTGTTCAAATGTGTCTCAGTTTTCGTCCCCTGGTACTCGGGTGCAACATTCCAGACGCTTTACTAACACTCTCCCCACTTGGAGAGTCAGTGCCTTTAACGTCGTGTTTGGCCCAGTTTGCAATTTCTGCGGAAAATGAACAGGAATAGGGAGAACCAATGAGAGACTAGCTGGAGGTGTCTGGACGTGCAAATTTAACTCTCATTTCCCACCAGGAAGAGGAATTAACCAAAGGCTCAGCTTGCCGTGCCGGAACCACACTAGGGCCTGAAGCAATCCTGCGGTGTTGCGGCCAGCTCACAAGAAAGCGAGTTGAACAAAGGAGCTCAGGGGCACTGTCATTCACAAACCTGCAGAGTTATAAATGACAGCTATCGTCCAAAAATATATTGAAGTAAGGCTGCCAACAGCACTTGAAAGCGGGGCAGAATTGCAGGACACCGATTTCAGGAGGTAGACTGGAATTGCATGAAAAGCATAGGAAAAGAGGCAGAACGTCCACAATGATGCACTTGGCCAAAAAGGGCGTATGCGTTTTTTCCTGAATATATTCAGGAAAAAACGCATACGTCCTTTTTGGCCAACCAAGCAAGCTTGCAAAGGAAATCTGCACTACAATGAAGTCTCACTGCCCCACGGGCAAAAGGGCCATCTGAAAAAAGTGTAAAATCCAGAAAGGCAGGACAGGCCATGGAGAACTGGGAGCCTTGTTTTGCTGATGGGCGGGATGTAAATTGCCAACAGCCACTCTGGAGAAGTGTATGGTGTTTCCTGAAACATGTAAAAAACAAAGCAACAGAGCCTAGGGCACTTCCACTTATGCTCCTATAGCTTAGGGAAATTCAAATCAAAAAGTCACAGCCACCCCAAAGTTTGGGACGGCTCTGTTTACAAGAACCTCGTTCATGGTACAAGTTCAATATCACAGAAAGCGAAAAATGAATAAAGAATTTGTGGTACTTACGTACAATGCAACATCACTCAGCAATGAAATCTATGTCATCATGCCCGTAGCAGCATAATGAGTGGACTCAGGTACGATGATTCTCAGTGAAATATGTCACACAGATAAAGAAATATCATAAGGTATCACTAATACACGGAATGTAAACTTGGCTACCCAGGAACTGAATTACAAAACAGAACAGGGTCTCAAATGTAGAAAACCAACTTATGCTTGCTTAAGGGAAAGGTGAGTTGGGGTGCTGCATAAAACCAGAGATTGAAATTAGCACAGATACCGTTCCATAAGCCAAATATGTAACACACAAGAGCTACTCCTTGCTCAACGAAGTGGACTCAACACCCCTTATTAAACGCCTAAGAATATAACTGACTAGTAAGAATCTTAAAACCTATTGATTTATATGTCTCCGAAAAGGAATCAAGCATGTGTACAGCAGCATAAACGCAGCAGTGATAGGATTGGTGAGTTTCGGTGAGGAAATGCAGACCCTTTGAAGTCATATAGCATGGTACCCATTCCATGGGTCTCAACTCTCAAGCTTTAAGGGATTCTTCCTTCAGCTAAAACATGCATGTGGAACCCAGAGTATGATCCACCGTGTGATCGGGAAACGTGTTCAAATGTGTCTCAGTTTTCGTCCCCTGGTACTCGGGTGCAACATTCCAGACGCTTTACTAACACTCTCCCCACTTGGAGAGTCAGTGCCTTTAACGTCGTGTTTGGACCAGTTTGCAATTTCTGCGGAAAATGAACAGGAATAGGGAGAACCAATGAGAGACTAGCTGGAGGTGTCTGGACGTGCAAATTTAACTCTCATTTCCCACCAGGAAGAGGAATTAACCAAAGGCTCAGCTTGCCGTGCCGGAACCACACTAGGGCCTGAAGCAATCCTGCGGTGTTGCGGCCAGCTCACAAGAAAGCGAGTTGAACAAAGTAACTCAGGGGCACTGTCATTCACAAACCTGCAGAGTTATAAATGACAGCTATCGTCCACAAATATATTGAAGTAAGGCTGCCAAGAGCACTTGAAAGCGGGGCAGAATTGCAGGAAACCAATTTCAGGAGGTAGACTGGAATTGCATGAAAAGCATAGGAAAAGAGGCAGAACGTCCACAATGATGCACTTGGCCAAAAAGGGCGTATGCGTTTTTTCCTGAATATATTCAGGAAAAAACGCATACGCCCTTTTTGGCCAACCAAGCAAGCTTGCAAAGGAAATCTGCACTACAATGAAGTCTCACTGCCCCCCGGGCAAAAGGGCCATCTGAAAAAAGTGTAAAATCCAGAAAGGCAGGACAGGCCATGGAGAACTGGGAGCCTTGTTATGCTGATGGGCGGGATGTAAATTGCCAACAGCCACTCTGGAGAAGTGTATGGTGTTTCCTGAAACATCTAAAAAACAAAGCAACAGAGCCTAGGGCACTTCCACTTATGCTCCTATAGCTTAGGGAAATTCAAATCAAAAAGACACAGCCACCCCAAAGTTTGGGACGGCTCTGTTTACAAGGACCTCGTTTATGGTACAAGTTCAATATCACAGAAAGCGAAAAATGAATAAAGAATTTGTGGTACTTACGTACAATGCAATATCATTCAGCAATGAAATCTATGTCATCAGGCCCGTAGCAGCATAATGAGTGGACTCAGGTATGATGATTTTAAGAGAAATAAGTCACACAGAAAAAGAAATATCATAAGGTATCACTAATACACGGAATGTAAACTTGGCTACCCAGGAACTGAATTTCAAAACAGAACAGGGTCTCAAATGTAGAAAACCAACTTATGATTGCCTAAGGGAAAGGTGAGTTGGGGTGCTGCATAAAACCAGAGATTGAAATTAGCACAGATACCGTTCCATAAGCCAAATATGTAATAGACAAGAGCTACTCCTTGCTCAACGAAGTGGACTCAACACCCCTTATTAAACGCCTAAGAATATAACTGACTAGTAAGAATCTTAAAACCTATGGATTTATATGTCTCCGAAAAGGAATCAAGCATGTGTACAGCAGCATAAACGCAGCAGTGATAGGATTCGTGAGTTTCGGTGAGGAAATGCAGACCCTTTGAAGTCATATTGTATGGTACCCATTCCATGGGTCTCAACTCTCCAGGTTTAAGGGATTCTTCCTTCAGCTAAAACATGCATGTGGAACCCAGAGTATGATCCACCGTGTGATCGGGAAACGTGTTCAAATGTGTCTCAGTTTTCGTCCCCTGGTACTCGGGTGCAACATTCCAGACGCTTTACTAACACTCTCCCCACTTGGAGAGTCAGTGCCTTTAACGTCGTGTTTGGACCAGTTTGCAATTTCTGCGGAAAATGAACAGGAATAGGGAGAACCAATGAGAGACTAGCTGGAGGTGTCTGGACGTGCAAATTTAACTCTCATTTCCCACCAGGAAGAGGAATTAACCAAAGGCTCACCTTGCCGTGCCGGAACCACACTAGGGCCTGAAGCAATCCTGCGGTGTTGCGGCCAGCTCACAAGAAAGCGAGTTGAACAAAGGAGCTAAGGGGCACTGTCATTCACAAACCTGCAGAGTTATAAATGACAGCTATCGTCCAAAAATATATTGAAGTAAGGCTGCCAAGAGCACTTGAAAGCGGGGCAGAATTGCAGGAAACCAATTTCAGGAGGTAGACTGGAACTGCATGAAAAGCATAGGAAAAGAGGCAGAACGTCCACAATGATGCACTTGGCCAAAAAGGGCTTATGCGTTTTTTCCTGAATATATTCAGGAAAAAACGAATACGCCCTTTTTGGCCAACCAAGCAAGCTTGCAAAGGAAATCTGCACTACAATGAAGTCTCACTGCCCCACGGGCAAAAGGGCCATCTGAAAAAAGTGTAAAATCCAGAAAGGCAGGACAGGCCATGGAGAACTGGGAGCCTTGTTATGCTGATGGGCGGGATGTAAATTGCCAACAGCCACTCTGGAGAAGTGTATGGTGTTTCCTGAAACATGTAAAAAACAAAGCAACAGAGCCTAGGGCACTTCCACTTATGGTCCTATAGCTTAGGGAAATTCAAATCAAAAAGTCACAGCCACCCCAAAGTTTGGAACGGCTCTGTTTACAAGATCCTCGTTTATGGTACAAGTTCAATATCACAGAAAGCGAAAAATGAATAAAGAATTTGTGGTATTTACGTACAATGCAATATCACTCAGCAATGAAATCTATGTCAACAGGCCCGTAGCACCATAATGAGTGGATTCAGATACGATGATTCTAAGTGAAATAAGTCACACAGAAAAAGAAACATCATAAGATATCACTAATACACGGAATGTAAACTTGGCTACACAGGAACTGAATTACAAAACAGAACAGGGTCTGAAATGTAGAAAACCAACTTATGCTTGCTTAAGGGGAATGGTGAGATGGGGTGCTGCATAAAACCAGAGATTGAAATTAGCACAGATACCGTTCCATAAGCCAAATATGTAACAGACAAGAGCTACTCCTTGCTCAACGAAATGGACTCAACACCCCATATTAAACACCTAAGAATATACCTGAATAGTAAGAATCTTAAAACCTATGGAATTACATGTCTCCAAAAGAGAATCAAGCGTGTGTACAGCAGCATAAACGCAGCAGTGATAGGATTGGTGAGGTTTGGTGAGCAAATGCAGACCCTTTGAAGTCATATTGTATGGTACCCATTCCATGGGTCTCAACTCTCCAGGTTTAAGGGATTCTTCCTTCAGCTAAAACATGCATGTGGAACCCAGAGTATGATCCACCGTGTGATCGGGAAACGTGTTCAAATATGTCTCAGTTTTCGTCCCCTGGTACTTGGGTGCAACATTCCAGACGCTTTACTAACACTCTCCCCACTTGGAGAGTCAGTGCCTTTAACGTCGTGTTTGGCCCAGTTTGCAATTTCTGCGGAAAATGAACAGGAATAGGGAGAACCAATGAGAGACTAGCTGGAGGTGTCTGGACGGGCAAATTTAACTCTCATTTCCCACCAGGAAGAGGAATTAACCAAAGGCTCAGCTTGCCGTGCCGGAACCACACTAGGGCCTGAAGCAATCCTGCGGTGTGGCGGCCAGCTCACAAGAAAGCGAGTCGAACAATGGAGCTCAGGGGCACTGTCATTCACAAACCTGAAGAGTTATAAATGACAGCTATCGTCCAAAAATATATTGAAGTAAGGCTGCCAAGAGGACTTGAAAGCGGGGCAGAATTGCAAGAAACCGATTTCAGGAGGTAGACTGGAATTGCATGAAAAGCATAGGAAAAGAGGCAGAACGTCCACAATGATGCACTTGGCCAAAAAGGGCGTATGCGTTTTTTCCTGAATATATTCAGGAAAAAACGCATACGCCCTTTTTGGCCAACCAAGCAAGCTTGCAAAGGAAATCTGCACTACAATGAAGTCTCACTGCCCCCCGGGCAAAAGGGCCCTCTGAAAAAAGTGTAAAATCCAGAAAGGCAGGACAGGCCATGGAGAACTGGGAGCCTTGTTATGCTGATGGGCGGGATGTAAATTGCCAACAGCCACTCTGGAGAAGTGTATGGTGTTTCCTGAAACATCTAAAACACAAAGCAACAGAGCCTAGAGCACTTCCACTTATGCTCCTATAGCTTAGGGAAATTAAAATAAAAAAGACACAGCCACCCCAAAATTTGGGACGACTCTGTTTACAAGAACCTCGTTTATGGTACAAGTTCATTATCACAGAAAGCGAAAAATGAATAAAGAATTTGTGGTACTTGCGGACAATGCAATATCATTCAGCAATGAAATCTATGTCATCAGGCCCGTAGCAGCATAATGAGTGGATTCAGGTACGATGATTCTAAGTGAAATATGTCACACAGAAAAAGAAATATCATAAGGTATCACTAATACACGGAATGTAAACTTGGCTACACAGGAACTGAATTACGAAACAGAACAGGGTCTCAAATGTAGAAAACCAACTTATGCTTGCTTAAGGGCAAAGGTGAGTTGGGGTGCTGCATAAAACAAGAGATTGAAATTAGCACAGATACCGTTCCATAAGCCAAATATGTAATAGACAAGAGATACTCCTTGCTCAACGAAGTGGACTCAACACCCCATATTAAACGCCTAAGAATATACCTGACTAGTAAGAATCTTAAAACCTATGGATTTACATGTCTCCAAAAGAGAATCAAGTGTGTGTACAACAGCATAAACGCAGCAGTGATAGGATTAGTGAGGTTCGGTGAGCAAATGCAGACCCTTTGAAGTCATATTGCATGGTACCCATTCCATGGGTCTCAACTCTCCAGGTTTAAGCGATTCTTCCTTCAGCTAAAACATGCATGTGGAACCCAGAGTATGATCCACCGTGTGATCGGGAAACGTGTTCAAATGTGTCTCAGTTTTCGTCCCCTGGTACTCGGGTGCAACATTCCAGACGCTTTACTAACACTCTCCCCACTTGGAGAGTCAGTGCCTTTAACGTCCTGTTTGACCCAGTTTGCAATTTCTGCGGGAAATGAACAGGAATAGGGAGAACCAATGAGAGACTAGCTGGAGGTGTCTGGACGTGCAAATTTAACTCTCATTTCCCACCAGGAAGAGGAATTAACCAAAGGCTCAGCTTGCCGTGCCGGAACCACACTAGGGCCTGAAGCAATCCTGCGGTGTTGCGGCCAGCTCACAATAAAGAGAGTTGAAGAAAGGAGCTCAGGGGCACTGTCATTCACAAACCTGCAGAGTTAAAAATCACAGCTATCGTCCAAAAATATATTGAAGTAAGGCTGCCAAGAGCACTTGAAAGCGGGGCAGAATTGCAGGAAACCGATTTCAGGAGGTAGACTGGAATTGCATGAAAAGCATAGGAAAAGAGGCAGAACGTCCACAATGATGCACTTGGCCAAAAAGGGCGTATGCGTTTTTTCCTGAATATATTCAGGAAAAAACGCATACGCCCTTTTTGGCCAACCAAGCAAGCTTGCAAAGGAAATCTGCACTACAATGAAGTCTCACTGCCCCCCGGGCAAAATGGCCATCTGAAAAAAGTGTAAAATCCAGAAAGGCAGGACAGGCCATGGAGAACTGGGAGCCTTGTTATGCTGATGGGCGGGATGTCAATTGCCAACAGCCACTCTGGAGAAGTGTATGGTATTTCCTGAAACATCTAAAAAACAAAGCAACATAGCCTAGGGCACTTCCACTTATGCTCCTATAGCTTAGGGAAATTAAAATCAAAAAGACACAGCCACCCCAAAGTTTGGGACGGCTCTGTTTACAAGAACCTCGTTTATGGTACAAGTTCAATATCACAGAAAGCGAAAAATGAATAAAGAATTTGTGGTACTTACGTACAATGCAATATCACTCAGCAATGAAATCTATGTCATCAGGCCCGGAGCAGCATAATGAGTGGACTCAGGTACGATGATTCTAAGAGAAATAGGTCACACAGAAAAAGAAATATCATAAGTTATCACTAATACACGGAATGTAAACTTGGCTACCCAGGAACTGAATTACAAAACAGAACAGGGTCTCAAATGTAGAAAACCAACTTATGCTTGCTTAAGGGGAAAGGTGAGTTAGGGTGCTGCATAAAACCAGAGATTGAAATTAGCACAGATACCGTTCCATAAGCCAAATATGTAATAGACAAGAGCTACTCCTTGCTCAACGAAGTGGACTCAACACCCCATATTAAACGCCTAAGAATATACCTGACTAGTAAGAATCTTAAAACCTATGGATTTACATGTCTCCAAAAGAGAATCAAGCGTGTGTACAGCAGCATAAACGCAGCAGTGATAGGATTGGTGAGTTTCGGTGAGGAAATGCAGACCCTTTGAAGTCATATTGCATGGTACCCATTCCATGGGTCTCAACTCTCCAGGTTTAAGGGATTCTTCCTTCAGCTAAAACATGCATATGGAACCCAGAGTATGATCCACCATGTGATCGGGAAACGTGTTCAAATGTGTCTCAGTTTTCGTCCCCTGGTACTCGGGTGCAACATTCCAGACGCTTTACTAACACTCTCCCCACTTGGAGAGTCAGTGCCTTTAACCTCCTGTTTGGCCCAGTTTGCAATTTCTGCGGGAAATGAACAGGAATAGGGAGAACCAATGAGAGACTAGCTGGAGGTGTCTGGACGGGCAAATTTAACTCTCATTTCCCACCAGGAAGAGGAATTAACCAAAAGCTCAGCTTGCCATGCCGGAACCACACTAGGGCCTGAAGCAATCATGCGGTGTTGCGGCCAGCTCACAAGAAAGCGATATGAACAAAGGAGCTCAGGGGCTCTGTCATTCACAAACCTGCAGAGTTATAAATGACAGCTATCGTCCAAAAATATATTGAAGTAAGGCTGCCAAGAGGACTTGAAAGCGGGGCAGAATTGCAGGAAACCGATTTCAGGAGGTAGACTGGAATTGCATGAAAAGCATAGGAAAAGAGGCAGAACGTCCACAATGATGCACTTGGCCAAAAAGGGCGTATGCGTTTTTTCCTGAATATATTCAGGAAAAAACGCATACGCCCTTTTTGGCCAACCAAGCAAGCTTGCAAAGGAAATCTGCACTACAATGAAGTCTCACTGCCCCCCGGGCAAAAGGGCCATCTGAAAAAAGTGTAAAATCCAGAAAGGCAGGACAGGCCATGGAGACTGGGAGCCTTGTTATGCTGATGGGCGGCATGTAAATTGCCAACAGCCACTCTGGAGAAGTGTATGGTGTTTCCTGAAACATCTAAAAAACAAAGCAACAGAGCCTAGGGCACTTCCACTTATGATCCTATAGCTTAGAGAAATTCAAATCAAAAAGTCACAGCCACCCCAAAGTTTGGGACGGCTCTGTTTACAAGATCCTCGTTTATGGTACAAGTTCAATATCACAGAAAGCGAAAAATGAATAAAGAATTTGTGGTATTTACGTACAATGCAATATCACTCAGCAATGAAATCTATGTCAACAGGCCCGTAGCAGCATAATGAGTGGACTCAGGTACGATGATTCTAAGTGAAATAAGTCACACAGAAAAAGAAACATCATAAGATATCACTAATACATGGAATGTAAACTTGGCTACCCAGGAACTGAATTACAAAACAGAACAGGGTCTCAAATGTAGAAAACCAACTTATGCTTGCTTAAGGGAAAGGTGAGTTGGGGTGCTGCATAAAACCAGAGATTGAAATTAGCACAGATACCGTTCCATAAGTCAAATATGTAACAGACAAGAGCTACTCCTTGCTCAACGAAGTGGACTCAACACCCCTTATTAAACGCCTAAGAATATAACTGACTAGTAAGAATCTTAAAACCTATGGATTTATATGTCTCCGAAAAGGAATCAAGTATGTGTACAGCAGCATAAACGCAGCAGTGATAGGATTGGTGAGTTTCGGTGAGGAAATGCAGACCCTTTGAAGTCATATAGCATGGTACCCATTCCATGGGTCTCAACTCTCAAGCTTTAAGGGATTCTTCCTTCAGCTAAAACATGCCTGTGGAACCCAGAGTATGATCCACCGTGTGATCGGGAAACGTGTTCAAATGTGTCTCAGTTTTCGTCCCCTGGTACTCGGGTGCAACATTCCAGACGCTTTACTAACACTCTCCCCACTTGGAGAGTCAGTGCCTTTAACGTCGTGTTTGGCCCAGTTTGCAATTTCTGCGGAAAATGAATAGGAATAGGGAGAACCAATGAGAGACTAGCTGGAGGTGTCTGGACGTGCAAATTTAACTCTCATTTCCCACCAGGAAGAGGAATTAACCAAAGGCTCAGCTTGCCGTGCCGGAACCACACTAGGGCCTGAAGCAATCCTGCGGTGTTGCGGCCAGCTCACAATAAAGAGAGTTGAAGAAAGGAGCTCAGGGGCACTGTCATTCACAAACCTGCAGAGTTATAAATGACAGCTATCGTCCGAAAATATATTGAAGTAAGGCTGCCAAGAGCACTTGAAAGCGGGGCAGCATTGCAGGAAACCGATTTCAGGAGGTAGACTGGAATTGCATGAAAAGCATAGGAAAAGAGGCAGAACGTCCACAATGATGCACTTGGCCAAAAAGGGCGTATGTGTTTTTTCCTGAATATATTCAGGAAAAAACGCATACGCCCTTTTTGGCCAACCAAGCAAGCTTGCAAAGGAAATCTGCACTACAATGAAGTCTCACTGCCCCCCGGTCAAAAGGGACAGCTGAAAAAAGTGTAAAATCCAGAAAGGCAGGACAGGCCATGGAGAACTGGGAGCCTTGTTATGCTGATGGGCGGGATGTAAATTGCCAACAGCCACTCTGGAGAAGTGTATGGTGTTTCCTGAAACATCTAAAACACAAAGCAACAGAGCCTAGGGCACTTCCACTTATGCTCCTATAGCTTAGGGAAATTAAAATAAAAAAGACACAGCCACCCCAAAATTTGGGACGACTCTGTTTACAAGAACCTCGTTTATGGTACAAGTTCATTATCACAGAAAGCGAAAAATGAATAAAGAATTTGTGGTACTTGCGGACAATGCAATATCATTCAGCAATGAAATCTATGTCATCAGGCCCGTAGCAGCATAATGAGTGGATTCAGGTACGATGATTCTAAGTGAAATATGTCACACAGAAAAAGAAATATCATAAGGTATCACTAATACACGGAATGTAAACTTGGCTACACAGGAACTGAATTACGAAACAGAACAGGGTCTCAAATGTAGAAAACCAACTTATGCTTGCTTAAGGGCAAAGGTGAGTTGGGGTGCTGCATAAAACAAGAGATTGAAATTAGCACAGATACCGTTCCATAAGCCAAATATGTAATAGACAAGAGATACTCCTTGCTCAACGAAGTGGACTCAACACCACATATTAAACGCCTAAGAATATACCTGACTAGTAAGAATCTTAAAACCTATGGATTTACATGTCTCCAAAAGAGAGTCAAGCGTGTGTACAACAGCATAAACGCAGCAGTGATAGGATTAGTGAGGTTCGGTGAGCAAATGCAGACCCTTTGAAGTCATATTGCATGGTACCCATTCCATGGGTCTCAACTCTCCAGGTTTAAGCGATTCTTCCTTCAGCTAAAACATGCATGTGGAACCCAGAGTATGATCCACCGTGTGATCGGGAAACGTGTTCAAATGTGTCTCAGTTTTCGTCCCCTGGTACTCGGGTGCAACATTCCAGACGCTTTACTAACACTCTCCCCACTTGGAGAGTCAGTGCCTTTAACGTCCTGTTTGACCCAGTTTGCAATTTCTGCGGGAAATGAACAGGAATAGGGAGAACCAATGAGAGACTAGCTGGAGGTGTCTGGACGTGCAAATTTAACTCTCATTTCCCACCAGGAAGAGGAATTAACCAAAGGCTCAGCTTGCCGTGCTGGAACCACACTAGGGCCTGAAGCAATCCTGCGGTGTTGCGGCCAGCTCACAATAAAGAGAGTTGAAGAAAGGAGCTCAGGGGCACTGTCATTCACAAACCTGCAGAGTTAAAAATCACAGCTATCGTCCAAAAATATATTGAAGTAAGGCTGCCAAGAGCACTTGAAAGCGGGGCAGAATTGCAGGAAACCGATTTCAGGAGGTAGACTGGAATTGCATGAAAAGCATAGGAAAAGAGGCAGAACGTCCACAATGATGCACTTGGCCAAAAAGGGCGTATGCGTTTTTTCCTGAATATATTCAGGAAAAAACGCATACGCCCTTTTTGGCCAACCAAGCAAGCTTGCAAAGGAAATCTGCACTACAATGAAGTCTCACTGCCCCCCGGGCAAAATGGCCATCTGAAAAAAGTGTAAAATCCAGAAAGGCAGGACAGGCCATGGAGAAGTGGGAGCCTTGTTATGCTGATGGGAGGGATGTAAATTGCCAACAGCCACTCTGGAGAAGTGTATGGTATTTCCTGAAACATCTAAAAAACAAAGCAACATAGCCCAGGGCACTTCCACTTATGCTCCTATAGCTTAGGGAAATTAAAATCAAAAAGACACAGCCACCCCAAAGTTTGGGACGGCTCTGTTTACAAGAACCTCGTTTATGGTACAAGTTCAATATCACAGAAAGCAAAAAATGAATAAAGAATTTGTGGTACTTACGTACAATGCAATATCACTCAGCAATGAAATCTATGTCATCAGGCCCGTAGCAGCATAATGAGTGGACTCAGGTACGATGATTCTAAGAGAAATAGGTCACACAGAAAAAGAAATATCATAAGTTATCACTAATACACGGAATGTAAACTTGGCTACCCAGGAACTGAATTACAAAACAGAACAGGGTCTCAAATGTAGAAAACCAACTTATGCTTGCTTAAGGGGAAAGGTGAGTTAGGGTGCTGCATAAAACCAGAGATTGAAATTAGTACAGATACCGTTCCATAAGCCAAATATGTAATAGACAAGAGCTACTCCTTGCTCAACGAAGTGGACTCAACACCCCATATTAAACGCCTAAGAATATACCTGACTAGTAAGAATCTTAAAACCTATGGATTTACATGTCTCCGAAAGAGAATCAAGCGTGTGTACAGCAGCATAAACGCAGCAGTGATAGGATTGGTGAGTTTCGGTGAGGAAATGCAGACCCTTTGAAGTCATATTGCATGGTACCCATTCCATGGGTCTCAACTCTCCAGGTTTAAGGGATTCTTCCTTCAGCTAAAACATGCATATGGAACCCAGAGTATGATCCACCATGTGATCGGGAAACGTGTTCAAATGTGTCTCAGTTTTCGTCCCCTGGTACTCGGGTGCAACATTCCAGACGCTTTACTAACACTCTCCCCACTTGGAGAGTCAGTGCCTTTAACCTCCTGTTTGGCCCAGTTTGCAATTTCTGCGGGAAATGAACAGGAATAGGGAGAACCAATGAGAGACTAGCTGGAGGTGTCTGGACGGGCAAATTTAACTCTCATTTCCCACCAGGAAGAGGAATTAACCAAAAGCTCAGCTTGCCATGCCGGAACCACACTAGAGCCTGAAGCAATCATGCGGTGTTGCGGCCAGCTCACAAGAAAGCGATATGAACAAAGGAGCTCAGGGGCACTGTCATTCACAAACCTGCAGAGTTATAAATGACAGCTATCGTCCAAAAATATATTGAAGTAAGGCTGCCAAGAGGACTTGAAAGCGGGGCAGAATTGCAGGAAACCGATTTCAGGAGGTAGACTGGAATTGCATGAAAAGCATAGGAAAAGAGGCAGAACGTCCACAGTGATGCACTTGGCCAAAAAGGGCGTATGCGTTTTTTCCTGAATATATTCAGGAAAAAACGCATACGCCCTTTTTGGCCAACGAAGCAAGCTTGCAAAGGAAATCTGCACTACAATGAAGTCTCACTGCCCCACGGGCAAAAGGGCCATCTGAAAAAAGTGTAAAATCCAGAAAGGCAGGACAGGCCATGGAGAACTGGGAGCCTTGTTATGCTGATGGGCGGCATGTAAATTGCCAACAGCCACTCTGGGGAAGTGTATGGTGTTTCCTGAAACATCTAAAAAACAAAGCAACAGAGCCTAGGGCACTTCCACTTATGATCCTATAGCTTAGAGAAATTCAAATCAAAAAGTCACAGCCACCCCAAAGTTTGGGACGGCTCTGTTTACAAGATCCTCGTTTATGGTACAAGTTCAATATCACAGAAAGCGAAAAATGAATAAAGAATTTGTGGTATTTACGTACAATGCAATATCACTCAGCAATGAAATCTATGTCAACAGGCCCGTAGCAGCATAATGAGTGGACTCAGGTACGATGATTCTAAGTGAAATAAGTCACACAGAAAAAGAAACATCATAAGATATCACTAATACATGGAATGTAAACTTGGCTACCCAGGAACTGAATTACAAAACAGAACAGGGTCTCAAATGTAGAAAACCAACTTATGCTTGCTTAAGGGAAAGGTGAGTTGGGGTGCTGCATAAAACCAGAGATTGAAATTAGCACAGATACCGTTCCATAAGTCAAATATGTAACAGACAAGAGCTACTCCTTGCTCAACGAAGTGGACTCAACACCCCTTATTAAACGCCTAAGAATATAACTGACTAGTAAGAATCTTAAAACCTATGGATTTATATGTCTCCGAAAAGGAATCAAGTATGTGTACAGCAGCATAAACGCAGCAGTGATAGGACTGGTGAGTTTCGGTGAGGAAATGCAGACCCTTTGAAGTCATATAGCATGGTACCCATTCCATGGGTCTCAACTCTCAAGCTTTAAGGGATTCTTCCTTCAGCTAAAACATGCATGTGGAACCCAGAGTATGATCCACCGTGTGATCGGGAAACGTGTTCAAATGTGTCTCAGTTTTCGTCCCCTGGTACTCGGGTGCAACATTCCAGACGCTTTACTAACACTCTCCCCACTTGGAGAGTCAGTGCCTTTAACGTCGTGTTTGGCCCAGTTTGCAATTTCTGCGGAAAATGAATAGGAATAGGGAGAACCAATGAGAGACTAGCTGGAGGTGTCTGGACGGGCAAATTTAACTCTCATTTCCCACCAGGAAGAGGAATTAACCAAAGGCTCAGCTTGCCATGCCGGAACCACACTAGGGCCTGAAGCAATCCTGCGGTGTTGCGGCCAGCTCACAATAAAGAGAGTTGAAGAAAGGAGCTCAGGGGCACTGTCATTCACAAACCTGCAGAGTTATAAATGACAGCTATCGTCCGAAAATATATTGAAGTAAGGCTGCCAAGAGCACTTGAAAGCGGGGCAGCATTGCAGGAAACCGATTTCAGGAGGTAGACTGGAATTGCATGAAAAGCATAGGAAAAGAGGCAGAACGTCCACAATGATGCACTTGGCCAAAAAGGGCGTATGTGTTTTTTCCTGAATATATTCAGGAAAAAACGCATACGCCCTTTTTGGCCAACCAAGCAAGCTTGCAAAGGAAATCTGCACTACAATGAAGTCTCACTGCCCCCCGGTCAAAAGGGACAGCTGAAAAAAGTGTAAAATCCAGAAAGGCAGGAAAGGCTATGGAGAACTGGGAGCCTTGTTATGCTGATGGGCGGGATGAAAATTGCCAACAGCCACTCTGGAGAAGTGTATGGTGTTTCCTGAAACATCTAAAAAACAAAGCAACAGAGCCTAGGGCACTTCCACTTATGCTCCTATAGCTTAGGGAAATTCAAATCAAAAAGACACAGCCACCCCAAAGTTTGCGACGGCTCTGTTTACAAGATCCTCGTTTATGGTACAAGTTCAATATCACAGAAAGCGAAAAATGAATAAAGAATTTGTGGTACTTACGTACAATGCAATATCACTCAGCAATGAAATCTATGTCACCAGGCCCGTAGCAGCATAATGAGTGGACTCAGGTACGATGATTCTAAGAGAAATAAGTCACACAGAAAAAGAAATATCATAAGGTATCACTAATACACAGAATGAAAACTTGGCTACCCAGGAACTGAATTACAAAACAGAACAGGGTCTCAAATGTAGAAAACCAACTTATGCTTGCTTAAGGGAAAGGTGAGTTGGGGTGCTGCATAAAACCAGAGATTGAAATTAGCACAGATACCGTTCCATAGCCAAATATGTAACAGACAAGAGCTACTCCTTGCTCAACGAAGTGGACTCAACACCCCTTATTAAACGCCTAAGAATATAACTGACTAGTAAGAATCTTAAAACCTATGGATTTATATGTCTCCGAAAAGGAATCAAGTATGTGTACAGCAGCATAAATGCAGCAGTGATAGGATTGGTGAGTTTCGGTGAGGAAATGCAGACCCTTTGAAGTCATATAGCATGGTACCCATTCCATGGGTCTCAACTCTCAAGATTTAAGGGATTCTTCCTTCAGCTAAAACATGCATGTGGAACCCAGAGTATGATCCACCGTGTGATCGGGAAACGTGTTCAAATGTGTCTCAGTTTTCGTCCCCTGGTACTCGGGTGCAACATTCCAGACGCTTTACTAACACTCTCCCCACTTGGAGAGTCAGTGCCTTTAACGTCGTGTTTGGACCAGTTTGCAATTTCTGCGGAAAATGAACAGGAATAGGGAGAACCAATGAGAGACTAGCTGGAGGTGTCTGGACGGGCAAATTTAACTCTCATTTCCCACCAGGAAGAGGAATTAACCAAAGGCTCAGCTTGCCGTGCCGGAACCACACTAGGGCCTGAAGCAATCCTGCGGTGTTGCGGCCAGCTCACAATAAAGAGAGTTGAAGAAAGGAGCTCAGGGGCACTGTCATTCACAAACCTGCAGAGTTATAAATGACAGCTATCGTCCAAAAATATATTGAAGTAAGGCTGCCAAGAGCACTTGTAAGCGGGGCAGAATTGCAGGAAACCGATTTCAGGAGGTAGACTGGAATTGCATGAAAAGCAGAGGAAAAGAGGCAGAACGTCCACAATGATGCACTTGGCCAAAAAGGGCGTATGCGTTTTTTCCTGAATATATTCAGGAAAAAACGCATACGCCCTTCTAGGCCAACCAAGCAAGCTTGCAAAGGAAATCTGCACTACAATGAAGTCTCACAGCCTGCCGGGCAAAAGGGCCATCTGATAAAAGTGTAAAATCCAGAAAGGCAGGACAGGCCATGGAGAACTGGGAGCCTTGTTATGCTGATGGGCGGGATGTAAATTGCCAACAGCCACTCTGGAGAAGTGTATGGTGTTTCCTGAAACATCTAAAAAACAAAGCAACAGAGCCTAGGGCACTTCCACTTATGCTCCTATAGCTTAGGGAAATTAAAATCAAAAAGACACAGCCACCCCAAAATTTGGGATGGCTCTGTTTACAAGAACCTCGTTTATGGTACAAGTTCAATATCACAGAAAGCGAAAAATGAATAAAGAATTTGTGGTACTTACGTACAATGCAATATCACTCAGCAATGAAATCTATGTCATCAGACCCGTAGCAGCATAATGAGTGGACTCAGGTACGATGATTCTAAGAGAAATAAGTCACACAGAAAAAGAAATATCATAAGGTATCACTAATACACGGAATGTAAACTTGGCTACCCAGGAACTGAATTACAAAACAGAACAGGGTCTCAAATGTAGAAAACCAACTTATGCTTGCTTAAGGGGAAAGGTGAGTTGGGGTGCTGCATAAAACCAGAGATTGAAATTAGCACAGATACCGTTCCATAAGCCAAATATGTAATAGACAAGAGCTACTCCTTGCTCAACGAAGTGGACACAACACCCCATATTAAACACCTAAGAATATACCTGACTAGTAAAAATCTTAAAACCTATGGATTTATATGTCTCCGAAAAAGAATCAAGCGTGTGTACAGCAGCATAAACGCAGCAGTGATAGCATTGGTGAGTTTCGGTGAGCAAATGCATACCCTTTGAAGTCATATTGCATGGTACCCATTCCATGGGTCTCAACTCTCCAGGTTTAAGGGATTCCTCCTTCAGCTAAAACATGCATGTGGAAACCAGAGTATGATCCACCATGTGATCGGGAAACGTGTTCAAATGTGTCTCAGTTTTCGTCCCCTGGTACTCGGGTGCAACATTCCAGACGCTTTACTAACACTCTCCCCACTTGGAGAGTCAGTGCCTTTAACGTCGTGTTTGGCCCAGTTTGCAATTTCTGTGGGAAATGAACAGGAATAGGGAGAACCAATGAGAGACTAGCTGGAGGTGTCTGGACGGGCAAATTTAACTCTCATTTCCCACCAGGAAGAGGAATTAACCAAAGGCTCAGCTTGACGTGCCGGAACCACACTAGGGCCTGAAGCAATCCTGCGGTGTTGCGGCCAGCTCACAATAAAGAGAGTTGAAGAAAGGATCTCAGGGGAACTGTCATTCACAAAACTGCAGAGTTATAAATGACAGCTATCGTCCAAATATATTGAAGTAAGGCTGCCAAGAGCACTTGAAAGCGGGGCAGAATTGCAGGAAACCGATTTCAGGAGGTAGACTGGAATTGCATGAAAAGCATAGGAAAAGAGGCAGAACGTCCACAATGATGCACTTGGCCAAAAAGGGCGTATGCGTTTTTTCCTGAATATATTCAGGAAAAAACGCATACGCACTTTTTGGCCAACCAAGCAAGCTTGCAAAGGAAATCTGCACTACAATGAAGTCTCACTGCCCCCTGGTCAAAAGGGCCATCTGAAAAAAGTGTAAAATCCAGAAAGGCAGGACAGGCCATGGAGAACTGGGAGCCTTGTTATGCTGATGGGCGGGATGTAAATTGCCAACAGCCACTCTGGAGAAGTGTATGGTGTTTCCTGAAACATCTAAAAAACAAAGCAACAGAGCCTAGGGCACTTCCACTTATGCTCCTATAGCTTAGGGAAATTAAAATAAAAAAGACACAGCCACCCCAAAGTTTGGGACGGCTCTGTTTACAAGAACCTCGTTTATGATACAAGTTCATTATCACAGAAAGCGAAAAATGAATAAAGAATTTGTGGTACTTACGTACAATGCAATATCACTCAGCAATGAAATCTATGTCATCAGGCCCGTAGCAGCATAATGAGTGGATTCAGTTACGATGATTCTAAGTGAAATATGTCACACAGAAAAAGAAATATCATAAGGTATCACTAATACACGGAATGTAAACTTGGCTACCCAGGAACTGAATTACAAAACAGAACAGGGTCTCAAATGTAGAAAACCAACTTATGCTTGCTTAAGGGAAAGGTGAGTTGGGGTGCTGCATAAAACCAGAGATTGAAATTAGCACAGATACCATTCCATAAGCCAAATAAGTAATAGACAAGAGCTACTCCTTCCTCAACGAAGTGGACTCAACACCCCATATTAAACGCCTAAGAATATACCTGACTAGTAAGAATCTTAAAACCTATGGATTTACATGTCTCCGAAAAGTTATCAAGCGTGTGTACAGCAGCATAAACGCAGCAGTGATAGGATTGGTGAGTTTCGGTGAGCAAATGCAGACCCTTTGAAGTCATATTGCATGGTACCCATTTCATGGGTCACAACTCTCCAGGTTTAAGGGATTCCTCCTTCAGCTAAAACATGCATGTGGAACCCAGAGTATGATCCACCGTGTGATCGGGAAACGTGTTCAAATGTGTCTCAGTTTTCGTCCCCTGGTACTCGGGTGCAACATTCCAGACGCTTTACTAACACTCTCCCCACTTGGAGAGTCAGTGCCTTTAACCTCCTGTTTGGCCCAGTTTGCAATTTCTGCGGGAAATGAACAGGAATAGGGAGAACCAATGAGAGACTAGCTGGAGGTGTCTGGACGGGCAAATTTAACTCTCATTTCCCACCAGGAAGAGAAATTAACCAAAGGCTCAGCTTGCCGTGCCGGAACCACACTAGGGCCTGAAGCAATCCTGCGGTGTTGCGGCCAGCTCACAATAAAGAGAGTTGAAGAAAGGATCTCAGGGGCACTGTCATTCACAAACATGCAGAGTTATAAATGACAGCTATCGTCCAAAAATATATTGAAGTAAGGCTGCCAAGAGCACTTGTAAGCGGGGCAGAATTGCAGGAAACCGATTTCAGGAGGTAGACTGGAATTGCATGAAAAGCATAGGAAAAGAGGCAGAACGTCCACAATGATGCACTTGGCCAAAAAGGGCGTATGCGTTTTTTCCTGAATATATTCAGGAAAAAACGCATACGCCCTTTTTGGCCAACCAAGCAAGCTTGCAAAGGAAATCTGCACTACAATGAAGTCTCACTGCCCCACTGGCAAAAGGGCCATCTGAAAAATGTGTAAAATCCAGAAAGGCAGGACAGGCCATGGAGAACTGGGAGCCTTGTTATGCTGATGGGCGGGATGTAAATTGCCAACAGCCACTCTGGAGAAGTGTATGGTGTTTCCTGAAACATCTAAAAAACAAAGCAACAGAGCCTAGGGCACTTCCACTTATGCTCCTATAGCTTAGGGAAATTCAAATCAAAAAGTCACAGCCACCCCAAAGTTTGGGACGGCTCTGTTTACAAGAACCTCGTTTATGGTACAAGTTCAATATCACAGAAAGCGAAAAATGAATAAAGAATTTGTGGTACTTATGTACAATGCAATACCACTCAGCAATGAAATCTATGTCATCAGACCCGTAGCAGCATAATGAGTGGACTCAGGTATGATGATTCCAACAGAAATAAGTCACACAGAAAAAGAAATATCATAAGGTATCACTAATACACGGAATGTAAACTTGGCTACCCAGGAACTGAATTACAAAACAGAACAGGGTCTCAAATGTAGAAAACCAACTTATGCTTGCTTAAGGGGAAAGGTGAGTTGGGGTGCTGCATAAAACCAGAGATTGAAATTAGCACAGATACCGTTCCATAAGACAAATATGTAATAGACAAGAGCTACTCCTTGCTCAACGAAGTGGACTCAACAACCCATATTAAACGCCTAAGAATATACCTGACTAGTAAGAATCTTAAAACCTATGGATTTACATGTCTCCAAAAGAGAATCAAGCGTGTGTACAGCAGCACAAACGCAGCAGTGATAGGATTAGTGAGGTTCGGTGAGCAAATGCAGACCCTTTGAAATCATATTGCATGGTACCCATTCCATGGGTCTCAACTCTCCAGGTTTAAGGGATTCTTCCTTCAGCTAAAACATGCATGTGGAACCCAGAGTATGATCCACCGTGTGATCGGGAAACGTGTTCAAATATGTCTCAGTTTTCGTCCCCTGGTACTCGGGTGCAACATTCCAGACGCTTTACTAACAGTCTCCCCACTTGGAGAGTCAGTGCCTTTAACCTCCTGTTTGGCCCAGCTTGCAATTTCTGTGGGAAATGAACAGGAATAGGGAGAACCAATGAGAGACTAGCTGGAGGTGTCTGGACGGGCAAATTTAACTCTCATTTCCCACCAGGAAGAGGAATTAACCAAAGGCTCAGCTTGCCGTGCCGGAACCACACTAGGGCCTGAAGCAATCTTGCGGTGTTGCGGCCAGCTCACAAGAAAGCGAGTTGAACAAAGGAGCTCAGGGGCACTGTAATTCCCAAACCTGCAGAGTTATAAATAACAGCTATCGTCCAAAAATATATTGAAGTAAGGCTGCCAAGAGGACTTGAAAGTGGGGCAGAATTGCAGGAAACCGATTTCAGGAGGTAGACTGGAATTGCATGAAAAGCATAGGAAAAGAGGCAGAACGTCCACAATGATGCACTTGGCCAAAAAGGGCGTATGCGTTTTTTCCTGAATATATTCAGGAAAAAACGCATACGCCCTTTTTGGCCAACCAAGCAAGCGTGCAAAGGAAATCTGCACTACAATGAAGTCTCTCTGCCCCCCGGGCAAAAGGGCCATCTGAAAAAAGTGTAATATCCAGAAAGGCAGGACAGGCCATGGAGAACTGGGAGCCTTGTTATGCTGATGGGCGGGATGTCAATTGCCAACAGCCACTCTGGAGAAGTGTATGGTGTTTCCTGAAACATGTAAAAAACAAAGCAACAGAGCCTAGGGCACTTCCACTTATGGTCCTATAGCTTAGGGAAATTCAAATCAAAAAGTCACAGCCACCCCAAAGTTTGGGACGGCTCTGTTTACATGATCCTCGTTTATGGTACAAGTTCAATATCACAGAAAGCGAAAAATGAATAAAGAATTTGTGGTACTTACGTACAATGCAATACCACTCAGCAATGAAATCTATGTCAACAGGCCCGTAGCAGCATAATGAGTGGACTCAGGTACGATGATTCTAAGTGAAATAAGTCACACAGAAAAAGAAACATCATAAGATATCACTAATACACGGAATGTAAACTTGGCTACCCAGGAACTGAATTACAAAACAGAACAGGGTCTCAAATGTAGAAAACCAACTTATGCTTGCTTAAGGGAAAGGTGAGTTGGGGTGCTGCATAAAACCAGAGATTGAAATTAGCACAGATACCGTTCCATAAGCCAAATATGTAATAGACAAGAGCTACTCCTTGCTCAACGAAGTGGACTCAACACCCCATATTAAACGCCTAAGAATATACCTGACTAGTAAGAATCTTAAAACCTATGGATTTACATGTCTCCGAAAGAGAATCAAGCGTGTGTACAGCAGCATAAACGCAGCAGTGATAGGATTGGTGAGTTTCGGTGAGGAAATGCAGACCCTTTGAAGTCATATTGCATGGTACCCATTCCATGGGTCTCAACTCTCCAGGTTTAAGGGATTCTTCCTTCAGCTAAAACATGCATATGGAACCCAGAGTATGATCCACCGTGTGATCGGGAAACGTGTTCAAATGTGTCTCAGTTTTCGTCCCCTGGTACTCGGGTGCAACATTCCAGACGCTTTACTAACACTCTCCCCACTTGGAGAGTCAGTGCCTTTAACGTCGTGTTTGGACCAGTTTGCAATTTCTGCGGAAAATGAACAGGAATAGGGAGAACCAATGAGAGACTAGCTGGAGGTGTCTGGACGTGCAAATTTAACTCTCATTTCCCACCAGGAAGAGGAATTAACCAAAGGCTCAGCTTGCCGTGCCGGAACCACACTAGGGCCTGAAGCAATCCTGCGGTGTTGCGGCCAGCTCACAAGAAAGCGAGTTGAACAAAGGAGCTCAGGGGCACTGTCATTCACAAACCTGCAGAGTTATAAATGACAGCTATCGTCCAAAAATATATTGAAGTAAGGCTGCCAACAGCACGTGAAAGCGGGGCAGAATTGCAGGACACCGATTTCAGGAGGTAGACTGGAATTGCATGAAAAGCATAGGAAAAGAGGCAGAACGTCCACAATGATGCACTTGGCCAAAAAGGGCGTATGCGTTTTTTCCTGAATATATTCAGGAAAAAACGCATACGCCCTTTTTGGCCAACCAAGCAAGCGTGCAAAGGAAATCTGCACTACAATGAAGTCTCACTGCCCCCCGGGCAAAAGGGCCATCTGAAAAAAGTGTAAAATCCAGAAAGGCAGGACAGGCCATGGAGAACTGGGAGCCTTGTTATGCTGATGGGCGGGATGTAAATTGCCAACAGCCACTCTGGAGAAGTGTATGGTGTTTCCTGAAACATCTAAAAAACAAAGCAACAGAGCCTAGGGCACTTCCACTTATGCTCCTATAGCTTAGGGAAATTCAAATCAAAAAGTCACAGCCACCCCAAAGTTTGGGACCGCTCTGTTTACAAGATCCTCGTTTATGGTACAAGTTCAATATCACAGAAAGCGAAAAATGAATAAAGAATTTGTGGTATTTACGTACAATGCAATATCACTCAGCAATGAAATCTATGTCAACAGGCCCGTAGCAGCATAATGAGTGGACTCAGGTACGATGATTCTAAGTGAAATAAGTCACACAGAAAAAGAAACATCATAAGATATCACTAATACACGGAATGTAAACTTGGCTACCCAGGAACTGAATTACAAAACAGAACAGGGTCTCAAATGTAGAAAACCAACTTATGCTTGCTTAAGGGAAAGGTGAGTTGGGGTGCTGCATAAAACCAGAGATTGAAATTAGCACAGATACCGTTCCATAAGCCAAATATGTAACAGACAAGAGCTACTCCTTGCTCAACGAAGTGGACTCAACACCCCTTATTAAACGCCTAAGAATATAACTGACTAGTAAGAATCTTAAAACCTATGGATTTATATGTCTCCGAAAAGGAATCAAGCATGTGTACAGCAGCATAAACGCAGCACTGATAGGATTGGTGAGGTTCGGTGAGCAAATGCAGACCCTTGGAGTCATATAGCATGGTACCCATTCCATGGGTCTCAACTCTCCAGCTTTAAGGGATTCTTCCTTCAGCTAAAACATGCATGTGGAACCCAGAGTATGATCCACCGTGTGATCGGGAAATGTGTTCAAATATGTCTCAGTTTAAGTCCCCTGGTACTCGGGTGCAACATTCCAGACGCTTTACTAACAGTCTCCCCACTTGGAGAGTCAGTGCCTTTAACCTCCTGTTTGGCCCAGTTTGCAATTTCTGCGGGAAATGAACAGGAATAGGGAGAACCAATGAGAGACTAGCTGGAGGTGTCTGGACGGGCAAATTTAACTCTCATTTCCCACCAGGAAGAGGAATTAACCAAAGGCTCAGCTTGCCGTGCCGGAACCACACTAGGGCCTGAAGCAATCCTGCGGTGTTGCGGCCAGCTCACAATAAAGAGAGTTGAAGAAAGGATCTCAGGGGCCCTGTCATTCACAAACCTGCAGAGTTATAAATGACAGCTATCGTCCAAAAATATATTGAAGTAAGGCTGCCAAGAGGACTTGAAAGCGGGGCAGAATTGCAGGAAACCGATTTCAGGAGGTAGACTGGAAATGCATGAAAAGCATAGGAAAAGAGGCAGAACGTCCACAATGATGCACTTGGCCAAAAAGGGCGTATGCGTTTTTTCCTGAATATATTCAGGAAAAAACGCATACGCCCTTTTTGGCCAACCAAGCAAACTTGCAAAGGAAATCTGCACTACAATGAAGTCTCACTGCCCCACGGGCAAAAGGGCCATCTGAAAAAAGTGTAAAATCCAGAAAGGCAGGACAGGCCATGGAGAACTGGGAGCCTTGTTATGCTGATGGGCGGGATGTAAATTGCCAACAGCCACTCTGGAGAAGTGTATGGTGTTTCCTGAAACATCTAAAAAACAAAGCAACAGAGCCTAGGGCACTTCCACTTATGCTCCTATAGCTTAGGGAAATTCAAATCAAAAAGACACAGCCACCCCAAAGTTTGGGACGGCTCTGTTTACAAGAACCTCGTTTATGGTACAAGTTCAATATCACAGAAAGCGAAAAATGAATAAAGAATTTGTGGTACTTACGTACAATGCAATATCACTCAGCAATGAAATCTATGTCATCAGACCCGTAGCAGCATAATGAGTGGACTCAGGTACGATGATTCTAAGAGAAATAAGTCACACAGAAAAAGAAATATCATAAGGTATCACTAATACACGGAATGTAAACTTGGCTACCCAGGAACTGAATTACAAAACAGAACAGGGTCTCAAATGTAGAAAACCAACTTATGCTTGCTTAAGGGGAAAGGTGAGTTGGGGTGCTGCATAAAACCAGAGATTGAAATTAGCACAGATACCGTTCCATAAGCCAAATATGTAATAGACAAGAGCTACTCCTTGCTCAACGAAGTGGACACAACACCCCATATTAAACACCTAAGAATATACCTGACTAGTAAAAATCTTAAAACCTATGGATTTATATGTCTCCGAAAAAGAATCAAGCGTGTGTACAGCAGCATAAACGCAGCAGTGATAGCATTGGTGAGTTTCGGTGAGCAAATGCATACCCTTTGAAGTCATATTGCATGGTACCCATTCCATGGGTCTCAACTCTCCAGGTTTAAGGGATTCCTCCTTCAGCTAAAACATGCATGTGGAAACCAGAGTATGATCCACCATGTGATCGGGAAACGTGTTCAAATGTGTCTCAGTTTTCGTCCCCTGGTACTCGGGTGCAACATTCCAGACGCTTTACTAACACTCTCCCCACTTGGAGAGTCAGTGCCTTTAACGTCGTGTTTGGCCCAGTTTGCAATTTCTGTGGGAAATGAACAGGAATAGGGAGAACCAATGAGAGACTAGCTGGAGGTGTCTGGACGGGCAAATTTAACTCTCATTTCCCACCAGGAAGAGGAATTAACCAAAGGCTCAGCTTGACGTGCCGGAACCACACTAGGGCCTGAAGCAATCCTGCGGTGTTGCGGCCAGCTCACAATAAAGAGAGTTGAAGAAAGGATCTCAGGGGAACTGTCATTCACAAAACTGCAGAGTTATAAATGACAGCTATCGTCCAAATATATTGAAGTAAGGCTGCCAAGAGCACTTGAAAGCGGGGCAGAATTGCAGGAAACCGATTTCAGGAGGTAGACTGGAATTGCATGAAAAGCATAGGAAAAGAGGCAGAACGTCCACAATGATGCACTTGGCCAAAAAGGGCGTATGCGTTTTTTCCTGAATATATTCAGGAAAAAACGCATACGCACTTTTTGGCCAACCAAGCAAGCTTGCAAAGGAAATCTGCACTACAATGAAGTCTCACTGCCCCCTGGTCAAAAGGGCCATCTGAAAAAAGTGTAAAATCCAGAAAGGCAGGACAGGCCATGGAGAACTGGGAGCCTTGTTATGCTGATGGGCGGGATGTAAATTGCCAACAGCCACTCTGGAGAAGTGTATGGTGTTTCCTGAAACATCTAAAAAACAAAGCAACAGAGCCTAGGGCACTTCCACTTATGCTCCTATAGCTTAGGGAAATTAAAATAAAAAAGACACAGCCACCCCAAAGTTTGGGACGGCTCTGTTTACAAGAACCTCGTTTATGATACAAGTTCATTATCACAGAAAGCGAAAAATGAATAAAGAATTTGTGGTACTTACGTACAATGCAATATCACTCAGCAATGAAATCTATGTCATCAGGCCCGTAGCAGCATAATGAGTGGATTCAGTTACGATGATTCTAAGTGAAATATGTCACACAGAAAAAGAAATATCATAAGGTATCACTAATACACGGAATGTAAACTTGGCTACCCAGGAACTGAATTACAAAACAGAACAGGGTCTCAAATGTAGAAAACCAACTTATGCTTGCTTAAGGGAAAGGTGAGTTGGGGTGCTGCATAAAACCAGAGATTGAAATTAGCACAGATACCATTCCATAAGCCAAATATGTAATAGACAAGAGCTACTCCTTCCTCAACGAAGTGGACTCAACACCCCATATTAAACGCCTAAGAATATACCTGACTAGTAAGAATCTTAAAACCTATGGATTTACATGTCTCCGAAAAGTTATCAAGCGTGTGTACAGCAGCATAAACGCAGCAGTGATAGGATTGGTGAGTTTCGGTGAGCAAATGCAGACCCTTTGAAGTCATATTGCATGGTACCCATTTCATGGGTCACAACTCTCCAGGTTTAAGGGATTCCTCCTTCAGCTAAAACATGCATGTGGAACCCAGAGTATGATCCACCGTGTGATCGGGAAACGTGTTCAAATGTGTCTCAGTTTTCGTCCCCTGGTACTCGGGTGCAACATTCCAGACGCTTTACTAACACTCTCCCCACTTGGAGAGTCAGTGCCTTTAACCTCCTGTTTGGCCCAGTTTGCAATTTCTGCGGGAAATGAACAGGAATAGGGAGAACCAATGAGAGACTAGCTGGAGGTGTCTGGACGGGCAAATTTAACTCTCATTTCCCACCAGGAAGAGAAATTAACCAAAGGCTCAGCTTGCCGTGCCGGAACCACACTAGGGCCTGAAGCAATCCTGCGGTGTTGCGGCCAGCTCACAATAAAGAGAGTTGAAGAAAGGATCTCAGGGGCACTGTCATTCACAAACATGCAGAGTTATAAATGACAGCTATCGTCCAAAAATATATTGAAGTAAGGCTGCCAAGAGCACTTGAAAGTGGGGCAGAATTGCAGGAAACCGATTTCAGGAGGTAGACTGGAATTGCATGAAAAGCATAGGAAAAGAGGCAGAACGTCCACAATGATGCACTTGGCCAAAAAGGGCGTATGCGTTTTTTCCTGAATATATTCAGGAAAAAACGCATACGCCCTTTTTGGCCAACCAAGCAAGCTTGCAAAGGAAATCTGCACTACAATGAAGTCTCACTGCCCCACTGGCAAAAGGGCCATCTGAAAAATGTGTAAAATCCAGAAAGGCAGGACAGGCCATGGAGAACTGGGAGCCTTGTTATGCTGATGGGCGGGATGTAAATTGCCAACAGCCACTCTGGAGAAGTGTATGGTGTTTCCTGAAACATCTAAAAAACAAAGCAACAGAGCCTAGGGCACTTCCACTTATGCTCCTATAGCTTAGGGAAATTCAAATCAAAAAGTCACAGCCACCCCAAAGTTTGGGACGGCTCTGTTTACAAGAACCTCGTTTATGGTACAAGTTCAATATCACAGAAAGCGAAAAATGAATAAAGAATTTGTGGTACTTATGTACAATGCAATACCACTCAGCAATGAAATCTATGTCATCAGACCCGTAGCAGCATAATGAGTGGACTCAGGTATGATGATTCCAACAGAAATAAGTCACACAGAAAAAGAAATATCATAAGGTATCACTAATACACGGAATGTAAACTTGGCTACCCAGGAACTGAATTACAAAACAGAACAGGGTCTCAAATGTAGAAAACCAACTTATGCTTGCTTAAGGGGAAAGGTGAGTTGGGGTGCTGCATAAAACCAGAGATTGAAATTAGCACAGATACCGTTCCATAAGCCAAATATGTAATAGACAAGAGCTACTCCTTGCTCAACGAAGTGGACTCAACAACCCATATTAAACGCCTAAGAATATACCTGACTAGTAAGAATCTTAAAACCTATGGATTTACATGTCTCCAAAAGAGAATCAAGCGTGTGTACAGCAGCACAAACGCAGCAGTGATAGGATTAGTGAGGTTCGGTGAGCAAATGCAGACCCTTTGAAATCATATTGCATGGTACCCATTCCATGGGTCTCAACTCTCCAGGTTTAAGGGATTCTTCCTTCAGCTAAAACATGCATGTGGAACCCAGAGTATGATCCACCGTGTGATCGGGAAACGTGTTCAAATATGTCTCAGTTTTCGTCCCCTGGTACTCGGGTGCAACATTCCAGACGCTTTACTAACAGTCTCCCCACTTGGAGAGTCAGTGCCTTTAACCTCCTGTTTGGCCCAGCTTGCAATTTCTGTGGGAAATGAACAGGAATAGGGAGAACCAATGAGAGACTAGCTGGAGGTGTCTGGACGGGCAAATTTAACTCTCATTTCCCACCAGGAAGAGGAATTAACCAAAGGCTCAGCTTGCCGTGCCGGAACCACACTAGGGCCTGAAGCAATCTTGCGGTGTTGCGGCCAGCTCACAAGAAAGCGAGTTGAACAAAGGAGCTCAGGGGCACTGTAATTCCCAAACCTGCAGAGTTATAAATAACAGCTATCGTCCAAAAATATATTGAAGTAAGGCTGCCAAGAGGACTTGAAAGTGGGGCAGAATTGCAGGAAACCGATTTCAGGAGGTAGACTGGAATTGCATGAAAAGCATAGGAAAAGAGGCAGAACGTCCACAATGATGCACTTGGCCAAAAAGGGCGTATGCGTTTTTTCCTGAATATATTCAGGAAAAAACGCATACGCCCTTTTTGGCCAACCAAGCAAGCGTGCAAAGGAAATCTGCACTACAATGAAGTCTCTCTGCCCCCCGGGCAAAAGGGCCATCTGAAAAAAGTGTAATATCCAGAAAGGCAGGACAGGCCATGGAGAACTGGGAGCCTTGTTATGCTGATGGGCGGGATGTCAATTGCCAACAGCCACTCTGGAGAAGTGTATGGTGTTTCCTGAAACATGTAAAAAACAAAGCAACAGAGCCTAGGGCACTTCCACTTATGGTCCTATAGCTTAGGGAAATTCAAATCAAAAAGTCACAGCCACCCCAAAGTTTGGGACGGCTCTGTTTACATGATCCTCGTTTATGGTACAAGTTCAATATCACAGAAAGCGAAAAATGAATAAAGAATTTGTGGTACTTACGTACAATGCAATACCACTCAGCAATGAAATCTATGTCAACAGGCCCGTAGCAGCATAATGAGTGGACTCAGGTACGATGATTCTAAGTGAAATAAGTCACACAGAAAAAGAAACATCATAAGATATCACTAATACACGGAATGTAAACTTGGCTACCCAGGAACTGAATTACAAAACAGAACAGGGTCTCAAATGTAGAAAACCAACTTATGCTTGCTTAAGGGAAAGGTGAGTTGGGGTGCTGCATAAAACCAGAGATTGAAATTAGCACAGATACCGTTCCATAAGCCAAATATGTAATAGACAAGAGCTACTCCTTGCTCAACGAAGTGGACTCAACACCCCATATTAAACGCCTAAGAATATACCTGACTAGTAAGAATCTTAAAACCTATGGATTTACATGTCTCCGAAAGAGAATCAAGCGTGTGTACAGCAGCATAAACGCAGCAGTGATAGGATTGGTGAGTTTCGGTGAGGAAATGCAGACCCTTTGAAGTCATATTGCATGGTACCCATTCCATGGGTCTCAACTCTCCAGGTTTAAGGGATTCTTCCTTCAGCTAAAACATGCATATGGAACCCAGAGTATGATCCACCGTGTGATCGGGAAACGTGTTCAAATGTGTCTCAGTTTTCGTCCCCTGGTACTCGGGTGCAACATTCCAGACGCTTTACTAACACTCTCCCCACTTGGAGAGTCAGTGCCTTTAACGTCGTGTTTGGACCAGTTTGCAATTTCTGCGGAAAATGAACAGGAATAGGGAGAACCAATGAGAGACTAGCTGGAGGTGTCTGGACGTGCAAATTTAACTCTCATTTCCCACCAGGAAGAGGAATTAACCAAAGGCTCAGCTTGCCGTGCCGGAACCACACTAGGGCCTGAAGCAATCCTGCGGTGTTGCGGCCAGCTCAAAAGAAAGCGAGTTGAACAAAGGAGCTCAGGGGCACTGTCATTCACAAACCTGCAGAGTTATAAATGACAGCTATCGTCCAAAAATATATTGAAGTAAGGCTGCCAACAGCACGTGAAAGCGGGGCAGAATTGCAGGACACCGATTTCAGGAGGTAGACTGGAATTGCATGAAAAGCATAGGAAAAGAGGCAGAACGTCCACAATGATGCACTTGGCCAAAAAGGGCGTATGCGTTTTTTCCTGAATATATTCAGGAAAAAACGCATACGCCCTTTTTGGCCAACCAAGCAAGCGTGCAAAGGAAATCTGCACTACAATGAAGTCTCACTGCCCCCCGGGCAAAAGGGCCATCTGAAAAAAGTGTAAAATCCAGAAAGGCAGGACAGGCCATGGAGAACTGGGAGCCTTGTTATGCTGATGGGCGGGATGTAAATTGCCAACAGCCACTCTGGAGAAGTGTATGGTGTTTCCTGAAACATCTAAAAAACAAAGCAACAGAGCCTAGGGCACTTCCACTTATGCTCCTATAGCTTAGGGAAATTCAAATCAAAAAGTCACAGCCACCCCAAAGTTTGGGACCGCTCTGTTTACAAGATCCTCGTTTATGGTACAAGTTCAATATCACAGAAAGCGAAAAATGAATAAAGAATTTGTGGTATTTACGTACAATGCAATATCACTCAGCAATGAAATCTATGTCAACAGGCCCGTAGCAGCATAATGAGTGGACTCAGGTACGATGATTCTAAGTGAAATAAGTCACACAGAAAAAGAAACATCATAAGATATCACTAATACACGGAATGTAAACTTGGCTACCCAGGAACTGAATTACAAAACAGAACAGGGTCTCAAATGTAGAAAACCAACTTATGCTTGCTTAAGGGAAAGGTGAGTTGGGGTGCTGCATAAAACCAGAGATTGAAATTAGCACAGATACCGTTCCATAAGCCAAATATGTAACAGACAAGAGCTACTCCTTGCTCAACGAAGTGGACTCAACACCCCTTATTAAACGCCTAAGAATATAACTGACTAGTAAGAATCTTAAAACCTATGGATTTATATGTCTCCGAAAAGGAATCAAGCATGTGTACAGCAGCATAAACGCAGCACTGATAGGATTGGTGAGGTTCGGTGAGCAAATGCAGACCCTTGGAGTCATATAGCATGGTACCCATTCCATGGGTCTCAACTCTCCAGCTTTAAGGGATTCTTCCTTCAGCTAAAACATGCATGTGGAACCCAGAGTATGATCCACCGTGTGATCGGGAAATGTGTTCAAATATGTCTCAGTTTAAGTCCCCTGGTACTCGGGTGCAACATTCCAGACGCTTTACTAACAGTCTCCCCACTTGGAGAGTCAGTGCCTTTAACCTCCTGTTTGGCCCAGTTTGCAATTTCTGCGGGAAATGAACAGGAATAGGGAGAACCAATGAGAGACTAGCTGGAGGTGTCTGGACGGGCAAATTTAACTCTCATTTCCCACCAGGAAGAGGAATTAACCAAAGGCTCAGCTTGCCGTGCCGGAACCACACTAGGGCCTGAAGCAATCCTGCGGTGTTGCGGCCAGCTCACAATAAAGAGAGTTGAAGAAAGGATCTCAGGGGCCCTGTCATTCACAAACCTGCAGAGTTATAAATGACAGCTATCGTCCAAAAATATATTGAAGTAAGGCTGCCAAGAGGACTTGAAAGCGGGGCAGAATTGCAGGAAACCGATTTCAGGAGGTAGACTGGAAATGCATGAAAAGCATAGGAAAAGAGGCAGAACGTCCACAATGATGCACTTGGCCAAAAAGGGCGTATGCGTTTTTTCCTGAATATATTCAGGAAAAAACGCATACGCCCTTTTTGGCCAACCAAGCAAACTTGCAAAGGAAATCTGCACTACAATGAAGTCTCACTGCCCCACGGGCAAAAGGGCCATCTGAAAAAAGTGTAAAATCCAGAAAGGCAGGACAGGCCATGGAAAACTGGGAGCCTTGTTATGCTGATGGGCGGGATGTCAATTGCCAACAGCCACTCTGAAGAAGTGTATGGTGTTTCCTGAAACATCTAAAAAACAAAGCAACAGAGCCTAGGGCACTTCCACTTATGCTCCTATAGCTTAGGGAAATTCAAATCAAAAAGTCACAGCCACCCCAAAGTTTGGGACGGCTCTGTTTACAAGAACCTCGTTTATGGTACAAGTTCAATATCACAGAAAGCGAAAAATGAATAAAGAATTTGTGGTACTTATGTACAATGCAATACCACTCAGCAATGAAATCTATGTCATCAGACCCGTAGCAGCATAATGAGTGGACTCAGGTACGATGATTCTAAGAGAAATAAGTCACACAGAAAAAGAAATATCATAAGGTATCACTAATACACGGAATGTAAACTTGGCTACCCAGGAACTGAATTACAAAACAGAACAGGGTCTCAAATGTAGAAAACCAACTTATGCTTGCTTAAGGGGAAAGGTGAGTTGGGGTGCTGCATAAAACCAGAGATTGAAATTAGCACAGATACCATTCCATAAGCCAAATATGTAATAGACAAGAGCTACTCCTTGCTCAACGAAGTGGACTCAACACCCCATATTAAACGCCTAAGAATATACCTGACTAGTAAGAATCTTAAAACCTATGGATTTACATGTCTCCAAAAGAGAATCAAGCGTGTGTACAGCAGCATAAACGCAGCAGTGATAGGATTAGTGAGGTTCGGTGAGCAAATGCAGACCCTTTGAAGTCATATTGCATGGTACCCATTCCATGGGTCTCAACTCTCCAGGTTTAAGGGATTCTTCCTTCAGCTAAAACATGCATGTGGAACCCAGAGTATGATCCACTGTGTGATCGGGAAACGTGTTCATATATGTCTCAGTTTTCGTCCCCTGGTACTCGGGTGCAACATTCCAGACGCTTTACTAACACTCTCCCCACTTGGAGAGTCAGTGCCTTTAACCTCCTGTTTGGCCCAGCTTGCAATTTCTGCGGGAAATGAACAGGAATAGGGAGAACCAATGAGAGACTAGCTGGAGGTGTCTGGACGGGCAAATTTAACTCTCATTTCCCACCAGGAAGAGGAATTAACCAAAGGCTCAGCTTGCCGTGCCGGAACCACACTAGGGCCTGAAGCAATCCTGCGGTGTTGCGGCCAGCTCACAAGAAAGCGAGTTGAACAAAGGAGCTCAGGGGCACTGTCATTCACAAACCTGCAGAGTTATAAATGACAGCTATCGTCCACAAATATATTGAAGTAAGGCTGCCAACAGCACTTGAAAGCGGGGCAGAATTGCAGGACACCGATTTCAGGAGGTAGACTGGAATTGCATGAAAAGCATAGGAAAAGAGGCAGAACGTCCACAATGATGCACTTGGCCAAAAAGGGCGTATGCGTTTTTTCCTGAATATATTCAGGAAAAAACGCATACGCCCTTTTTGGCCAACCAAGCAAGCGTGCAAAGGAAATCTGCACTACAATGAAGTCTCACTGCCCCACGGGCAAAAGGGCCATCTGAAAAAAGTGTAAAATCCAGAAAGGCAGGACAGGCCATGGAGAACTGGGAGCCTTGTTATGCTGATGGGCGGGATGTAAATTGCCAACAGCCACTCTGGAGAAGTGTATGGTGTTTCCTGAAACATGTAAAAAACAAAGCAACAGAGCCTAGGGCACTTCCACTTATGCTCCTATAGCTTAGGGAAATTCAAATCAAAAAGTCACAGCCACCCCAAAGTTTGGGACGGCTCTGTTTACAAGATCCTCGTTTATGGTACAAGTTCAATATCACAGAAAGCGAAAAATGAATAAAGAATTTGTGGTATTTACGTACAATGCAATATCACTCAGCAATGAAATCTATGTCAACAGGCCCGTAGCAGCATAATGAGTGGACTCAGGTACGATGATTCTAAGTGAAATAAGTCACACAGAAAAAGAAACATCATAAGATATCACTAATACACGGAATGTAAACTTGGCTACCCAGGAACTGAATTACAAAACAGAACAGGGTCTCAAATGTAGAAAACCAACTTATGCTTGCTTAAGGGAAAGGTGAGTTGGGGTGCTGCATAAAACCAGAGATTGAAATTAGCACAGATACCGTTCCATAAGCCAAATATGTAATAGACAAGAGCTACTCCTTGCTCAACGAAGTGGACTCAACACCCCATATTAAACGCCTAAGAATATACCTGACTAGTAAGAATCTTAAAACCTATGGATTTACATGTCTCCGAAAGAGAATCAAGCGTGTGTACAGCAGCATAAACGCAGCAGTGATAGGATTGGTGAGTTTCGGTGAGGAAATGCAGACCCTTTGAAGTCATATTGCATGGTACCCATTCCATGGGTCTCAACTCTCCAGGTTTAAGGGATTCTTCCTTCAGCTAAAACATGCATATGGAACCCAGAGTATGATCCACCGTGTGATCGGGAAACGTGTTCAAATGTGTCTCAGTTTTCGTCCCCTGGTACTCGGGTGCAACATTCCAGACGCTTTACTAACACTCTCCCCACTTGGAGAGTCAGTGCCTTTAACGTCGTGTTTGGACCAGTTTGCAATTTCTGCGGAAAATGAACAGGAATAGGGAGAACCAATGAGAGACTAGCTGGAGGTGTCTGGACGTGCAAATTTAACTCTCATTTCCCACCAGGAAGAGGAATTAACCAAAGGCTCAGCTTGCCGTGCCGGAACCACACTAGGGCCTGAAGCAATCCTGCGGTGTTGCGGCCAGCTCACAAGAAAGCGAGTTGAACAAAGGAGCTCAGGGGCACTGTCATTCACAAACCTGCAGAGTTATAAATGACAGCTATCGTCCAAAAATATATTGAAGTAAGGCTGCCAACAGCACTTGAAAGCGGGGCAGAATTGCAGGACACCGATTTCAGGAGGTAGACTGGAATTGCATGAAAAGCATAGGAAAAGAGGCAGAACGTCCACAATGATGCACTTGGCCAAAAAGGGCGTATGCGTTTTTTCCTGAATATATTCAGGAAAAAACGCATACGCACTTTTTGGCCAACCAAGCAAGCGTGCAAAGGAAATCTGCACTACAATGAAGTCTCACAGCCCGCCGGGCAAAAGGGCCATCTGAAAAAAGTGTAAAATCCAGAAAGGCAGGACAGGCCATGGAGAACTGGGAGCCTTGTTATGCTGATGGGCGGGATGTAAATTGCCAACAGCCACTCTGGAGAAGTGTATGGTGTTTCCTGAAACATGTAAAAAACAAAGCAACAGAGCCTAGGGCACTTCCACTTATGCTCCTATACCTTAGGGAAATTCAAATCAAAAAGTCACAGCCACCCCAAAGTTTGTGACGGCTCTGTTTACAAGATCCTCGTTTATGGTACAAGTTCAATATCACAGAAAGCGAAAAATGAATAAAGAATTTGTGGTATTTACGTACAATGCAATATCACTCAGCAATGAAATCTATGTCAACAGGCCCGTAGCAGCATAATGAGTGGACTCAGGTACGATGATTCTAAGTGAAATAAGTCACACAGAAAAAGAAACATCATAAGATATCACTAATACACGGAATGTAAACTTGGCTACCCAGGAACTGAATTACAAAACAGAACAGGGTCTCAAATGTAGAAAACCAACTTATGCTTGCTTAAGGGAAAGGTGAGTTGGGGTGCTGCATAAAACCAGAGATTGAAATTAGCACAGATACCGTTCCATAAGCCAAATATGTAATAGACAAGAGCTACTCCTTGCTCAACGAAGTGGACTCAACACCCCATATTAAACGCCTAAGAATATACCTGACTAGTAAGAATCTTAAAACCTATGGATTTACATGTCTCCGAAAGAGAATCAAGCGTGTGTACAGCAGCATAAACGCAGCAGTGATAGGATTGGTGAGTTTCGGTGAGGAAATGCAGACCCTTTGAAGTCATATTGCATGGTACCCATTCCATGGGTCTCAACTCTCCAGGTTTAAGGGATTCTTCCTTCAGCTAAAACATGAATATGGAACCCAGAGTATGATCCACCGTGTGATCGGGAAACGTGTTCAAATGTGTCTCAGTTTTCGTCCCCTGGTACTCGGGTGCAACATTCCAGACGCTTTACTAACACTCTCCCCACTTGGAGAGTCAGTGCCTTTAACGTCGTGTTTGGACCAGTTTGCAATTTCTGCGGAAAATGAACAGGAATAGGGAGAACCAATGAGAGACTAGCTGGAGGTGTCTGGACGTGCAAATTTAACTCTCATTTCCCACCAGGAAGAGGAATTAACCAAAGGCTCAGCTTGCCGTGCCGGAACCACACTAGGGCCTGAAGCAATCCTGCGGTGTTGCGGCCAGCTCACAAGAAAGCGAGTTGAACAAAGGAGCTCAGGGGCACTGTCATTCACAAACCTGCAGAGTTATAAATGACAGCTATCGTCCAAAAATATATTGAAGTAAGGCTGCCAACAGCACTTGAAAGCGGGGCAGAATTGCAGGACACCGATTTCAGGAGGTAGACTGGAATTGCATGAAAAGCATAGGAAAAGAGGCAGAACGTCCACAATGATGCACTTGGCCAAAAAGGGCGTATGCGTTTTTTCCTGAATATATTCAGGAAAAAACGCATACGTCCTTTTTGGCCAACCAAGCAAGCTTGCAAAGGAAATCTGCACTACAATGAAGTCTCACTGCCCCACGGGCAAAAGGGCCATCTGAAAAAAGTGTAAAATCCAGAAAGGCAGGACAGGCCATGGAGAACTGGGAGCCTTGTTTTGCTGATGGGCGGGATGTAAATTGCCAACAGCCACTCTGGAGAAGTGTATGGTGTTTCCTGAAACATGTAAAAAACAAAGCAACAGAGCCTAGGGCACTTCCACTTATGCTCCTATAGCTTAGGGAAATTCAAATCAAAAAGTCACAGCCACCCCAAAGTTTGGGACGGCTCTGTTTACAAGAACCTCGTTCATGGTACAAGTTCAATATCACAGAAAGCGAAAAATGAATAAAGAATTTGTGGTACTTACGTACAATGCAACATCACTCAGCAATGAAATCTATGTCATCATGCCCGTAGCAGCATAATGAGTGGACTCAGGTACGATGATTCTCAGTGAAATATGTCACACAGATAAAGAAATATCATAAGGTATCACTAATACACGGAATGTAAACTTGGCTACCCAGGAACTGAATTACAAAACAGAACAGGGTCTCAAATGTAGAAAACCAACTTATGCTTGCTTAAGGGAAAGGTGAGTTGGGGTGCTGCATAAAACCAGAGATTGAAATTAGCACAGATACCGTTCCATAAGCCAAATATGTAACAGACAAGAGCTACTCCTTGCTCAACGAAGTGGACTCAACACCCCTTATTAAACGCCTAAGAATATAACTGACTAGTAAGAATCTTAAAACCTATTGATTTATATGTCTCCGAAAAGGAATCAAGCATGTGTACAGCAGCATAAACGCAGCAGTGATAGGATTGGTGAGTTTCGGTGAGGAAATGCAGACCCTTTGAAGTCATATAGCATGGTACCCATTCCATGGGTCTCAACTCTCAAGCTTTAAGGGATTCTTCCTTCAGCTAAAACATGCATGTGGAACCCAGAGTATGATCCACCGTGTGATCGGGAAACGTGTTCAAATGTGTCTCAGTTTTCGTCCCCTGGTACTCGGGTGCAACATTCCAGACGCTTTACTAACACTCTCCCCACTTGGAGAGTCAGTGCCTTTAACGTCGTGTTTGGACCAGTTTGCAATTTCTGCGGAAAATGAACAGGAATAGGGAGAACCAATGAGAGACTAGCTGGAGGTGTCTGGACGTGCAAATTTAACTCTCATTTCCCACCAGGAAGAGGAATTAACCAAAGGCTCAGCTTGCCGTGCCGGAACCACACTAGGGCCTGAAGCAATCCTGCGGTGTTGCGGCCAGCTCACAAGAAAGCGAGTTGAACAAAGTAACTCAGGGGCACTGTCATTCACAAACCTGCAGAGTTATAAATGACAGCTATCGTCCACAAATATATTGAAGTAAGGCTGCCAAGAGCACTTGAAAGCGGGGCAGAATTGCAGGAAACCAATTTCAGGAGGTAGACTGGAATTGCATGAAAAGCATAGGAAAAGAGGCAGAACGTCCACAATGATGCACTTGGCCAAAAAGGGCGTATGCGTTTTTTCCTGAATATATTCAGGAAAAAACGCATACGCCCTTTTTGGCCAACCAAGCAAGCTTGCAAAGGAAATCTGCACTACAATGAAGTCTCACTGCCCCCCGGGCAAAAGGGCCATCTGAAAAAAGTGTAAAATCCAGAAAGGCAGGACAGGCCATGGAGAACTGGGAGCCTTGTTATGCTGATGGGCGGGATGTAAATTGCCAACAGCCACTCTGGAGAAGTGTATGGTGTTTCCTGAAACATCTAAAAAACAAAGCAACAGAGCCTAGGGCACTTCCACTTATGCTCCTATAGCTTAGGGAAATTCAAATCAAAAAGACACAGCCACCCCAAAGTTTGGGACGGCTCTGTTTACAAGGACCTCGTTTATGGTACAAGTTCAATATCACAGAAAGCGAAAAATGAATAAAGAATTTGTGGTACTTACGTACAATGCAATATCATTCAGCAATGAAATCTATGTCATCAGGCCCGTAGCAGCATAATGAGTGGACTCAGGTACGATGATTTTAAGAGAAATAAGTCACACAGAAAAAGAAATATCATAAGGTATCACTAATACACGGAATGTAAACTTGGCTACCCAGGAACTGAATTTCAAAACAGAACAGGGTCTCAAATGTAGAAAACCAACTTATGATTGCCTAAGGGAAAGGTGAGTTGGGGTGCTGCATAAAACCAGAGATTGAAATTAGCACAGATACCGTTCCATAAGCCAAATATGTAATAGACAAGAGCTACTCCTTGCTCAACGAAGTGGACTCAACACCCCTTATTAAACGCCTAAGAATATAACTGACTAGTAAGAATCTTAAAACCTATGGATTTATATGTCTCCGAAAAGGAATCAAGCATGTGTACAGCAGCATAAACGCAGCAGTGATAGGATTCGTGAGTTTCGGTGAGGAAATGCAGACCCTTTGAAGTCATATTGTATGGTACCCATTCCATGGGTCTCAACTCTCCAGGTTTAAGGGATTCTTCCTTCAGCTAAAACATGCATGTGGAACCCAGAGTATGATCCACCGTGTGATCGGGAAACGTGTTCAAATGTGTCTCAGTTTTCGTCCCCTGGTACTCGGGTGCAACATTCCAGACGCTTTACTAACACTCTCCCCACTTGGAGAGTCAGTGCCTTTAACGTCGTGTTTGGACCAGTTTGCAATTTCTGCGGAAAATGAACAGGAATAGGGAGAACCAATGAGAGACTAGCTGTAGGTGTCTGGACGTGCAAATTTAACTCTCATTTCCCACCAGGAAGAGGAATTAACCAAAGGCTCACCTTGCCGTGCCGGAACCACACTAGGGCCTGAAGCAATCCTGCGGTGTTGCGGCCAGCTCACAAGAAAGCGAGTTGAACAAAGGAGCTAAGGGGCACTGTCATTCACAAACCTGCAGAGTTATAAATGACAGCTATCGTCCAAAAATATATTGAAGTAAGGCTGCCAAGAGCACTTGAAAGCGGGGCAGAATTGCAGGAAACCAATTTCAGGAGGTAGACTGGAACTGCATGAAAAGCATAGGAAAAGAGGCAGAACGTCCACAATGATGCACTTGGCCAAAAAGGGCTTATGCGTTTTTTCCTGAATATATTCAGGAAAAAACGAATACGCCCTTTTTGGCCAACCAAGCAAGCTTGCAAAGGAAATCTGCACTACAATGAAGTCTCACTGCCCCACGGGCAAAAGGGCCATCTGAAAAAAGTGTAAAATCCAGAAAGGCAGGACAGGCCATGGAGAACTGGGAGCCTTGTTATGCTGATGGGCGGGATGTAAATTGCCAACAGCCACTCTGGAGAAGTGTATGGTGTTTCCTGAAACATGTAAAAAACAAAGCAACAGAGCCTAGGGCACTTCCACTTATGGTCCTATAGCTTAGGGAAATTCAAATCAAAAAGTCACAGCCACCCCAAAGTTTGGAACGGCTCTGTTTACAAGATCCTCGTTTATGGTACAAGTTCAATATCACAGAAAGCGAAAAATGAATAAAGAATTTGTGGTACTTACGTACAATGCAATATCACTCAGCAATGAAATCTATGTCATCAGACCCGAAGCAGCATAATGAGTGGACTCAGGTACGATGATTCTAAGAGAAATAATTCACACAGAAAAAGAAATATCATAAGGTATCACTAATACACGGAATGTAAACTTGGCTACCCAGGAACTGAATTACAAAACAGAACAGGGTCTCAAATGTAGAAAACCAACTTATGCTTGCTTAAGGGGAAAGGTGAGTTGGGGTGCTGCATAAAACCAGAGATTGAAATTAGCACAGATACCGTTCCATAAGCCAAATATGTAATAGACAAGAGCTACTCCTTGCTCAACGAAGTGGACACAACACCCCATATTAAACACCTAAGAATATACCTGACTAGTAAAAATCTTAAAACCTATGGATTTATATGTCTCCGAAAAAGAATCAAGCGTGTGTACAGCAGCATAAACGCAGCAGTGATAGCATTGGTGAGTTTCGGTGAGCAAATGCATACCCTTTGAAGTCATATTGCATGTTACCCATTCCATGGGTCACAACTCTCCAGGTTTAAGGGATTCCTCCTTCAGCTAAAACATGCATGTGGAAACCAGAGTATGATCCACCATGTGATCGGGAAACGTGTTCAAATGTGTCTCAGTTTTCGTCCCCTGGTACTCGGGTGCAACATTCCAGACGCTTTACTAACACTCTCCCCACTTGGAGAGTCAGTGCCTTTAACGTCGTGTTTGGCCCAGTTTGCAATTTCTGCGGGAAATGAACAGGAATAGGGAGAACCAATGAGAGACTAGCTGGAGGTGTCTGGACGGGCAAATTTAACTCTCATTTCCCACCAGGAAGAGGAATTAACCAAAGGCTCAGCTTGACGTGCCGGAACCACACTAGGGCCTGAAGCAATCCTGCGGTGTTGCGGCCAGCTCACAATAAAGAGAGTTGAAGAAAGGATCTCAGGGGAACTGTCATTCACAAAACTGCAGAGTTATAAATGACAGCTATCGTCCAAATATATTGAAGTAAGGCTGCCAAGAGCACTTGAAAGCGGGGCAGAATTGCAGGAAACCGATTTCAGGAGGTAGACTGGAATTGCATGAAAAGCATAGGAAAAGAGGCAGAACGTCCACAATGATGCACTTGGCCAAAAAGGGCGTATGCGTTTTTTCCTGAATATATTCAGGAAAAAACGCATTCGCCCTTTTTGGCCAACAAAGCAAGCTTGCAAAGGAAATCTGCACTACAATGAAGTCTCACTGCCCCCCGGTCAAAAGGGCCATCTGAAAAAAGTGTAAAATCCAGAAAGGCAGGACAGGCCATGGAGAACTGGGAGCCTTGTTATGCTGATGGGCGGGATGTAAATTGCCAACAGCCACTCTGGAGAAGTGTATGGTGTTTCCTGAAACATCTAAAAAACAAAGCAACAGAGCCTAGGGCACTTCCACTTATGCTCCTATAGCTTAGGGAAATTAAAATCAAAAAGACACAGCCACCCCAAAGTTTGGGACGGCTCTGTTTACAAGAACCTCGTTTATGATACAAGTTCATTATCACAGAAAGCGAAAAATGAATAAAGAATTTGTGGTACTTACGTACAATGCAATATCACTCAGCAATGAAATCTATGTCATCAGGCCCGTAGCAGCATAATGAGTGGATTCAGTTACGATGATTCTAAGTGAAATATGTCACACAGAAAAAGAAATATCATAAGGTATCACTAATACACGGAATGTAAACTTGGCTACCCAGGAACTGAATTACAAAACAGAACAGGGTCTCAAATGTAGAAAACCAACTTATGCTTGCTTAAGGGAAAGGTGAGTTGGGGTGCTGCATAAAACCAGAGATTGAAATTAGCACAGATACCGTTCCATAAGCCAAATATGTAATAGACAAGAGCTACTCCTTGCTCAACGAAGTGGACTCAACAACCCATATTAAACGCCTAAGAATATACCTGACTAGTAAGAATCTTAAAACCTATGGATTTACATGTCTCCAAAAGAGAATCAAGCGTGTGTACAGCAGCACAAATGCAGCAGTGATAGGATTAGTGAGGTTCGGTGAGCAAATGCAGACCCTTTGAAATCATATTGCATGGTACCCATTCCATGGGTCTCAACTCTCCAGGTTTAAGGGATTCTTCCTTCAGCTAAAACATGCATGTGGAACCCAGAGTATGATCCACCGTGTGATCGGGAAACGTGTTCATATATGTCTCAGTTTTCGTCCCCTGGTACTCGGGTGCAACATTCCAGACGCTTTACTAACAGTCTCCCCACTTGGAGAGTCAGTGCCTTTAACCTCCTGTTTGGCCCAGCTTGCAATTTCTGTGGGAAATGAACAGGAATAGGGAGAACCAATGAGAGACTAGCTGGAGGTGTCTGGACGGGCAAATTTAACTCTCATTTCCCACCAGGAAGAGGAATTAACCAAAGGCTCAGCTTGCCGTGCCGGAACCACACTAGGGCCTGAAGCAATCTTGCGGTGTTGCGGCCAGCTCACAAGAAAGCGAGTTGAACAAAGGAGCTCAGGGGCACTGTAATTCCCAAACCTGCAGAGTTATAAATAACAGCTATCGTCCAAAAATATATTGAAGTAAGGCTGCCAAGAGGACTTGAAAGTGGGGCAGAATTGCAGGAAACCAATTTCAGGAGGTAGACTGGAATTGCATGAAAAGCATAGGAAAAGAGGCAGAACGTCCACAATGATGCACTTGGCCAAAAAGGGCGTATGCGTTTTTTCCTGAATATATTCAGGAAAAAACGCATACGCCCTTTTTGGCCAACCAAGCAAGCGTGCAAAGGAAATCTGCACTACAATGAAGTCTCTCTGCCCCACGGGCAAAAGGGCCATCTGAAAAAAGTGTAATATCCAGAAAGGCAGGACAGGCCATGGAGAACTGGGAGCCTTGTTATGCTGATGGGCGGGATGTAAATTGCCAACAGCCACTCTGGAGAAGTGTATGGTGTTTCCTGAAACATCTAAAAAACAAAGCAACAGAGCCTAGGGCACTTCCACTTATGGTCCTATAGCTTAGGGAAATTCAAATCAAAAAGTCACAGCCACCCCAAAGTTTGGGACGGCTCTGTTTACATGATCCTCGTTTATGGTACAAGTTCAATATCACAGAAAGCGAAAAATGAATAAAGAATTTGTGGTACTTACGTACAATGCAATACCACTCAGCAATGAAATCTATGTCAACAGGCCCGTAGCAGCATAATGAGTGGACTCAGGTACGATGATTCTAAGTGAAATAAGTCACACAGAAAAAGAAACATCATAAGATATCACTAATACACGGAATGTAAACTTGGCTACCCAGGAACTGAATTACAAAACAGAACAGGGTCTCAAATGTAGAAAACCAACTTATGCTTGCTTAAGGGAAAGGTGAGTTGGGGTGCTGCATAAAACCAGAGATTGAAATTAGCACAGATACCGTTCCATAAGCCAAATATGTAACAGACAAGAGCTACTCCTTGCTCAACGAAGTGGACTCAACACCCCTTATTAAACGCCTAAGAATATAACTGACTAGTAAGAATCTTAAAACCTATGGATTTATATGTCTCCGAAAAGGAATCAAGCATGTGTACAGCAGCATAAACGCAGCACTGATAGGATTGGTGAGTTTCGGTGAGCAAATGCAGACCCTTGGAGTCATATAGCATGGTACCCATTCCATGGGTCTCAACTCTCCAGCTTTAAGGGATTCTTCCTTCAGCTAAAACATGCATGTGGAACCCAGAGTATGATCCAACGTGTGATCGGGAAATGTGTTCAAATATGTCTCAGTTTAAGTCCCCTGGTACTCGGGTGCAACATTCCAGACGCTTTACTAACAGTCTCCCCACTTGGAGAGTCAGTGCCTTTAACCTCCTGTTTGGCCCAGTTTGCAATTTCTGCGGGAAATGAACAGGAATAGGGAGAACCAATGAGAGACTAGCTGGAGGTGTCTGGACGGGCAAATTTAACTCTCATTTCCCACCAGGAAGAGGAATTAACCAAAGGCTCAGCTTGCCGTGCCGGAACCACACTAGGGCCTGAAGCAATCCTGCGGTGTTGCGGCCAGCTCACAATAAAGAGAGTTGAAGAAAGGAGCTCAGGGGCACTGTAATTCACAAACCTGCAGAGTTATAAATGACAGCTATCGTCCAAAAATATATTGAAGTAAGGCTGCCAAGAGGACTTGAAAGCGGGGCAGAATTGCAGGACACCGATTTCAGGAGGTAGACTGGAAATGCATGAAAAGCATAGGAAAAGAGGCAGAACGTCCACAATGATGCACTTGGCCAAAAAGGGCGTATGCCTTTTTTCCTGAATATATTCAGGAAAAAAGGCATACGCCCTTTTTGGCCAACCAAGCAAGCGTGCAAAGGAAATCTGCACTACAATGAAGTCTCACTGCCCCACGGGCAAAAGGGCCATCTGAAAAAAGTGTAAAATCCAGAAAGGCAGGACAGGCCATGGAGAACTGGGAGCCTTGTTATGCTGATGGGCGGGATGTAAATTGCCAACAGCCACTCTGGAGAAGTGTATGGTGTTTCCTGAAACATCTAAAAAACAAAGCAACAGAGCCTAGGGCACTTCCACTTATGCTCCTATAGCTTAGGGAAATTCAAATCAAAAAGTCACAGCCACCCCAAAGTTTGGGACGGCTCTGTTTACAAGAACCTCGTTTATGGTACAAGTTCAATATCACAGAAAGCGAAAAATGAATAAAGAATTTGTGGTACTTACGTACAATGCAACATCACTCAGCAATGAAATCTATGTCATCATGCCCGTAGCAGCATAATGAGTGGACTCAGGTACGATGATTCTCAGTGAAATATGCCACACAGATAAAGAAATATCATAAGGTATCACTAATACACGGAATGTAAACTTGGCTACCCAGGAACTGAATTACAAAACACAACAGGGTCTCAAATGTAGAAAACCAACTTATGCTTGCTTAAGGGAAAGGTGAGTTGGGGTGCTGCATAAAACCAGAGATTGAAATTAGCACAGATACCGTTCCATAAGCCAAATATGTAACAGACAAGAGCTACTCCTTGCTCAACGAAGTGGACTCAACACCCCTTATTAAACGCCTAAGAATATAACTGACTAGTAAGAATCTTAAAACCTATTGATTTATATGTCTCCGAAAAGGAATCAAGCATGTGTACAGCAGCATAAACGCAGCAGTGATAGGATTGGTGAGTTTCGGTGAGGAAATGCAGACCCTTTGAAGTCATATAGCATGGTACCCATTCCATGGGTCTCAACTCTCAAGCTTTAAGGGATTCTTCCTTCAGCTAAAACATGCATGTGGAACCCAGAGTATGATCCACCGTGTGATCGGGAAACGTGTTCAAATGTGTCTCAGTTTTCGTCCCCTGGTACTCGGGTGCAACATTCCAGACGCTTTACTAACACTCTCCCCACTTGGAGAGTCAGTGCCTTTAACGTCGTGTTTGGACCAGTTTGCAATTTCTGCGGAAAATGAACAGGAATAGGGAGAACCAATGAGAGACTAGCTGGAGGTGTCTGGACGGGCAAATTTAACTCTCATTTCCCACCAGGAAGAGGAATTAACCAAAGGCTCAGCTTGCCGTGCCGGAACCACACTAGGGCCTGAAGCAATCCTGCGGTGTTGCGGCCAGCTCACAAGAAAGCGAGTTGAACAAAGTAGCTCAGGGGCACTGTCATTCACAAACCTGCAGAGTTATAAATGACAGCTATCGTCCAAAAATATATTGAAGTAAGGCTGCCAAGAGCACTTGAAAGCGGGGCAGAATTGCAGGAAACCAATTTCAGGAGGTAGACTGGAATTGCATGAAAAGCATAGGAAAAGAGGCAGAACGTCCACAATGATGCACTTGGCCAAAAAGGGCGTATGCGTTTTTTCCTGAATATATTCAGGAAAAAACGCATACGCCCTTTTTGGCCAACCAAGCAAGCTTGCAAAGGAAATCTGCACTACAATGAAGTCTCACTGCCCCCCGGGCAAAAGGGCCATCTGAAAAAAGTGTAAAATCCAGAAAGGCAGGACAGGCCATGGAGAACTGGGAGCCTTGTTATGCTGATGGGCGGGATGTAAATTGCCAACAGCCACTCTGGAGAAGTGTATGGTGTTTCCTGAAACATCTAAAAAACAAAGCAACAGAGCCTAGGGCACTTCCACTTATGCTCCTATAGCTTAGGGAAATTCAAATCAAAAAGACACAGCCACCCCAAAGTTTGGGACGGCTCTGTTTACAAGAACCTCGTTTATGGTACAAGTTCAATATCACAGAAAGCGAAAAATGAATAAAGAATTTGTGGTACTTACGTACAATGCAATATCACTCAGCAATGAAATCTATGTCATCAGGCCCGTAGCAGCATAATGAGTGGACTCAGGTACGATGATTCTAAGAGAAATAAGTCACACAGAAAAAGAAATATCATAAGGTATCACTAATACACGGAATGTAAACTTGGCTACCCAGGAACTGAATTTCAAAACAGAACAGGGTCTCAAATGTAGAAAACCAACTTATGATTGCCTAAGGGAAAGGTGAGTTGGGGTGCTGCATAAAACCAGAGATTGAAATTAGCACAGATACCGTTCCATAAGCCAAATATGTAATAGACAAGAGCTACTCCTTGCTCAACGAAGTGGACTCAACACCCCTTATTAAACGCCTAAGAATATAACTGACTAGTAAGAATCTTAAAACCTATGGATTTATATGTCTCCGAAAAGGAATCAAGCATGTGTACAGCAGCATAAACACAGCAGTGATAGGATTCGTGAGTTTCGGTGAGGAAATGCAGACCCTTTGAAGTCATATTGTATGGTACCCATTCCATGGGTCTCAACTCTCCAGGTTTAAGGGATTCTTCCTTCAGCTAAAACATGCATGTGGAACCCAGAGTATGATCCACCGTGTGATCGGGAAACGTGTTCAAATGTGTCTCAGTTTTCGTCCCCTGGTACTCGGGTGCAACATTCCAGACGCTTTACTAACACTCTCCCCACTTGGAGAGTCAGTGCCTTTAACGTCGTGTTTGGACCAGTTTGCAATTTCTGCGGAAAATGAACAGGAATAGGGAGAACCAATGAGAGACTAGCTGGAGGTGTCTGGACGTGCAAATTTAACTCTCATTTCCCACCAGGAAGAGGAATTAACCAAAGGCTCACCTTTCCGTGCCAGAACCACACTAGGGCCTGAAGCAATCCTGCGGTGTTGCGGCCAGCTCACAAGAAAGCGAGTTGAACAAAGGAGCTAAGGGGCACTGTCATTCACAAACCTGCAGAGTTATAAATGACAGCTATCGTCCAAAAATATATTGAAGTAAGGCTGCCAAGAGCACTTGAAAGCGGGGCAGAATTGCAGGAAACCAATTTCAGGAGGTAGACTGGAACTGCATGAAAAGCATAGGAAAAGAGGCAGAACGTCCACAATGATGCACTTGGCCAAAAAGGGCGTATGCGTTTTTTCCTGAATATATTCAGGAAAAAACGCATACGCCCTTTTTGGCCAACCAAGCAAGCTTGCAAAGGAAATCTGCACTACAATGAAGTCTCACTGCCCCCCGGGCAAAAGGGCCATCTGAAAAAAGTGTAAAATCCAGAAAGGCAGGACAGGCCATGGAGAACTGGGAGCCTTGTTATGCTGATGGGCGGGATGTAAATTGCCAACAGCCACTCTGGAGAAGTGTATGGTGTTTCCTGAAACATGTAAAAAACAAAGCAACAGAGCCTAGGGCACTTCCACTTATGGTCCTATAGCTTAGGGAAATTCAAATCAAAAAGTCACAGCCACCCCAAAGTTTGGGACGGCTCTGTTTACAAGATCCTCGTTTATGGTACAAGTTCAATATCACAGAAAGCGAAAAATGAATAAAGAATTTGTGGTATTTACGTACAATGCAATATCACTCAGCAATGAAATCTATGTCAACAGGCCCGTAGCACCATAATGAGTGGATTCAGATACGATGATTCTAAGTGAAATAAGTCACACAGAAAAAGAAACATCATAAGATATCACTAATACACGGAATGTAAACTTGGCTACACAGGAACTGAATTACAAAACAGAACAGGGTCTGAAATGTAGAAAACCAACTTATGCTTGCTTAAGGGGAATGGTGAGATGGGGTGCTGCATAAAACCAGAGATTGAAATTAGCACAGATACCGTTCCATAAGCCAAATATGTAACAGACAAGAGCTACTCCTTGCTCAACGAAGTGGACTCAACACCCCATATGAAACACCTAAGAATATACCTGACTAGTAAGAATCTTAAAACCTATGGAATTACATGTCTCCAAAAGAGAATCAAGCGTGTGTACAGCAGCATAAACGCAGCAGTGATAGGATTGGTGAGGTTTGGTGAGCAAATGCAGACCCTTTGAAGTCATATTGTATGGTACCCATTCCATGGGTCTCAACTCTCCAGGTTTAAGGGATTCTTCCTTCAGCTAAAACATGCATGTGGAACCCAGAGTATGATCCACCGTGTGATCGGGAAACGTGTTCAAATATGTCTCAGTTTTCGTCCCCTGGTACTCGGGTGCAACATTCCAGACGCTTTACTAACACTCTCCCCACTTGGAGAGTCAGTGCCTTTAACGTCGTGTTTGGCCCAGTTTGCAATTTCTGCGGAAAATGAACAGGAATAGGGAGAACCAATGAGAGACTAGCTGGAGGTGTCTGGACGTGCAAATTTAACTCTCATTTCCCACCAGGAAGAGGAATTAACCAAAGGCTCAGCTTGCCGTGCCGGAACCACACTAGGGCCTGAAGCAATCCTGCGGTGTTGCGGCCAGCTCACAAGAAAGCGAGTTGAACAATGGAGCTCAGGGGCACTGTCATTCACAAACCTGAAGAGTTATAAATGACAGCTATCGTCCAAAAATATATTGAAGTAAGGCTGCCAAGAGGACTTGAAAGCGGGGCAGAATTGCAAGAAACCGATTTCAGGAGGTAGACTGGAATTGCATGAAAAGCATAGGAAAAGAGGCAGAACGTCCACAATGATGCACTTGGCCAAAAAGGGCGTATGCGTTTTTTCCTGAATATATTCAGGAAAAAACGCATATGCCCTTTTTGGCCAACCAAGCAAGCTTGCAAAGGAAATCTGCACTACAATGAAGTCTCACTGCCCCCCGGGCAAAAGGGCCCTCTGAAAAAAGTGTAAAATCCAGAAAGGCAGGACAGGCCATGGAGAACTGGGAGCCTTGTTATGCTGATGGGCGGGATGTAAATTGCCAACAGCCACTCTGAAGAAGTGTATGGTGTTTCCTGAAACATCTAAAAAACAAAGCAACAGAGCCTAGGGCACTTCCACTTATGCTCCTATAGCTTAGGGAAATTAAAATAAAAAAGACACAGCCACCCCAAAATTTGGGACGACTCTGTTTACAAGAACCTCGTTTATGGTACAAGTTCATTATCACAGAAAGCGAAAAATGAATAAAGAATTTGTGGTACTTCCGTACAATGCAATATCATTCAGCAATGAAATCTATGTCATCAGGCCCGTAGCAGCATAATGAGTGGATTCAGGTACGATGATTCTAAGTGAAATATGTCACACAGAAAAAGAAATATCATAAGGTATCACTAATACACGGAATGTAAACTTGGCTACACAGGAACTGAATTACGAAACAGAACAGGGTCTCAAATGTAGAAAACCAACTTATGCTTGCTTAAGGGCAAAGGTGAGTTGGGGTGCTGCATAAAACAAGAGATTGAAATTAGCACAGATACCGTTCCATAAGCCAAATATGTAATAGACAAGAGATACTCCTTGCTCAACGAAGTGGACTCAACACCCCATATTAAACGCCTAAGAATATACCTGACTAGTAAGAATCTTAAAACCTATGGATTTACATGTCTCCAAAAGAGAATCAAGCGTGTGTACAGCAGCATAAACGCAGCAGTGATAGGATTAGTGAGGTTCGGTGAGCAAATGCAGACCCTTTGAAGTCATATTGCATGGTACCCATTCCACGGGTCTCAACTCTCCAGGTTTAAGCGATTCTTCCTTCAGCTAAAACATGCATGTGGAACCCAGAGTATGATCCACCGTGTGATCGGGAAACGTGTTCAAATGTGTCTCAGTTTTCGTCCCCTGGTACTCGGGTGCAACATTCCAGACGCTTTACTAACACTCTCCCCACTTGGAGAGTCAGTGCCTTTAACGTCCTGTTTGACCCAGTTTGCAATTTCTGCGGGAAATGAACAGGAATAGGGAGAACCAATGAGAGACTAGCTGGAGGTGTCTGGACGTGCAAATTTAACTCTCATTTCCCACCAGGAAGAGGAATTAACCAAAGGCTCAGCTTGCCGTGCCGGAACCACACTAGGGCCTGAAGCAATCCTGCGGTGTTGCGGCCAGCTCACAATAAAGAGAGTTGAAGAACGGAGCTCAGGGGCACTGTCATTCACAAACCTGCAGAGTTAAAAATCACAGCTATCGTCCAAAAATATATTGAAGTAAGGCTGCCAAGAGGACTTGAAAGCGGGGCAGAATTGCAGGAAACCGATTTCAGGAGGTAGACTGGAATTGCATGAAAAGCATAGGAAAAGAGGCAGAACGTCCACAATGATGCACTTGGCCAAAAAGGGCGTATGCGTTTTTTCCTGAATATATTCAGGAAAAAACGCATACGCCCTTTTTGGCCAACCAAGCAAGCTTGCAAAGGAAATCTGCACTACAATGAAGTCTCACAGCCCACCGGGCAAAAGGGCCATCTGATAAAAGTGTAAAATCCAGAAAGGCAGGACAGGCCATGGAGAACTGGGAGCCTTGTTTTGCTGATGGGCGGGATGTAAATTGCCAACAGCCACTCTGGAGAAGTGTATGGTGTTTCCTGAAACATCTAAAAAACAAAGCAACAGAGCCTAGGGCACTTCCACTTATGCTCCTATAGCTTAGGGAAATTAAAATCAAAAAGACACAGCCACCCCAAAATTTGGGACGGCTCTGTTTACAAGAACCTCGTTTATGGTACAAGTTCAATATCACAGAAAGCGAAAAATGAATAAAGAATTTGTGGTACTTACGTACAATGCAATATCACTCAGCAATGAAATCTATGTCAACAGGCCCGTAGCAGCATAATGAGTGGACTCAGGTACGATGATTCTAAGTGAAATAAGTCACACAGAAAAAGAAACATCATAAGATATCACTAATACACGGAATGTAAACTTGGCTACCCAGGAACTGAATTACAAAACAGAACAGGGTCTCAAATGTAGAAAACCAACTTATGCTTGCTTAAGGGAAAGGTGAGTTGGGGTGCTGCATAAAACCAGAGATTGAAATTAGCACAGATACCGTTCCATAAGCCAAATATGTAATAGACAAGAGCTACTCCTTGCTCAACGAAGTGGACTCAACACCCCATATTAAACGCCTAAGAATATACCTGACTAGTAAGAATCTTAAAACCTATGGATTTACATGTCTCCGAAAGAGAATCAAGCGTGTGTACAGCAGCATAAACGCAGCAGTGATAGGATTGGTGAGTTTCGGTGAGGAAATGCAGACCCTTTGAAGTCATATTGCATGGTACCCATTCCATGGGTCTCAACTCTCCAGGTTTAAGGGATTCTTCCTTCAGCTAAAACATGCATATGGAACCCAGAGTATGATCCACCGTGTGATCGGGAAACGTGTTCAAATGTGTCTCAGTTTTCGTCCCCTGGTACTCGGGTGCAACATTCCAGACGCTTTACTAACACTCTCCCCACTTGGAGAGTCAGTGCCTTTAACGTCGTGTTTGGACCAGTTTGCAATTTCTGCGGAAAATGAACAGGAATAGGGAGAACCAATGAGAGACTAGCTGGAGGTGTCTGGACGTGCAAATTTAACTCTCATTTCCCACCAGGAAGAGGAATTAACCAAAGGCTCAGCTTGCCGTGCCGGAACCACACTAGGGCCTGAAGCAATCCTGCGGTGTTGCGGCCAGCTCACAAGAAAGCGAGTTGAACAAAGGAGCTCAGGGGCACTGTCATTCACAAACCTGCAGAGTTATAAATGACAGCTATCGTCCAAAAATATATTGAAGTAAGGCTGCCAACAGCACTTGAAAGCGGGGCAGAATTGCAGGACACCGATTTCAGGAGGTAGACTGGAATTGCATGAAAAGCATAGGAAAAGAGGCAGAACGTCCACAATGATGCACTTGGCCAAAAAGGGCGTATGCGTTTTTTCCTGAATATATTCAGGAAAAAACGCATACGCCCTTTTTGGCCAACCAAGCAAGCTTGCAAAGGAAATCTGCACTACAATGAAGTCTCACTGCCCCACGGGCAAAAGGGCCATCTGAAAAAAGTGTAAAATCCAGAAAGGCAGGACAGGCCATGGAGAACTGGGAGCCTTGTTATGCTGATGGGCGGGATGTAAATTGCCAACAGCCACTCTGGAGAAGTGTATGGTGTTTCCTGAAACATCTAAAAAACAAAGCAACAGAGCCTAGGGCACTTCCACTTATGCTCCTATAGCTTAGGGAAATTCAAATCAAAAAGTCACAGCCACCCCAAAGTTTGGGACCGCTCTGTTTACAAGATCCTCGTTTATGGTACAAGTTCAATATCACAGAAAGCGAAAAATGAATAAAGAATTTGTGGTATTTACGTACAATGCAATATCACTCAGCAATGAAATCTATGTCAACAGGCCCGTAGCAGCATAATGAGTGGACTCAGGTACGATGATTCTAAGTGAAATAAGTCACACAGAAAAAGAAACATCATAAGATATCACTAATACACGGAATGTAAACTTGGCTACCCAGGAACTGAATTACAAAACAGAACAGGGTCTCAAATGTAGAAAACCAACTTATGCTTGCTTAAGGGAAAGGTGAGTTGGGGTGCTGCATAAAACCAGAGATTGAAATTAGCACAGATACCGTTCCATAAGCCAAATATGTAACAGACAAGAGCTACTCCTTGCTCAACGAAGTGGACTCAACACCCCTTATTAAACGCCTAAGAATATAACTGACTAGTAAGAATCTTAAAACCTATGGATTTATATGTCTCCGAAAAGGAATCAAGCATGTGTACAGCAGCATAAACGCAGCACTGATAGGATTGGTGAGGTTCGGTGAGCAAATGCAGACCCTTGGAGTCATATAGCATGGTACCCATTCCATGGGTCTCAACTCTCCAGCTTTAAGGGATTCTTCCTTCAGCTAAAACATGCATGTGGAACCCAGAGTATGATCCACCGTGTGATCGGGAAATGTGTTCAAATATGTCTCAGTTTAAGTCCCCTGGTACTCGGGTGCAACATTCCAGACGCTTTACTAACAGTCTCCCCACTTGGAGTGTCAGTGCCTTTAACCTCCTGTTTGGCCCAGTTTGCAATTTCTGCGGGAAATGAACAGGAATAGGGAGAACCAATGAGAGACTAGCTGGAGGTGTCTGGACGGGCAAATTTAACTCTCATTTCCCACCAGGAAGAGGAATTAACCAAAGGCTCAGCTTGCCGTGCCGGAACCACACTAGGGCCTGAAGCAATCCTGCGGTGTTGCGGCCAGCTCACAATAAAGAGAGTTGAAGAAAGGAGCTCAGGGGCACTGTAATTCACAAACCTGCAGAGTTATAAATGACAGCTATCGTCCAAAAATATATTGAAGTAAGGCTGCCAAGAGGACTTGAAAGCGGGGCAGAATTGCAGGAAACCGATTTCAGGAGGTAGACTGGAAATGCATGAAAAGCATAGGAAAAGAGGCAGAACGTCCACAATGATGCACTTGGCCAAAAAGGGCGTATGCGTTTTTTCCTGAATATATTCAGGAAAAAACGCATACGCCCTTTTTGGCCAACCAAGCAAGCTTGCAAAGGAAATCTGCACTACAATGAAGTCTCACTGCCCCACGGGCAAAAGGGCCATCTGAAAAAAGTGTAAAATCCAGAAAGGCAGGACAGGCCATGGAAAACTGGGAGCCTTGTTATGCTGATGGGCGGGATGTAAATTGCCAACAGCCACTCTGAAGAAGTGTATGGTGTTTCCTGAAACATCTAAAAAACAAAGCAACAGAGCCTAGGGCACTTCCACTTATGCTCCTATAGCTTAGGGAAATTCAAATCAAAAAGTCACAGCCACCCCAAAGTTTGGGACGGCTCTGTTTACAAGAACCTCGTTTATGGTACAAGTTCAATATCACAGAAAGCGAAAAATGAATAAAGAATTTGTGGTACTTATGTACAATGCAATACCACTCAGCAATGAAATCTATGTCATCAGACCCGTAGCAGCATAATGAGTGGACTCAGGTACGATGATTCTAAGAGAAATAAGTCACACAGAAAAAGAAATATCATAAGGTATCACTAATACACAGAATGTAAACTTGGCTACCCAGGAACTGAATTACAAAACAGAACAGGGTCTCAAATGTAGAAAACCAACTTATGCTTGCTTAAGGGGAAAGGTGAGTTGGGGTGCTGCATAAAACCAGAGATTGAAATTAGCACAGATACCATTCCATAAGCCAAATATGTAATAGACAAGAGCTACTCCTTCCTCAACGAAGTGGACTCAACACCCCATATTAAACGCCTAAGAATATACCTGACTAGTAAGAATCTTAAAACCTATGGATTTACATGTCTCCGAAAGAGAATCAAGCGTGTGTACAGCAGCATAAACGCAGCAGTGATAGGATTGGTGAGTTTCGGTGAGGAAATGCAGACCCTTTGAAGTCATATTGCATGGTACCCATTCCATGGGTCTCAACTCTCCAGGTTTAAGGGATTCTTCCTTAAGCTAAAACATGCATATGGAACCCAGAGTATGATCCACCGTGTGATCGGGAAACGTGTTCAAATGTGTCTCAGTTTTCGTCCCCTGGTACTCGGGTGCAACATTCCAGACGCTTTACTAACACTCTCCCCACTTGGAGAGTCAGTGCCTTTAACGTCGTGTTTGGACCAGTTTGCAATTTCTGCGGAAAATGAACAGGAATAGGGAGAACCAATGAGAGACTAGCTGGAGGTGTCTGGACGTGCAAATTTAACTCTCATTTCCCACCAGGAAGAGGAATTAACCAAAGGCTCAGCTTGCCGTGCCGGAACCACACTAGGGCCTGAAGCAATCCTGCGGTGTTGCGGCCAGCTCACAAGAAAGCGAGTTGAACAAAGGAGCTCAGGGGCACTGTCATTCACAAACCTGCAGAGTTATAAATGACAGCTATCGTCCAAAAATATATTGAAGTAAGGCTGCCAACAGCACTTGAAAGCGGGGCAGAATTGCAGGACACCGATTTCAGGAGGTAGACTGGAATTGCATGAAAAGCATAGGAAAAGAGGCAGAACGTCCACAATGATGCACTTGGCCAAAAAGGGCGTATGCGTTTTTTCCTGAATATATTCAGGAAAAAACGCATACGCCCTTTTTGGCCAACCAAGCAAGCGTGCAAAGAAAATCTGCACTACAATGAAGTCTCACTGCCCCACGGGCAAAAGGGCCATCTGAAAAAAGTGTAAAATCCAGAAAGGCAGGACAGGCCATGGAGAACTGGGAGCCTTGTTATGCTGATGGGCGGGATGTAAATTGCCAACAGCCACTCTGGAGAAGTGTATGGTGTTTCCTGAAACATCTAAAAAACAAAGCAACAGAGCCTAGGGCACTTCCACTTATGCTCCTATAGCTTAGGGAAATTCAAATCAAAAAGTCACAGCCACCCCAAAGTTTGGGACGGCTCTGTTTACAAGATCCTCGTTTATGGTACAAGTTCAATATCACAGAAAGCGAAAAATGAATAAAGAATTTGTGGTATTTACATACAATGCAATATCACTCAGCAATGAAATCTATGTCAACAGGCCCGTAGCAGCATAATGAGTGGACTCAGGTACGATGATTCTAAGTGAAATAAGTCACACAGAAAAAGAAACATCATAAGATATCACTAATACACGGAATGTAAACTTGGCTACCCAGGAACTGAATTACAAAACAGAACAGGGTCTCAAATGTAGAAAACCAACTTATGCTTGCTTAAGGGAAAGGTGAGTTGGGGTGCTGCATAAAACCAGAGATTGAAATTAGCACAGATACCGTTCCATAAGCCAAATATGTAATAGACAAGAGCTACTCCTTGCTCAACGAAGTGGACTCAACACCCCATATTAAACGCCTAAGAATATACCTGACTAGTAAGAATCTTAAAACCTATGGATTTACATGTCTCCGAAAGAGAATCAAGCGTGTGTACAGCAGCATAAACGCAGCAGTGATAGGATTGGTGAGTTTCGGTGAGGAAATGCAGACCCTTTGAAGTCATATTGCATGGTACCCATTCCATGGGTCTCAACTCTCCAGGTTTAAGGGATTCTTCCTTCAGCTAAAACATGCATATGGAACCCAGAGTATGATCCACCGTGTGATCGGGAAACGTGTTCAAATGTGTCTCAGTTTTCGTCCCCTGGTACTCGGGTGCAACATTCCAGACGCTTTACTAACACTCTCCCCACTTGGAGAGTCAGTGCCTTTAACGTCGTGTTTGGACCAGTTTGCAATTTCTGCGGAAAATGAACAGGAATAGGGAGAACCAATGAGAGACTAGCTGGAGGTGTCTGGACGTGCAAATTTAACTCTCATTTCCCACCAGGAAGAGGAATTAACCAAAGGCTCAGCTTGCCGTGCCGGAACCACACTAGGGCCTGAAGCAATCCTGCGGTGTTGCGGCCAGCTCACAAGAAAGCGAGTTGAACAAAGGAGCTCAGGGGCACTGTCATTCACAAACCTGCAGAGTTATAAATGACAGCTATCGTCCAAAAATATATTGAAGTAAGGCTGCCAACAGCACTTGAAAGCGGGGCAGAATTGCAGGACACCGATTTCAGGAGGTAGACTGGAATTGCATGAAAAGCATAGGAAAAGAGGCAGAACGTCCACAATGATGCACTTGGCCAAAAAGGGCGTATGCGTTTTTTCCTGAATATATTCAGGAAAAAACGCATACGTCCTTTTTGGCCAACCAAGCAAGCTTGCAAAGGAAATCTGCACTACAATGAAGTCTCACTGCCCCACGGGCAAAAGGGCCATCTGAAAAAAGTGTAAAATCCAGAAAGGCAGGACAGGCCATGGAGAACTGGGAGCCTTGTTATGCTGATGGGCGGGATGTAAATTGCCAACAGCCACTCTGGAGAAGTGTATGGTGTTTCCTGAAACATCTAAAAAACAAAGCAACAGAGCCTAGGGCACTTCCACTTATGCTCCTATAGCTTAGGGAAATTCAAATCAAAAAGTCACAGCCACCCCAAAGTTTGGGACGGCTCTGTTTACAAGAACCTCGTTTATGGTACAAGTTCAATATCAGAGAAAACGAAAAATGAATAAAGAATTTGTGGTACTTACGTACAATGCAACATCACTCAGCAATGAAATCTATGTCATCATGCCCGTAGCAGCATAATGAGTGGACTCAGGTACGATGATTCTCAGTGAAATATGTCACACAGATAAAGAAATATCATAAGGTATCACTAATACACGGAATGTAAACTTGGCTACCCAGGAACTGAATTACAAAACACAACAGGGTCTCAAATTTAGAAAACCAACTTATGCTTGCTTAAGGGAAAGGTGAGTTGGGGTGCTGCATAAAACCAGAGATTGAAATTAGCACAGATACCGTTCCATAAGCCAAATATGTAACAGACAAGAGCTACTCCTTGCTCAACGAAGTGGACTCAACACCCCTTATTAAACGCCTAAGAATATAACTGACTAGTAAGAATCTTAAAACCTATTGATTTATATGTCTCCGAAAAGGAATCAAGCATGTGTACAGCAGCATAAACGCAGCAGTGATAGGATTGGTGAGTTTCGGTGAGGAAATGCAGACCCTTTGAAGTCATATAGCATGGTACCCATTCCATGGGTCTCAACTCTCAAGCTTTAAGGGATTCTTCCTTCAGCTAAAACATGCATGTGGAACCCAGAGTATGATCCACCGTGTGATCGGGAAACGTGTTCAAATGTGTCTCAGTTTTCGTCCCCTGGTACTCGGGTGCAACATTCCAGACGCTTTACTAACACTCTCCCCACTTGGAGAGTCAGTGCCTTTAACGTCGTGTTTGGACCAGTTTGCAATTTCTGCGGAAAATGAACAGGAATAGGGAGAACCAATGAGAGACTAGCTGGAGGTGTCTGGACGGGCAAATTTAACTCTCATTTCCCACCAGGAAGAGGAATTAACCAAAGGCTCAGCTTGCCGTGCCGGAACCACACTAGGGCCTGAAGCAATCCTGCGGTGTTGCGGCCAGCTCACAAGAAAGCGAGTTGAACAAAGTAGCTCAGGGGCACTGTCATTCACAAACCTGCAGAGTTATAAATGACAGCTATCGTCCAAAAATATATTGAAGTAAGGCTGCCAAGAGCACTTGAAAGCGGGGCAGAATTGCAGGAAACCAATTTCAGGAGGTAGACTGGAATTGCATGAAAAGCATAGGAAAAGAGGCAGAACGTCCACAATGATGCACTTGGCCAAAAAGGGCGTATGCGTTTTTTCCTGAATATATTCAGGAAAAAACGCATACGCCCTTTTTGGCCAACCAAGCAAGCTTGCAAAGGAAATCTGCACTACAATGAAGTCTCACTGCCCCCCGGGCAAAAGGGCCATCTGAAAAAAGTGTAAAATCCAGAAAGGCAGGACAGGCCATGGAGAACTGGGAGCCTTGTTATGCTGATGGGCGGGATGTAAATTGCCAACAGCCACTCTGGAGAAGTGTATGGTGTTTCCTGAAACATCTAAAAAACAAAGCAACAGAGCCTAGGGCACTTCCACTTATGCTCCTATAGCTTAGGGAAATTCAAATCAAAAAGACACAGCCACCCCAAAGTTTGGGACGGCTCTGTTTACAAGAACCTCGTTTATGGTACAAGTTCAATATCACAGAAAGCGAAAAATGAATAAAGAATTTGTGGTACTTACGTACAATGCAATATCACTCAGCAATGAAATCTATGTCATCAGGCCCGTAGCAGCATAATGAGTGGACTCAGGTACGATGATTTTAAGAGAAATAAGTCACACAGAAAAAGAAATATCATAAGGTATCACTAATACACGGAATGTAAACTTGGCTACCCAGGAACTGAATTTCAAAACAGAACAGGGTCTCAAATGTAGAAAACCAACTTATGATTGCCTAAGGGAAAGGTGAGTTGGGGTGCTGCATAAAACCAGAGATTGAAATTAGCACAGATACCGTTCCATAAGCCAAATATGTAATAGACAAGAGCTACTCCTTGCTCAACGAAGTGGACTCAACACCCCTTATTAAACGCCTAAGAATATAACTGACTAGTAAGAATCTTAAAACCTATGGATTTATATGTCTCCGAAAAGGAATCAAGCATGTGTACAGCAGCATAAACGCAGCAGTGATAGGATTCATGAGTTTCGGTGAGGAAATGCAGACCCTTTGAAGTCATATTGTATGGTACCCATTCCATGGGTCTCAACTCTCCAGGTTTAAGGGATTCTTCCTTCAGCTAAAACATGCATGTGGAACCCAGAGTATGATCCACCGTGTGATCGGGAAACGTGTTCAAATGTGTCTCAGTTTTCGTCCCCTGGTACTCGGGTGCAACATTCCAGACGCTTTACCAGCACTCTCCCCACTAGGAGAGTCAGTGCCTTTAACGTCGTGTTTGGACCAGTTTGCAATTTCTGCGGAAAATGAACAGGAATAGGGAGAACCAATGAGAGACTAGCTGGAGGTGTCTGGACGTGCAAATTTAACTCTCATTTCCCACCAGGAAGAGGAATTAACCAAAGGCTCACCTTGCCGTGCCGGAACCACACTAGGGCCTGAAGCAATCCTGCGGTGTTGCGGCCAGCTCACAAGAAAGCGAGTTGAACAAAGGAGCTAAGGGGCACTGTCATTCACAAACCTGCAGAGTTATAAATGACAGCTATCGTCCAAAAATATATTGAAGTAAGGCTGCCAAGAGCACTTGAAAGCGGGGCAGAATTGCAGGAAACCAATTTCAGGAGGTAGACTGGAACTGCATGAAAAGCATAGGAAAAGAGGCAGAACGTCCACAATGATGCACTTGGCCAAAAAGGGCTTATGCGTTTTTTCCTGAATATATTCAGGAAAAAACGAATACGCCCTTTTTGGCCAACCAAGCAAGCTTGCAAAGGAAATCTGCACTACAATGAAGTCTCACTGCCCCCCGGGCAAAAGGGCCATCTGAAAAAAGTGTAAAATCCAGAAAGGCAGGACAGGCCATGGAGAACTGGGAGCCTTGTTATGCTGATGGGCGGGATGTAAATTGCCAACAGCCACTCTGGAGAAGTGTATGGTGTTTCCTGAAACATGTAAAAAACAAAGCAACAGAGCCTAGGGCACTTCCACTTATGGTCCTATAGTAGGGAAATTCAAATCAAAAAGTCACAGCCACCCCAAAGTTTGGGACGGCTCTGTTTACAAGATCCTCGTTTATGGTACAAGTTCAATATCACAGAAAGCGAAAAATGAATAAAGAATTTGTGGTATTTACGTACAATGCAATATCACTCAGCAATGAAATCTATGTCAACAGGCCCGTAGCACCATAATGAGTGGATTCAGATACGATGATTCTAAGTGAAATAAGTCACACAGAAAAAGAAACATCATAAGATATCACTAATACACGGAATGTAAACTTGGCTACACAGGAACTGAATTACAAAACAGAACAGGGTCTGAAATGTAGAAAACCAACTTATGCTTGCTTAAGGGGAATGGTGAGATGGGGTGCTGCATAAAACCAGAGATTGAAATTAGCACAGATACCGTTCCATAAGCCAAATATGTAACAGACAAGAGCTACTCCTTGCTCAACGAAGTGGACTCAACACCCCATATGAAACACCTAAGAATATACCTGACTAGTAAGAATCTTAAAACCTATGGAATTACATGTCTCCAAAAGAGAATCAAGCGTGTGTACAGCAGCATAAACGCAGCAGTGATAGGATTGGTGAGGTTTGGTGAGCAAATGCAGACCCTTTGAAGTCATATTGTATGGTACCCATTCCATGGGTCTCAACTCTCCAGGTTTAAGGGATTCTTCCTTCAGCTAAAACATGCATGTGGAACCCAGAGTATGATCCACCGTGTGATCGGGAAACGTGTTCAAATATGTCTCAGTTTTCGTCCCCTGGTACTTGGGTGCAACATTCCAGACGCTTTACTAACACTCTCCCCACTTGGAGAGTCAGTGCCTTTAACGTCGTGTTTGGCCCAGTTTGCAATTTCTGCGGAAAATGAACAGGAATAGGGAGAACCAATGAGAGACTAGCTGGAGGTGTCTGGACGGGCAAATTTAACTCTCATTTCCCACCAGGAAGAGGAATTAACCAAAGGCTCAGCTTGCCGTGCCAGAACCACACTAGGGCCTGAAGCAATCCTGCGGTGTTGCGGCCAGCTCACAAGAAAGCGAGTTGAACAATGGAGCTCAGGGGCACTGTCATTCACAAACCTGAAGAGTTATAAATGACAGCTATCGTCCAAAAATATATTGAAGTAAGGCTGCCAAGAGGACTTGAAAGCGGGGCAGAATTGCAAGAAACCGATTTCAGGAGGTAGACTGGAATTGCATGAAAAGCATAGGAAAAGAGGCAGAACGTCCACAATGATGCACTTGGCCAAAAAGGGCGTATGCGTTTTTTCCTGAATATATTCAGGAAAAAACGCATACGCCCTTTTTGGCCAACCAAGCAAGCTTGCAAAGGAAATCTGCACTACAATGAAGTCTCACTGCCCCCCGGGCAAAAGGGCCATCTGAAAAAAGTGTAAAATCCAGAAAGGCAGGACAGGCCATGGAGAACTGGGAGCCTTGTTATGCTGATGGGCGGGATGTAAATTGCCAACAGCCACTCTGGAGAAGTGTATGGTGTTTCCTGAAACATCTAAAAAACAAAGCAACAGAGCCTAGGGCACTTCCACTTATGCTCCTATAGCTTAGGGAAGTTAAAATAAAAAAGACACAGCCACCCCAAAATTTGGGACGACTCTGTTTACAAGAACCTCGTTTATGGTACAAGTTCATTATCACAGAAAGCGAAAAATGAATAAAGAATTTGTGGTACTTGCGGACAATGCAATATCATTCAGCAATGAAATCTATGTCATCAGGCCCGTAGCAGCATAATGAGTGGATTCAGGTACGATGATTCTAAGTGAAATATGTCACACAGAAAAAGAAATATCATAAGGTATCACTAATACACGGAATGTAAACTTGGCTACACAGGAACTGAATTACGAAACAGAACAGGGTCTCAAATGTAGAAAACCAACTTATGCTTGCTTAAGGGCAAAGGTGAGTTGGGGTGCTGCATAAAACAGGAGATTGAAATTAGCACAGATACCGTTCCATAAGCCAAATATGTAATAGACAAGAGATACTCCTTGCTCAACGAAGTGGACTCAACACCCCATATTAAACGCCTAAGAATATACCTGACTACTAAGAATCTTAAAACCTATGGATTTACATGTCTCCAAAAGAGAATCAAGCGTGTGTACAGCAGCATAAACGCAGCAGTGATAGGATTAGTGAGGTTCGGTGAGCAAATGCAGACCCTTTGAAGTCATATTGCATGGTACCCATTCCATGGGTCTCAACTCTCCAGGTTTAAGCGATTCTTCCTTCAGCTAAAACATGCATGTGGAACCCAGAGTATGATCCACCATGTGATCGGGAAACGTGTTCAAATGTGTCTCAGTTTTCGTCCCCTGGTACTCGGGTGCAACATTCCAGACGCTTTACTAACACTCTCCCCACTTGGAGAGTCAGTGCCTTTAATGTCCTGTTTGACCCAGTTTGCAATTTCTGCGGGAAATGAACAGGAATAGGGAGAACCAATGAGAGACTAGCTGGAGGTGTCTGGACGTGCAAATTTAACTCTCATTTCCCACCAGGAAGAGGAATTAACCAAAGGCTCAGCTTGCCGTGCCAGAACCACACTAGGGCCTGAAGCAATCCTGCGGTGTTGCGGCCAGCTCACAATAAAGAGAGTTGAAGAAAGGAGCTCAGGGGCACTGTCATTCACAAACCTGCAGAGTTAAAAATCACAGCTATCGTCCAAAAATATATTGAAGTAAGGCTGCCAAGAGCACTTGAAAGCGGGGCAGAATTGCAGGAAACCGATTTCAGGAGGTAGACTGGAATTGCATGAAAAGCATAGGAAAAGAGGCAGAACGTCCACAATGATGCACTTGGCCAAAAAGGGCGTATGCGTTTCTTCCTGAATATATTCAGGAAAAAACGCATACGCCCTTTTTGGCCAACCAAGCAAGCTTGCAAAGGAAATCTGCACTACAATGAAGTCTCACTGCCCCACTGGCAAAAGGGCCATCTGAAAAAAGTGTAAAATCCAGAAAGGCAGGACAGGCCATGGAGAACTGGGAGCCTTGTTATGCTGATGGGCGGGATGTAAATTGCCAACAGCCACTCTGGAGAACTGTATGGTGTTTCCTGAAACATCTAAAAAACAAAGCAACAGAGCCTAGGGCACTTCCACTTATGCTCCTATAGCTTAGGGAAATTAAAATCAAAAAGACACAGCCACCCCAAAATTTGGGACGGCTCTGTTTACAAGAACCTCGTTTATGATACAAGTTCATTATCACAGAAAGCGAAAAATGAATAAAGAATTTGTGGTACTTACGTACAATGCAATATCACTCAGCAATGAAATCTATGTCATCAGGCCCGTAGCAGCATAATGATTGGATTCAGTTACGATGATTCTAAGTGAAATATGTCACACAGAAAAAGAAATATCATAAGGTATCACTAATACACGGAATGTAAACTTGGCTACCCAGGAACTGAATTACGAAACAGAACAGGGTCTCAAATGTAGAAAACCAACTTATGCTTGCTTAAGGGAAAGGTGAGTTCGGGTGCTGCATAAAACCAGAGATTGAAATTAGCACAGATACCATTCAATAAGCCAAATATGTAATAGACAAGAGCTACTCCTTCCTCAACGAAGTGGACTCAACACCCCTTATTAAACGCCTAAGAATATACCTGACTAGTAAGAATCTTAAAACCTATGGATTTACATGTCTTCGAAAAGTTATCAAGCGTGTGTACAGCAGCATAAACGCAGCAGTGATAGGATTGGTGAGTTTCGGTGAGCAAATGCAGACCCTTTGAAGTCATATTGCATGGTACCCATTTCATGGGTCACAACTCTCCAGGTTTAAGGGATTCCTCCTTCAGCTAAAACATGCATGTGGAACCCAGAGTATGATCCACCGTGTGATCGGGAAACGTGTTCAAATGTGTCTCAGTTTTCGTCCCCTGGTACTCGGGTGCAACATTCCAGACGCTTTACTAACACTCTCCCCACTTGGAGAGTCAGTGCCTTTAACCTCCTGTTTGGCCCAGTTTGCAATTTCTGCGGGAAATGAACAGGAATAGGGAGAACCAATGAGAGACTAGCTGGAGGTGTCTGGACGGGCAAATTTAACTCTCATTTCCCACCAGGAAGAGGAATTAACCAAAGGGTCAGCTTGCCGTGCCGGAACCACACTAGGGCCTGAAGCAATCCTGCGGTGTTGCGGCCAGCTCACAATAAAGAGAGTTGAAGAAAGGATCTCAGGGGCCCTGTCATTCACAAACATGCAGAGTTATAAATGACAGCTATCGTCCAAAAATATATTGAAGTAAGGCTGCCAAGAGGACTTGAAAGCGGGGCAGAATTGCAGGAAACCGATTTCAGGAGGTAGACTGGAATTGCATGAAAAGCATAGGAAAAGAGGCAGAACGTCCACAATGATGCACTTGGCCAAAAAGGGCGTATGCGTTTTTTCCTGAATATATTCAGGAAAAAACGCATACGCCCTTTTTGGCCAACCAAGCAAGCTTGCAAAGGAAATCTGCACTACAATGAAGTCTCATTGCCCCACTGGCAAAAGGGCCATCTGAAAAAAGTGTAAAATCCAGAAAGGCAGGACAGGCCATGGAGAACTGGGAGCCTTGTTATGCTGATGGGCGGGATGTAAATTACCAACAGCCACTCTGGAGAAGTGTATGGTGTTTCCTGAAACATCTAAAAAACAAAGCAACAGAGCCTAGGGCACTTCCACTTATGGTCCTATAGCTTAGGGAAATTCAAATCAAAAAGACACAGCCACCCCAAAATTTGGGACGGCTCTGTTTACAAGAACCTCGTTTATGGTACAAGTTCATTATCACAGAAAGCGAAAAATGAATAAAGAATTTGTGGTACTTACGTACAATGCAATATCACTCAGCAATGAAATCTATGTCATCAGTCCCGTAGCAGCATATTGAGAGGATTCAGGTACGATGATTCTAAGTGAAATAAGTCACACAGAAAATGAAATATCATAAGGTATCACTAATACACGGAATGTAAACTTGGCTACACAGGAACTGAATTACAAAACAGAACAGGGTCTCAAATGTAGAAAACCAACTTATGCTTGCTTAAGGGAAAGGTGCGTTGGGGTGCTGCATAAAACCAGAGATTGAAATTAGCACAGATACCGTTCCATAAGCCAAATATGTAATAGAAAAGAGCTACTCCTTGCTCAACGAAGTGGACTCAACACCCCATATTAAACGCCTAAGAATATACCTGACTAGTAAGAATCTTAAAACCTATGGATTTACATGTCTCCGAAAAGTTATCAAGCGTGTGTACAGCAGCATAAACGCAGCAGTGATAGGATTAGTGAGGTTCGGTGAGCAAATGCAGACCCTTTGAAGTCATATTGCATGGTACCCATTTCATGGGTCACAACTCTCCAGGTTTAAGGGATTCCTCCTTCAGCTAAAACATGCATGTGGAACCCAGAGTATGATCCACCGTGTGATCGGGAAACGTGTTCAAATGTGTCTCAGTTTTCGTCCCCTGGTACTCGGGTGCAACATTCCAGACGCTTTACTAACACTCTCCCCACTTGGAGAGTCAGTGCCTTTAACCTCCTGTTTGGCCCAGTTTGCAATTTCTGCGGGAAATGAACAGGAATAGGGAGAACCAATGAGAGACTAGCTGGAGGTGTCTGGACGGGCAAATTTAACTCTCATTTCCCACCAGGAAGAGAAATTAACCAAAGGCTCAGCTTGCCGTGCCGGAACCACACTAGGGCCTGAAGCAATCTTGCGGTGTTGCGGCCAGCTCACAATAAAGAGAGTTGAAGAAAGGATCTCAGGGGCACTGTCATTCACAAACATGCAGAGTTATAAATGACAGCTATCGTCCAAAAATATATTGAAGTAAAGCTGCCAAGAGCACTTGTAAGCGGGGCAGAATTGCAGGAAACCGATTTCAGGAGGTAGACTGGAATTGCATGAAAAGCATAGGAAAAGAGGCAGAACGTCCACAATGATGCACTTGGCCAAAAAGGGCGTATGCGTTTTTTCCTGAATATATTCAGGAAAAAACGCATACGCCCTTTTTGGCCAACCAAGCAAGCTTGCTAAGAAATCTGCACTACAATGAAGTCTCACTGCCCCACTGGCAAAAGGGTCATCTGAAAAAAGTGTAAAATCCAGAAAGGCAGGACAGGCCATGGAGAACTGGGAGCCTTGTTATGCTGATGGGCGGGATGTAAATTGCCAACAGCCACTCTGGAGAAGTGTATGGTGTTTCCTGAAACATCTAAAAAACAAAGCAACAGAGCCTAGGGCACTTCCACTTATGCTCCTATAGCTTAGGGAAATTCAAATCAAAAAGACACAGCCACCCCAAAGTTTGGGACGGCTCTGTTTACAAGATCCTCGTTTATGGTACAAGTTCAATATCACAGAAAGCGAAAAATGAATAAAGAATTTGTGGTATTTACGTACAATGCAATACAACTCAGCAATGAAATCTATGTCATCAGGCCCGTAGTACCATAATGAGTGGATTCAGATTAGATGATTCTAAGAGAAATAAGTCACACAGAAAAAGAAACATCATAAGATATCACTAATACACGGAATGTAAACTTGGCTACCCAGGAACTGAATTACGAAACAGAACAGGGTCTCAAATGTAGAAAACCAACTTATGTTGCTTAAGGGCAAAGGTGAGTTGGGGTGCTGCATAAAACAAGAGATTGAAATTAGCACAGATACCGTTCCATAAGCCAAATATGTAATAGACAAGAGATACTCCTTGCTCAACGAAGTGGACTCAACACCCCATATTAAACGCCTAAGAATATACCTGACTAGTAAGAATCTTAAAACCTATGGATTTACATGTCTCCAAAAGAGAATCAAGCGTGTGTACAGCAGCATAAACGCAGCAGTGATAGGATTAGTGAGGTTCGGTGAGCAAATGCAGACCCTTTGAAGTCATATTGCATGGTACCCATTCCACGGGTCTCAACTCTCCAGGTTTAAGCGATTCTTCCTTCAGCTAAAACATGCATGTGGAACCCAGAGTATGATCCACCGTGTGATCGGGAAACGTGTTCAAATGTGTCTCAGTTTTCGTCCCCTGGTACTCGGGTGCAACATTCCAGACGCTTTACTAACACTCTCCCCACTTGGAGAGTCAGTGCCTTTAACGTCCTGTTTGACCCAGTTTGCAATTTCTGCGGGAAATGAACAGGAATAGGGAGAACCAATGAGAGACTAGCTGGAGGTGTCTGGACGTGCAAATTTAACTCTCATTTCCCACCAGGAAGAGGAATTAACCAAAGGCTCAGCTTGCCGTGCCGGAACCACACTAGGGCCTGAAGCAATCCTGCGGTGTTGCGGCCAGCTCACAATAAAGAGAGTTGAAGAACGGAGCTCAGGGGCACTGTCATTCACAAACATGCAGAGTTAAAAATCACAGCTATCGTCCAAAAATATATTGAAGTAAGGCTGCCAAGAGGACTTGAAAGCGGGGCAGAATTGCAGGAAACCGATTTCAGGAGGTAGACTGGAATTGCATGAAAAGCATAGGAAAAGAGGCAGAACGTCCACAATGATGCACTTGGCCAAAAAGGGCGTATGCGTTTTTTCCTGAATATATTCAGGAAAAAACGCATACGCCCTTTTTGGCCAACCAAGCAAGCTTGCAAAGGAAATCTGCACTACAATGAAGTCTCACAGCCCACCGGGCAAAAGGGCCATCTGATAAAAGTGTAAAATCCAGAAAGGCAGGACAGGCCATGGAGAACTGGGAGCCTTGTTTTGCTGATGGGCGGGATGTAAATTGCCAACAGCCACTCTGGAGAAGTGTATGGTGTTTCCTGAAACATCTAAAAAACAAAGCAACAGAGCCTAGGGCACTTCCACTTATGCTCCTATAGCTTAGGGAAATTAAAATCAAAAAGACACAGCCACCCCAAAATTTGGGATGGCTCTGTTTAAAAGCACCTCGTTTACGTTACAAGTGCAATATCACAGAAAGCGAAAAATGAATAAAGAATCTGTGGTACTTACGTACAATGCAACATCACTCAGCAATGAAATCTATGTCATCATGCCCGTAGCAGCACAATGAGTGGATTCAGGTACGATGATTCTAAGTGAAATAAGTCACACAGAAAAAGAAACATCATAAGATATCACTAATACACGGAATGTAAACTTGGCTACACAGGAACTGAATTACAAAACAGAACAGGTCTCAAATGTAGAAAACCAACTTATGCTTGCTTAAGGGGAAAGGTGAGTTGGGGTGCTGCATAAAACCAGAGATTGAAATTAGCACAGATACCGTTCCATAAGCCAAATATGTAATAGACAAGAGCTACTCCTTGCTCAACGAAGTGGACTCAACACCCCATATTAAACGCCTAAGCATATAGCTGACTAGTAAGAATCTTGAAACCTATGGATTTATATGTCTCTGAAAAGGAATCAAGCGTGTGTACAGCAGCATAAACGCAGCAGTGATAGCATTGGTGAGGTTCGGTGAGCAAATGCAGACCCTTTGAAGTCATATTGCATGGTACCCATTCCATGGGTCTCAACTCTCCAGGTTTAAGGGATTCTTCCTTCAGCTAAAACATGTATGTGGAACCCAGAGTATGATCCACCGGGTGATCGGGAAACGTGTTCAAATGTGTCTCAGTTTTCGTCCCCTGGTACTCGGGTGCAACATTCCAGACGCTTTACTAACACTCTCCCCACTTAGAGAGTCAGTGCCTTTAACCTCCTGTTTGGCCCAGTTGACAATTTCTGCGTAAGATGAACAGGAATAGGGAGAACCAATGAGAGACTAGCTGGAGGTGTCTGGACGTGCAAATTTAACTCTCATTTCCCACCAGGAAGAGGAATTAACCAAAGGCTCAGCTTGCCATGCCGGAAACACACGAGGGCCTGTAGCAATCTTGCGGTGTTGCGGTTAGCTCACAAAAAAGCGAGTTGAAGAAAGGAGCTCAGCGGCACTGTCATTCACAAACCTGCAGAGTTATAAATGACAGCTATCGTCCAAAAATATATTGAAGTAAGTTTGCCAAGAGGACTTGAAAGCGGGGCAGAATTGCAGGAAACCGATTTCAGGAGGTAGACTGGAATTGCATGAAAAGCATAGGTAAAGAGGCAGAACGTCCACAATGATGCACTTGGCCAAAAAGGGCGTATGCGTTTTTTCCTGAATATATTCAGGAAAAAACGCATACACCCTTTTTGGCCAACCAAGCAAGCTTGCAAAGGAAATCTGTACTACAATGAAGTCTCACTGCCCCACGGGCAAAAGGGCCATCTGAAAAAAGTGTAAAATCCAGAAAGGCAGGACAGACCATGGAGAACTGGGAGCCTTGTTTTGCTGATGGGAGGGATGTAAATTGCCAACAGCCACACTGGAGAAGTGTATGGTGTTTTCTGAAAGATCTAAAAAACAAAGCAACAGAGCCTAGGGCACTTCCACTTATGGTCCTATAGCTTAGGGAAATTAAAATCAAAAAGACACAGCCACCCAAAAGTTTGGGACGGCTCTGTTTACAAGAACCTCGTTTATGGTACTAGTTGATTATCACAGAAAGAGAAAAATGAATAAAGAATTTGTGGTACTTACGTACAATGCAATATCACTCAGCAATGAAATCTATGTCATCAGGCCCGTAGCACCATAATGAGTGGATTCAGATACAATGATTCTAAGTGAAATAAGTCACACAGAAAAAGAAACATCATAAGATATCACTAATACACGGAATGTAAACTTGGCTACACAGGAACTGAATTACAAAACAGAACAGGTCTCAAATGTAGAAAACCAGCTTATGCTTGCTTAAGGGGAAAGGTGAGTTGGGTTGCTGCATAAAACAAGAGATTGAAATTAGCACAGATACCGTTCCATAAGCCAAATATGTAATAGACAAGAGCTACTCCTTGCTCAACGAAGTGGACTCAACACCCCATATTAAACGCCTAAAAATATACCTGAATAGTAAGAATCTTAAAACCTATGGATTTATATGTCTCCGAAAAGGAATCAAGCGTGTGTACAGCAGCATAAACGCAGCAGTGATAGGATTGGTGAGTTTTGGTGAGCAAATGCAGACCCTTTGAAGTCATATTGCATGGTACCCATTCCATGGGTCACAACTCTCCAGGTTTAAGGGATTCCTCCTTCAGCTAAAACATGCATGTGGAACCCAGAGTATGATCCACCGTGTGATCGGGAAACGTGTTCAAATGTGTCTCAGTTTTCGTCCCCTGGTACTCGGGTGCAACATTCCAGACGCTTTACTAACACTCTCCCCACTTGGAGAGTCAGTGCCTTTAACCTCCTGTTTGGCCCAGTTTGCAATTTCTGTGGGAAATGAACAGGAATAGGGAGAACCAATGAGAGACTAGCTGGAGGTGTCTGGACGGGCAAATTTAACTCTCATTTCCCACCAGGAAGAGGAATTAACCAAAGGCTCAGCTTGCCGTCCGGGAACCACACTAGGGCCTGAAGCAATCCTGCGGTGTTGCGGCCAGCTCACAATAAAGAGAGTTGAAGAAAGGATCTCAGGGGCACTGTCATTCACAAACCTGCAGAGTTATAAATGACAGCTATCGTCCAAAAATATATTGAAGTAAGGCTGCCAAGAGGACTTGAAAGCGGGGCAGAATTGCAGGAAACCGATTTCAGGAGGTAGACTGGAATTGCATGAAAAGCATAGGAAAAGAGGCAGAACGTCCACAATGATGCACTTGGCCAAAAAGTGCGTATGCGTTTTTTCCTGAATATATTCAGGAAAAAACGCATACGCCCTTTTTGGCCAATCAAGCAAGCTTGCAAAGGAAATCTGCACTAAAATGAAGTCTCACTGCCCCACGGGCAAAAGGGCCATCTGAAAAAAGTGTAAAATCCAGAAAGGCAGGACAGGCCATGGAGAACAGGGAGCCTTGTTATGCTGATGGGAGGGATGTAAATTGCCAACAGCCACTCTGGAGAACTGTATGGTGTTTCCTGAAACATCTAAAAAACAAAGCAACAGAGCCTAGGGCACTTCCACTTATGCTCCTATAGCTTAGGGAAATTCAAATCAAAAAGACACAGCCACCCCAACGTTTGGGACGGCTCTGTTTACAAGATCCTCGTTTACGGTACAAGTTCAATATCACAGAAAGCGAAAAATGAATAAAGAATTTGTGGTATTTACGTACAATGCAATATCACTCAGCAATGAAATCTATGTCATCAGGCCCGTAGCACCATAATGAGTGGATTCAGATACAATGATTCTAAGTGAAATAAGTCACACAGAAAAAGAAACATCATAAGATATCACTAATACACGGAATGTAAACTTGGCTACACAGGAACTGAATTACAAAACAGAACAGGGTCTCAAATGTAGAAAACCAGCTGATGCTTGCTTAAGGGGAAAGGTGAGTTGGGGTGCTGCATAAAACAAGAGATTGAAATTAGCACAGATACCGTTCCATAAGCCAAATATGTAATAGACAAGAGCTACTCCTTGCTCAACGAAGTGGACTCAACACCCCATATTAAACGCCTAAAAATATACCTGAATAGTAAGAATCTTAAAACCTATGGATTTATATGTCTCCGAAAAGGAATCAAGCGTGTGTACAGCAGCATAAACGCAGCAGTGAGGATTGGTGAGTTTTGGTGAGCAAATGCAGACCCTTTGAAGTCATATTGCATGGTACCCATTCCATGGGTCACAACTCTCCAGGATTAAGGGATTCCTCCTTCAGCTAAAACATGCATGTGGAACCCAGAGTATGATCCACCGTGTGATCGGGAAACGTGTTCAAATGTGTCTCAGTTTTCGTCCCCTGGTACTCGGGTGCAACATTCCAGACGCTTTACTAACACTCTCCCCACTTGGAGAGTGAGTGCCTTTAACCTCCTGTTTGGCCCAGTTTGCAATTTCTGTGGGAAATGAACAGGAATAGGGAGAACCAATGAGAGACTAGCTGGAGGTGTCTGGACGGGCAAATTTAACTCTCATTTCCCACCAGGAAGAGGAATTAACCAAAGGCTCAGCTTGCCGTCCGGGAACCACACTAGGGCCTGAAGCAATCCTGCGGTGTTGCGGCCAGCTCACAATAAAGAGAGTTGAACAAAGGATCTCAGGGGCCCTGTCATTCACAAAAATGCAGAGTTATAAATGACAGCTATCGTCCAAAAATATATTGAAGTAAGGCTGCCAAGAGGACTTGAAAGCGGGGCAGAATTGCAGGAAACAGATTTCAGGAGGTAGACTGGAATTGCATGAAAAGCATAGGAAAAGAGGCAGAACGTCCACAATGATGCACTTGGCCAAAAAGTGCGTATGCGTTTTTTCCTGAATATATTCAGGAAAAAACGCATACGCCCTTTTTGGCCAATCAAGCAAGCTTGCAAAGGAAATCTGCACTACAATGAAGTCTCACTGCCCCACGGGCAAAAGGGCCATCTGAAAAAAGTGTAAAATCCAGAAAGGCAGGACAGGCCATGGAGAACAGGGAGCCTTGTTATGCTGATGGGCGGGATGTAAATTGCCAACAGCCACTCTGGAGAAGTGTATGGTGTTTCCTGAAACATCTAAAAAACAAAGCAACAGAGCCTAGGGCACTTCCACTTATGCTCCTATAGCTTAGGGAAATTCAAATCAAAAAGACACAGCCACCCCAACGTTTGGGACGGCTCTGTTTACAAGATCCTCGTTTACGGTACAAGTTCAATATCACAGAAAGCGAAAAATGAATAAAGAATTTGTGGTATTTACGTACAATGCAATATCACTCAGCAATGAAATCTATGTCATCAGGCCCGTAGCAGCATAATGAGTGGATTCAGATACAATGATTCTAAGTGAAATAAGTCAGACAGAAAAAGAAACATCATAAGATATCACTAATACACGGAATGTAAACTTGGCTACACAGGACCTGAATTACAAAACAGAACAGGGTCTCAAATGTAGAAAACCAACTTATGCTTGCTTAAGGGGAAAGGTGAGTTGGGGTGCTGCATAAAACCAGATATTGAAATTAACACAGATACCGTTCCATAAGCCAAATATGTAATAGACAACAACTACTCCTTGCTCAACGAAGTGGACTCAACACCCCATATTAAACGCCAAAAAATATACCTGAATAGTAAGAATCTTAAAACCTATGGATTTATATGTCTCCGAAAAGGAATCAAGCGTGTGTACAGCAACATAAACGCAGCAGTGATAGGATTGGTGAGTTTCAGTGAGCAAATGCAGACCCTTTGAAGTCATATTGCATGGTACCCATTCCATGGGTCACAACTCTCCAGGTAAGGGATTCTTCCTTCAGCTAAAACATGCATTTGGAACCCAGATTATGATCCACCATGTGATCGGGAAACGTGTTCAAATGTGTCTCAGTTTTCGTCCCCTGGTACTCGGGTGCAACATTCCAGACGCTTTACTAACACTCTCCCCACTTGGAGAGTCAGTGCCTTTAACGTCCTGTTTGGCCCAGTTTGCAATTTCTGTGGGAAATGAACAGGAATAGGGAGAACCAATGAGAGACTAGCTGGAGGTGTCTGGACGTGCAAATTTAACTCTCATTTCACACCAGGAAGAGGAATTAACCAAAGGCTCATCTTGCCGTGCCGGAACCACACTAGGGCCTGAAGCAATCCTGCGGTGTTGCAGCCAGCTCACAATAAAGAGAGTTGAAGAAAGGATCTCAGGGGCACTGTCATTCACAAACCTGCAGAGTTATAAATGACAGCTATCGTCCAAAAATATATGGAAGTAAGGCTGCCAAGAGGACTTGAAAGCGGGGCAGAATTGCAGGAAACCGATTTCAGGAGGTAGACTGGAATTGCATGAAAAGCATAGGAAAAGAGGCAGAACGTCCACAATGATGCACTTGGCCAAAAAGGGCCTATGCGTTTTTTCCTGAATATATTCAGGAAAAAACGCATACGCCCTTTTTGGCCAACCAAGCAAGCTTGCAAAGGAAATCTGCACTACTATGAAGTCTCACTGCCTTCTGGTCAAAAGGGCCATCTGAAAAAAGTGTAAAATCCAGAAAGGCAGGACAGGCCATGGAGAACTGGGAGCCTTGTTATGCTGATGGGCGGGATGTAAATTGCCAACAGCCACTCTGCGGAAATGTATGGTGTTTCCTGAAACATCTAAAAAACAAAGCAACAGAGCCTAGGGCACTTCCACTTATGCTCCTATAGCTTAGGGAAATTCAAATCAAAAAGACACAGCCACCCCAACGTTTGGGACGGCTCTGTTTACAAGATCCTCGTTTACGGTACAAGTTCAATATCACAGAAAGCGAAAAATGAATAAAGAATTTGTGGTATTTACGTACAATGCAATATCACTCAGCAATGAAATCTATGTCATCAGGCCCGTAGCACCATAATGAGTGGATTCAGATACAATGATTCTAAGTGAAATAAGTCACACAGAAAAAGAAACATCATAAGATATCACTAATACACGGAATGTAAACTTGGCTACACAGGAACTGAATTACAAAACAGAACAGGGTCTCAAATGTAGAAAACCAGCTTATGCTTGCTTAAGGGGAAAGGTGAGTTGGGGTGCTGCATAAAACAAGAGATTGAAATTAGCACAGATACCGTTCCATAAGCCAAATATGTAATAGACAAGAGCTACTCCTTGCTCAACGAAGTGGACTCAACACCCCATATTAAACGCCTAAAAATATACCTGAATAGTAAGAATCTTAAAACCTATGGATTTATATGTCTCCGAAAAGGAATCAAGCGTGTGTACAGCAGCATAAACGCAGCAGTGATAGGATTGGTGAGTTTTGGTGAGCAAATGCAGACCCTTTGAAGTCATATTGCATGGTACCCATTCCATGGGTCACAACTCTCCAGGTTTAAGGGATTCCTCCTTCAGCTAAAACATGCATGTGGAACCCAGAGTATGATCCATCGTGTGATCGGGAAACGTGTTCAAATGTGTCTCAGTTTTCGTCCCCTGGTACTCGGGTGCAACATTCCAGACGCTTTACTAACACTCTCCCCACTTGGAGAGTGAGTGCCTTTAACCTCCTGTTTGGCCCAGTTTGCAATTTCTGTGGGAAATGAACATGAATAGGGAGAACCAATGAGAGACTAGCTGGAGGTGTCTGGATGGGCAAATTTAACTCTCATTTCCCACCAGGAAGAGGAATTAACCAAAGGCTCAGCTTGCCGTCCGGGAACCACACTAGGGCCTGAAGCAATCCTGCGGTGTTGCGGCCAGCTCACAATAAAGAGAGTTGAAGAAAGGTTCTCAGGGGCCCTGTCATTCACAAACCTGCAGAGTTATAAATGACAGCTATCATCCAAAAATATATTGAAGTAAGGCTGCCAAGAGGACTTGAAAGCGGGGCAGAATTGCAGGAAACAGATTTCAGGAGGTAGACTGGAATTGCATGAAAAGCATAGGAAAAGAGGCAGAACGTCCACAATGATGCACTTGGCCAAAAAGGGCGTATGCGTTTTTTCCTGAATATATTCAGGAGAAAACGCATACGCACTTTTTGGCCAACCAAGCAAGCTTGCAAAGGAAATCTGCACTACAATGAAGTCTCACTTCCCCACGGGCAAAAGGGCCATCTGCAAAAAGTGTAAAATCCAGAAAGGCAGGACAGGCCATGGAGAATTGGGAGCCTTGTTATGCTGATGGGCGGGATGTAAATTGCCAACAGCCACTCTGGAGAACTGTATGGTGTTTCCTGAAACATCTAAAAAACAAAGCAACAGAGCCTAGGGCACTTCCACTTATGCTCCTATAGCTTAGGGAAATTAAAATAAAAAAGACACAGCCACCCCAAAGTTTGGGACGGCTCTGTTTACAAGAACCTCGTTTATGGTACAAGTTCAATATCACAGAAAGCGAAAAATGAATAAAGAATTTGTGGTACTTACGTACAATGCAATATCACTCAGCAATGAAATCTATGTCATCAGACCCGTAGCAGCATAATGAGTGGACACAGGTACGATGATTCTAAGAGAAATAAGTCACACAGAAAAAGAAATATCATAAGGTATCACTAATACACGGAATGTAAACTTGGCTACCCAGGAACTGAATTACAAAACAGAACAGGGTCTCAAATGTAGAAAACCAACTTATGCTTGCTTAAGGGGAAAGGTGAGTTGGGGTGCTGCATAAAACCAGAGATTGAAATTAGCACAGATACCATTCCATAAGCCAAATATGTAATAGACAAGAGCTACTCCTTCCTCAACGAAGTGGACTCAACACACCATATTAAACGCCTAAGAATATACCTGACTAGTAAGAATCTTAAAACCTATGGATTTACATGTCTCCGAAAGAGAATCAAGCATGTGTACACCAGCATAAACGCAGCAGTGATATGATTAGTGAGGTTCTGAGCAAATACAGACCCTTTGAAGTCATATTGCATGGTACCCATTCCATGGGTCTCAACTCTCCAGGTTTAAGGAATTGTACCTTCAGCTAAAACATGCATGTGGAACCCAGAGTATGATCCACCATGTGATTGGGAAACGTGTTCAAATGTGTCTCAGTTTTCGTCCCCTGGTACTCGGGTGCAACATTCCAGACGCTTTACTAACACTCTCCCCACTTGGAGAGTCAGTGCCTTTAACCTCCTGTTTGGCCCAGTTTGCAATTTCTGCGGGAAATGAACAGGAATAGGGAGAACCAATGAGAGACTAGCTGGAGGTGTCTGGACGTGCAAATTTAACTCTCATTTCCCACCAGGAAGAGGAATTAACCAAAGGCTCAGCTTGCCGTGCCGGAACCACACTAGGGCCTGAAGCAATCCTGCGGTGTTGCGGCCAGCTCACAATAAAGAGAGTTGAAGAAAGGATCTCAGGGGCACTGTCATTCACAAACCTGCAGAGTTATAAATGACAGCTATCGTCCAAAAATATATTGAAGTAAGGCTGCCAAGAGGACTTGAAAGCGGGGCAGAATTGCAGGAAACCGATTTCAGGAGGTAGACTGGAATTGCATGAAAAGCATAGGAAAAGAGGCAGAACGTCCACAATGATGCACTTGGCCAAAAAGGGCGTATGCGTTTTTTCCTGAATATATTCAGGAAAAAACGCATACGCCCTTTTTGGCCAACCAAGCAAGCTTGCAAAGGAAATCTGCACTACAATGAAGTCTCACTGCCTTCTGGTCAAAAGGGCCATCTGCAAAAAGTGTAAAATCCAGAAAGGCAGGACAGGCCATGGAGAACTGGGAGCCTTGTTATGCTGATGGGCGGGATGTAAATTGCCAACAGCCACTCTGGAGAACTGTATGGTGTTTCCTGAAACATCTGAAAAACAAAGCAACAGAGCCTAGGGCACTTCCACTTATGCTCCTATAGCTTAGGGAAATTCAAATCAAAAAGACACAGCCACCCCAACGTTTGGGACGGCTCTGTTTACAAGATCCTCGTTTACGGTACAAGTTCAATATCACAGAAAGCGAAAAATGAATAAAGAATTTGTGGTATTTACGTACAATGCAATATCACTCAGCAATGAAATCTATGTCATCAGGCCCGTAGCACCATAATGAGTGGATTCAGATACAATGATTCTAAGTGAAATAAGTCACACAGAAAAAGAAACATCATAAGATATCACTAATACACGAAATGTAAACTTGGCTACCCAGGAACTGAGTTACAAAACAGAACAGGGTCTCAAATGTAGAAAACCAGCTTATGCTTGCTTAAGGGGAAAGGTGAGTTGGGGTGCTGCATAAAACAAGAGATTGAAATTAGCACAGATACCGTTCCATAAGCCAAATATGTAATAGACAAGAGCTACTCCTTGCTCAACGAAGTGGACTCAACACCCCATATTAAACGCCTAAATATATACCTGAATAGTAAGAATCTTAAAACCTATGGATTTATATGTCTCCGAAAAGGAATCAAGCGTGTGTACAGCAGCATAAACGCAGCAGTGATAGGATTGGTGAGTTTCGGTGAGCAAATGCAGACCCTTTGAAGTCATATTGCATGGTACCCATTCCATGGGTCACAACTCTCCAGGTTTAAGGGATTCCTCCATCAGCTAAAACATGCATGTGGAACCCAGAGTATGATCCACCATGTGATCGGGAAACGTGTTCAAATGTGTCTCAGTTTTCGTCCCCTGGTACTCGGGTGCAACATTCCAGACGCTTTACTAACACTCTCCCCACTTGGAGAGTCAGTGCCTTTAACGTCCTGTTTGGCCCAGTTTGCAATTTCTGCGGGAAATGAACAGGAATAGGGAGAACCAATGAGAGACTAGCTGGAGGTGTCTGGACGTGCAAATTTAACTCTCATTTCCCACCAGGAAGAGGAATTAACCAAAGGCTCAGCTTGCCGTGCTGGAACCACACTAGGGCCTGAAGCAATCCTGCGGTGTTGCGGCCAGCTCACAATAAAGAGAGTTGAAGAAAGGATCTCAGGGGCCCTGTCATTCACAAACCTGCAGAGTTATAAATGACAGCTATCGTCCAAAAATATATTGAAGTAAGGCTGCCAAGAGGACTTGAAAGCGGGGCAGAATTGCAGGAAACCGATTTCAGGAGGTAGACTGGAATTGCATGAAAAGCATAGGAAAAGAGGCAGAACGTCCACAATGATGCACTTGGCCAAAAAGGGCGTATGCGTTTTTTCCTGAATATATTCAGGAAAAAACGCATACGCCCTTTTTGGCCAACCAAGCAAGCTTGCAAAGGAAATCTGCACTACAATGAAGTCTCACTGCCTTCTGGTCAAAAGGGCCATCTGCAAAAAGTGTAAAATCCAGAAAGGCAGGACAGGCCATGGAGAACTGGGAGCCTTGTTATGCTGATGGGCGGGATGTAAATTGCCAACAGCCACTCTGGAGAAATGTATGGTGTTTCCTGAAACATCTAAAAAACAAAGCAACAGAGCCTAGGGCACTTCCACTTATGCTCCTATAGCTTAGGGAAATTCAAATCAAAAAGACACAGCCACCCCAACGTTTGGGACGGCTCTGTTTACAAGATCCTCGTTTATGGTACAAGTTCAATATCACAGAAAGCGAAAAATGAATAAAGAATTTGTGGTATTTACGTACAATGCAATATCACTCAGCAATGAAATCTATGTCATCAGGCCCGTAGCAGCCTAATGAGTGGATTCAGGTACGATGATTCTAAGTGAAATAAGTCACACAGAAAAAGAATCATCATAAGATATCACTAACACACGGAATGTAAACTTGGCTACACAGGAACTGAATTACAAAACAGAACAGGGTCTCAAATGTAGAAAACCAACTTATGCTTACTTAAGGGGAAAGGTGAGTTGTGGTGCTGCGTAAAACAAGAGATTGAAATTAGCAGAGATACCGTTACATAAGCCAAATATGTAATAGACAAGAGCTACTCCTTGCTCAACGAAGTGGACTCAACACACCATATTAAACGCCTAAGAATATACCTGACTAGTAAGAATCTTAAAACCTATGGATTTATATGTCTCCGAAAAGGAATCAAACCTGTGCACAGCAGCATAAACGCAGCAGTGATAGGATTGGTGAGTTTCGGTGAGCAAATGCAGACCCTTTGAAGTCATATTGCATGGTACCCATTCCATGGGTCACAGCTCTCCAGGTTTAAGGGATTCCTCCTTCAGCTAAAACATGCATGTGGCACCCAGAGTATGATCCAACGTGTGATCGGGAAACGTGTTCAAATGTGTCTCAGTTTTCATCCCCTGCTACTCGGGTGCAACATTCCAGACGCTTTACTTACACTCTCCCCACTTGGAGAGTCAGTGCCTTTAACGTCCTGTTTGGCCCAGTTTGCAATTTCTGCGGGAAATGAACAGGAATAGGGAGAACCAATGAGAGACTAGCTGGAGGTGTCTGGACGTGAAAATTTAACTCTCATTTCCCACCAAGAAGAGGAATTCACCAAAGGCTCAGCTTGCCATGCCGGAACCACACTAGGGCCTGAAGCAATCCTGCGGTGTTGCGGCCAGCTCACAATAAAGAGAGTTGAAGAAAGGATCTCAGGGGCCCTGTCATTCGCAAACCTGCAGAGTTATAAATGACAGCTATCATCCAAAAATATATTGAAGTAAGGCTGCCAAGAGGACTTGAAAGCGGGGCAGAATTGCAGGACACCGATTTCAGGAGGTAGACTGGAATTGCATGAAAAGCATAGGAAAAGAGGCAGAACGTCCACAATGATGCACTTGGCCAAAAAGGGCGTATGCGTTTTTTCCTGAATATATTCAGGAAAAAACGCATACGCCCTTTTTGGCCAACCAAGCAAGCTTGCAAAGGAAATCTGCACTACAATGAAGTCTCACTGCCCCACCGGCAAAAGGGCCATCTGAAAGAAGTGTAAAATCCAGAAAGACAGGACAGGCCATGGAGAATTGGGAGCCTTGTTATGCTGATGGGCGGGATGTAAATTGCCAACAGCCACTCTGGAGAAGTGTATGGTGTTTCCTGAAACATCTAAAAAACAAAGCAACAGAGCCTAGGGCACTTCCACTTATGCTCCTATAGCTTAGGGAAATTAAAATCAAAAAGACACAGCCACCCCAAAATTTGGGATGGCTCTGTTTACAAGAACCTCGTTTATGGTACAAGTTCATTATCACAGAAAGCGAAAAATGAATAAAGAATTTGTGGTACTTACGTACAATGCAATATCACTCAGCAATGAAATCTATGTCATCAGGCCCGTAGCAGCATAATGAGTGGATTCAGGTACGATGATTCTAAGTGAAATATGTCACACAGAAAAAGAAATATCATAAGGTATCACTAATACACGGAATGTAAACTTGGCTACACAGGAACTGAATTACAAAACAAAACAGGGTCTCAAATTAGAAAACCAACTTATGCTTGCTTAAGGGAAAGGTGAGTTGGGGTGCTGCATAAAACCAGAGATTGAAATTAGCACAGATACCATTCCATAAGCCAAATATGTAATAGACAAGAGCTACTCCTTGCTCAACGAAGTGGACTCAACACCCCATATTAAACGCCTAATAATATACCTGACTAGTAAGAATCTTAAAACCTATGGATTTACATGTCTCCAAAAGAGAATCAAGCGTGTGTACAGCAGCATAAACGCAGCAGTGATAGGATTTGTGAGATTCGGTGAGCAAATGCAGAGCCTTTGAAGTCATATTGCATGGTACCCATTCCATGGGTCTCAACTCTCCAGGTTTAAGGGATTCTTCCTTCAGCTAAAACATGCATGTGGAACCCAGAGTATGATCCACCGTGTGATCGGGAAACGTGTTCAAATGTGTCTCAGTTTTCGTCCCCTGGTACTCGGGTGCAACATTCCAGACGCTTTACTAACACTCTCCCCACTTGGAGAGTCAGTGCCTTTAACGTCCTGTTTGGCCCAGTTTGCAATTTCTGCGGGAAATGAACAGGAATAGGGAGAACCAATGAGAGACTAGCTGGAGGTGTCTGGACGTGCAAATTTAACTCTCATTTCCCACCAGGAAGAGGAATTAACCAAAGGCTCAGCTTGCCGTGCCGGAACCACACTAGGGCCTGAATCAATCTTGCGGTGTTGCGGCCAGCTCACAAGAAAGCGAGTTGAACAAAGGAGCTCAGGGGCACTGTCATTCACAAACCTGCAGAGTTATAAATGACAGCTATCGTCCAAAAATATATTGAAGTAAGGCTGCCAAGAGGACTTGAAAGCGGGGCAGAATTGCAGGAAACCGATTTCAGGAGGTAGACTGGAATTGCATGAAAAGCATAGCAAAAGAGGCAGAACGTCCACAATGATGCACTTGGCCAAAAAGGGCGTATGCGTTTTTTCCTGAATATATTCAGGAAAAAACGCATACGCCCTTTTTGGCCAACCAAGCAAGCTTGCAAAGGAAATCTGCACTACAATGAAGTCTCACTGCTCCCTGGTCAAAAGGGCCATCTGCAAAAAGTGTAAAATCCAGAAAGGCAGGACAGGCCATGGAGAACTGGGAGCCTTGTTATGCTGATGGGCGGGATGTAAATTGCCAACAGCCACTCTGGAGAAATGTATGGTGTTTCCTGAAACATCTAAAAAACAAAGCAACAGAGCCTAGGGCACTTCCACTTATGCTCCTATAGCTTAGGGAAATTCAAATCAAAAAGACACAGCCACCCCAATGTTTGGGACGGCTCTGTTTACATGTTCCTCGTTTATGGTACAAGTTCAATATCACAGAAAGCGAAAAATGAATAAAGAATTTGTGGTATTTACGTACAATGCAATATCACTCAGCAATGAAATCTATGTCATCAGGCCCGTAGCAGCATAATGAGTGGATTCAGATACAATGATTCTAAGTGAAATAAGTCACACAGAAAGAGAAACATCATAAGATATCACTAATACACGGAATGTAAACTTGGCTACACAGGAACTGAATTACAAATCAGAACAGGGTCTCAAATGTAGAAAACCAACATATGTTTGCTTAAGGGGAAAGGTGAGTTGGGGTGCTGCATAAAACCAGAGATTGAAATTAGCACAGATACCGTTCCATAAGCCAAATATGTAATAGACAAGAGCTACTCCTTGCTCAACGAAGTGGACTCAACACCCCATATTAAACGACTAAAAATATACCTGAATAGTAAGAATCTTAAAACCTATGGATTTATATGTCTCCGAAAAGGAATCAAGCATGTGTACAGCAGCATAAACGCAGCAGTGATAGGATTGGTGAGTTTCAGTGAGCAAATGCAGACCATTTGAAGTCATATTGCATGGTACCCATTCCATGGGACACAACTCTCCAGGTAAGGGATTCTTCCTTCAGCTAAAACATGCATGTGGAACCCAGAGTATGATCCACCATGTGATCGGGAAACGTGTTCAAATGTGTCTCAGTTTTCGTCCCCTGGTACTCGGGTGCAACATTCCAGACGCTTTACTAACACTCTCCCCACTTGGAGAGTCAGTGCCTTTAATCTCCTGTTTGGCCCAGTTTGCAATTTCTGTGGGAAATGGACAGGAATAGGGAGAACCAATGAGAGACTAGCTGGAGGTGTCTGGACGGGCAAATTTAACTCTCATTTCCCACCAGGAAGAGGAATTAACCAAAGGCTCAGCTTGCCGTCCGAGAACCACACTAGGGCCTGAAGCAATCCTGCGGTGTTGCGGCCAGCTCACAATAAAGAGAGTTGAAGAAAGGATCTCAGGGGCCCTGTCATTCACAAACTTGCAGAGTTATAAATGACAGCTATCGTCCAAAAATATATTGAAGTAAGGCTGCCAAGAGCACTTGAAAGCGGGGCAGAATTGCAGGAAACCGATTTCAGGAGGTACACTGGAATTGCATGAAAAGCATAGGAAAAGAGGCAGAACGTCCACAATGATGCACTTGGCCAAAAAGGGCGTATGCGTTTTTTCCTGAATATATTCAGGTGAAAACGCATACACCCTTTTTGGCCAACCAAGCAAGCTTGCAAAGGAAATCTGCACTACAATGAAGTCTCACTGCCCCACGGGCAAAAGGGCCATCTGAAAAAAGTGTAAAATCCAGAAAGGCAGGACAGGCCATGGAGAACTGGGAGCCTTGTTATGCTGATGGGCAGGATGTCAATTGCCAACAGCCACTCTGGAGAAGTGTATGGTGTTTCCTGAAACATCTAAAAAACAAAGCAACAGAGCCTAGGGCACTTCCACTTATGCTCCTATAGCTTAGGGAAATTAAAATCAAAAAGACACAGCCACCCCAAAGTTTGGGACGGCTCTGTTTACAAGAACCTCGTTTATGGTACAAGTTCAATATCACAGAAAGCGAAAAATGAATAAAGAATTTGTGGTATTTACGTACAATGCAATATCACTCAGCAATGAAATCTATGTCATCAGACCCGTAGCAGCATAATGAGTGGACTCAGGTACGATGATTCTAAGAGAAATAAGTCACACAGAAAAAGAAATATCAGAAGGTATCACTAATACACGGAATGTAAACTTGGCTACACAGGAACTGAATTACAAAACAGAACAGGGTCTCAAATGTAGAAAACCAACTTATGCTTGCTTAAGGGGAAAGGTGAGTTGGGGTGCTGCATAAAACCAGAGATTGAAATTAGCACAGATACCGTTCCATAAGCCAAATATGTAATAGACAAGAGCTACTCCTTCCTCAACGAAGTGGACTCAACACCCCATATTAAACGCCTAAGGATATACCTGACTAGTAAGAATCTTAAAACCTATGGATTTACATGTCTCCAAAAGAGAATCAAGCGTGTGTACAGCAGCATAAATGCAGCAGTGATAGGATTAGTGAGGTTCGGTGAGCAAATGCAGAGCCTTTGAAGTCATATTGCATGGTACCCATTCCATGGGTCTCAAACCTCCAGGTTTAAGGGATTCTTCCTTCAGCTAAATCATGCATGTGGAACCCAGAGTATGATCCACCGTGTGATCGGGAAACGTGTTCAAATGTGTCTCAGTTTTCGTCCCCTGCTACTCGGGTGCAACATTCCAGACGCTTTACTAACACTCTCCCCACTTGGAGAGTCAGTGCCTTTAACGTCCTGTTTGGCCCAGTTTGCAATTTCTGCGGGAAATGAACAGGAATAGGGAGAACCAATGAGAGACTAGCTGGAGGTGTCTGGACGTGAAAATTTAACTCTCATTTCCCACCAGGAAGAGGAATTAACCAAAGGCTCAGCTTGCCGTGCCGGAACCACACTAGGGCCTGAAGCAATCCTGCGGTGTTGCGGCCAGCTCACAATAAAGAGAGTTGAAGAAAGGATCTCAGGGGCCCTATCATTCACAAACCTGCAGAGTTATAAATGACAGCTATCGTCCAAAAATATATTGAAGTAAGGCTGCCAAGAGCACTTGAAAGCGGGGCAGAATTGCAGGAAACCAATTTCAGGAGGTAGACTGGAATTGCATGAAAAGCATAGGAAAAGAGGCAGAACGTCCACAATGATGCACTTGGTCAGAAAGGGCGTATGCGTTTTTTCCTGAATATATTCAGGAAAAAACGCATACGCCCTTTTTGGCCAACCAAGCAAGCTTGCAAAGGAAATCTGCACTACAATGAAGTCTCACTGCCCCCTGGTCAAAAGGGCCATCTGCAAAAAGTGTAAAATCCAGAAAGGCAGGAAAGGCCATGGAGAACTGGGAGACTTGTTATGCTGATGGGTGGGATGTAAATTGCCAACAGCCACTCTGGAGAAATGTATGGTGTTTCCTGAAACATCTAAAAAACAAAGCAACAGAGCCTAGGGCACTTCCACTTATGGTCCTATAGCTTAGGGAAATTCAAATCAAAAAGACACAGCCACCCCAACGTTTGGGACGGCTCTGTTTACAAGATCCTCGTTTACGGTACAAGTTCAATATCACAGAAAGCGAAAAATGAATAAAGAATTTGTGGTATTTACGTACAATGCAATATCACTCAGCAATGAAATCTATGTCATCAGGCCCGTAGCACCATAATGAGTGGATTCAGATACAATGATTCTAAGTGAAATAAGTCACACAGAAAAAGAAACATCATAAGATATCACTAATACACGGAATGTAAACTTGGCTACCCAGGAACTGAATTTCAAAACAGAACAGGGTCTCAAATGTAGAAAACCAACTTATGCTTGCTTAAGGGGAAAGGTGAGTTGGGGTGCTGCATAAAACCAGAGATTGAAATTAGCACAGATACCATTCCATAAGCCAAATATGTAATAGACAAGAGCTACTCCTTGCTCAACGAAGTGGACTCAACACCCCTTATTAAACGCCTAAGAATATACCTGACTAGTAAGAATCTTAAAACCTATGGATTTACATGTCTCCAAAAGAGAATCAAGCGTGTGTACAGCAGCATAAACGCAGCAGTGATAGGATTAGTGAGGTTCGGTGAGCAAATGCAGAGCCTTTGAAGTCATATTGCATGGTACCCATTCCATGGGTCTCAACTCTCCAGGTTTAAGGGATTCTTCCTTCAGCTAAAACATGCATGTGGCACCCAGAGTATGATACACCGTGTGATCGGGAAATGTGTTCAAATATGTCTCAGTTTTCGTCCCCTGGTACTCGGGTGCAACATTCCAGACGCTTTACTAACACTCTCCCCACTTGGAGAGTCAGTGCCTTTAAACTCCTGTTTGGCCCAGTTTGCAATTTCTGCGGGAAATGAACAGGAATAGGGAGAACCAATGAGAGACTAGCTGGAGGTGTCTGGACGTGCAAATTTAACTCTCATTTCCCACCAGGAAGAGGAATTAACCAAAGTCTCAGCTTGCCGTCCGGGAACCACACTAGGGCCTGAAGCAATCCTGCGGTGTTGCGGCCAGCTCACAATAAAGAGAGTTGAAGAAAGGATCTCAGGGGCCCTGTCATTCACAAACCTGCAGAGTTATAAATGACAGCTATCGTCCAAAAATATATTGAAGTAAGGCTGCCAAGAGGACTTGAAAGCGGGGCAGAATTGCAGGAAACCGATTTCAGGAGGTAGACTGGAATTGCATGAAAAGCATAGGAAAAGAGGCAGAACGTCCACAATGATGCACTTGGCCAAAAAGGGCGTATGCGTTTTTTCCTGAATATATTCAGGAAAAAACGCATACGCCCTTTTTGGCCAACCAAGCAAGCTTGCAAAGGAAATCTGCACTACAATGAAGTCTCACTGCCCCACTGGCAAAAGGGCCATCTGAAAAAAGTGTAAAATCCAGAAAGGCAGGACAGGCCATGGAGAACTGGGAGCCTTGTTATGCTGATGGGCGGGATGTAAATTGCCAACAGCCACTCTGGAGAAGTGTATGGTGTTTCCTGAAACATCTAAAAAACAAAGCAACAGAGCCTAGGGCACTTCCACTTATGCTCCTATAGCTTAGGGAAATTCAAATCAAAAAGACACAGCCACCCCAAAGTTTGGGACGGCTCTGTTTACAAGAACCTCGTTTATGGTACAAGTTCAATATCACAGAAAGCGAAAAATGAATAAAGAATTTGTGGTACTTACGTACAATGCAATATCACTCAGCAATGAAATCTATGTCATCAGACCCGTAGCAGCATAATGAGTGGACTCAGGTACGATGATTCTAAGAGAAATAAGTCACACAGAAAAAGAAATATCATAAGGTATCACTAATACACGGAATGTAAACTTGGCTACCAGGAACTGAATTACAAAACAGAACAGGGTCTCAAATGTAGAAAACCAACTTATGCTTGCTTAAGGGGAAAGGTGAGTTGGGGTGCTGCATAAAACCAGAGATTGAAATTAGCACAGATACCATTCCATAAGCCAAATATGTAATAGGCAAGAGCTACTCCTTCCTCAACGAAGTGGACTCAACACCCCATATTAAACGCCTAAGAATATACCTGACTAGTAAGAATCTTAAAACCTATGGATTTACATGTCTCCAAAAGAGAATCAAGCGTGTGTACAGCAGCATAAACGCAGCACTGATAGGATTAGTGAGGTTCAGTGAGCAAATGCAGACCCTTTGAAGTCATATTGCATGGTACCCATTCCATGGGTCTCAACTCTCCAGGTTTAAGGGATTCTTCCTTCAGCTAAAACATGCATGTGGAACCCAGAGTATGATCCACCGTGTGATAGGGAAACGTGTTCAAATGTGTCTCAGTTTTCGTCCCCTGGTACTCGGGTGCAACATTCCAGACGCTTTACTAACACTCTCCCCACTTGGAGAGTCAGTGCCTTTAACGTCCTGTTTGGCCCAGTTTGCAATTTCTGCGGGAAATGAACAGGAATAGGGAGAACCAATGAGAGACTAGCTGGAGGTGTCTGGACGGGCAAATTTAACTCTCATTTCCCACCAGGAAGAGGAATTAACCAAAGGCTCAGCTTGCCGTGCCGGAACCACACTAGGGCCTGAAGCAATCCTGCGGTGTTGCGGCCAGCTCACAATAAAGAGAGTTGAAGAAAGGAGCTCAGGGGCACTGTCATTCACAAACCTGCAGAGTTATAAATGACAGCTATCGTCCAAAAATATATTGAAGTAAGGCTGCCAAGAGGACTTGAAAGTGGGGCAGAATTGCAGGAAACCGATTTCAGGAGGTAGACAGGAATTGCATGAAAAGCATAGGAAAAGAGGCAGAACGTCCACAATGATGCACTTGGCCAAAAAGGGCGTATGCGTTTTTTCCTGAATATATTCAGGAAAAAACGCATACGCCCTTTTTGGCCAACCAAGCAAGCTTGCAAAGGACATCTACACTACAATGAAGTCTCACTGCCCCACGGGCAAAAGGGCCATCTGAAAAAAGTGTAAAATCCAGAAAGGCAGGTCAGGCCACGGAGAACTGGGAGCCTTGTTATGCTGATGGGCGGGATGTAAATTGCCAACAGCCACTCTGGAGAAGTGTATGGTGTTTCCTGAAATATCAAAAAAACAAAGCAACAAAGCCTAGAGCACTTACACTTATGGTCCTATAGCTTAGGGAAATTAAAATCTAAAAGACACAGCCACCCCAAAGTTTGGGACGGCTCTGTTTACAAGAACCTCGTTTACGGTACAAGTTCAATATCGCAGAAAGCGAAAAATGGATAAAGAAGTTTTGGTACTTACGTACAATGCAATATCACTAAACAATGAAATCTATGTCATCAGGCCCGTAGCAACATAATGAGTGGATTCAGGTATGATGATTCTAATTGAAATAAGTCACATAGAAAAAGAAACATCATAATATATCACTAATACCCGGAATGTAAACTTGGCTACCCAGGAACTGAATTACAAAACAGAACAGGGTCTCAAATGTAGAAAACCAACTTATGCTTGCTTAAGGGGAAAGGTGAGTTGGGGTGCTGCATAAAACCAGAGATTGAAATTAGCACACATACCGTTCCATAAGCCAAATATGTAATAGACAAGAGCTACTCCTTGCTCAACGAAGTGGACTCAACACCCCATATTAAACGCCTAAGAATATACCTGACTAGTAAGAATCTTAAAACCTATGGATTTACATGTCTCCAAAAGAGAATCAAGCGTGTGTACAGCAGCATAAACGCAGCAGTGATAGGATTAGTGAGGTTCGGTGAGCAAATGCAGACCCTTTGAAGACATATTGCATGGTACTCATTCCATGGGTCTCAACTCTCCAGCTTTAAGGAATTCTTCCTTCAGCTAAAACATGCATGTGGAACCCAGAGTATGATCCACCGTGTGATCGGGAAACGTGTTCAAATGTGTCTCAGTTTTCGTCCCCTGGTACTCGGGTGCAACATTCCAGACGCTTTACTAACACTCTCCCCACTTGGAGAGTCAGTGCCTTTAACCTCCTGTTTGGCCCAGTTTGCAATTTCTGTGGGAAATGAACAGGAATAGGGAGAACCAATGAGAGACTAGCTGGAGGTGTCTGGACGTGCAAATTTAACTCTCATTTCCCACCAGGAAGAGGAATTAACCAAAGGCTCAGCTTGCCGTCCGGGAACCACACTAGGGCCTGAAGCAATCCTGCGGTGTTGCGGCCAGCTCACAATAAAGAGAGTTGAAGAAAGGATCTCAGGGGCCCTGTCATTCACAAACCTGCAGAGTTATAAATGACAGCTATCGTCCAAAAATATATTGAAGTAAGGCTGCCAAGAGGACTTGAAAGCGGGGCAGAATTGCAGGAAACCGATTTCAGGAGGTAGACTGGAATTGCATGAAAAGCATAGGAAAAGAGGCAGAACGTCCACAATGATGCACTTGGCCAAAAAGGGCATATGCGTTTTTTCCTGAATATATTCAGGAAAAAACGCATACGCCCTTTTTGGCCAACCAAGCAAGCTTGCAAAGGAAATCTGCACTACAATGAAGTCTCACTGCCCCACGGGCAAAAGGGCCATCTGAAAAAAGTGTAAAATCCAGAAAGGCAGGACAGGCCATGGAGAACTGGGAGCCTTGTTATGCTGATGGGAGGGATGTAAATTGCCAACAGCCACTCTGGAGAAGTGTATGGTGTTTCCTGAAACATCTGAAAAACAAAGCAACAGAGCCTAGGGCACTTCCACTTATGCTCCTATAGCTTAGGGAAATTAAAATCAAAAAGACACAGCAACCCCAAAGTTTGGGACGGCTCTGTTTACAAGATCCTCGTTTATGGTACAAGTTCAATATCACAGAAAGCGAAAAATGAATAAAGAATTTGTGGTATTTACGTACAATGCAATATCACTCAGCAATGAAATCTCTGTCATCAGGCCCGTAGCACCATAATGAGTGGATTCAGATTCGATGATTCTAAGTGAAATAAGTCACACAGAAAAAGAAACATCATAAGATATCACTAATACACGGAATGTAAACTTGGCTACACAGGACCTGAATTACAAAACAGAACAGGGTCTCAAATGTAGAAAACCAACTTATGCTTACTTAAGGGGAAAGGTGAGTTGGGGTGCTGCATAAAACCAGATATTGAAATTAGCACAGATACCGTTCCATAAGCCAAATATGTAATAGACAAGAGCTACTCCTTGCTCAACGAAGTGGACTCAACACCCCATATTAAACGCCTAAGAATATACCTGACTAGTAAGAATCTTAAAACCTATGGATTTATATGTCTCCAAAAAGGAATCAAGCATGTGTACAGCAGCATAAACGCAGCAGTGATAGGATTGGTGAGTTTTGGTGAGCAAATGCAGACCCTTTGAAGTCATATTGCATGGTACCCATTCCATGGGTCACAACTCTCCAGGTTTAAGGGATTCCTCCTTCACCTAAAACATGCATGTGGAACCCAGAGTATGATCCACCGTGTGATCGGGAAACGTGTTCAAATGTGTCTCAGTTTTCGTCCCCTGCTACTCGGGTGCAACATTCCAGACGCTTTACTAACACTCTCCCCACTTGGAGAGTCAGTGCCTTTAACCTCCTGTTTGGCCCAGTTTGCAGTTTCTGCGGGAAATGAACAGGAATAGGGAGAACCAATGAGAGACTAGCTGGAGGTGTCTGGACGGGCAAATTTAACTCTCATTTCCCACCAGGAAGAGGAATTAACCAAAGGCTCAGCTTGCCGTGCCGGAACCACACTAGGGCCTGAAGCAATCCTGCGGTGTTGCGGCCAGCTCACAATAAAGAGAGTTGAAGAAAGGATCTCAGGGGCCCTGTCATTCACAAACCTGCAGAGTTATAAATGACAGCTATCGTCCAAAAATATATTGAAGTAAGGCTGCCAAGAGCACTTGAAAGCGGGGCAGAATTGCAGGAAACCGATTTCAGGAGGTAGACTGGAATTGCATGAAAAGCATAGGAAAAGAGGCAGAACGTCCACAATGATGCACTTGGCCAAAAAGGGCGTATGCGTTTTTTCCTGAATATATTCAGGAAAAAACGCATACGCCCTTTTTGGCCAACCAAGCAAGCTTGCAAAGGACATCTGCACTACAATGAAGTCTCACTGCCCCACGGGCAAAAGGGCCATCTGAAAAAAGTGTAAAATCCAGAAAGGCAGGACAGGCCATGGAGAACTGGGAGCCTTGTTATGCTGATGGGCGGGATGTAAATTGCCAACAGCCACTCTGGAGAAGTGTATGGTGTTTCCTGAAACATCTAAAAAACAAAGCAACAGAGCCTAGGGCACTTCCACTTATGCTCCTATAGCTTAGGGAAATTAAAATCAAAAAGACACAGCCACCCAAAACTTTGGGACGGCTCTGTTTACAAGATCCTCGTTTATGGTACAAGTTCAATATCACAGAAAGCGAAAAATGAATAAAGAATTTGTGGTACTTACGTACAATGCAATATCACTCAGCAATGAAATCTATGTCATCAGGCCCGTAGCACCATAATGAGTGGATTCAGATTCGATGATTCTAAGTGAAATAAGTCACACAGAAAAAGAAACATCATAAGATATCACTAATACACGGAATGTAAACTTGGCTACACAGGAACTGAATTACAAAACAGAACAGGGTCTCAAATGTAGAAAACCAACTTATGCTTACTTAAGGGGAAAGGTGAGTTGGGGTGCTGCATAAAACCAGAGATTGAAATTAGCACGGATACCGTTCCATAAGCCAAATATGTAATAGACAAGAGCTACTCCTTGCTCAACGAAGTGGACTCAACACCCCATATTAAACGCCTAAGAATATACCTGACTAGTAAGAATCTTAAAACCTATGGATTTACATGTCTCCAAAAGAGAATCAAGCGTGTGTACAGCAGCATAAACGCAGCAGTGATAGGATTGGTGAGTTTCGGTGAGCAAATGCACACCCTTTGAAGTCATATTGCATGGTACCCATTCCATGGGTCTCATCTCTCCAGGTTTAAGGGATTCCTCCTTCAGCTAAAACATGCATGTGGAACCCAGAGTATGATCCACCATGTGATCGGGAAACGTGTTCAAATGTGTCTCAGTTTTCGTCCCCTGGTATTCGGGTGCAACATTCCAGACGCTTTACTAACACTCTCCCCACTTGGAGAGTCAGTGCCTTTAACCTCCTGTTTGGCCCAGTTTGCAATTTCTGCGGGAAATGAACAGGAATAAGGAGAACCAATGAGAGACTAGCTGGAGGTGTCTGGACGTGCAAATTTAACTCTCATTTCCCACCAGGAAGAGGAATTAACCAAAGGCTCAGCTTGCCGTGCCGGAACCACACTAGGGCCTGAAGCAATCTTGCGGTGTTGCGGCCAGCTCACAAGAAAGCGAGTTGAACAAAGGAGCTCAGGGGTACTGTAATTCACAAACCTGCAGAGTTATAAATGACAGCTATCGTCCAAAAATATATTGAAGTAAGGCTGCCAAGAGCACTTGAAAGCGGGGCAGAATTGCAGGAAACCGATTTCAGGAGGTAGACTGGAATTGCATGAAAAGCATAGGAAAAGAGGCAGAACGGCCACAATGATGCACTTGGCCAGAAAGGGCGTATGCGTTTTTTCCTGAATATATTCAGGAAAAAACGCATACGCCCTTTTTGGCCAACCAAGCAAGCTTGCAAAGGAAATCTGCACTACAATGAAGTCTCACTGCCCCCTGGTCAAAAGGGCAATCTGCAAAAAGTGTAAAATCCAGAAAGGCAGGACAGGCCATGGAGAACTGGGAGCCTTGTTATGCTAATGGGCGGGATGTAAATTGCCAACAGCCACTCTCGAGAAATGTATGGTGTTTCCTGAAACATCTAAAAAACAAAGCAACAGAGCCTAGGGCACTTCCACTTATGCTCCTATAGCTTAGGGAAATTCAAATCAAAAAGGCACAGCCACCCAAACGTTTGGGACGGCTCTGTTTACAAGATCCTCGTTTACGGTACAAGTTCAATATCACAGAAAGCGAAAAATGAATAAAGAATTTGTGGTATTTACATACAATGCAATATCACTCAGCAATGAAATCTATGTCTTCAGGCCCGTAGCACCATAATGAGTGGATTCAGATACAATGATTCTAAGTGAAATAAGTCACACAGAAAAAGAAACATCATAAGATATCACTAATACACGGAATGTAAACTTGGCTACCCAGGAACTGAATTACAAAACAGAACAGGGTCTCAAATGTAGAAAACCAACTTATGCTTGCTTAAGGGGAAAGGTGAGTTGGGGTGCTGCATAAAACAAGAGATTGAAATTAGCACAGATACCGTTCCATAAGCCAAATATGTAATAGACAAGAGCTACTCCTTGCTCAACGAAGTGGACTCAACACCCCATATTAAACACCTAAAAATATACCTGAATAGTAAGAATCTTAAATCCTATGGATTTATATGTCTCCGAAAAGGAATCAAGCGTGTGTACAGCAGCATAAACGCAGCAGTGATAGGATTGGTGAGTTTCGGTGAGCAAATGCAGACCCTTAGAAGTCATATTGCATGGTACCCATTCCATGGGTCACAACTCTCCAGGTAAGGGATTCTTCCTTCAGCTAAAACATGCATGTGGAACCCAGAGTATGATCCACCGTGTGATCGGGAAACGTGTTCAAATATGTCTCAGTTTAAGTCCCCTGGTACTCGGGTGCAACATTCCAGACGCTTTACTAACACTCTCCCCACTTGGAGAGTCAGTGCCTTTAACCTCCTGTTTGGCCCAGTTTGCAATTTCTGCGGGAAATGAACAGGAATAGGGAGAACCAATGAGAGACTAGCTGGAGGTGTCTGGACGGGCAAATTTAACTCTCATTTCCCTCCAGGAAGAGGAATTAACCAAAGGCTCAGCTTGCCGTGCCGGAACCACACTAGGGCCTGAAGCAATCTTGCGGTGTTGCGGCCAGCTCACAAGAAAGCGAATTGAACAAAGGAGCTCAGGGGCACTGTCATTCACAAACCTGCAGAGTTATAAATGACAGCTATCGTCCAAAAATATATTGAAGTAAGGCTGCCAAGAGGACTTGAAATCGGGGCATAATTGTAGGAAACCGATTTCATTAGGTAGACTGGAATTGCATGAAAAGCATAGGAAAAGAGGCAGAACGTCCACAATGATGCACTTGGCCAAAAAGGGCGTATGCGTTTTTTCCTGAATATATTCAGGAAAAAACGCATACGCCCTTTTTGGCCAACCAAGCAAGCTTGCAAAGGAAATCTGCACTAAAATGAAGTCTCACTGCCCCACGGGCAAAAGGGCCATCTGCAAAAAGTGTAAAATCCAGAAAGGCAGGACAGGCCATGGAGAACTGGGAGCCTTGTTATGCTGATGGGCGGGATGTAAATTGCCAACAGCCACTCTGGAGAAGTGTATGGTGTTTCCTGAAACATCTAAAAAACAAAGCAACAGAGCCTAGGGCACTTCCACTTATGCTCCTATAGCTTAGGGAAATTAAAATCAAAAAGACACAGCCACACCAACGTTTGGGACAACTCTGTTTACAAGAACCTCGTTCATGGTACAAGTTCAATATCACAGAAAGCGAAAAATGAATAAAGAATTTGTGGTATTTACGTACAATGCAATATCACTCAGCAATGAAATCTATGTCATCAGACCCGTAGCAGCATAATGAGTGGATTCAGGTACGATGATTCTAAGTGAAATATGTCACACAGAAAAAGAAATATAATAAGGTATCACTAATACACGGAATGTAAACTTGGCTACCCAGGAACTGAATTTCAAAACAGAACAGGGTCTCAAATGTAGAAAACCAACCTATGCTTGCTTAAGGGGAAAGGTGAGTTGGGGGACTGCATAAAACCAGAGATTGAAATTAGCACAGATACCATTCCATAAGCCAAATATGTAATAGACAAGAGCTACTCCTTGCTCAACGAAGTGGACTCAACACCCCATATTAAACGCCTAAGAATATACCTGACTAGTAAGAATCTTAAAACCTATGGATTTACATGTCTCCAAAAGAGAATCAAGCGTGTGTACAGTAGCATAAACGCAGCAGTGATAGGATTAGTGAGGTTCGGTGAGCAAATGCAGAGCCTTTGAAGTCATATTGCATGGTACCCATTCCATGGGTCTCAACTCTCCAGGTTTAAGGGATTCTTCCTTCAGCTAAAACATGCATGTGGAACCCAGAGTATGATCCACCGTGTGATCGGGAAACGTGTTCAAATATGTCTCAGTTTTCGTCCCCTGGTACTCGGGTGCAACATTCCAGACGCTTTACTAACACTCTCCCCACTTGGAGAGTCAGTGCCTTTAACCTCCTGTTTGGCCCAGTTTGCAATTTCTGTGGGAAATGAACAGGAATAGGGAGAACCAATGAGAGACTAGCTGGAGGTGTCTGGACGGGCAAATTTAACTCTCATTTCCCACCAGGAAGAGGAATTAACCAAAGGCTCAGCTTGCCGTCCGGGAACCACACTAGGGCCTGAAGCAATCCTGCGGTGTTGCGGCCAGCTCACAATAAAGAGAGTTGAACAAAGGATCTCAGGGGCACTGTCATTCACAAACCTGCAGAGTTATAAATGACAGCTATCATCCAAAAATATATTCAATAAGGCTGCCAAGAGCACTTGAAAGCGGGGCAGAATTGCAGGAAACCGATTTCAGGAGGTAGACTGGAATTGCATGAAAAGCATAGGAAAAGAGGCAGAACGTCCACAATGATGCACTTGGCCAAAAAGGGCGTATGCGTTTTTTCCTGAATATATTCAGGAAAAAACGCATACGCCCTTTGGCCAACCAAGCAAGCTTGCAAAGGAAATCTGCACTACAATGAAGTCTCACTGCCCCCCGGGCAAAAGGGCCATCTGAAAAAAGTGTAAAATCCAGAAAGGCAGGACAGGCCATGGAGAACTGGGAGCCTTGTTATGCTGATGGGCGGGATGTAAATTGCCAACAGCCACTCTGGAGAAGTGTATGGTGTTTCCTGAAACATCTAAAAAACAAAGCAACAGAGCCTAGGGCACTTCCACTTATGGTCCTATAGCTTAGGGAAATTCAAATCAAAAAGACACAGCCACCCCAAAGTTTGGGACGGCTGTGTTTACAAGAACCTCGTTTATGGTACAAGTTCAATATCACAGAAAGCGAAAAATGAATAAAGAATTTGTGGTATATGTACAATGCAATATCACTCAGCAATGAAATCTATGTCATCAGACCCGTAGCAGCATAATGAGTGGACTCAAGTACGATGATTCTAAGAGAAATAAGTCACACAGAAAAAGAAATATCATAAGGTATCACTAATACACGGAATGTAAACTTGGATACCCAGGAACTGAATTACAAAACAGAACAGGGTCTCAAATGTAGAAAACCAACTTATGCTTGCTTAAGGGGAAAGGTGAGTTGGGGTGCTGCATAAAACCAGAGATTGAAATTAACACAGGTACCGTTCCATAAGCCAAATATGTAATAGACAAGAGCAACTCCTTGCTCAACGAAGTGGACTCAACACCCCATATTAAACGCCTAAGAATATACCTGACTAGTAAGAATCTTAAAACCTATGGATTTATATGTCTCCGAAAGCGAATCAAGCGTGTGTATCACGGCATAAACGCAGCAGTGATAGGATTGGTGAGGTTCGGTGAGCAAATGCAGACCCTTTGAAGTCATATGCATGGTACCCATTCCATGGGTCTCAACTCTCCAGGTTTAAGGGATTCTTCCTTCAGCTAAAACATGCATGTGTAACCCAGAGTATGATCCACCGTGTGATCGGGAAACGTGTTCAAATATGTCTTAGTTTTTGTCCCCTGGTACTCGGGTGCAACATTCCAGACGCTTTACTAACACTCTCCCCACTTGGAGAGTCAGTGCCTTTAACGTCCTGTTTGGCCCAGTTTGCAATTTCCGCGGGAAATGAACAGGAATAGGGAGAACCAATGAGAGACTAGCTGGAGGTGTCTGGACGGGCAAATTTAACTCTCATTTCCCACCAGGAAGAGGAATTAACCAAAGGCTCAGCTTGCCGTGCCGGAACCACACTACGGCTTGAAGCAATCTTGCGGTGTTGCGGCCAGCTCACAAGAAAGCGAGTTGAAGAAAGGATCTCAGGGGCCCTGTTATTCCTAACCTGCAGAGTTATAAATGACAGCTATAGTCCAAAATTATATTGAAGTAAGGCTGCCAAGAGCACTTGAAAGCGGGGCAGAATTGCAGGAAACCGATTTCAGGAGGTAGACTGGAATTGCATGAAAAGCATAGGAAAAGAGGCAGAACGTCCACAATGATGCACTTGGTCAAAAAGGGCGTATGCGTTTTTTCCTGAATATATTCAGGAGAAAACGCATACGCCCTTTTTGGCCAACCAAGCAAGCTTGCAAAGGAATTCTGCACTACAATGAAGTCTCACTGCCCCCCGGGCAAAAGGGCCATCTGAAAAAATTGTAAAATCCAGAAAGGCAGGACAGGCCATGGAGAATTGGGAGCCTTGTTATGCTGATGGGCGGGATGTAAATTGCCAACAGCCACTCTGGAGAAGTGTATGGTGTTTCCTGAAGCATCTAAAAAACAAAGCAACAGAGCCTAGGGCACTTCCACTTATGCTCCTATAGCTTAGGGAAATTCAAATCAAAAAGACACATCCACCCCAAAGTTTGGGCCGGCTCTGTTTACAAGAACCTCGTTTATGGTACAAGTTCAATATCACAGAAAGCGAAAAATGAATAAAGAATTTGTGGTATTTACGTACAATGCAATATCACTCAGCAATGAAATCTATGTCATCAGACCCGTAGCAGCATAATGAGTGAATTCAGGTACGATGATTCTAAGAGAAATAAGTCACACAGAAAAAGAAATATCATAAGGTATCACTAATACACGGAATGTAAACTTGGCTACCCAGGAACTGAATTACAAAACAGAACAGGGTCTCAAATGTAGAAAACCAACTTATGCTTGCTTAAGGGGAAAGGTGCGTTGGGGTGCTGCATAAAACCAGAGATTGAAATTAGCACAGATACCGTTCCATAAGCCAAATATGTAATAGACAAGAGCTACTCCTTCCTCAACGAAGTGGACTCAACACCCCATATTAAACGCCTAAGGATATACCTGACTAGTAAGAATCTTAAAACCTATGGATTTATATGTTTCCGAAAAGGAATCAAGCGTGTGTACAGCAGCATAAATGCAGCAGTGATAGGATTGGTGAGTTTCAGTGAGCAAATGCAGACCCTTTGAAGTCATATTGCATGGTACCCATTCCATGGGTCACAACTCTCCAGGTAAGGGATTCTTCCTTCAGCTAAAACATGCATTTGGAACCCAGAGTATGATCCACCATGTGATCGGGAAACGTGTTCAAATGTGTCTCAGTTTTCGTCCCCTGGTACTCGGGTGCAACATTCCAGACGCTTTACTAACACTCTCCCCACTTGGAGAGTCAGTGCCTTTAACCTCCTGTTTGGCCCAGTTTGCAATTTCTGCGGGAAATGAACAGGAATAGGGAGAACCAATGAGAGACTAGCTGGAGGTTTCTGGACGTGCAAATTTAACTCTCATTTCCCAACAGGAAGAGGAATTAACCAAAGGCTCATCTTGCCGTGCCGGAACCACAGTAGGGCCTGAAGCAATCCTGCGGTGTTGCGGCCAGCTCACAATAAAGAGAGTTGAAGAAAGGATCTCAGGGGCACTGTCATTCACAAACCTGCAGAGTTATAAATGACAGCTATCGTCCAAAAATATATTGAAGTAAGGCTGCCAAGAGCACTTGAAAGCGGGGCAGAATTGCAGGAAACCGATTTCAGGAGGTAGACTGGAATTGCATGAAAAGCATAGGAAAAGAGGCAGAACGTCCACAATGATGCACTTGGCCAAAAAGGGCGTATGCGTTTTTTCCTGAATATATTCAGGAAAAAACGCATACGCCCTTTTTGACCAACCAAGCAAGCTTGCAAAGGAAATCTGCACTACAATGAAGTCTCACTGCCCCACGGGCAAAAGGTCCATCTAAAAAAGGGTAAAATCCAGAAAGGCAGGACAGGCCATGGAGAACTGGGAGCCTTGTTATGCTGATGGGCGGGATGTAAATTGCCAACAGCCACTCTGGAGAAGTGTATGGTGTTTCCTGAAGCATCTAAAAAACAAAGCAACAGAGCCTAGGGCACTTCCACTTATGCTCCTATAGCTTAGGGAAATTCAAATCAAAAAGACACAGCCACCCCAAAGTTTGGGCCGGCTCTGTTTACAAGAACCTCGTTTATGGTACAAGTTCAATATCACAGAAAGCGAAAAATGAATAAAGAATTTGTGGTATTTACGTACAATGCAATATCACTCAGCAATGAAATCTATGACATCAGACCCGTAACAGCATAATGAGTGGATTCAGGTACGATGATTGTAAGTGAAATAAGTCACACAGAAAAAGAAATATCATAAGGTATCACTAATACACGGAATGTAAACTTGGGTACCCAGGAACTGAATTTCAAAACAGAACAGGGTCTCAAATGTAGAAAACCAACTTATGCTTGCTTAAGGGGAAAGGTGAGTTGGGGTGCTGCATAAAACCAGAGATTGAAATTAGGACAGATACCATTCCATAAGCCAAATATATAATAGACAAGAGCTACTCCTTGCTCAACGAAGTGGACTCAACACCCCATATTAAACGCCTAAGAATATACCTGACTAGTAAGAATCTTAAAACCTATGGATTTACATGTCTCCAAAAGAGAATCAAGTGTGTGTACAGCAGCATTAACGCAGCAGTGATAGGATTAGTGAGGTTCGGTGAGCAAATGCAGACCCTTTGAAGTCATATTGCATGGTACCCATTCCATGGGACACAACTCTCCAGGTTTAAGGGATTCTTCCTTCAGCTAAAACATGCATGTGGAACCCAGAGTATGATCCACCGTGTGATCGGGAAACGTGTTCAAATGTGTCTCAGTTTTCGTCCCCTGCTACTCGGGTGCAACATTCCAGACGCTTTACTAACACTCTCCCCACTTGGAGAGTCAGTGCCTTTAACGTCCTGTTTGGCCCAGTTTGCAATTTCTGCGGGAAATGAACAGGAATAGGGAGAACCAATGAGAGACTAGCTGGAGGTGTCTGGACGTGAAAATTTAACTCTCATTTCCCACCAGGAAGAGGAATTAACCAAAGGCTCAGCTTGCCGTGCCGGAACCACACTAGGGCCTGAAGCAATCCTGCGGTGTTGCGGCCAGCTCACAATAAAGAGAGTTGAAGAAAGGATCTCAGGGGCCCTGTCATTCACAAACCTGCAGAGTTATAAATGACAGCTATCGTCCAAAAATATATTGAAGTAAGGCTGCCAAGAGCACTTGAAAGCGGGGCAGAATTGCAGGAAACCGATTTCAGGAGGTAGACTGGAATTGCATGAAAAGCATAGGAAAAGAGGCAGAACGTCCACAATGATGCACTTGGTCAGAAAGGGCGTATGCGTTTTTTCCTGAATATATTCAGGAAAAAACGCATACGCCCTTTTTGGCCAACCAAGCAAGCTTGCAAAGGAAATCTGCACTACAATGAAGTCTCACTGCCCCCTGGTCAAAAGGGCCATCTGCAAAAAGTGTAAAATCCAGAAAGGCAGGAAAGGCCATGGAGAACTGGGAGCCTTGTTATGCTGATGGGTGGGATGTAAATTGCCAACAGCCACTCTGGAGAAATGTATGGTGTTTCCTGAAACATCTAAAAAACAAAGCAACAGAGCCTAGGGCACTTCCACTTATGGTCCTATAGCTTAGGGAAATTCAAATCAAAAAGACACAGCCACCCCAACGTTTGGGACGGCTCTGTTTACAAGATCCTCGTTTACGGTACAAGTTCAATATCACAGAAAGCGAAAAATGAATAAAGAATTTGTGGTATTTACGTACAATGCAATATCACTCAGCAATGAAATCTATGTCATCAGGCCCATAGCACCATAATGAGTGGATTCAGATACAATGATTCTAAGAGAAATAAGTCACACAGAAAAAGAAACATCATAAGATATCACTAATACACGGAATGTAAACTTGGCTACCCAGGAACTGAATTTCAAAACAGAACAGGGTCTCAAATGTAGAAAACCAACTTATGCTTGCTTAAGGGGAAAGGTGAGTTGGGGTGCTGCATAAAACCAGAGATTGAAATTAGCACAGATACCATTCCATAAGCCAAATATGTAATAGACAAGAGCTACTCCTTGCTCAACGAAGTGGACTCAACACCCCTTATTAAACGCCTAAGAATATACCTGACTAGTAAGAATCTTAAAACCTATGGATTTACATGTCTCCAAAAGAGAATCAAGCGTGTGTACAGCAGCATAAACGCAGCAGTGATAGGATTAGTGAGGTTCGGTGAGCAAATGCAGAGCCTTTGAAGTCATATTGCATGGTACCCATTCCATGGGTCTCAACTCTCCAGGTTTAAGGGATTCTTCCTTCAGCTAAAACATGCATGTGGCACCCAGAGTATGATACACCGTGTGATCGGGAAATGTGTTCAAATATGTCTCAGTTTTCGTCCCCTGGTACTCGGGTGCAACATTCCAGACGCTTTACTAACACTCTCCCCACTTGGAGAGTCAGTGCCTTTAAACTCCTGTTTGGCCCAGTTTGAAATTTCTGCGGGAAATGAACAGGAATAGGGAGAACCAATGAGAGACTAGCTGGAGGTGTCTGGACGTGCAAATTTAACTCTCATTTCCCACCAGGAAGAGGAATTAACCAAAGTCTCAGCTTGCCGTCCGGGAACCACACTAGGGCCTGAAGCAATCCTGCGGTGTTGCGGCCAGCTCACAATAAAGAGAGTTGAAGAAAGGATCTCAGGGGCCCTGTCATTCACAAACCTGCAGAGTTATAAATGACAGCTATCGTCCAAAAATATATTGAAGTAAGGCTGCCAAGAGGACTTGAAAGCGGGGCAGAATTGCAGGAAACCGATTTCAGGAGGTAGACTGGAATTGCATGAAAAGCATAGGAAAAGAGGCAGAACGTCCACAATGATGCACTTGGCCAAAAAGGGCGTATGCGTTTTTTCCTGAATATATTCAGGAAAAAACGCATACGCCCTTTTTGGCCAACCAAGCAAGCTTGCAAAGGAAATCTGCACTACAATGAAGTCTCACTGCCCCACTGGCAAAAGGGCCATCTGAAAAAAGTGTAAAATCCAGAAAGGCAGGACAGGCCATGGAGAACTGGGAGCCTTGTTATGCTGATGGGCGGGATGTAAATTGCCAACAGCCACTCTGGAGAAGTGTATGGTGTTTCCTGAAACATCTAAAAAACAAAGCAACAGAGCCTAGGGCACTTCCACTTATGCTCCTATAGCTTAGGGAAATTCAAATCAAAAAGACACAGCCACCCCAAAGTTTGGGACGGCTCTGTTTACAAGAACCTCGTTTATGGTACAAGTTCAATATCACAGAAAGCGAAAAATGAATAAAGAATTTGTGGTACTTACGTACAATGCAATATCACTCAGCAATGAAATCTATGTCATCAGACCCGTAGCAGCATAATGAGTGGACTCAGGTACGATGATTCTAAGAGAAATAAGTCACACAGAAAAAGAAATATCATAAGGTATCACTAATACACGGAATGTAAACTTGGCTACCAGGAACTGAATTACAAAACAGAACAGGGTCTCAAATGTAGAAAACCAACTTATGCTTGCTTAAGGGGAAAGGTGAGTTGGGGTGCTGCATAAAACCAGAGATTGAAATTAGCACAGATACCATTCCATAAGCCAAATATGTAATAGGCAAGAGCTACTCCTTCCTCAACGAAGTGGACTCAACACCCCATATTAAACGCCTAAGAATATACCTGACTAGTAAGAATCTTAAAACCTATGGATTTACATGTCTCCAAAAGAGAATCAAGCGTGTGTACAGCAGCATAAACGCAGCAGTGATAGGATTAGTGAGGTTCAGTGAGCAAATGCAGACCCTTTGAAGTCATATTGCATGGTACCCATTCCATGGGTCTCAACTCTCCAGGTTTAAGGGATTCTTCCTTCAGCTAAAACATGCATGTGGAACCCAGAGTATGATCCACCGTGTGATCGGGAAACGTGTTCAAATGTGTCTCAGTTTTCGTCCCCTGGTACTCGGGTGCAACATTCCAGACGCTTTACTAACACTCTCCCCACTTGGAGAGTCAGTGCCTTTAACGTCCTGTTTGGCCCAGTTTGCAATTTCTGCGGGAAATGAACAGGAATAGGGAGAACCAATGAGAGACTAGCTGGAGGTGTCTGGACGGGCAAATTTAACTCTCATTTCCCACCAGGAAGAGGAATTAACCAAAGGCTCAGCTTGCCGTGCCGGAACCACACTAGGGCCTGAAGCAATCCTGCGGTGTTGCGGCCAGCTCACAATAAAGAGAGTTGAAGAAAGGAGCTCAGGGGCACTGTCATTCACAAACCTGCAGAGTTTTAAATGACAGCTATCGTCCAAAAATATATTGAAGTAAGGCTGCCAAGAGGACTTGAAAGTGGGGCAGAATTTCAGGAAACCGATTTCAGGAGGTAGACAGGAATTGCATGAAAAGCATAGGAAAAGAGGCAGAACGTCCACAATGATGCACTTGGCCAAAAAGGGCGTATGCGTTTTTTCCTGAATATATTCAGGAAAAAACGCATACGCCCTTTTTGGCCAACCAAGCAAGCTTGCAAAGGACATCTACACTACAATGAAGTCTCACTGCCCCACGGGCAAAAGGGCCATCTGAAAAAAGTGTAAAATCCAGAAAGGCAGGTCAGGCCACGGAGAACTGGGAGCCTTGTTATGCTGATGGGCGGGATGTAAATTGCCAACAGCCACTCTGGAGAAGTGTATGGTGTTTCCTGAAATATCAAAAAAACAAAGCAACAGAGCCTAGAGCACTTACACTTATGGTCCTATAGCTTAGGGAAATTAAAATCTAAAAGACACAGCCACCCCAAAGTTTGGGACGGCTCTGTTTACAAGAACCTCGTTTACGGTACAAGTTCAATATCGCAGAAAGCGAAAAATGGATAAAGAAGTTTTGGTACTTACGTACAATGCAATATCACTAAACAATGAAATCTATGTCATCAGGCCCGTAGCAACATAATGAGTGGATTCAGGTATGATGATTCTAATTGAAATAAGTCACATAGAAAAAGAAACATCATAATATATCACTAATACCCGGAATGTAAACTTGGCTACCCAGGAACTGAATTACAAAACAGAACAGGGTCTCAAATGTAGAAAACCAACTTATGCTTGCTTAAGGGGAAAGGTGAGTTGGGGTGCTGCATAAAACCAGAGATTGAAATTAGCACAGATACCGTTCCATAAGCCAAATATGTAATAGACAAGAGCTACTCCTTGCTCAACGAAGTGGACTCAACACCCCATATTAAACGCCTAAGAATATACCTGACTAGTAAGAATCTTAAAACCTATGGATTTACATGTCTCCAAAAGAGAATCAAGCGTGTGTACAGCAGCATAAACGCAGCAGTGATAGGATTAGTGAGGTTCGGTGAGCAAATGCAGACCCTTTGAAGACATATTGCATGGTACTCATTCCATGGGTCTCAACTCTCCAGCTTTAAGGAATTCTTCCTTCAGCTAAAACATGCATGTGGAACCCAGAGTATGATCCACCGTGTGATCGGGAAATGTGTTCAAATGTGTCTCAGTTTTCGTCCCCTGGTACTTGGGTGCAACATTCCAGACGCTTTACTAACACTCTCCCCACTTGGAGAGTCAGTGCCTTTAACGTCCTGTTTGGCCCAGTTTGCAATTTCTGTGGGAAATGAACAGGAATAGGGAGAACCAATGAGAGACTAGCTGGAGGTGTCTGGACGTGCAAATTTAACTCTCATTTCCCACCAGGAAGAGGAATTAACCAAAGGCTCAGCTTGCCGTCCGGGAACCACACTAGGGCCTGAAGCAATCCTGCGGTGTTGCGGCCAGCTCACAATAAAGAGAGTTGAAGAAAGGATCTCAGGGGCCCTGTCATTCACAAACCTGCAGAGTTATAAATGACAGCTATCGTCCAAAAATATATTGAAGTAAGGCTGCCAAGAGGACTTGAAAGCGGGGCAGAATTGCAGGAAACCGATTTCAGGAGGTAGACTGGAATTGCATGAAAAGCATAGGAAAAGAGGCAGAACGTCCACAATGATGCACTTGGCCAAAAAGTGCGTATGCGTTTTTTCCTGAATATATTCAGGAAAAAACGCATACGCCCTTTTTGGCCAACCAAGCAAGCTTGCAAAGGAAATCTGCACTACAATGAAGTCTCACTGCCCCACGGGCAAAAGGGCCATCTGAAAAAAGTGTAAAATCCAGAAAGGCAGGACAGGCCATGGAGAACTGGGAGCCTTGTTATGCTGATGGGAGGGATGTAAATTGCCAACAGCCACTCTGGAGAAGTGTATGGTGTTTCCTGAAACATCTGAAAAACAAAGCAACAGAGCCTAGGGCACTTCCACTTATGCTCCTATAGCTTAGGGAAATTAAAATCAAAAAGACACAGCAACCCCAAAGTTTGGGACGGCTCTGTTTACAAGATCCTCGTTTATGGTACAAGTTCAATATCACAGAAAGCGAAAAATGAATAAAGAATTTGTGGTATTTACGTACAATGCAATATCACTCAGCAATGAAATCTCTGTCATCAGGCCCGTAGCACCATAATGAGTGGATTCAGATTCGATGATTCTAAGTGAAATAAGTCACACAGAAAAAGAAACATCATAAGATATCACTAATACACGGAATGTAAACTTGGCTACACAGGACCTGAATTACAAAACAGAACAGGGTCTCAAATGTAGAAAACCAACTTATGCTTACTTAAGGGGAAAGGTGAGTTGGGGTGCTGCATAAAACCAGATATTGAAATTAGCACAGATACCGTTCCATAAGCCAAATATGTAATAGACAAGAGCTACTCCTTGCTCAACGAAGTGGACTCAACACCCCATATTAAACGCCTAAGAATATACCTGACTAGTAAGAATCTTAAAACCTATGGATTTATATGTCTCCAAAAAGGAATCAAGCATGTGTACAGCAGCATAAACGCAGCAGTGATAGGATTGGTGAGTTTTGGTGAGCAAATGCAGACCCTTTGAAGTCATATTGCATGGTACCCATTCCATGGGTCACAACTCTCCAGGTTTAAGGGATTCCTCCTTCAGCTAAAACATGCATGTGGAACCCAGAGTATGATCCACCGTGTGATCGGGAAACGTGTTCAAATGTGTCTCAGTTTTCGTCCCCTGGTACTCGGGTGCAACATTCCAGACGCTTTACTAACACTCTCCCCACTTGGAGAGTCAGTGCCTTTAACCTCCTGTTTGGCCCAGTTTGCAATTTCTGTGGGAAATGAACAGGAATAGGGAGAACCAATGAGAGACTAGCTGGAGGTGTCTGGACGGGCAAATTTAACTCTCATTTCCCACCAGGAAGAGGAATTAACCAAAGGCTCAGCTTGCCGTCCGGGAACCACACTAGGGCCTGAAGCAATCCTGCGGTGTTGCGGCCAGCTCACAATAAAGAGAGTTGAAGAAAGGATCTCAGGGGCACTGTCATTCACAAACCTGCAGAGTTATAAATGACAGCTATCGTCCAAAAATATATTGAAGTAAGGCTGCCAAGAGGACTTGAAAGCGGGGCAGAATTGCAGGAAACCGATTTCAGGAGGTAGACTGGAATTGCATGAAAAGCATAGGAAAAGAGGCAGAACGTCCACAATGATGCACTTGGCCAAAAAGTGCGTATGCGTTTTTTCCTGAATATATTCAGGAAAAAACGCATACGCCCTTTTTGGCCAATCAAGCAAGCTTGCAAAGGAAATCTGCACTACAATGAAGTCTCACTGCCCCACGGGCAAAAGGGCCATCTGAAAAAAGTGTAAAATCCAGAAAGGCAGGACAGGCCATGGAGAACAGGGAGCCTTGTTATGCTGATGGGAGGGATGTAAATTGCCAACAGCCACTCTGGAGAACTGTATGGTGTTTCCTGAAACATCTAAAAAACAAAGCAACAGAGCCTAGGGCACTTCCACTTATGCTCCTATAGCTTAGGGAAATTCAAATCAAAAAGACACAGCCACCCCAACGTTTGGGACGGCTCTGTTTACAAGATCCTCGTTTACGGTACAAGTTCAATATCACAGAAAGCGAAAAATGAATAAAGAATTTGTGGTATTTACGTACAATGCAATATCACTCAGCAATGAAATCTATGTCATCAGGCCCGTAGCACCATAATGAGTGGATTCAGATACAATGATTCTAAGTGAAATAAGTCACACAGAAAAAGAAACATCATAAGATATCACTAATACACGGAATGTAAACTTGGCTACACAGGAACTGAATTACAAAACAGAACAGGGTCTCAAATGTAGAAAACCAGCTGATGCTTGCTTAAGGGGAAAGGTGAGTTGGGGTGCTGCATAAAACAAGAGATTGAAATTAGCACAGATACCGTTCCATAAGCCAAATATGTAATAGACAAGAGCTACTCCTTGCTCAACGAAGTGGACTCAACACCCCATATTAAACGCCTAAGAATATACCTGACTAGTAAGAATCTTAAAACCTATGGATTTATATGTCTCCGAAAAGGAATCAAACCTGTGCACAGCAGCATAAACGCAGCAGTGATAGGATTGGTGAGTTTCGGTGAGCAAATGCAGACCCTTTGAAGTCATATTGCATGGTACCCATTCCATGGGTCACAGCTCTCCAGGTTTAAGGGATTCCTCCTTCAGCTAAAACATGCATGTGGCACCCAGAGTATGATCCAACGTGTGATCGGGAAACGTGTTCAAATGTGTCTCAGTTTTCATCCCCTGCTACTCGGGTGCAACATTCCAGACGCTTTACTTACACTCTCCCCACTTGGAGAGTCAGTGCCTTTAACGTCCTGTTTGGCCCAGTTTGCAATTTCTGCGGGAAATGAACAGGAATAGGGAGAACCAATGAGAGACTAGCTGGAGGTGTCTGGACGTGAAAATTTAACTCTCATTTCCCACCAAGAAGAGGAATTCACCAAAGGCTCAGCTTGCCATGCCGGAACCACACTAGGGCCTGAAGCAATCCTGCGGTGTTGCGGCCAGCTCACAATAAAGAGAGTTGAAGAAAGGATCTCAGGGGCCCTGTCATTCGCAAACCTGCAGAGTTATAAATGACAGCTATCATCCAAAAATATATTGAAGTAAGGCTGCCAAGAGGACTTGAAAGCGGGGCAGAATTGCAGGACACCGATTTCAGGAGGTAGACTGGAATTGCATGAAAAGCATAGGAAAAGAGGCAGAACGTCCACAATGATGCACTTGGCCAAAAAGGGCGTATGCGTTTTTTCCTGAATATATTCAGGAAAAAACGCATACGCCCTTTTTGGCCAACCAAGCAAGCTTGCAAAGGAAATCTGCACTACAATGAAGTCTCACTGCCCCACCGGCAAAAGGGCCATCTGAAAGAAGTGTAAAATCCAGAAAGACAGGACAGGCCATGGAGAATTGGGAGCCTTGTTATGCTGATGGGCGGGATGTAAATTGCCAACAGCCACTCTGGAGAAGTGTATGGTGTTTCCTGAAACATCTAAAAAACAAAGCAACAGAGCCTAGGGCACTTCCACTTATGCTCCTATAGCTTAGGGAAATTAAAATCAAAAAGACACAGCCACCCCAAAATTTGGGATGGCTCTGTTTACAAGAACCTCGTTTATGGTACAAGTTCATTATCACAGAAAGCGAAAAATGAATAAAGAATTTGTGGTACTTACGTACAATGCAATATCACTCAGCAATGAAATCTATGTCATCAGGCCCGTAGCAGCATAATGAGTGGATTCAGGTACGATGATTCTAAGTGAAATATGTCACACAGAAAAAGAAATATCATAAGGTATCACTAATACACGGAATGTAAACTTGGCTACACAGGAACTGAATTACAAAACAAAACAGGGTCTCAAATTAGAAAACCAACTTATGCTTGCTTAAGGGAAAGGTGAGTTGGGGTGCTGCATAAAACCAGAGATTGAAATTAGCACAGATACCATTCCATAAGCCAAATATGTAATAGACAAGAGCTACTCCTTGCTCAACGAAGTGGACTCAACACCCCATATTAAACGCCTAATAATATACCTGACTAGTAAGAATCTTAAAACCTATGGATTTACATGTCTCCAAAAGAGAATCAAGCGTGTGTACAGCAGCATAAACGCAGCAGTGATAGGATTTGTGAGATTCGGTGAGCAAATGCAGAGCCTTTGAAGTCATATTGCATGGTACCCATTCCATGGGTCTCAACTCTCCAGGTTTAAGGGATTCTTCCTTCAGCTAAAACATGCATGTGGAACCCAGAGTATGATCCACCGTGTGATCGGGAAACGTGTTCAAATGTGTCTCAGTTTTCGTCCCCTGGTACTCGGGTGCAACATTCCAGACGCTTTACTAACACTCTCCCCACTTGGAGAGTCAGTGCCTTTAACGTCCTGTTTGGCCCAGTTTGCAATTTCTGCGGGAAATGAACAGGAATAGGGAGAACCAATGAGAGACTAGCTGGAGGTGTCTGGACGTGCAAATTTAACTCTCATTTCCCACCAGGAAGAGGAATTAACCAAAGGCTCAGCTTGCCGTGCCGGAACCACACTAGGGCCTGAATCAATCTTGCGGTGTTGCGGCCAGCTCACAAGAAAGCGAGTTGAACAAAGGAGCTCAGGGGCACTGTCATTCACAAACCTGCAGAGTTATAAATGACAGCTATCGTCCAAAAATATATTGAAGTAAGGCTGCCAAGAGGACTTGAAAGCGGGGCAGAATTGCAGGAAACCGATTTCAGGAGGTAGACTGGAATTGCATGAAAAGCATAGCAAAAGAGGCAGAACGTCCACAATGATGCACTTGGCCAAAAAGGGCGTATGCGTTTTTTCCTGAATATATTCAGGAAAAAACGCATACGCCCTTTTTGGCCAACCAAGCAAGCTTGCAAAGGAAATCTGCACTACAATGAAGTCTCACTGCTCCCTGGTCAAAAGGGCCATCTGCAAAAAGTGTAAAATCCAGAAAGGCAGGACAGGCCATGGAGAACTGGGAGCCTTGTTATGCTGATGGGCGGGATGTAAATTGCCAACAGCCACTCTGGAGAAATGTATGGTGTTTCCTGAAACATCTAAAAAACAAAGCAACAGAGCCTAGGGCACTTCCACTTATGCTCCTATAGCTTAGGGAAATTCAAATCAAAAAGACACAGCCACCCCAATGTTTGGGACGGCTCTGTTTACATGTTCCTCGTTTATGGTACAAGTTCAATATCACAGAAAGCGAAAAATGAATAAAGAATTTGTGGTATTTACGTACAATGCAATATCACTCAGCAATGAAATCTATGTCATCAGGCCCGTAGCAGCATAATGAGTGGATTCAGATACAATGATTCTAAGTGAAATAAGTCACACAGAAAGAGAAACATCATAAGATATCACTAATACACGGAATGTAAACTTGGCTACACAGGAACTGAATTACAAATCAGAACAGGGTCTCAAATGTAGAAAACCAACATATGTTTGCTTAAGGGGAAAGGTGAGTTGGGGTGCTGCATAAAACCAGAGATTTAAATTAGCACAGATACCGTTCCATAAGCCAAATATGTAATAGACAAGAGCTACTCCTTGCTCAACGAAGTGGACTCAACACCCCATATTAAACGACTAAAAATATACCTGAATAGTAAGAATCTTAAAACCTATGGATTTATATGTCTCCGAAAAGGAATCAAGCATGTGTACAGCAGCATAAACGCAGCAGTGATAGGATTGGTGAGTTTCAGTGAGCAAATGCAGACCATTTGAAGTCATATTGCATGGTACCCATTCCATGGGACACAACTCTCCAGGTAAGGGATTCTTCCTTCAGCTAAAACATGCATGTGGAACCCAGAGTATGATCCACCATGTGATCGGGAAACGTGTTCAAATGTGTCTCAGTTTTCGTCCCCTGGTACTCGGGTGCAACATTCCAGACGCTTTACTAACACTCTCCCCACTTGGAGAGTCAGTGCCTTTAATCTCCTGTTTGGCCCAGTTTGCAATTTCTGTGGGAAATGGACAGGAATAGGGAGAACCAATGAGAGACTAGCTGGAGGTGTCTGGACGGGCAAATTTAACTCTCATTTCCCACCAGGAAGAGGAATTAACCAAAGGCTCAGCTTGCCGTCCGAGAACCACACTAGGGCCTGAAGCAATCCTGCGGTGTTGCGGCCAGCTCACAATAAAGAGAGTTGAAGAAAGGATCTCAGGGGCCCTGTCATTCACAAACTTGCAGAGTTATAAATGACAGCTATCGTCCAAAAATATATTGAAGTAAGGCTGCCAAGAGCACTTGAAAGCGGGGCAGAATTGCAGGAAACCGATTTCAGGAGGTACACTGGAATTGCATGAAAAGCATAGGAAAAGAGGCAGAACGTCCACAATGATGCACTTGGCCAAAAAGGGCGTATGCGTTTTTTCCTGAATATATTCAGGTGAAAACGCATACACCCTTTTTGGCCAACCAAGCAAGCTTGCAAAGGAAATCTGCACTACAATGAAGTCTCACTGCCCCACGGGCAAAAGGGCCATCTGAAAAAAGTGTAAAATCCAGAAAGGCAGGACAGGCCATGGAGAACTGGGAGCCTTGTTATGCTGATGGGCAGGATGTCAATTGCCAACAGCCACTCTGGAGAAGTGTATGGTGTTTCCTGAAACATCTAAAAAACAAAGCAACAGAGCCTAGGGCACTTCCACTTATGCTCCTATAGCTTAGGGAAATTAAAATCAAAAAGACACAGCCACCCCAAAGTTTGGGACGGCTCTGTTTACAAGAACCTCGTTTATGGTACAAGTTCAATATCACAGAAAGCGAAAAATGAATAAAGAATTTGTGGTATTTACGTACAATGCAATATCACTCAGCAATGAAATCTATGTCATCAGACCCGTAGCAGCATAATGAGTGGACTCAGGTACGATGATTCTAAGAGAAATAAGTCACACAGAAAAAGAAATATCAGAAGGTATCACTAATACACGGAATGTAAACTTGGCTACACAGGAACTGAATTACAAAACAGAACAGGGTCTCAAATGTAGAAAACCAACTTATGCTTGCTTAAGGGGAAAGGTGAGTTGGGGTGCTGCATAAAACCAGAGATTGAAATTAGCACAGATACCGTTCCATAAGCCAAATATGTAATAGACAAGAGCTACTCCTTCCTCAACGAAGTGGACTCAACACCCCATATTAAACGCCTAAGGATATACCTGACTAGTAAGAATCTTAAAACCTATGGATTTACATGTCTCCAAAAGAGAATCAAGCGTGTGTACAGCAGCATAAATGCAGCAGTGATAGGATTAGTGAGGTTCGGTGAGCAAATGCAGAGCCTTTGAAGTCATATTGCATGGTACCCATTCCATGGGTCTCAAACCTCCAGGTTTAAGGGATTCTTCCTTCAGCTAAATCATGCATGTGGAACCCAGAGTATGATCCACCGTGTGATCGGGAAACGTGTTCAAATGTGTCTCAGTTTTCGTCCCCTGCTACTCGGGTGCAACATTCCAGACGCTTTACTAACACTCTCCCCACTTGGAGAGTCAGTGCCTTTAACGTCCTGTTTGGCCCAGTTTGCAATTTCTGCGGGAAATGAACAGGAATAGGGAGAACCAATGAGAGACTAGCTGGAGGTGTCTGGACGTGAAAATTTAACTCTCATTTCCCACCAGGAAGAGGAATTAACCAAAGGCTCAGCTTGCCGTGCCGGAACCACACTAGGGCCTGAAGCAATCCTGCGGTGTTGCGGCCAGCTCACAATAAAGAGAGTTGAAGAAAGGATCTCAGGGGCCCTATCATTCACAAACCTGCAGAGTTATAAATGACAGCTATCGTCCAAAAATATATTGAAGTAAGGCTGCCAAGAGCACTTGAAAGCGGGGCAGAATTGCAGGAAACCGATTTCAGGAGGTAGACTGGAATTGCATGAAAAGCATAGGAAAAGAGGCAGAACGTCCACAATGATGCACTTGGTCAGAAAGGGCGTATGCGTTTTTTCCTGAATATATTCAGGAAAAAACGCATACGCCCTTTTTGGCCAACCAAGCAAGCTTGCAAAGGAAATCTGCACTACAATGAAGTCTCACTGCCCCCTGGTCAAAAGGGCCATCTGCAAAAAGTGTAAAATCCAGAAAGGCAGGAAAGGCCATGGAGAACTGGGAGACTTGTTATGCTGATGGGTGGGATGTAAATTGCCAACAGCCACTCTGGAGAAATGTATGGTGTTTCCTGAAACATCTAAAAAACAAAGCAACAGAGCCTAGGGCACTTCCACTTATGGTCCTATAGCTTAGGGAAATTCAAATCAAAAAGACACAGCCACCCCAACGTTTGGGACGGCTCTGTTTACAAGATCCTCGTTTACGGTACAAGTTCAATATCACAGAAAGCGAAAAATGAATAAAGAATTTGTGGTATTTACGTACAATGCAATATCACTCAGCAATGAAATCTATGTCATCAGGCCCGTAGCACCATAATGAGTGGATTCAGATACAATGATTCTAAGTGAAATAAGTCACACAGAAATAGAAACATCATAAGATATCACTAATACACGGAATGTAAACTTGGCTACCCAGGAACTGAATTTCAAAACAGAACAGGGTCTCAAATGTAGAAAACCAACTTATGCTTGCTTAAGGGGAAAGGTGAGTTGGGGTGCTGCATAAAACCAGAGATTGAAATTAGCACAGATACCATTCCATAAGCCAAATATGTAATAGACAAGAGCTACTCCTTGCTCAACGAAGTGGACTCAACACCCCTTATTAAACGCCTAAGAATATACCTGACTAGTAAGAATCTTAAAACCTATGGATTTACATGTCTCCAAAAGAGAATCAAGCGTGTGTACAGCAGCATAAACGCAGCAGTGATAGGATTAGTGAGTTTCGGTGAGCAAATGCAGAGCCTTTGAAGTCATATTGCATGGTACCCATTCCATGGGTCTCAACTCTCCAGGTTTAAGGGATTCTTCCTTCAGCTAAAACATGCATGTGGCACCCAGAGTATGATACACCGTGTGATCGGGAAATGTGTTCAAATATGTCTCAGTTTTCGTCCCCTGGTACTCGGGTGCAACATTCCAGACGCTTTACTAACACTCTCCCCACTTGGAGAGTCAGTGCCTTTAAACTCCTGTTTGGCCCAGTTTGCAATTTCTGCGGGAAATGAACAGGAATAGGGAGAACCAATGAGAGACTAGCTGGAGGTGTCTGGATGTGCAAATTTAACTCTCATTTCCCACCAGGAAGAGGAATTAACCAAAGTCTCAGCTTGCCGTCCGGGAACCACACTAGGGCCTGAAGCAATCCTGCGGTGTTGCGGCCAGCTCACAATAAAGAGAGTTGAAGAAAGGATCTCAGGGGCCCTGTCATTCACAAACCTGCAGAGTTATAAATGACAGCTATCGTCCAAAAATATATTGAAGTAAGGCTGCCAAGAGGACTTGAAAGCGGGGCAGAATTGCAGGAAACCGATTTCAGGAGGTAGACTGGAATTGCATGAAAAGCATAGGAAAAGAGGCAGAACGTCCACAATGATGCACTTGGCCAAAAAGGGCGTATGCGTTTTTTCCTGAATATATTCAGGAAAAAACGCATACGCCCTTTTTGGCCAACCAAGCAAGCTTGCAAAGGAAATCTGCACTACAATGAAGTCTCACTGCCCCACTGGCAAAAGGGCCATCTGAAAAAAGTGTAAAATCCAGAAAGGCAGGACAGGCCATGGAGAACTGGGAGCCTTGTTATGCTGATGGGCGGGATGTAAATTGCCAACAGCCACTCTGGAGAAGTGTATGGTGTTTCCTGAAACATCTAAAAAACAAAGCAACAGAGCCTAGGGCACTTCCACTTATGCTCCTATAGCTTAGGGAAATTCAAATCAAAAAGACACAGCCACCCCAAAGTTTGGGACGGCTCTGTTTACAAGAACCTCGTTTATGGTACAAGTTCAATATCACAGAAAGCGAAAAATGAATAAAGAATTTGTGGTACTTACGTACAATGCAATATCACTCAGCAATGAAATCTATGTCATCAGACCCGTAGCAGCATAATGAGTGGACTCAGGTACGATGATTCTAAGAGAAATAAGTCACACAGAAAAAGAAATATCATAAGGTATCACTAATACACGGAATGTAAACTTGGCTACCAGGAACTGAATTACAAAACAGAACAGGGTCTCAAATGTAGAAAACCAACTTATGCTTGCTTAAGGGGAAAGGTGAGTTGGGGTGCTGCATAAAACCAGAGATTGAAATTAGCACAGATACCATTCCATAAGCCAAATATGTAATAGGCAAGAGCTACTCCTTCCTCAACGAAGTGGACTCAACACCCCATATTAAACGCCTAAGAATATACCTGACTAGTAAGAATCTTAAAACCTATGGATTTACATGTCTCCAAAAGAGAATCAAGCGTGTGTACAGCAGCATAAACGCAGCACTGATAGGATTAGTGAGGTTCAGTGAGCAAATGCAGACCCTTTGAAGTCATATTGCATGGTACCCATTCCATGGGTCTCAACTCTCCAGGTTTAAGGGATTCTTCCTTCAGCTAAAACATGCATGTGGAACCCAGAGTATGATCCACCGTGTGATCGGGAAACGTGTTCAAATGTGTCTCAGTTTTCGTCCCCTGGTACTCGGGTGCAACATTCCAGACGCTTTACTAACACTCTCCCCACTTGGAGAGTCAGTGCCTTTAACGTCCTGTTTGGCCCAGTTTGCAATTTCTGCGGGAAATGAACAGGAATAGGGAGAACCAATGAGAGACTAGCTGGAGGTGTCTGGACGGGCAAATTTAACTCTCATTTCCCACCAGGAAGAGGAATTAACCAAAGGCTCAGCTTGCCGTGCCGGAACCACACTAGGGCCTGAAGCAATCCTGCGGTGTTGCGGCCAGCTCACAATAAAGAGAGTTGAAGAAAGGAGCTCAGGGGCACTGTCATTCACAAACCTGCAGAGTTATAAATGACAGCTATCGTCCAAAAATATATTGAAGTAAGGCTGCCAAGAGGACTTGAAAGTGGGGCAGAATTGCAGGAAACCGATTTCAGGAGGTAGACAGGAATTGCATGAAAAGCATAGGAAAAGAGGCAGAACGTCCACAATGATGCACTTGGCCAAAAAGGGCGTATGCGTTTTTTCCTGAATATATTCAGGAAAAAACGCATACGCCCTTTTTGGCCAACCAAGCAAGCTTGCAAAGGACATCTACACTACAATGAAGTCTCACTGCCCCACGGGCAAAAGGGCCATCTGAAAAAAGTGTAAAATCCAGAAAGGCAGGTCAGGCCACGGAGAACTGGGAGACTTGTTATGCTGATGGGCGGGATGTAAATTGCCAACAGCCACTCTGGAGAAGTGTATGGTGTTTCCTGAAATATCAAAAAAACAAAGCAACAAAGCCTAGAGCACTTACACTTATGGTCCTATAGCTTAGGGAAATTAAAATCTAAAAGACACAGCCACCCCAAAGTTTGGGACGGCTCTGTTTACAAGAACCTCGTTTACGGTACAAGTTCAATATCGCAGAAAGCGAAAAATGGATAAAGAAGTTTTGGTACTTACGTACAATGCAATATCACTAAACAATGAAATCTATGTCATCAGGCCCGTAGCAACATAATGAGTGGATTCAGGTATGATGATTCTAATTGAAATAAGTCACATAGAAAAAGAAACATCATAATATATCACTAATACCCGGAATGTAAACTTGGCTACCCAGGAACTGAATTACAAAACAGAACAGGGTCTCAAATGTAGAAAACCAACTTATGCTTGCTTAAGGGGAAAGGTGAGTTGGGGTGCTGCATAAAACCAGAGATTGAAATTAGCACAGATACCGTTCCATAAGCCAAATATGTAATAGACAAGAGCTACTCCTTGCTCAACGAAGTGGACTCAACACCCCATATTAAACGCCTAAGAATATACCTGACTAGTAAGAATCTTAAAACCTATGGATTTACATGTCTCCAAAAGAGAATCAAGCGTGTGTACAGCAGCATAAACGCAGCAGTGATAGGATTAGTGAGGTTCGGTGAGCAAATGCAGACCCTTTGAAGACATATTGCATGGTACTCATTCCATGGGTCTCAACTCTCCAGCTTTAAGGAATTCTTCCTTCAGCTAAAACATGCATGTGGAACCCAGAGTATGATCCACCGTGTGATCGGGAAACGTGTTCAAATGTGTCTCAGTTTTCGTCCCCTGGTACTCGGGTGCAACATTCCAGACGCTTTACTAACACTCTCCCCACTTGGAGAGTCAGTGCCTTTAACCTCCTGTTTGGCCCAGTTTGCAATTTCTGTGGGAAATGAACAGGAATAGGGAGAACCAATGAGAGACTAGCTGGAGGTGTCTGGACGTGCAAATTTAACTCTCATTTCCCACCAGGAAGAGGAATTAACCAAAGGCTCAGCTTGCCGTCCGGGAACCACACTAGGGCCTGAAGCAATCCTGCGGTGTTGCGGCCAGCTCACAATAAAGAGAGTTGAAGAAAGGATCTCAGGGGCCCTGTCATTCACAAACCTGCAGAGTTATAAATGACAGCTATCGTCCAAAAATATATTGAAGTAAGGCTGCCAAGAGGACTTGAAAGCGGGGCAGAATTGCAGGAAACCGATTTCAGGAGGTAGACTGGAATTGCATGAAAAGCATAGGAAAAGAGGCAGAACGTCCACAATGATGCACTTGGCCAAAAAGGGCATATGCGTTTTTTCCTGAATATATTCAGGAAAAAACGCATACGCCCTTTTTGGCCAACCAAGCAAGCTTGCAAAGGAAATCTGCACTACAATGAAGTCTCACTGCCCCACGGGCAAAAGGGCCATCTGAAAAAAGTGTAAAATCCAGAAAGGCAGGACAGGCCATGGAGAACTGGGAGCCTTGTTATGCTGATGGGAGGGATGTAAATTGCCAACAGCCACTCTGGAGAAGTGTATGGTGTTTCCTGAAACATCTGAAAAACAAAGCAACAGAGCCTAGGGCACTTCCACTTATGCTCCTATAGCTTAGGGAAATTAAAATCAAAAAGACACAGCAACCCCAAAGTTTGGGACGGCTCTGTTTACAAGATCCTCGTTTATGGTACAAGTTCAATATCACAGAAAGCGAAAAATGAATAAAGAATTTGTGGTATTTACGTACAATGCAATATCACTCAGCAATGAAATCTCTGTCATCAGGCCCGTAGCACCATAATGAGTGGATTCAGATTCGATGATTCTAAGTGAAATAAGTCACACAGAAAAAGAAACATCATAAGATATCACTAATACACGGAATGTAAACTTGGCTACACAGGACCTGAATTACAAAACAGAACAGGGTCTCAAATGTAGAAAACCAACTTATGCTTACTTAAGGGGAAAGGTGAGTTGGGGTGCTGCATAAAACCAGATATTGAAATTAGCACAGATACCGTTCCATAAGCCAAATATGTAATAGACAAGAGCTACTCCTTGCTCAACGAAGTGGACTCAACACCCCATATTAAACGCCTAAGAATATACCTGACTAGTAAGAATCTTAAAACCTATGGATTTATATGTCTCCAAAAAGGAATCAAGCATGTGTACAGCAGCATAAACGCAGCAGTGATAGGATTGGTGAGTTTTGGTGAGCAAATGCAGACCCTTTGAAGTCATATTGCATGGTACCCATTCCATGGGTCACAACTCTCCAGGTTTAAGGGATTCCTCCTTCACCTAAAACATGCATGTGGAACCCAGAGTATGATCCACCGTGTGATCGGGAAACGTGTTCAAATGTGTCTCAGTTTTCGTCCCCTGCTACTCGGGTGCAACATTCCAGACGCTTTACTAACACTCTCCCCACTTGGAGAGTCAGTGCCTTTAACCTCCTGTTTGGCCCAGTTTGCAGTTTCTGCGGGAAATGAACAGGAATAGGGAGAACCAATGAGAGACTAGCTGGAGGTGTCTGGACGGGCAAATTTAACTCTCATTTCCCACCAGGAAGAGGAATTAACCAAAGGCTCAGCTTGCCGTGCCGGAACCACACTAGGGCCTGAAGCAATCCTGCGGTGTTGCGGCCAGCTCACAATAAAGAGAGTTGAAGAAAGGATCTCAGGGGCCCTGTCATTCACAAACCTGCAGAGTTATAAATGACAGCTATCGTCCAAAAATATATTGAAGTAAGGCTGCCAAGAGCACTTGAAAGCGGGGCAGAATTGCAGGAAACCGATTTCAGGAGGTAGACTGGAATTGCATGAAAAGCATAGGAAAAGAGGCAGAACGTCCACAATGATGCACTTGGCCAAAAAGGGCGTATGCGTTTTTTCCTGAATATATTCAGGAAAAAACACATACGCCCTTTTTGGCCAACCAAGCAAGCTTGCAAAGGACATCTGCACTACAATGAAGTCTCACTGCCCCACGGGCAAAAGGGCCATCTGAAAAAAGTGTAAAATCCAGAAAGGCAGGACAGGCCATGGAGAACTGGGAGCCTTGTTATGCTGATGGGCGGGATGTAAATTGCCAACAGCCACTCTGGAGAAGTGTATGGTGTTTCCTGAAACATCTAAAAAACAAAGCAACAGAGCCTAGGGCACTTCCACTTATGCTCCTATAGCTTAGGGAAATTAAAATCAAAAAGACACAGCCACCCAAAACTTTGGGACGGCTCTGTTTACAAGATCCTCGTTTATGGTACAAGTTCAATATCACAGAAAGCGAAAAATGAATAAAGAATTTGTGGTACTTACGTACAATGCAATATCACTCAGCAATGAAATCTATGTCATCAGGCCCGTAGCACCATAATGAGTGGATTCAGATTCGATGATTCTAAGTGAAATAAGTCACACAGAAAAAGAAACATCATAAGATATCACTAATACACGGAATGTAAACTTGGCTACACAGGAACTGAATTACAAAACAGAACAGGGTCTCAAATGTAGAAAACCAACTTATGCTTACTTAAGGGGAAAGGTGAGTTGGGGTGCTGCATAAAACCAGAGATTGAAATTAGCACGGATACCGTTCCATAAGCCAAATATGTAATAGACAAGAGCTACTCCTTGCTCAACGAAGTGGACTCAACACCCCATATTAAACGCCTAAGAATATACCTGACTAGTAAGAATCTTAAAACCTATGGATTTACATGTCTCCAAAAGAGAATCAAGCGTGTGTACAGCAGCATAAACGCAGCAGTGATAGGATTGGTGAGTTTCGGTGAGCAAATGCACACCCTTTGAAGTCATATTGCATGGTACCCATTCCATGGGTCTCATCTCTCCAGGTTTAAGGGATTCCTCCTTCAGCTAAAACATGCATGTGGAACCCAGAGTATGATCCACCATGTGATCGGGAAACGTGTTCAAATGTGTCTCAGTTTTCGTCCCCTGGTATTCGGGTGCAACATTCCAGACGCTTTACTAACACTCTCCCCACTTGGAGAGTCAGTGCCTTTAACCTCCTGTTTGGCCCAGTTTGCAATTTCTGCGGGAAATGAACAGGAATAAGGAGAACCAATGAGAGACTAGCTGGAGGTGTCTGGACGTGCAAATTTAACTCTCATTTCCCACCAGGAAGAGGAATTAACCAAAGGCTCAGCTTGCCGTGCCGGAACCACACTAGGGCCTGAAGCAATCTTGCGGTGTTGCGGCCAGCTCACAAGAAAGCGAGTTGAACAAAGGAGCTCAGGGGTACTGTAATTCACAAACCTGCAGAGTTATAAATGACAGCTATCGTCCAAAAATATATTGAAGTAAGGCTGCCAAGAGCACTTGAAAGCGGGGCAGAATTGCAGGAAACCGATTTCAGGAGGTAGACTGGAATTGCATGAAAAGCATAGGAAAAGAGGCAGAACGGCCACAATGATGCACTTGGCCAGAAAGGGCGTATGCGTTTTTTCCTGAATATATTCAGGAAAAAACGCATACGCCCTTTTTGGCCAACCAAGCAAGCTTGCAAAGGAAATCTGCACTACAATGAAGTCTCACTGCCCCCTGGTCAAAAGGGCAATCTGCAAAAAGTGTAAAATCCAGAAAGGCAGGACAGGCCATGGAGAACTGGGAGCCTTGTTATGCTAATGGGCGGGATGTAAATTGCCAACAGCCACTCTCGAGAAATGTATGGTGTTTCCTGAAACATCTAAAAAACAAAGCAACAGAGCCTAGGGCACTTCCACTTATGCTCCTATAGCTTAGGGAAATTCAAATCAAAAAGGCACAGCCACCCAAACGTTTGGGACGGCTCTGTTTACAAGATCCTCGTTTACGGTACAAGTTCAATATCACAGAAAGCGAAAAATGAATAAAGAATTTGTGGTATTTACATACAATGCAATATCACTCAGCAATGAAATCTATGTCTTCAGGCCCGTAGCACCATAATGAGTGGATTCAGATACAATGATTCTAAGTGAAATAAGTCACACAGAAAAAGAAACATCATAAGATATCACTAATACACGGAATGTAAACTTGGCTACCCAGGAACTGAATTACAAAACAGAACAGGGTCTCAAATGTAGAAAACCAACTTATGCTTGCTTAAGGGGAAAGGTGAGTTGGGGTGCTGCATAAAACAAGAGATTGAAATTAGCACAGATACCGTTCCATAAGCCAAATATGTAATAGACAAGAGCTACTCCTTGCTCAACGAAGTGGACTCAACACCCCATATTAAACACCTAAAAATATACCTGAATAGTAAGAATCTTAAATCCTATGGATTTATATGTCTCCGAAAAGGAATCAAGCGTGTGTACAGCAGCATAAACGCAGCAGTGATAGGATTGGTGAGTTTCGGTGAGCAAATGCAGACCCTTAGAAGTCATATTGCATGGTACCCATTCCATGGGTCACAACTCTCCAGGTAAGGGATTCTTCCTTCAGCTAAAACATGCATGTGGAACCCAGAGTATGATCCACCATGTGATGGGGAAACGTGTTCAAATGTGTCTCAGTTTTCGTCCCCTGGTCCTCGGTTGCAACATTCCAGACGCTTTACTAACACTCTCCCCACTTGGAGAGTCAGTGCCTTTAACCTCCTGTTTGGCCCAGTTTGCAATTTCTGTGGGAAATGAACAGGAATAGGGAGAACCAATGAGAGACTAGCTGGAGGTGTCTGGACGGGCAAATTTAACTCTCATTTCCCACCAGGAAGAGGAATTAACCAAAGGCTCATCTTGCCGTCCGGGAACCACACTAGGGCCTGAAGCAATCCTGCTGTGTTGCGGCCAGCTCACAATAAAGAGAGTTGAAGAAAGGATCTCAGGGGCACTGTAATTCACAAACCTGCAGAGTTATAAATGACAGCTATCGTCCAAAAATATATTGAAGTAAGGCTGCCAAGAGCACTTGAATGCGGGGCAGAATTGCAGGAAACTGATTTCAGGAGGTAGACTGGAATTGCATGAAAAGCATAGGAAAAGAGGCAGAACGTCCACAATGATGCACTTGGCCAAAAAGGGCGTATGCGTTTTTTCCTGAATATATTCAGGAAAAAACGCATACGCTCTTTTTGGCCAACCAAGCAAGCTTGCAAAGGAAATCTGCACTACAATGAAGTCTCACTGCCCCACGGGCAAAAGGGCCATCTGAAAAAAGTGTAAAATCCAGAAAGGCAGGACAGGCCATGGAGAACTGGGAGCCTTGTTATGCTGATGGGCGGGATGTAAATTGCCAACAGCCACTCTGGAGAATTGTATGGTGTTTCCTGAAACATCTAAAAAACAAAGCAACAGAGCCTAGGGCACTTCCACTTATGCTCCTATAGCTTAGGGAAATTCAAATCAAAAAGACACAGCCACCCCAAAGTTTGGGTCGGCTCTGTTTACAAGATCCTCGTTTATGGTACAAGTTCAATATCACAGAAAGCGAAAAATGAATAAAGAATTTGTGGTATTTACGTACAATTCAATATCACTCAGCAATGAAATCTATGTCATCAGGCCCGTAGCACCATAATGAGTGGATTCAGATACGATGATTCTAAGTGAAATAAGTCACACTGAAAAAGCAACATCATAAGATATCACTAATACACGGAATGTAAACTTGGCTACACAGGAACTGAATTACAAAACAGAACAGGGTCTCAAATGTAGAAAACCAACTTATGCTTGCTTAAGGGGAAAGGTGAGTTGGGGTGCTGCATAAAACAAGAGATTGAAATTAGCACAGATACCGTTCCATAAGCCAAATATGTAATAGACAAGAGCTACTCCTTGCTCAACGAAGTGGACTCAACACCCCATATTAAACGCCTAAAAATATACCTGAATAGTAAGAATCTTAAAACCTATGGATTTATATGTCTCCGAAAAGGAATCAAGCGTGTGTACAGCAGCATAAACGCAGCAGTGATAGGATTGGTGAGTTTCGGTGAGCAAATGCAGAGCCTTTGAAGTCATATTGCATGGTACCCATTCCATGGGTCTCAACTCTCCAGGTTTAAGGGATTCTTCCTTCAGGTAAAACATGCATGTGGAACCCAGAGTATGATCCACCGTGTGATCGGGAAACGTGTTCAAATATGTCTCAGTTTAAGTCCCCTGGTACTCGGGTGCAACATTCCAGACGCTTTACTAACACTCTCCCCACTTGGAGAGTCAGTGCCTTTAACCTCCTGTTTGGCCCAGTTTGCAATTTCTGCGGGAAATGAACAGGAATAGGGAGAACCAATGAGAGACTAGCTGGAGGTGTCTGGACGGGCAAATTTAACTCTCATTTCCCTCCAGGAAGAGGAATTAACCAAAGGCTCAGCTTGCCGTGCCGGAACCACACTAGGGCCTGAAGCAATCTTGCGGTGTTGCGGCCAGCTCACAAGAAAGCGAATTGAACAAAGGAGCTCAGGGGCACTGTCATTCACAAACCTGCAGAGTTATAAATGACAGCTATCGTCCAAAAATATATTGAAGTAAGGCTGCCAAGAGGACTTGAAATCGGGGCATAATTGTAGGAAACCGATTTCATTAGGTAGACTGGAATTGCATGAAAAGCATAGGAAAAGAGGCAGAACGTCCACAATGATGCACTTGGCCAAAAAGGGCGTATGCGTTTTTTCCTGAATATATTCAGGAAAAAACGCATACGCCCTTTTTGGCCAACCAAGCAAGCTTGCAAAGGAAATCTGCACTAAAATGAAGTCTCACTGCCCCACGGGCAAAAGGGCCATCTGCAAAAAGTGTAAAATCCAGAAAGGCAGGACAGGCCATGGAGAACTGGGAGCCTTGTTATGCTGATGGGCGGGATGTAAATTGCCAACAGCCACTCTGGAGAAGTGTATGGTGTTTCCTGAAACATCTAAAAAACAAAGCAACAGAGCCTAGGGCACTTCCACTTATGCTCCTATAGCTTAGGGAAATTAAAATCAAAAAGACACAGCCACACCAACGTTTGGGACAACTCTGTTTACAAGAACCTCGTTCATGGTACAAGTTCAATATCACAGAAAGCGAAAAATGAATAAAGAATTTGTGGTATTTACGTACAATGCAATATCACTCAGCAATGAAATCTATGTCATCAGACCCGTAGCAGCATAATGAGTGGATTCAGGTACGATGATTCTAAGTGAAATATGTCACACAGAAAAAGAAATATAATAAGGTATCACTAATACACGGAATGTAAACTTGGCTACCCAGGAACTGAATTTCAAAACAGAACAGGGTCTCAAATGTAGAAAACCAACCTATGCTTGCTTAAGGGGAAAGGTGAGTTGGGGGACTGCATAAAACCAGAGATTGAAATTAGCACAGATACCATTCCATAAGCCAAATATGTAATAGACAAGAGCTACTCCTTGCTCAACGAAGTGGACTCAACACCCCATATTAAACGCCTAAGAATATACCTGACTAGTAAGAATCTTAAAACCTATGGATTTACATGTCTCCAAAAGAGAATCAAGCGTGTGTACAGTAGCATAAACGCAGCAGTGATAGGATTAGTGAGGTTCGGTGAGCAAATGCAGAGCCTTTGAAGTCATATTGCATGGTACCCATTCCATGGGTCTCAACTCTCCAGGTTTAAGGGATTCTTCCTTCAGCTAAAACATGCATGTGGAACCCAGAGTATGATCCACCGTGTGATCGGGAAACGTGTTCAAATATGTCTCAGTTTTCGTCCCCTGGTACTCGGGTGCAACATTCCAGACGCTTTACTAACACTCTCCCCACTTGGAGAGTCAGTGCCTTTAACCTCCTGTTTGGCCCAGTTTGCAATTTCTGTGGGAAATGAACAGGAATAGGGAGAACCAATGAGAGACTAGCTGGAGGTGTCTGGACGGGCAAATTTAACTCTCATTTCCCACCAGGAAGAGGAATTAACCAAAGGCTCAGCTTGCCGTCCGGGAACCACACTAGGGCCTGAAGCAATCCTGCGGTGTTGCGGCCAGCTCACAATAAAGAGAGTTGAACAAAGGATCTCAGGGGCACTGTCATTCACAAACCTGCAGAGTTATAAATGACAGCTATCATCCAAAAATATATTCAATAAGGCTGCCAAGAGCACTTGAAAGCGGGGCAGAATTGCAGGAAACCGATTTCAGGAGGTAGACTGGAATTGCATGAAAAGCATAGGAAAAGAGGCAGAACGTCCACAATGATGCACTTGGCCAAAAAGGGCGTATGCGTTTTTTCCTGAATATATTCAGGAAAAAACGCATACGCCCTTTGGCCAACCAAGCAAGCTTGCAAAGGAAATCTGCACTACAATGAAGTCTCACTGCCCCCCGGGCAAAAGGGCCATCTGAAAAAAGTGTAAAATCCAGAAAGGCAGGACAGGCCATGGAGAACTGGGAGCCTTGTTATGCTGATGGGCGGGATGTAAATTGCCAACAGCCACTCTGGAGAAGTGTATGGTGTTTCCTGAAACATCTAAAAAACAAAGCAACAGAGCCTAGGGCACTTCCACTTATGGTCCTATAGCTTAGGGAAATTCAAATCAAAAAGACACAGCCACCCCAAAGTTTGGGACGGCTGTGTTTACAAGAACCTCGTTTATGGTACAAGTTCAATATCACAGAAAGCGAAAAATGAATAAAGAATTTGTGGTATATGTACAATGCAATATCACTCAGCAATGAAATCTATGTCATCAGACCCGTAGCAGCATAATGAGTGGACTCAAGTACGATGATTCTAAGAGAAATAAGTCACACAGAAAAAGAAATATCATAAGGTATCACTAATACACGGAATGTAAACTTGGATACCCAGGAACTGAATTACAAAACAGAACAGGGTCTCAAATGTAGAAAACCAACTTATGCTTGCTTAAGGGGAAAGGTGAGTTGGGGTGCTGCATAAAACCAGAGATTGAAATTAACACAGGTACCGTTCCATAAGCCAAATATGTAATAGACAAGAGCAACTCCTTGCTCAACGAAGTGGACTCAACACCCCATATTAAACGCCTAAGAATATACCTGACTAGTAAGAATCTTAAAACCTATGGATTTATATGTCTCCGAAAGCGAATCAAGCGTGTGTATCACGGCATAAACGCAGCAGTGATAGGATTGGTGAGGTTCGGTGAGCAAATGCAGACCCTTTGAAGTCATATGCATGGTACCCATTCCATGGGTCTCAACTCTCCAGGTTTAAGGGATTCTTCCTTCAGCTAAAACATGCATGTGTAACCCAGAGTATGATCCACCGTGTGATCGGGAAACGTGTTCAAATATGTCTTAGTTTTTGTCCCCTGGTACTCGGGTGCAACATTCCAGACGCTTTACTAACACTCTCCCCACTTGGAGAGTCAGTGCCTTTAACGTCCTGTTTGGCCCAGTTTGCAATTTCCGCGGGAAATGAACAGGAATAGGGAGAACCAATGAGAGACTAGCTGGAGGTGTCTGGACGGGCAAATTTAACTCTCATTTCCCACCAGGAAGAGGAATTAACCAAAGGCTCAGCTTGCCGTGCCGGAACCACACTACGGCTTGAAGCAATCTTGCGGTGTTGCGGCCAGCTCACAAGAAAGCGAGTTGAAGAAAGGATCTCAGGGGCCCTGTTATTCCTAACCTGCAGAGTTATAAATGACAGCTATAGTCCAAAATTATATTGAAGTAAGGCTGCCAAGAGCACTTGAAAGCGGGGCAGAATTGCAGGAAACCGATTTCAGGAGGTAGACTGGAATTGCATGAAAAGCATAGGAAAAGAGGCAGAACGTCCACAATGATGCACTTGGTCAAAAAGGGCGTATGCGTTTTTTCCTGAATATATTCAGGAGAAAACGCATACGCCCTTTTTGGCCAACCAAGCAAGCTTGCAAAGGAATTCTGCACTACAATGAAGTCTCACTGCCCCCCGGGCAAAAGGGCCATCTGAAAAAATTGTAAAATCCAGAAAGGCAGGACAGGCCATGGAGAATTGGGAGCCTTGTTATGCTGATGGGCGGGATGTAAATTGCCAACAGCCACTCTGGAGAAGTGTATGGTGTTTCCTGAAGCATCTAAAAAACAAAGCAACAGAGCCTAGGGCACTTCCACTTATGCTCCTATAGCTTAGGGAAATTCAAATCAAAAAGACACATCCACCCCAAAGTTTGGGCCGGCTCTGTTTACAAGAACCTCGTTTATGGTACAAGTTCAATATCACAGAAAGCGAAAAATGAATAAAGAATTTGTGGTATTTACGTACAATGCAATATCACTCAGCAATGAAATCTATGTCATCAGACCCGTAGCAGCATAATGAGTGAATTCAGGTACGATGATTCTAAGAGAAATAAGTCACACAGAAAAAGAAATATCATAAGGTATCACTAATACACGGAATGTAAACTTGGCTACCCAGGAACTGAATTACAAAACAGAACAGGGTCTCAAATGTAGAAAACCAACTTATGCTTGCTTAAGGGGAAAGGTGCGTTGGGGTGCTGCATAAAACCAGAGATTGAAATTAGCACAGATACCGTTCCATAAGCCAAATATGTAATAGACAAGAGCTACTCCTTCCTCAACGAAGTGGACTCAACACCCCATATTAAACGCCTAAGGATATACCTGACTAGTAAGAATCTTAAAACCTATGGATTTATATGTTTCCGAAAAGGAATCAAGCGTGTGTACAGCAGCATAAATGCAGCAGTGATAGGATTGGTGAGTTTCAGTGAGCAAATGCAGACCCTTTGAAGTCATATTGCATGGTACCCATTCCATGGGTCACAACTCTCCAGGTAAGGGATTCTTCCTTCAGCTAAAACATGCATTTGGAACCCAGAGTATGATCCACCATGTGATCGGGAAACGTGTTCAAATGTGTCTCAGTTTTCGTCCCCTGGTACTCGGGTGCAACATTCCAGACGCTTTACTAACACTCTCCCCACTTGGAGAGTCAGTGCCTTTAACCTCCTGTTTGGCCCAGTTTGCAATTTCTGCGGGAAATGAACAGGAATAGGGAGAACCAATGAGAGACTAGCTGGAGGTTTCTGGACGTGCAAATTTAACTCTCATTTCCCAACAGGAAGAGGAATTAACCAAAGGCTCATCTTGCCGTGCCGGAACCACAGTAGGGCCTGAAGCAATCCTGCGGTGTTGCGGCCAGCTCACAATAAAGAGAGTTGAAGAAAGGATCTCAGGGGCACTGTCATTCACAAACCTGCAGAGTTATAAATGACAGCTATCGTCCAAAAATATATTGAAGTAAGGCTGCCAAGAGCACTTGAAAGCGGGGCAGAATTGCAGGAAACCGATTTCAGGAGGTAGACTGGAATTGCATGAAAAGCATAGGAAAAGAGGCAGAACGTCCACAATGATGCACTTGGCCAAAAAGGGCGTATGCGTTTTTTCCTGAATATATTCAGGAAAAAACGCATACGCCCTTTTTGACCAACCAAGCAAGCTTGCAAAGGAAATCTGCACTACAATGAAGTCTCACTGCCCCACGGGCAAAAGGTCCATCTAAAAAAGGGTAAAATCCAGAAAGGCAGGACAGGCCATGGAGAACTGGGAGCCTTGTTATGCTGATGGGCGGGATGTAAATTGCCAACAGCCACTCTGGAGAAGTGTATGGTGTTTCCTGAAGCATCTAAAAAACAAAGCAACAGAGCCTAGGGCACTTCCACTTATGCTCCTATAGCTTAGGGAAATTCAAATCAAAAAGACACAGCCACCCCAAAGTTTGGGCCGGCTCTGTTTACAAGAACCTCGTTTATGGTACAAGTTCAATATCACAGAAAGCGAAAAATGAATAAAGAATTTGTGGTATTTACGTACAATGCAATATCACTCAGCAATGAAATCTATGACATCAGACCCGTAACAGCATAATGAGTGGATTCAGGTACGATGATTGTAAGTGAAATAAGTCACACAGAAAAAGAAATATCATAAGGTATCACTAATACACGGAATGTAAACTTGGGTACCCAGGAACTGAATTTCAAAACAGAACAGGGTCTCAAATGTAGAAAACCAACTTATGCTTGCTTAAGGGGAAAGGTGAGTTGGGGTGCTGCATAAAACCAGAGATTGAAATTAGGACAGATACCATTCCATAAGCCAAATATATAATAGACAAGAGCTACTCCTTGCTCAACGAAGTGGACTCAACACCCCATATTAAACGCCTAAGAATATACCTGACTAGTAAGAATCTTAAAACCTATGGATTTACATGTCTCCAAAAGAGAATCAAGTGTGTGTACAGCAGCATTAACGCAGCAGTGATAGGATTAGTGAGGTTCGGTGAGCAAATGCAGACCCTTTGAAGTCATATTGCATGGTACCCATTCCATGGGACACAACTCTCCAGGTTTAAGGGATTCTTCCTTCAGCTAAAACATGCATGTGGAACCCAGAGTATGATCCACCGTGTGATCGGGAAACGTGTTCAAATGTGTCTCAGTTTTCGTCCCCTGCTACTCGGGTGCAACATTCCAGACGCTTTACTAACACTCTCCCCACTTGGAGAGTCAGTGCCTTTAACGTCCTGTTTGGCCCAGTTTGCAATTTCTGCGGGAAATGAACAGGAATAGGGAGAACCAATGAGAGACTAGCTGGAGGTGTCTGGACGTGAAAATTTAACTCTCATTTCCCACCAGGAAGAGGAATTAACCAAAGGCTCAGCTTGCCGTGCCGGAACCACACTAGGGCCTGAAGCAATCCTGCGGTGTTGCGGCCAGCTCACAATAAAGAGAGTTGAAGAAAGGATCTCAGGGGCCCTGTCATTCACAAACCTGCAGAGTTATAAATGACAGCTATCGTCCAAAAATATATTGAAGTAAGGCTGCCAAGAGCACTTGAAAGCGGGGCAGAATTGCAGGAAACCGATTTCAGGAGGTAGACTGGAATTGCATGAAAAGCATAGGAAAAGAGGCAGAACGTCCACAATGATGCACTTGGTCAGAAAGGGCGTATGCGTTTTTTCCTGAATATATTCAGGAAAAAACGCATACGCCCTTTTTGGCCAACCAAGCAAGCTTGCAAAGGAAATCTGCACTACAATGAAGTCTCACTGCCCCCTGGTCAAAAGGGCCATCTGCAAAAAGTGTAAAATCCAGAAAGGCAGGAAAGGCCATGGAGAACTGGGAGCCTTGTTATGCTGATGGGTGGGATGTAAATTGCCAACAGCCACTCTGGAGAAATGTATGGTGTTTCCTGAAACATCTAAAAAACAAAGCAACAGAGCCTAGGGCACTTCCACTTATGGTCCTATAGCTTAGGGAAATTCAAATCAAAAAGACACAGCCACCCCAACGTTTGGGACGGCTCTGTTTACAAGATCCTCGTTTACGGTACAAGTTCAATATCACAGAAAGCGAAAAATGAATAAAGAATTTGTGGTATTTACGTACAATGCAATATCACTCAGCAATGAAATCTATGTCATCAGGCCCGTAGCACCATAATGAGTGGATTCAGATACAATGATTCTAAGAGAAATAAGTCACACAGAAAAAGAAACATCATAAGATATCACTAATACACGGAATGTAAACTTGGCTACCCAGGAACTGAATTTCAAAACAGAACAGGGTCTCAAATGTAGAAAACCAACTTATGCTTGCTTAAGGGGAAAGGTGAGTTGGCGTGCTGCATAAAACCAGAGATTGAAATTAGCACAGATACCATTCCATAAGCCAAATATGTAATAGACAAGAGCTACTCCTTGCTCAACGAAGTGGACTCAACACCCCTTATTAAACGCCTAAGAATATACCTGACTAGTAAGAATCTTAAAACCTATGGATTTACATGTCTCCAAAAGAGAATCAAGCGTGTGTACAGCAGCATAAACGCAGCAGTGATAGGATTAGTGAGGTTCGGTGAGCAAATGAGGAGCCTTTGAAGTCATATTGCATGGTACCCATTCCATGGGTCTCAACTCTCCAGGTTTAAGGGATTCTTCCTTCAGCTAAAACATGCATGTGGCACCCAGAGTATGATACACCGTGTGATCGGGAAATGTGTTCAAATATGTCTCAGTTTTCGTCCCCTGGTACTCGGGTGCAACATTCCAGACGCTTTACTAACACTCTCCCCACTTGGAGAGTCAGTGCCTTTAAACTCCTGTTTGGCCCAGTTTGAAATTTCTGCGGGAAATGAACAGGAATAGGGAGAACCAATGAGAGACTAGCTGGAGGTGTCTGGACGTGCAAATTTAACTCTCATTTCCCACCAGGAAGAGGAATTAACCAAAGTCTCAGCTTGCCGTCCGGGAACCACACTAGGGCCTGAAGCAATCCTGCGGTGTTGCGGCCAGCTCACAATAAAGAGAGTTGAAGAAAGGATCTCAGGGGCCCTGTCATTCACAAACCTGCAGAGTTATAAATGACAGCTATCGTCCAAAAATATATTGAAGTAAGGCTGCCAAGAGGACTTGAAAGCGGGGCAGAATTGCAGGAAACCGATTTCAGGAGGTAGACTGGAATTGCATGAAAAGCATAGGAAAAGAGGCAGAACGTCCACAATGATGCACTTGGCCAAAAAGGGCGTATGCGTTTTTTCCTGAATATATTCAGGAAAAAACGCATACGCCCTTTTTGGCCAACCAAGCAAGCTTGCAAAGGAAATCTGCACTACAATGAAGTCTCACTGCCCCACTGGCAAAAGGGCCATCTGAAAAAAGTGTAAAATCCAGAAAGGCAGGACAGGCCATGGAGAACTGGGAGCCTTGTTATGCTGATGGGCGGGATGTAAATTGCCAACAGCCACTCTGGAGAAGTGTATGGTGTTTCCTGAAACATCTAAAAAACAAAGCAACAGAGCCTAGGGCACTTCCACTTATGCTCCTATAGCTTAGGGAAATTCAAATCAAAAAGACACAGCCACCCCAAAGTTTGGGACGGCTCTGTTTACAAGAACCTCGTTTATGGTACAAGTTCAATATCACAGAAAGCGAAAAATGAATAAAGAATTTGTGGTACTTACGTACAATGCAATATCACTCAGCAATGAAATCTATGTCATCAGACCCGTAGCAGCATAATGAGTGGACTCAGGTACGATGATTCTAAGAGAAATAAGTCACACAGAAAAAGAAATATCATAAGGTATCACTAATACACGGAATGTAAACTTGGCTACCAGGAACTGAATTACAAAACAGAACAGGGTCTCAAATGTAGAAAACCAACTTATGCTTGCTTAAGGGGAAAGGTGAGTTGGGGTGCTGCATAAAACCAGAGATTGAAATTAGCACAGATACCATTCCATAAGCCAAATATGTAATAGGCAAGAGCTACTCCTTCCTCAACGAAGTGGACTCAACACCCCATATTAAACGCCTAAGAATATACCTGACTAGTAAGAATCTTAAAACCTATGGATTTACATGTCTCCAAAAGAGAATCAAGCGTGTGTACAGCAGCATAAACGCAGCACTGATAGGATTAGTGAGGTTCAGTGAGCAAATGCAGACCCTTTGAAGTCATATTGCATGGTACCCATTCCATGGGTCTCAACTCTCCAGGTTTAAGGGATTCTTCCTTCAGCTAAAACATGCATGTGGAACCCAGAGTATGATCCACCGTGTGATCGGGAAACGTGTTCAAATGTGTCTCAGTTTTCGTCCCCTGGTACTCGGGTGCAACATTCCAGACGCTTTACTAACACTCTCCCCACTTGGAGAGTCAGTGCCTTTAACGTCCTGTTTGGCCCAGTTTGCAATTTCTGCGGGAAATGAACAGGAATAGGGAGAACCAATGAGAGACTAGCTGGAGGTGTCTGGACGGGCAAATTTAACTCTCATTTCCCACCAGGAAGAGGAATTAACCAAAGGCTCAGCTTGCCGTGCCGGAACCACACTAGGGCCTGAAGCAATCCTGCGGTGTTGCGGCCAGCTCACAATAAAGAGAGTTGAAGAAAGGAGCTCAGGGGCACTGTCATTCACAAACCTGCAGAGTTATAAATGACAGCTATCGTCCAAAAATATATTGAAGTAAGGCTGCCAAGAGGACTTGAAAGTGGGGCAGAATTGCAGGAAACCGATTTCAGGAGGTAGACAGGAATTGCATGAAAAGCATAGGAAAAGAGGCAGAACGTCCACAATGATGCACTTGGCCAAAAAGGGCGTATGCGTTTTTTCCTGAATATATTCAGGAAAAAACGCATACGCCCTTTTTGGCCAACCAAGCAAGCTTGCAAAGGACATCTACACTACAATGAAGTCTCACTGCCCCACGGGCAAAAGGGCCATCTGAAAAAAGTGTAAAATCCAGAAAGGCAGGTCAGGCCACGGAGAACTGGGAGCCTTGTTATGCTGATGGGCGGGATGTAAATTGCCAACAGCCACTCTGGAGAAGTGTATGGTGTTTCCTGAAATATCAAAAAAACAAAGCAACAGAGCCTAGAGCACTTACACTTATGGTCCTATAGCTTAGGGAAATTAAAATCTAAAAGACACAGCCACCCCAAAGTTTGGGACGGCTCTGTTTACAAGAACCTCGTTTACGGTACAAGTTCAATATCGCAGAAAGCGAAAAATGGATAAAGAAGTTTTGGTACTTACGTACAATGCAATATCACTAAACAATGAAATCTATGTCATCAGGCCCGTAGCAACATAATGAGTGGATTCAGGTATGATGATTCTAATTGAAATAAGTCACATAGAAAAAGAAACATCATAATATATCACTAATACCCGGAATGTAAACTTGGCTACCCAGGAACTGAATTACAAAACAGAACAGGGTCTCAAATGTAGAAAACCAACTTATGCTTGCTTAAGGGGAAAGGTGAGTTGGGGTGCTGCATAAAACCAGAGATTGAAATTAGCACAGATACCGTTCCATAAGCCAAATATGTAATAGACAAGAGCTACTCCTTGCTCAACGAAGTGGACTCAACACCCCATATTAAACGCCTAAGAATATACCTGACTAGTAAGAATCTTAAAACCTATGGATTTACATGTCTCCAAAAGAGAATCAAGCGTGTGTACAGCAGCATAAACGCAGCAGTGATAGGATTAGTGAGGTTCGGTGAGCAAATGCAGACCCTTTGAAGACATATTGCATGGTACTCATTCCATGGGTCTCAACTCTCCAGCTTTAAGGAATTCTTCCTTCAGCTAAAACATGCATGTGGAACCCAGAGTATGATCCACCGTGTGATCGGGAAACGTGTTCAAATGTGTCTCAGTTTTCGTCCCCTGGTACTCGGGTGCAACATTCCAGACGCTTTACTAACACTCTCCCCACTTGGAGAGTCAGTGCCTTTAACCTCCTGTTTGGCCCAGTTTGCAATTTCTGTGGGAAATGAACAGGAATAGGGAGAACCAATGAGAGACTAGCTGGAGGTGTCTGGACGTGCAAATTTAACTCTCATTTCCCACCAGGAAGAGGAATTAACCAAAGGCTCAGCTTGCCGTCCGGGAACCACACTAGGGCCTGAAGCAATCCTGCGGTGTTGCGGCCAGCTCACAATAAAGAGAGTTGAAGAAAGGATCTCAGGGGCCCTGTCATTCACAAACCTGCAGAGTTATAAATGACAGCTATCGTCCAAAAATATATTGAAGTAAGGCTGCCAAGAGGACTTGAAAGCGGGGCAGAATTGCAGGAAACCGATTTCAGGAGGTAGACTGGAATTGCATGAAAAGCATAGGAAAAGAGGCAGAACGTCCACAATGATGCACTTGGCCAAAAAGGGCATATGCGTTTTTTCCTGAATATATTCAGGAAAAAACGCATACGCCCTTTTTGGCCAACCAAGCAAGCTTGCAAAGGAAATCTGCACTACAATGAAGTCTCACTGCCCCACGGGCAAAAGGGCCATCTGAAAAAAGTGTAAAATCCAGAAAGGCAGGACAGGCCATGGAGAACTGGGAGCCTTGTTATGCTGATGGGAGGGATGTAAATTGCCAACAGCCACTCTGGAGAAGTGTATGGTGTTTCCTGAAACATCTGAAAAACAAAGCAACAGAGCCTAGGGCACTTCCACTTATGCTCCTATAGCTTAGGGAAATTAAAATCAAAAAGACACAGCAACCCCAAAGTTTGGGACGGCTCTGTTTACAAGATCCTCGTTTATGGTACAAGTTCAATATCACAGAAAGCGAAAAATGAATAAAGAATTTGTGGTATTTACGTACAATGCAATATCACTCAGCAATGAAATCTCTGTCATCAGGCCCGTAGCACCATAATGAGTGGATTCAGATTCGATGATTCTAAGTGAAATAAGTCACACAGAAAAAGAAACATCATAAGATATCACTAATACACGGAATGTAAACTTGGCTACACAGGACCTGAATTACAAAACAGAACAGGGTCTCAAATGTAGAAAACCAACTTATGCTTACTTAAGGGGAAAGGTGAGTTGGGGTGCTGCATAAAACCAGATATTGAAATTAGCACAGATACCGTTCCATAAGCCAAATATGTAATAGACAAGAGCTACTCCTTGCTCAACGAAGTGGACTCAACACCCCATATTAAACGCCTAAGAATATACCTGACTAGTAAGAATCTTAAAACCTATGGATTTATATGTCTCCAAAAAGGAATCAAGCATGTGTACAGCAGCATAAACGCAGCAGTGATAGGATTGGTGAGTTTTGGTGAGCAAATGCAGACCCTTTGAAGTCATATTGCATGGTACCCATTCCATGGGTCACAACTCTCCAGGTTTAAGGGATTCCTCCTTCACCTAAAACATGCATGTGGAACCCAGAGTATGATCCACCGTGTGATCGGGAAACGTGTTCAAATGTGTCTCAGTTTTCGTCCCCTGCTACTCGGGTGCAACATTCCAGACGCTTTACTAACACTCTCCCCACTTGGAGAGTCAGTGCCTTTAACCTCCTGTTTGGCCCAGTTTGCAGTTTCTGCGGGAAATGAACAGGAATAGGGAGAACCAATGAGAGACTAGCTGGAGGTGTCTGGACGGGCAAATTTAACTCTCATTTCCCACCAGGAAGAGGAATTAACCAAAGGCTCAGCTTGCCGTGCCGGAACCACACTAGGGCCTGAAGCAATCCTGCGGTGTTGCGGCCAGCTCACAATAAAGAGAGTTGAAGAAAGGATCTCAGGGGCCCTGTCATTCACAAACCTGCAGAGTTATAAATGACAGCTATCGTCCAAAAATATATTGAAGTAAGGCTGCCAAGAGGACTTGAAAGCGGGGCAGAATTGCAGGAAACCGATTTCAGGAGGTAGACTGGAATTGCATGAAAAGCATAGGAAAAGAGGCAGAACGTCCACAATGATGCACTTGGCCAAAAAGGGCGTATGCGTTTTTTCCTGAATATATTCAGGAAAAAACGCATACGCCCTTTTTGGCCAACCAAGCAAGCTTGCAAAGGACATCTGCACTACAATGAAGTCTCACTGCCCCACGGGCAAAAGGGCCATCTGAAAAAAGTGTAAAATCCAGAAAGGCAGGACAGGCCATGGAGAACTGGGAGCCTTGTTATGCTGATGGGCGGGATGTAAATTGCCAACAGCCACTCTGGAGAAGTGTATGGTGTTTCCTGAAACATCTAAAAAACAAAGCAACAGAGCCTAGGGCACTTCCACTTATGCTCCTATAGCTTAGGGAAATTAAAATCAAAAAGACACAGCCACCCAAAACTTTGGGACGGCTCTGTTTACAAGATCCTCGTTTATGGTACAAGTTCAATATCACAGAAAGCGAAAAATGAATAAAGAATTTGTGGTACTTACGTACAATGCAATATCACTCAGCAATGAAATCTATGTCATCAGGCCCGTAGCACCATAATGAGTGGATTCAGATTCGATGATTCTAAGTGAAATAAGTCACACAGAAAAAGAAACATCATAAGATATCACTAATACACGGAATGTAAACTTGGCTACACAGGAACTGAATTACAAAACAGAACAGGGTCTCAAATGTAGAAAACCAACTTATGCTTACTTAAGGGGAAAGGTGAGTTGGGGTGCTGCATAAAACCAGAGATTGAAATTAGCACGGATACCGTTCCATAAGCCAAATATGTAATAGACAAGAGCTACTCCTTGCTCAACGAAGTGGACTCAACACCCCATATTAAACGCCTAAGAATATACCTGACTAGTAAGAATCTTAAAACCTATGGATTTACATGTCTCCAAAAGAGAATCAAGCGTGTGTACAGCAGCATAAACGCAGCAGTGATAGGATTGGTGAGTTTCGGTGAGCAAATGCACACCCTTTGAAGTCATATTGCATGGTACCCATTCCATGGGTCACAACTCTCCAGGTTTAAGGGATTCCTCCTTCAGCTAAAACATGCATGTGGAACCCAGAGTATGATCCACCATGTGATCGGGAAACGTGTTCAAATGTGTCTCAGTTTTCGTCCCCTGCTACTCGGGTGCAACATTCCAGACGCTTTACTAACACTCTCCCCACTTGGAGAGTCAGTGCCTTTAACGTCCTGTTTGGCCCAGTTTGCAATTTCTGCGGGAAATGAACAGGAATAGGGAGAACCAATGAGAGACTAGCTGGAGGTGTCTGGACGTGCAAATTTAACTCTCATTTCCCACCAGGAAGAGGAATTAACCAAAGGCTCACCTTGCCGTGCCGGAACCACACTAGGGCCTGAAGCAATCCTGCGGTGTTGCGGCCAGCTCACAATAAAGAGAGTTGAAGAAAGGATCTCAGGGGCCCTATCATTCACAAACCTGCAGAGTTATAAATGACAGCTATCGTCCAAAAATATATTGAAGTAAGGCTGCCAAGAGCACTTGAAAGCGGGGCAGAATTGCAGGAAACCGATTTCAGGAGGTAGACTGGAATTGCATGAAAAGCATAGGAAAAGAGGCAGAACGTCCACAATGATGCACTTGGTCAGAAAGGGCGTATGCGTTTTTTCCTGAATATATTCAGGAAAAAACGCATACGCCCTTTTTGGCCAACCAAGCAAGCTTGCAAAGGAAATCTGCACTACAATGAAGTCTCACTGCCCCCTGGTCAAAAGGGCCATCTGCAAAAAGTGTAAAATCCAGAAAGGCAGGAAAGGCCATGGAGAACTGGGAGACTTGTTATGCTGATGGGTGGGATGTAAATTGCCAACAGCCACTCTGGAGAAATGTATGGTGTTTCCTGAAACATCTAAAAAACAAAGCAACAGAGCCTAGGGCACTTCCACTTATGGTCCTATAGCTTAGGGAAATTCAAATCAAAAAGACACAGCCACCCCAACGTTTGGGACGGCTCTGTTTACAAGATCCTCGTTTACGGTACAAGTTCAATATCACAGAAAGCGAAAAATGAATAAAGAATTTGTGGTATTTACGTACAATGCAATATCACTCAGCAATGAAATCTATGTCATCAGGCCCGTAGCACCATAATGAGTGGATTCAGATACAATGATTCTAAGTGAAATAAGTCACACAGAAAAAGAAACATCATAAGATATCACTAATACACGGAATGTAAACTTGGCTACCCAGGAACTGAATTTCAAAACAGAACAGGGTCTCAAATGTAGAAAACCAACTTATGCTTGCTTAAGGGGAAAGGTGAGTTGGGGTGCTGCATAAAACCAGAGATTGAAATTAGCACAGATACCATTCCATAAGCCAAATATGTAATAGACAAGAGCTACTCCTTGCTCAACGAAGTGGACTCAACACCCCTTATTAAACGCCTAAGAATATACCTGACTAGTAAGAATCTTAAAACCTATGGATTTACATGTCTCCAAAAGAGAATCAAGCGTGTGTACAGCAGCATAAACGCAGCAGTGATAGGATTAGTGAGGTTCGGTGAGCAAATGCAGAGCCTTTGAAGTCATATTGCATGGTACCCATTCCATGGGTCTCAACTCTCCAGGTTTAAGGGATTCTTCCTTCAGCTAAAACATGCATGTGGCACCCAGAGTATGATACACCGTGTGATCGGGAAATGTGTTCAAATATGTCTCAGTTTTCGTCCCCTGGTACTCGGGTGCAACATTCCAGACGCTTTACTAACACTCTCCCCACTTGGAGAGTCAGTGCCTTTAAACTCCTGTTTGGCCCAGTTTGCAATTTCTGCGGGAAATGAACAGGAATAGGGAGAACCAATGAGAGACTAGCTGGAGGTGTCTGGACGTGCAAATTTAACTCTCATTTCCCACCAGGAAGAGGAATTAACCAAAGTCTCAGCTTGCCGTCCGGGAACCACACTAGGGCCTGAAGCAATCCTGCGGTGTTGCGGCCAGCTCACAATAAAGAGAGTTGAAGAAAGGATCTCAGGGGCCCTGTCATTCACAAACCTGCAGAGTTATAAATGACAGCTATCGTCCAAAAATATATTGAAGTAAGGCTGCCAAGAGGACTTGAAAGCGGGGCAGAATTGCAGGAAACCGATTTCAGGAGGTAGACTGGAATTGCATGAAAAGCATAGGAAAAGAGGCAGAACGTCCACAATGATGCACTTGGCCAAAAAGGGCGTATGCGTTTTTTCCTGAATATATTCAGGAAAAAACGCATACGCCCTTTTTGGCCAACCAAGCAAGCTTGCAAAGGAAATCTGCACTACAATGAAGTCTCACTGCCCCACTGGCAAAAGGGCCATCTGAAAAAAGTGTAAAATCCAGAAAGGCAGGACAGGCCATGGAGAACTGGGAGCCTTGTTATGCTGATGGGCGGGATGTAAATTGCCAACAGCCACTCTGGAGAAGTGTATGGTGTTTCCTGAAACATCTAAAAAACAAAGCAACAGAGCCTAGGGCACTTCCACTTATGCTCCTATAGCTTAGGGAAATTCAAATCAAAAAGACACAGCCACCCCAAAGTTTGGGACGGCTCTGTTTACAAGAACCTCGTTTATGGTACAAGTTCAATATCACAGAAAGCGAAAAATGAATAAAGAATTTGTGGTACTTACGTACAATGCAATATCACTCAGCAATGAAATCTATGTCATCAGACCCGTAGCAGCATAATGAGTGGACTCAGGTACGATGATTCTAAGAGAAATAAGTCACACAGAAAAAGAAATATCATAAGGTATCACTAATACACGGAATGTAAACTTGGCTACCAGGAACTGAATTACAAAACAGAACAGGGTCTCAAATGTAGAAAACCAACTTATGCTTGCTTAAGGGGAAAGGTGAGTTGGGGTGCTGCATAAAACCAGAGATTGAAATTAGCACAGATACCATTCCATAAGCCAAATATGTAATAGGCAAGAGCTACTCCTTCCTCAACGAAGTGGACTCAACACCCCATATTAAACGCCTAAGAATATACCTGACTAGTAAGAATCTTAAAACCTATGGATTTACATGTCTCCAAAAGAGAATCAAGCGTGTGTACAGCAGCATAAACGCAGCACTGATAGGATTAGTGAGGTTCAGTGAGCAAATGCAGACCCTTTGAAGTCATATTGCATGGTACCCATTCCATGGGTCTCAACTCTCCAGGTTTAAGGGATTCTTCCTTCAGCTAAAACATGCATGTGGAACCCAGAGTATGATCCACCGTGTGATCGGGAAACGTGTTCAAATGTGTCTCAGTTTTCGTCCCCTGGTACTCGGGTGCAACATTCCAGACGCTTTACTAACACTCTCCCCACTTGGAGAGTCAGTGCCTTTAACGTCCTGTTTGGCCCAGTTTGCAATTTCTGCGGGAAATGAACAGGAATAGGGAGAACCAATGAGAGACTAGCTGGAGGTGTCTGGACGGGCAAATTTAACTCTCATTTCCCACCAGGAAGAGGAATTAACCAAAGGCTCAGCTTGCCGTGCCGGAACCACACTAGGGCCTGAAGCAATCCTGCGGTGTTGCGGCCAGCTCACAATAAAGAGAGTTGAAGAAAGGAGCTCAGGGGCACTGTCATTCACAAACCTGCAGAGTTATAAATGACAGCTATCGTCCAAAAATATATTGAAGTAAGGCTGCCAAGAGGACTTGAAAGTGGGGCAGAATTGCAGGAAACCGATTTCAGGAGGTAGACAGGAATTGCATGAAAAGCATAGGAAAAGAGGCAGAACGTCCACAATGATGCACTTGGCCAAAAAGGGCGTATGCGTTTTTTCCTGAATATATTCAGGAAAAAACGCATACGCCCTTTTTGGCCAACCAAGCAAGCTTGCAAAGGACATCTACACTACAATGAAGTCTCACTGCCCCACGGGCAAAAGGGCCATCTGAAAAAAGTGTAAAATCCAGAAAGGCAGGTCAGGCCACGGAGAACTGGGAGCCTTGTTATGCTGATGGGCGGGATGTAAATTGCCAACAGCCACTCTGGAGAAGTGTATGGTGTTTCCTGAAATATCAAAAAAACAAAGCAACAGAGCCTAGAGCACTTACACTTATGGTCCTATAGCTTAGGGAAATTAAAATCTAAAAGACACAGCCACCCCAAAGTTTGGGACGGCTCTGTTTACAAGAACCTCGTTTACGGTACAAGTTCAATATCGCAGAAAGCGAAAAATGGATAAAGAAGTTTTGGTACTTACGTACAATGCAATATCACTAAACAATGAAATCTATGTCATCAGGCCCGTAGCAACATAATGAGTGGATTCAGGTATGATGATTCTAATTGAAATAAGTCACATAGAAAAAGAAACATCATAATATATCACTAATACCCGGAATGTAAACTTGGCTACCCAGGAACTGAATTACAAAACAGAACAGGGTCTCAAATGTAGAAAACCAACTTATGCTTGCTTAAGGGAAAGGTGAGTTGGGGTGCTGCATAAAACCAGAGATTGAAATTAGCACAGATACCGTTCCATAAGCCAAATATGTAATAGACAAGAGCTACTCCTTGCTCAACGAAGTGGACTCAACACCCCATATTAAACGCCTAAGAATATACCTGACTAGTAAGAATCTTAAAACCTATGGATTTACATGTCTCCAAAAGAGAATCAAGCGTGTGTACAGCAGCATAAACGCAGCAGTGATAGGATTAGTGAGGTTCGGTGAGCAAATGCAGACCCTTTGAAGACATATTGCATGGTACTCATTCCATGGGTCTCAACTCTCCAGCTTTAAGGAATTCTTCCTTCAGCTAAAACATGCATGTGGAACCCAGAGTATGATCCACCGTGTGATCGGGAAACGTGTTCAAATGTGTCTCAGTTTTCGTCCCCTGGTACTCGGGTGCAACATTCCAGACGCTTTACTAACACTCTCCCCACTTGGAGAGTCAGTGCCTTTAACCTCCTGTTTGGCCCAGTTTGCAATTTCTGTGGGAAATGAACAGGAATAGGGAGAACCAATGAGAGACTAGCTGGAGGTGTCTGGACGTGCAAATTTAACTCTCATTTCCCACCAGGAAGAGGAATTAACCAAAGGCTCAGCTTGCCGTCCGGGAACCACACTAGGGCCTGAAGCAATCCTGCGGTGTTGCGGCCAGCTCACAATAAAGAGAGTTGAAGAAAGGATCTCAGGGGCCCTGTCATTCACAAACCTGCAGAGTTATAAATGACAGCTATCGTCCAAAAATATATTGAAGTAAGGCTGCCAAGAGGACTTGAAAGCGGGGCAGAATTGCAGGAAACCGATTTCAGGAGGTAGACTGGAATTGCATGAAAAGCATAGGAAAAGAGGCAGAACGTCCACAATGATGCACTTGGCCAAAAAGGGCATATGCGTTTTTTCCTGAATATATTCAGGAAAAAACGCATACGCCCTTTTTGGCCAACCAAGCAAGCTTGCAAAGGAAATCTGCACTACAATGAAGTCTCACTGCCCCACGGGCAAAAGGGCCATCTGAAAAAAGTGTAAAATCCAGAAAGGCAGGACAGGCCATGGAGAACTGGGAGCCTTGTTATGCTGATGGGAGGGATGTAAATTGCCAACAGCCACTCTGGAGAAGTGTATGGTGTTTCCTGAAACATCTGAAAAACAAAGCAACAGAGCCTAGGGCACTTCCACTTATGCTCCTATAGCTTAGGGAAATTAAAATCAAAAAGACACAGCAACCCCAAAGTTTGGGACGGCTCTGTTTACAAGATCCTCGTTTATGGTACAAGTTCAATATCACAGAAAGCGAAAAATGAATAAAGAATTTGTGGTATTTACGTACAATGCAATATCACTCAGCAATGAAATCTCTGTCATCAGGCCCGTAGCACCATAATGAGTGGATTCAGATTCGATGATTCTAAGTGAAATAAGTCACACAGAAAAAGAAACATCATAAGATATCACTAATACACGGAATGTAAACTTGGCTACACAGGACCTGAATTACAAAACAGAACAGGGTCTCAAATGTAGAAAACCAACTTATGCTTACTTAAGGGGAAAGGTGAGTTGGGGTGCTGCATAAAACCAGATATTGAAATTAGCACAGATACCGTTCCATAAGCCAAATATGTAATAGACAAGAGCTACTCCTTGCTCAACGAAGTGGACTCAACACCCCATATTAAACGCCTAAGAATATACCTGACTAGTAAGAATCTTAAAACCTATGGATTTATATGTCTCCAAAAAGGAATCAAGCATGTGTACAGCAGCATAAACGCAGCAGTGATAGGATTGGTGAGTTTTGGTGAGCAAATGCAGACCCTTTGAAGTCATATTGCATGGTACCCATTCCATGGGTCACAACTCTCCAGGTTTAAGGGATTCCTCCTTCACCTAAAACATGCATGTGGAACCCAGAGTATGATCCACCGTGTGATCGGGAAACGTGTTCAAATGTGTCTCAGTTTTCGTCCCCTGCTACTCGGGTGCAACATTCCAGACGCTTTACTAACACTCTCCCCACTTGGAGAGTCAGTGCCTTTAACCTCCTGTTTGGCCCAGTTTGCAGTTTCTGCGGGAAATGAACAGGAATAGGGAGAACCAATGAGAGACTAGCTGGAGGTGTCTGGACGGGCAAATTTAACTCTCATTTCCCACCAGGAAGAGGAATTAACCAAAGGCTCAGCTTGCCGTGCCGGAACCACACTAGGGCCTGAAACAATCCTGCGGTGTTGCGGCCAGCTCACAATAAAGAGAGTTGAAGAAAGGATCTCAGGGGCCCTGTCATTCACAAACCTGCAGAGTTATAAATGACAGCTATCGTCCAAAAATATATTGAAGTAAGGCTGCCAAGAGCACTTGAAAGCGGGGCAGAATTGCAGGAAACCGATTTCAGGAGGTAGACTGGACTTGCATGAAAAGCATAGGAAAAGAGGCAGAACGTCCACAATGATGCACTTGGCCAAAAAGGGCGTATGCGTTTTTTCCTGAATATATTCAGGAAAAAACGCATACGCCCTTTTTGGCCAACCAAGCAAGCTTGCAAAGGACATCTGCACTACAATGAAGTCTCACTGCCCCACGGGCAAAAGGGCCATCTGAAAAAAGTGTAAAATCCAGAAAGGCAGGACAGGCCATGGAGAACTGGGAGCCTTGTTATGCTGATGGGCGGGATGTAAATTGCCAACAGCCACTCTGGAGAAGTGTATGGTGTTTCCTGAAACATCTAAAAAACAAAGCAACAGAGCCTAGGGCACTTCCACTTATGCTCCTATAGCTTAGGGAAATTCAAATCAAAAAGACACAGCCACCCCAAAGTTTGGGACGGCTCTGTTTACAAGAACCTCGTTTATGGTACAAGTTCAATATCACAGAAAGCGAAAAATGAATAAAGAATTTGTGGTACTTACGTACAATGCAATATCACTCAGCAATGAAATCTATGTCATCAGACCCGTAGCAGCATAATGAGTGGACTCAGGTACGATGATTCTAAGAGAAATAAGTCACACAGAAAAAGAAATATCATAAGGTATCACTAATACACGGAATGTAAACTTGGCTACCAGGAACTGAATTACAAAACAGAACAGGGTCTCAAATGTAGAAAACCAACTTATGCTTGCTTAAGGGGAAAGGTGAGTTGGGGTGCTGCATAAAACCAGAGATTGAAATTAGCACAGATACCATTCCATAAGCCAAATATGTAATAGGCAAGAGCTACTCCTTCCTCAACGAAGTGGACTCAACACCCCATATTAAACGCCTAAGAATATACCTGACTAGTAAGAATCTTAAAACCTATGGATTTACATGTCTCCAAAAGAGAATCAAGCGTGTGTACAGCAGCATAAACGCAGCACTGATAGGATTAGTGAGGTTCAGTGAGCAAATGCAGACCCTTTGAAGTCATATTGCATGGTACCCATTCCATGGGTCTCAACTCTCCAGGTTTAAGGGATTCTTCCTTCAGCTAAAACATGCATGTGGAACCCAGAGTATGATCCACCGTGTGATCGGGAAACGTGTTCAAATGTGTCTCAGTTTTCGTCCCCTGGTACTCGGGTGCAACATTCCAGACGCTTTACTAACACTCTCCCCACTTGGAGAGTCAGTGCCTTTAACGTCCTGTTTGGCCCAGTTTGCAATTTCTGCGGGAAATGAACAGGAATAGGGAGAACCAATGAGAGACTAGCTGGAGGTGTCTGGACGGGCAAATTTAACTCTCATTTCCCACCAGGAAGAGGAATTAACCAAAGGCTCAGCTTGCCGTGCCGGAACCACACTAGGGCCTGAAGCAATCCTGCGGTGTTGCGGCCAGCTCACAATAAAGAGAGTTGAAGAAAGGAGCTCAGGGGCACTGTCATTCACAAACCTGCAGAGTTATAAATGACAGCTATCGTCCAAAAATATATTGAAGTAAGGCTGCCAAGAGGACTTGAAAGTGGGGCAGAATTGCAGGAAACCGATTTCAGGAGGTAGACAGGAATTGCATGAAAAGCATAGGAAAAGAGGCAGAACGTCCACAATGATGCACTTGGCCAAAAAGGGCGTATGCGTTTTTTCCTGAATATATTCAGGAAAAAACGCATACGCCCTTTTTGGCCAACCAAGCAAGCTTGCAAAGGACATCTACACTACAATGAAGTCTCACTGCCCCACGGGCAAAAGGGCCATCTGAAAAAAGTGTAAAATCCAGAAAGGCAGGTCAGGCCACGGAGAACTGGGAGCCTTGTTATGCTGATGGGCGGGATGTAAATTGCCAACAGCCACTCTGGAGAAGTGTATGGTGTTTCCTGAAATATCAAAAAAACAAAGCAACAGAGCCTAGAGCACTTACACTTATGGTCCTATAGCTTAGGGAAATTAAAATCTAAAAGACACAGCCACCCCAAAGTTTGGGACGGCTCTGTTTACAAGAACCTCGTTTACGGTACAAGTTCAATATCGCAGAAAGCGAAAAATGGATAAAGAAGTTTTGGTACTTACGTACAATGCAATATCACTAAACAATGAAATCTATGTCATCAGGCCCGTAGCAACATAATGAGTGGATTCAGGTATGATGATTCTAATTGAAATAAGTCACATAGAAAAAGAAACATCATAATATATCACTAATACCCGGAATGTAAACTTGGCTACCCAGGAACTGAATTACAAAACAGAACAGGGTCTCAAATGTAGAAAACCAACTTATGCTTGCTTAAGGGGAAAGGTGAGTTGGGGTGCTGCATAAAACCAGAGATTGAAATTAGCACAGATACCGTTCCATAAGCCAAATATGTAATAGACAAGAGCTACTCCTTGCTCAACGAAGTGGACTCAACACCCCATATTAAACGCCTAAGAATATACCTGACTAGTAAGAATCTTAAAACCTATGGATTTACATGTCTCCAAAAGAGAATCAAGCGTGTGTACAGCAGCATAAACGCAGCAGTGATAGGATTAGTGAGGTTCGGTGAGCAAATGCAGACCCTTTGAAGACATATTGCATGGTACTCATTCCATGGGTCTCAACTCTCCAGCTTTAAGGAATTCTTCCTTCAGCTAAAACATGCATGTGGAACCCAGAGTATGATCCACCGTGTGATCGGGAAACGTGTTCAAATGTGTCTCAGTTTTCGTCCCCTGGTACTCGGGTGCAACATTCCAGACGCTTTACTAACACTCTCCCCACTTGGAGAGTCAGTGCCTTTAACCTCCTGTTTGGCCCAGTTTGCAATTTCTGTGGGAAATGAACAGGAATAGGGAGAACCAATGAGAGACTAGCTGGAGGTGTCTGGACGTGCAAATTTAACTCTCATTTCCCACCAGGAAGAGGAATTAACCAAAGGCTCAGCTTGCCGTCCGGGAACCACACTAGGGCCTGAAGCAATCCTGCGGTGTTGCGGCCAGCTCACAATAAAGAGAGTTGAAGAAAGGATCTCAGGGGCCCTGTCATTCACAAACCTGCAGAGTTATAAATGACAGCTATCGTCCAAAAATATATTGAAGTAAGGCTGCCAAGAGGACTTGAAAGCGGGGCAGAATTGCAGGAAACCGATTTCAGGAGGTAGACTGGAATTGCATGAAAAGCATAGGAAAAGAGGCAGAACGTCCACAATGATGCACTTGGCCAAAAAGGGCATATGCGTTTTTTCCTGAATATATTCAGGAAAAAACGCATACGCCCTTTTTGGCCAACCAAGCAAGCTTGCAAAGGAAATCTGCACTACAATGAAGTCTCACTGCCCCACGGGCAAAAGGGCCATCTGAAAAAAGTGTAAAATCCAGAAAGGCAGGACAGGCCATGGAGAACTGGGAGCCTTGTTATGCTGATGGGAGGGATGTAAATTGCCAACAGCCACTCTGGAGAAGTGTATGGTGTTTCCTGAAACATCTGAAAAACAAAGCAACAGAGCCTAGGGCACTTCCACTTATGCTCCTATAGCTTAGGGAAATTAAAATCAAAAAGACACAGCAACCCCAAAGTTTGGGACGGCTCTGTTTACAAGATCCTCGTTTATGGTACAAGTTCAATATCACAGAAAGCGAAAAATGAATAAAGAATTTGTGGTATTTACGTACAATGCAATATCACTCAGCAATGAAATCTCTGTCATCAGGCCCGTAGCACCATAATGAGTGGATTCAGATTCGATGATTCTAAGTGAAATAAGTCACACAGAAAAAGAAACATCATAAGATATCACTAATACACGGAATGTAAACTTGGCTACACAGGACCTGAATTACAAAACAGAACAGGGTCTCAAATGTAGAAAACCAACTTATGCTTACTTAAGGGGAAAGGTGAGTTGGGGTGCTGCATAAAACCAGATATTGAAATTAGCACAGATACCGTTCCATAAGCCAAATATGTAATAGACAAGAGCTACTCCTTGCTCAACGAAGTGGACTCAACACCCCATATTAAACGCCTAAGAATATACCTGACTAGTAAGAATCTTAAAACCTATGGATTTATATGTCTCCAAAAAGGAATCAAGCATGTGTACAGCAGCATAAACGCAGCAGTGATAGGATTGGTGAGTTTTGGTGAGCAAATGCAGACCCTTTGAAGTCATATTGCATGGTACCCATTCCATGGGTCACAACTCTCCAGGTTTAAGGGATTCCTCCTTCACCTAAAACATGCATGTGGAACCCAGAGTATGATCCACCGTGTGATCGGGAAACGTGTTCAAATGTGTCTCAGTTTTCGTCCCCTGCTACTCGGGTGCAACATTCCAGACGCTTTACTAACACTCTCCCCACTTGGAGAGTCAGTGCCTTTAACCTCCTGTTTGGCCCAGTTTGCAGTTTCTGCGGGAAATGAACAGGAATAGGGAGAACCAATGAGAGACTAGCTGGAGGTGTCTGGACGGGCAAATTTAACTCTCATTTCCCACCAGGAAGAGGAATTAACCAAAGGCTCAGCTTGCCGTGCCGGAACCACACTAGGGCCTGAAACAATCCTGCGGTGTTGCGGCCAGCTCACAATAAAGAGAGTTGAAGAAAGGATCTCAGGGGCCCTGTCATTCACAAACCTGCAGAGTTATAAATGACAGCTATCGTCCAAAAATATATTGAAGTAAGGCTGCCAAGAGCACTTGAAAGCGGGGCAGAATTGCAGGAAACCGATTTCAGGAGGTAGACTGGACTTGCATGAAAAGCATAGGAAAAGAGGCAGAACGTCCACAATGATGCACTTGGCCAAAAAGGGCGTATGCGTTTTTTCCTGAATATATTCAGGAAAAAACGCATACGCCCTTTTTGGCCAACCAAGCAAGCTTGCAAAGGACATCTGCACTACAATGAAGTCTCACTGCCCCACGGGCAAAAGGGCCATCTGAAAAAAGTGTAAAATCCAGAAAGGCAGGACAGGCCATGGAGAACTGGGAGCCTTGTTATGCTGATGGGCGGGATGTAAATTGCCAACAGCCACTCTGGAGAAGTGTATGGTGTTTCCTGAAACATCTAAAAAACAAAGCAACAGAGCCTAGGGCACTTCCACTTATGCTCCTATAGCTTAGGGAAATTAAAATCAAAAAGACACAGCCACCCAAAACTTTGGGACGGCTCTGTTTACAAGATCCTCGTTTATGGTACAAGTTCAATATCACAGAAAGCGAAAAATGAATAAAGAATTTGTGGTACTTACGTACAATGCAATATCACTCAGCAATGAAATCTATGTCATCAGGCCCGTAGCACCATAATGAGTGGATTCAGATTCGATGATTCTAAGTGAAATAAGTCACACAGAAAAAGAAACATCATAAGATATCACTAATACACGGAATGTAAACTTGGCTACACAGGAACTGAATTACAAAACAGAACAGGGTCTCAAATGTAGAAAACCAACTTATGCTTACTTAAGGGGAAAGGTGAGTTGGGGTGCTGCATAAAACCAGAGATTGAAATTAGCACGGATACCGTTCCATAAGCCAAATATGTAATAGACAAGAGCTACTCCTTGCTCAACGAAGTGGACTCAACACCCCATATTAAACGCCTAAGAATATACCTGACTAGTAAGAATCTTAAAACCTATGGATTTACATGTCTCCAAAAGAGAATCAAGCGTGTGTACAGCAGCATAAACGCAGCAGTGATAGGATTGGTGAGTTTCGGTGAGCAAATGCACACCCTTTGAAGTCATATTGCATGGTACCCATTCCATGGGTCTCAACTCTCCAGGTTTAAGGGATTCCTCCTTCAGCTAAAACATGCATGTGGAACCCAGAGTATGATCCACCATGTGATCGGGAAACGTGTTCAAATGTGTCTCAGTTTTCGTCCCCTGGTATTCGGGTGCAACATTCCAGACGCTTTACTAACACTCTCCCCACTTGGAGAGTCAGTGCCTTTAACCTCCTGTTTGGCCCAGTTTGCAATTTCTGCGGGAAATGAACAGGAATAAGGAGAACCAATGAGAGACTAGCTGGAGGTGTCTGGACGTGCAAATTTAACTCTCATTTCCCACCAGGAAGAGGAATTAACCAAAGGCTCAGCTTGCCGTGCCGGAACCACACTAGGGCCTGAAGCAATCTTGCGGTGTTGCGGCCAGCTCACAAGAAAGCGAGTTGAACAAAGGAGCTCAGGGGTACTGTAATTCACAAACCTGCAGAGTTATAAATGACAGCTATCGTCCAAAAATATATTGAAGTAAGGCTGCCAAGAGGACTTGAAAGCGGGGCAGAATTGCAGGAAACCGATTTCAGGAGGTAGACTGGAATTGCATGAAAAGCATAGGAAAAGAGGCAGAACGGCCACAATGATGCACTTGGCCAGAAAGGGCGTATGCGTTTTTTCCTGAATATATTCAGGAAAAAACGCATACGCCCTTTTTGGCCAACCAAGCAAGCTTGCAAAGGAAATCTGCACTACAATGAAGTCTCACTGCCCCCTGGTCAAAAGGGCAATCTGCAAAAAGTGTAAAATCCAGAAAGGCAGGACAGGCCATGGAGAACTGGGAGCCTTGTTATGCTAATGGGCGGGATGTAAATTGCCAACAGCCACTCTCGAGAAATGTATGGTGTTTCCTGAAACATCTAAAAAACAAAGCAACAGAGCCTAGGGCACTTCCACTTATGCTCCTATAGCTTAGGGAAATTCAAATCAAAAAGGCACAGCCACCCAAACGTTTGGGACGGCTCTGTTTACAAGATCCTCGTTTACGGTACAAGTTCAATATCACAGAAAGCGAAAAATGAATAAAGAATTTGTGGTATTTACATACAATGCAATATCACTCAGCAATGAAATCTATGTCTTCAGGCCCGTAGCACCATAATGAGTGGATTCAGATACAATGATTCTAAGTGAAATAAGTCACACAGAAAAAGAAACATCATAAGATATCACTAATACACGGAATGTAAACTTGGCTACCCAGGAACTGAATTACAAAACAGAACAGGGTCTCAAATGTAGAAAACCAACTTATGCTTGCTTAAGGGGAAAGGTGAGTTGGGGTGCTGCATAAAACAAGAGATTGAAATTAGCACAGATACCGTTCCATAAGCCAAATATGTAATAGACAAGAGCTACTCCTTGCTCAACGAAGTGGACTCAACACCCCATATTAAACACCTAAAAATATACCTGAATAGTAAGAATCTTAAATCCTATGGATTTATATGTCTCCGAAAAGGAATCAAGCGTGTGTACAGCAGCATAAACGCAGCAGTGATAGGATTGGTGAGTTTCGGTGAGCAAATGCACACCCTTAGAAGTCATATTGCATGGTACCCATTCCATGGGTCACAACTCTCCAGGTAAGGGATTCTTCCTTCAGCTAAAACATGCATGTGGAACCCAGAGTATGATCCACCATGTGATGGGGAAACGTGTTCAAATGTGTCTCAGTTTTCGTCCCCTGGTCCTCGGTTGCAACATTCCAGACGCTTTACTAACACTCTCCCCACTTGGAGAGTCAGTGCCTTTAACCTCCTGTTTGGCCCAGTTTGCAATTTCTGTGGGAAATGAACAGGAATAGGGAGAACCAATGAGAGACTAGCTGGAGGTGTCTGGACGGGCAAATTTAACTCTCATTTCCCACCAGGAAGAGGAATTAACCAAAGGCTCATCTTGCCGTCCGGGAACCACACTAGGGCCTGAAGCAATCCTGCGGTGTTGCGGCCAGCTCACAATAAAGAGAGTTGAAGAAAGGATCTCAGGGGCCCTGTCATTCACAAACCTGCAGAGTTATAAATGACAGCTATCGTCCAAAAATATATTGAAGTAAGGCTGCCAAGAGGACTTGAAAGCGGGGCAGAATTGCAGGAAACCGATTTCAGGAGGTAGACTGGAATTGCATGAAAAGCATAGGAAAAGAGGCAGAACGTCCACAATGATGCACTTGGCCAAAAAGGGCGTATGCGTTTTTTCCTGAATATATTCAGGAAAAAACGCATACGCCCTTTTTGGCCAACCAAGCAAGCTTGCAAAGGAAATCTGCACTACAATGAAGTCTCACTGCCCCACTGGCAAAAGGGCCATCTGAAAAAAGTGTAAAATCCAGAAAGGCAGGACAGGCCATGGAGAACTGGGAGCCTTGTTATGCTGATGGGCGGGATGTAAATTGCCAACAGCCACTCTGGAGAAGTGTATGGTGTTTCCTGAAACATCTAAAAAACAAAGCAACAGAGCCTAGGGCACTTCCACTTATGCTCCTATAGCTTAGGGAAATTCAAATCAAAAAGACACAGCCACCCCAAAGTTTGGGACGGCTCTGTTTACAAGAACCTCGTTTATGGTACAAGTTCAATATCACAGAAAGCGAAAAATGAATAAAGAATTTGTGGTACTTACGTACAATGCAATATCACTCAGCAATGAAATCTATGTCATCAGACCCGTAGCAGCATAATGAGTGGACTCAGGTACGATGATTCTAAGAGAAATAAGTCACACAGAAAAAGAAATATCATAAGGTATCACTAATACACGGAATGTAAACTTGGCTACCAGGAACTGAATTACAAAACAGAACAGGGTCTCAAATGTAGAAAACCAACTTATGCTTGCTTAAGGGGAAAGGTGAGTTGGGGTGCTGCATAAAACCAGAGATTGAAATTAGCACAGATACCATTCCATAAGCCAAATATGTAATAGGCAAGAGCTACTCCTTCCTCAACGAAGTGGACTCAACACCCCATATTAAACGCCTAAGAATATACCTGACTAGTAAGAATCTTAAAACCTATGGATTTACATGTCTCCAAAAGAGAATCAAGCGTGTGTACAGCAGCATAAACGCAGCACTGATAGGATTAGTGAGGTTCAGTGAGCAAATGCAGACCCTTTGAAGTCATATTGCATGGTACCCATTCCATGGGTCTCAACTCTCCAGGTTTAAGGGATTCTTCCTTCAGCTAAAACATGCATGTGGAACCCAGAGTATGATCCACCGTGTGATCGGGAAACGTGTTCAAATGTGTCTCAGTTTTCGTCCCCTGGTACTCGGGTGCAACATTCCAGACGCTTTACTAACACTCTCCCCACTTGGAGAGTCAGTGCCTTTAACGTCCTGTTTGGCCCAGTTTGCAATTTCTGCGGGAAATGAACAGGAATAGGGAGAACCAATGAGAGACTAGCTGGAGGTGTCTGGACGGGCAAATTTAACTCTCATTTCCCACCAGGAAGAGGAATTAACCAAAGGCTCAGCTTGCCGTGCCGGAACCACACTAGGGCCTGAAGCAATCCTGCGGTGTTGCGGCCAGCTCACAATAAAGAGAGTTGAAGAAAGGAGCTCAGGGGCACTGTCATTCACAAACCTGCAGAGTTATAAATGACAGCTATCGTCCAAAAATATATTGAAGTAAGGCTGCCAAGAGGACTTGAAAGTGGGGCAGAATTGCAGGAAACCGATTTCAGGAGGTAGACAGGAATTGCATGAAAAGCATAGGAAAAGAGGCAGAACGTCCACAATGATGCACTTGGCCAAAAAGGGCGTATGCGTTTTTTCCTGAATATATTCAGGAAAAAACGCATACGCCCTTTTTGGCCAACCAAGCAAGCTTGCAAAGGACATCTACACTACAATGAAGTCTCACTGCCCCACGGGCAAAAGGGCCATCTGAAAAAAGTGTAAAATCCAGAAAGGCAGGTCAGGCCACGGAGAACTGGGAGCCTTGTTATGCTGATGGGCGGGATGTAAATTGCCAACAGCCACTCTGGAGAAGTGTATGGTGTTTCCTGAAATATCAAAAAAACAAAGCAACAGAGCCTAGAGCACTTACACTTATGGTCCTATAGCTTAGGGAAATTAAAATCTAAAAGACACAGCCACCCCAAAGTTTGGGACGGCTCTGTTTACAAGAACCTCGTTTACGGTACAAGTTCAATATCGCAGAAAGCGAAAAATGGATAAAGAAGTTTTGGTACTTACGTACAATGCAATATCACTAAACAATGAAATCTATGTCATCAGGCCCGTAGCAACATAATGAGTGGATTCAGGTATGATGATTCTAATTGAAATAAGTCACATAGAAAAAGAAACATCATAATATATCACTAATACCCGGAATGTAAACTTGGCTACCCAGGAACTGAATTACAAAACAGAACAGGGTCTCAAATGTAGAAAACCAACTTATGCTTGCTTAAGGGGAAAGGTGAGTTGGGGTGCTGCATAAAACCAGAGATTGAAATTAGCACAGATACCGTTCCATAAGCCAAATATGTAATAGACAAGAGCTACTCCTTGCTCAACGAAGTGGACTCAACACCCCATATTAAACGCCTAAGAATATACCTGACTAGTAAGAATCTTAAAACCTATGGATTTACATGTCTCCAAAAGAGAATCAAGCGTGTGTACAGCAGCATAAACGCAGCAGTGATAGGATTAGTGAGGTTCGGTGAGCAAATGCAGACCCTTTGAAGACATATTGCATGGTACTCATTCCATGGGTCTCAACTCTCCAGCTTTAAGGAATTCTTCCTTCAGCTAAAACATGCATGTGGAACCCAGAGTATGATCCACCGTGTGATCGGGAAACGTGTTCAAATGTGTCTCAGTTTTCGTCCCCTGGTACTCGGGTGCAACATTCCAGACGCTTTACTAACACTCTCCCCACTTGGAGAGTCAGTGCCTTTAACCTCCTGTTTGGCCCAGTTTGCAATTTCTGTGGGAAATGAACAGGAATAGGGAGAACCAATGAGAGACTAGCTGGAGGTGTCTGGACGTGCAAATTTAACTCTCATTTCCCACCAGGAAGAGGAATTAACCAAAGGCTCAGCTTGCCGTCCGGGAACCACACTAGGGCCTGAAGCAATCCTGCGGTGTTGCGGCCAGCTCACAATAAAGAGAGTTGAAGAAAGGATCTCAGGGGCCCTGTCATTCACAAACCTGCAGAGTTATAAATGACAGCTATCGTCCAAAAATATATTGAAGTAAGGCTGCCAAGAGGACTTGAAAGCGGGGCAGAATTGCAGGAAACCGATTTCAGGAGGTAGACTGGAATTGCATGAAAAGCATAGGAAAAGAGGCAGAACGTCCACAATGATGCACTTGGCCAAAAAGGGCATATGCGTTTTTTCCTGAATATATTCAGGAAAAAACGCATACGCCCTTTTTGGCCAACCAAGCAAGCTTGCAAAGGAAATCTGCACTACAATGAAGTCTCACTGCCCCACGGGCAAAAGGGCCATCTGAAAAAAGTGTAAAATCCAGAAAGGCAGGACAGGCCATGGAGAACTGGGAGCCTTGTTATGCTGATGGGAGGGATGTAAATTGCCAACAGCCACTCTGGAGAAGTGTATGGTGTTTCCTGAAACATCTGAAAAACAAAGCAACAGAGCCTAGGGCACTTCCACTTATGCTCCTATAGCTTAGGGAAATTAAAATCAAAAAGACACAGCAACCCCAAAGTTTGGGACGGCTCTGTTTACAAGATCCTCGTTTATGGTACAAGTTCAATATCACAGAAAGCGAAAAATGAATAAAGAATTTGTGGTATTTACGTACAATGCAATATCACTCAGCAATGAAATCTCTGTCATCAGGCCCGTAGCACCATAATGAGTGGATTCAGATTCGATGATTCTAAGTGAAATAAGTCACACAGAAAAAGAAACATCATAAGATATCACTAATACACGGAATGTAAACTTGGCTACACAGGACCTGAATTACAAAACAGAACAGGGTCTCAAATGTAGAAAACCAACTTATGCTTACTTAAGGGGAAAGGTGAGTTGGGGTGCTGCATAAAACCAGATATTGAAATTAGCACAGATACCGTTCCATAAGCCAAATATGTAATAGACAAGAGCTACTCCTTGCTCAACGAAGTGGACTCAACACCCCATATTAAACGCCTAAGAATATACCTGACTAGTAAGAATCTTAAAACCTATGGATTTATATGTCTCCAAAAAGGAATCAAGCATGTGTACAGCAGCATAAACGCAGCAGTGATAGGATTGGTGAGTTTTGGTGAGCAAATGCAGACCCTTTGAAGTCATATTGCATGGTACCCATTCCATGGGTCACAACTCTCCAGGTTTAAGGGATTCCTCCTTCACCTAAAACATGCATGTGGAACCCAGAGTATGATCCACCGTGTGATCGGGAAACGTGTTCAAATGTGTCTCAGTTTTCGTCCCCTGCTACTCGGGTGCAACATTCCAGACGCTTTACTAACACTCTCCCCACTTGGAGAGTCAGTGCCTTTAACCTCCTGTTTGGCCCAGTTTGCAGTTTCTGCGGGAAATGAACAGGAATAGGGAGAACCAATGAGAGACTAGCTGGAGGTGTCTGGACGGGCAAATTTAACTCTCATTTCCCACCAGGAAGAGGAATTAACCAAAGGCTCAGCTTGCCGTGCCGGAACCACACTAGGGCCTGAAATAATCCTGCGGTGTTGCGGCCAGCTCACAATAAAGAGAGTTGAAGAAAGGATCTCAGGGGCCCTGTCATTCACAAACCTGCAGAGTTATAAATGACAGCTATCGTCCAAAAATATATTGAAGTAAGGCTGCCAAGAGCACTTGAAAGCGGGGCAGAATTGCAGGAAACCAATTTCAGGAGGTAGACTGGACTTGCATGAAAAGCATAGGAAAAGAGGCAGAACGTCCACAATGATGCACTTGGCCAAAAAGGGCGTATGCGTTTTTTCCTGAATATATTCAGGAAAAAACGCATACGCCCTTTTTGGCCAACCAAGCAAGCTTGCAAAGGACATCTGCACTACAATGAAGTCTCACTGCCCCACGGGCAAAAGGGCCATCTGAAAAAAGTGTAAAATCCAGAAAGGCAGGACAGGCCATGGAGAACTGGGAGCCTTGTTATGCTGATGGGCGGGATGTAAATTGCCAACAGCCACTCTGGAGAAGTGTATGGTGTTTCCTGAAACATCTAAAAAACAAAGCAACAGAGCCTAGGGCACTTCCACTTATGCTCCTATAGCTTAGGGAAATTAAAATCAAAAAGACACAGCCACCCAAAACTTTGGGACGGCTCTGTTTACAAGATCCTCGTTTATGGTACAAGTTCAATATCACAGAAAGCGAAAAATGAATAAAGAATTTGTGGTACTTACGTACAATGCAATATCACTCAGCAATGAAATCTATGTCATCAGGCCCGTAGCACCATAATGAGTGGATTCAGATTCGATGATTCTAAGTGAAATAAGTCACACAGAAAAAGAAACATCATAAGATATCACTACTACACGGAATGTAAACTTGGCTACACAGGAACTGAATTACAAAACAGAACAGGGTCTCAAATGTAGAAAACCAACTTATGCTTACTTAAGGGGAAAGGTGAGTTGGGGTGCTGCATAAAACCAGAGATTGAAATTAGCACGGATACCGTTCCATAAGCCAAATATGTAATAGACAAGAGCTACTCCTTGCTCAACGAAGTGGACTCAACACCCCATATTAAACGCCTAAGAATATACCTGACTAGTAAGAATCTTAAAACCTATGGATTTACATGTCTCCAAAAGAGAATCAAGCGTGTGTACAGCAGCATAAACGCAGCAGTGATAGGATTGGTGAGTTTCGGTGAGCAAATGCACACCCTTTGAAGTCATATTGCATGGTACCCATTCCATGGGTCTCATCTCTCCAGGTTTAAGGGATTCCTCCTTCAGCTAAAACATGCATGTGGAACCCAGAGTATGATCCACCATGTGATCGGGAAACGTGTTCAAATGTGTCTCAGTTTTCGTCCCCTGGTATTCGGGTGCAACATTCCAGACGCTTTACTAACACTCTCCCCACTTGGAGAGTCAGTGCCTTTAACCTCCTGTTTGGCCCAGTTTGCAATTTCTGCGGGAAATGAACAGGAATAAGGAGAACCAATGAGAGACTAGCTGGAGGTGTCTGGACGTGCAAATTTAACTCTCATTTCCCACCAGGAAGAGGAATTAACCAAAGGCTCAGCTTGCCGTGCCGGAACCACACTAGGGCCTGAAGCAATCTTGCGGTGTTGCGGCCAGCTCACAAGAAAGCGAGTTGAACAAAGGAGCTCAGGGGTACTGTAATTCACAAACCTGCAGAGTTATAAATGACAGCTATCGTCCAAAAATATATTGAAGTAAGGCTGCCAAGAGGACTTGAAAGCGGGGCAGAATTGCAGGAAACCGATTTCAGGAGGTAGACTGGAATTGCATGAAAAGCATAGGAAAAGAGGCAGAACGGCCACAATGATGCACTTGGCCAGAAAGGGCGTATGCGTTTTTTCCTGAATATATTCAGGAAAAAACGCATACGCCCTTTTTGGCCAACCAAGCAAGCTTGCAAAGGAAATCTGCACTACAATGAAGTCTCACTGCCCCCTGGTCAAAAGGGCAATCTGCAAAAAGTGTAAAATCCAGAAAGGCAGGACAGGCCATGGAGAACTGGGAGCCTTGTTATGCTAATGGGCGGGATGTAAATTGCCAACAGCCACTCTCGAGAAATGTATGGTGTTTCCTGAAACATCTAAAAAACAAAGCAACAGAGCCTAGGGCACTTCCACTTATGCTCCTATAGCTTAGGGAAATTCAAATCAAAAAGGCACAGCCACCCAAACGTTTGGGACGGCTCTGTTTACAAGATCCTCGTTTACGGTACAAGTTCAATATCACAGAAAGCGAAAAATGAATAAAGAATTTGTGGTATTTACATACAATGCAATATCACTCAGCAATGAAATCTATGTCTTCAGGCCCGTAGCACCATAATGAGTGGATTCAGATACAATGATTCTAAGTGAAATAAGTCACACAGAAAAAGAAACATCATAAGATATCACTAATACACGGAATGTAAACTTGGCTACCCAGGAACTGAATTACAAAACAGAACAGGGTCTCAAATGTAGAAAACCAACTTATGCTTGCTTAAGGGGAAAGGTGAGTTGGGGTGCTGCATAAAACAAGAGATTGAAATTAGCACAGATACCGTTCCATAAGCCAAATATGTAATAGACAAGAGCTACTCCTTGCTCAACGAAGTGGACTCAACACCCCATATTAAACACCTAAAAATATACCTGAATAGTAAGAATCTTAAATCCTATGGATTTATATGTCTCCGAAAAGGAATCAAGCGTGTGTACAGCAGCATAAACGCAGCAGTGATAGGATTGGTGAGTTTCGGTGAGCAAATGCACACCCTTAGAAGTCATATTGCATGGTACCCATTCCATGGGTCACAACTCTCCAGGTAAGGGATTCTTCCTTCAGCTAAAACATGCATGTGGAACCCAGAGTATGATCCACCATGTGATGGGGAAACGTGTTCAAATGTGTCTCAGTTTTCGTCCCCTGGTCCTCGGTTGCAACATTCCAGACGCTTTACTAACACTCTCCCCACTTGGAGAGTCAGTGCCTTTAACCTCCTGTTTGGCCCAGTTTGCAATTTCTGTGGGAAATGAACAGGAATAGGGAGAACCAATGAGAGACTAGCTGGAGGTGTCTGGACGGGCAAATTTAACTCTCATTTCCCACCAGGAAGAGGAATTAACCAAAGGCTCATCTTGCCGTCCGGGAACCACACTAGGGCCTGAAGCAATCCTGCTGTGTTGCGGCCAGCTCACAATAAAGAGAGTTGAAGAAAGGATCTCAGGGGCACTGTAATTCACAAACCTGCAGAGTTATAAATGACAGCTATCGTCCAAAAATATATTGAAGTAAGGCTGCCAAGAGCACTTGAATGCGGGGCAGAATTGCAGGAAACTGATTTCAGGAGGTAGACTGGAATTGCATGAAAAGCATAGGAAAAGAGGCAGAACGTCCACAATGATGCACTTGGCCAAAAAGGGCGTATGCGTTTTTTCCTGAATATATTCAGGAAAAAACGCATACGCTCTTTTTGGCCAACCAAGCAAGCTTGCAAAGGAAATCTGCACTACAATGAAGTCTCACTGCCCCACGGGCAAAAGGGCCATCTGAAAAAAGTGTAAAATCCAGAAAGGCAGGACAGGCCATGGAGAACTGGGAGCCTTGTTATGCTGATGGGCGGGATGTAAATTGCCAACAGCCACTCTGGAGAAGTGTATGGTGTTTCCTGAAACATCTAAAAAACAAAGCAACAGAGCCTAGGGCACTTCCACTTATGCTCCTATAGCTTAGGGAAATTCAAATCAAAAAGACACAGCCACCCCAAAGTTTGGGTCGGCTCTGTTTACAAGATCCTCGTTTATGGTACAAGTTCAATATCACAGAAAGCGAAAAATGAATAAAGAATTTGTGGTATTTACGTACAATTCAATATCACTCAGCAATGAAATCTATGTCATCAGGCCCGTAGCACCATAATGAGTGGATTCAGATACGATGATTCTAAGTGAAATAAGTCACACTGAAAAAGCAACATCATAAGATATCACTAATACACGGAATGTAAACTTGGCTACACAGGAACTGAATTACAAAACAGAACAGGGTCTCAAATGTAGAAAACCAACTTATGCTTGCTTAAGGGGAAAGGTGAGTTGGGGTGCTGCATAAAACAAGAGATTGAAATTAGCACAGATACCGTTCCATAAGCCAAATATGTAATAGACAAGAGCTACTCCTTGCTCAACGAAGTGGACTCAACACCCCATATTAAACGCCTAAAAATATACCTGAATAGTAAGAATCTTAAAACCTATGGATTTATATGTCTCCGAAAAGGAATCAAGCGTGTGTACAGCAGCATAAACGCAGCAGTGATAGGATTGGTGAGTTTCGGTGAGCAAATGCAGAGCCTTTGAAGTCATATTGCATGGTACCCATTCCATGGGTCTCAACTCTCCAGGTTTAAGGGATTCTTCCTTCAGGTAAAACATGCATGTGGAACCCAGAGTATGATCCACCGTGTGATCGGGAAACGTGTTCAAATATGTCTCAGTTTAAGTCCCCTGGTACTCGGGTGCAACATTCCAGACGCTTTACTAACACTCTCCCCACTTGGAGAGTCAGTGCCTTTAACCTCCTGTTTGGCCCAGTTTGCAATTTCTGCGGGAAATGAACAGGAATAGGGAGAACCAATGAGAGACTAGCTGGAGGTGTCTGGACGGGCAAATTTAACTCTCATTTCCCTCCAGGAAGAGGAATTAACCAAAGGCTCAGCTTGCCGTGCCGGAACCACACTAGGGCCTGAAGCAATCTTGCGGTGTTGCGGCCAGCTCACAAGAAAGCGAATTGAACAAAGGAGCTCAGGGGTACTGTCATTCACAAACCTGCAGAGTTATAAATGACAGCTATCGTCCAAAAATATATTGAAGTAAGGCTGCCAAGAGGACTTGAAATCGGGGCATAATTGTAGGAAACCGATTTCATTAGGTAGACTGGAATTGCATGAAAAGCATAGGAAAAGAGGCAGAACGTCCACAATGATGCACTTGGCCAAAAAGGGCGTATGCGTTTTTTCCTGAATATATTCAGGAAAAAACGCATACGCCCTTTTTGGCCAACCAAGCAAGCTTGCAAAGGAAATCTGCACTAAAATGAAGTCTCACTGCCCACGGGCAAAAGGGCCATCTGCAAAAAGTGTAAAATCCAGAAAGGCAGGACAGGCCATGGAGAACTGGGAGCCTTGTTATGCTGATGGGCGGGATGTAAATTGCCAACAGCCACTCTGGAGAAGTGTATGGTGTTTCCTGAAACATCTAAAAAACAAAGCAACAGAGCCTAGGGCACTTCCACTTATGCTCCTATAGCTTAGGGAAATTCAAATCAAAAAGACACAGCCACACCAACGTTTGGGACAACTCTGTTTACAAGAACCTCGTTCATGGTACAAGTTCAATATCACAGAAAGCGAAAAATGAATAAAGAATTTGTGGTATTTACGTACAATGCAATATCACTCAGCAATGAAATCTATGTCATCAGACCCGTAGCAGCATAATGAGTGGATTCAGGTACGATGATTCTAAGTGAAATATGTCACACAGAAAAAGAAATATAATAAGGTATCACTAATACACGGAATGTAAACTTGGCTACCCAGGAACTGAATTTCAAAACAGAACAGGGTCTCAAATGTAGAAAACCAACCTATGCTTGCTTAAGGGGAAAGGTGAGTTGGGGGACTGCATAAAACCAGAGATTGAAATTAGCACAGATACCATTCCATAAGCCAAATATGTAATAGACAAGAGCTACTCCTTGCTCAACGAAGTGGACTCAACACCCCATATTAAACGCCTAAGAATATACCTGACTAGTAAGAATCTTAAAACCTATGGATTTACATGTCTCCAAAAGAGAATCAAGCGTGTGTACAGTAGCATAAACGCAGCAGTGATAGGATTAGTGAGGTTCGGTGAGCAAATGCAGAGCCTTTGAAGTCATATTGCATGGTACCCATTCCATGGGTCTCAACTCTCCAGGTTTAAGGGATTCTTCCTTCAGCTAAAACATGCATGTGGAACCCAGAGTATGATCCACCGTGTGATCGGGAAACGTGTTCAAATATGTCTCAGTTTTCGTCCCCTGGTACTCGGGTGCAACATTCCAGACGCTTTACTAACACTCTCCCCACTTGGAGAGTCAGTGCCTTTAACCTCCTGTTTGGCCCAGTTTGCAATTTCTGTGGGAAATGAACAGGAATAGGGAGAACCAATGAGAGACTAGCTGGAGGTGTCTGGACGGGCAAATTTAACTCTCATTTCCCACCAGGAAGAGGAATTAACCAAAGGCTCAGCTTGCCGTCCGGGAACCACACTAGGGCCTGAAGCAATCCTGCGGTGTTGCGGCCAGCTCACAATAAAGAGAGTTGAACAAAGGATCTCAGGGGCACTGTCATTCACAAACCTGCAGAGTTATAAATGACAGCTATCATCCAAAAATATATTCAATAAGGCTGCCAAGAGCACTTGAAAGCGGGGCAGAATTGCAGGAAACCGATTTCAGGAGGTAGACTGGAATTGCATGAAAAGCATAGGAAAAGAGGCAGAACGTCCACAATGATGCACTTGGCCAAAAAGGGCGTATGCGTTTTTTCCTGAATATATTCAGGAAAAAACGCATACGCCCTTTGGCCAACCAAGCAAGCTTGCAAAGGAAATCTGCACTACAATGAAGTCTCACTGCCCCCCGGGCAAAAGGGCCATCTGAAAAAAGTGTAAAATCCAGAAAGGCAGGACAGGCCATGGAGAACTGGGAGCCTTGTTATGCTGATGGGCGGGATGTAAATTGCCAACAGCCACTCTGGAGAAGTGTATGGTGTTTCCTGAAACATCTAAAAAACAAAGCAACAGAGCCTAGGGCACTTCCACTTATGGTCCTATAGCTTAGGGAAATTCAAATCAAAAAGACACAGCCACCCCAAAGTTTGGGACGGCTGTGTTTACAAGAACCTCGTTTATGGTACAAGTTCAATATCACAGAAAGCGAAAAATGAATAAAGAATTTGTGGTATATGTACAATGCAATATCACTCAGCAATGAAATCTATGTCATCAGACCCGTAGCAGCATAATGAGTGGACTCAAGTACGATGATTCTAAGAGAAATAAGTCACACAGAAAAAGAAATATCATAAGGTATCACTAATACACGGAATGTAAACTTGGATACCCAGGAACTGAATTACAAAACAGAACAGGGTCTCAAATGTAGAAAACCAACTTATGCTTGCTTAAGGGGAAAGGTGAGTTGGGGTGCTGCATAAAACCAGAGATTGAAATTAACACAGGTACCGTTCCATAAGCCAAATATGTAATAGACAAGAGCAACTCCTTGCTCAACGAAGTGGACTCAACACCCCATATTAAACGCCTAAGAATATACCTGACTAGTAAGAATCTTAAAACCTATGGATTTATATGTCTCCGAAAGCGAATCAAGCGTGTGTATCACGGCATAAACGCAGCAGTGATAGGATTGGTGAGGTTCGGTGAGCAAATGCAGACCCTTTGAAGTCATATGCATGGTACCCATTCCATGGGTCTCAACTCTCCAGGTTTAAGGGATTCTTCCTTCAGCTAAAACATGCATGTGTAACCCAGAGTATGATCCACCGTGTGATCGGGAAACGTGTTCAAATATGTCTTAGTTTTTGTCCCCTGGTACTCGGGTGCAACATTCCAGACGCTTTACTAACACTCTCCCCACTTGGAGAGTCAGTGCCTTTAACGTCCTGTTTGGCCCAGTTTGCAATTTCCGCGGGAAATGAACAGGAATAGGGAGAACCAATGAGAGACTAGCTGGAGGTGTCTGGACGGGCAAATTTAACTCTCATTTCCCACCAGGAAGAGGAATTAACCAAAGGCTCAGCTTGCCGTGCCGGAACCACACTACGGCTTGAAGCAATCTTGCGGTGTTGCGGCCAGCTCACAAGAAAGCGAGTTGAAGAAAGGATCTCAGGGGCCCTGTTATTCACAAACCTGCAGAGTTATAAATGACAGCTATAGTCCAAAATTATATTGAAGTAAGGCTGCCAAGAGCACTTGAAAGCGGGGCAGAATTGCAGGAAACCGATTTCAGGAGGTAGACTGGAATTGCATGAAAAGCATAGGAAAAGAGGCAGAACGTCCACAATGATGCACTTGGTCAAAAAGGGCGTATGCGTTTTTTCCTGAATATATTCAGGAGAAAACGCATACGCCCTTTTTGGCCAACCAAGCAAGCTTGCAAAGGAAATCTGCACTACAATGAAGTCTCACTGCCCCCCGGGCAAAAGGGCCATCTGAAAAAAGTGTAAAATCCAGAAAGGCAGGACAGGCCATGGAGAATTGGGAGCCTTGTTATGCTGATGGGCGGGATGTAAATTGCCAACAGCCACTCTGGAGAAGTGTATGGTGTTTCCTGAAGCATCTAAAAAACAAAGCAACAGAGCCTAGGGCACTTCCACTTATGCTCCTATAGCTTAGGGAAATTCAAATCAAAAAGACACATCCACCCCAAAGTTTGGGCCGGCTCTGTTTACAAGAACCTCGTTTATGGTACAAGTTCAATATCACAGAAAGCGAAAAATGAATAAAGAATTTGTGGTATTTACGTACAATGCAATATCACTCAGCAATGAAATCTATGTCATCAGACCCGTAGCAGCATAATGAGTGAATTCAGGTACGATGATTCTAAGAGAAATAAGTCACACAGAAAAAGAAATATCATAAGGTATCACTAATACACGGAATGTAAACTTGGCTACCCAGGAACTGAATTACAAAACAGAACAGGGTCTCAAATGTAGAAAACCAACTTATGCTTGCTTAAGGGGAAAGGTGCGTTGGGGTGCTGCATAAAACCAGAGATTGAAATTAGCACAGATACCGTTCCATAAGCCAAATATGTAATAGACAAGAGCTACTCCTTCCTCAACGAAGTGGACTCAACACCCCATATTAAACGCCTAAGGATATACCTGACTAGTAAGAATCTTAAAACCTATGGATTTATATGTTTCCGAAAAGGAATCAAGCGTGTGTACAGCAGCATAAATGCAGCAGTGATAGGATTGGTGAGTTTCAGTGAGCAAATGCAGACCCTTTGAAGTCATATTGCATGGTACCCATTCCATGGGTCACAACTCTCCAGGTAAGGGATTCTTCCTTCAGCTAAAACATGCATTTGGAACCCAGAGTATGATCCACCATTTGATCGGGAAACGTGTTCAAATGTGTCTCAGTTTTCGTCCCCTGGTACTCGGGTGCAACATTCCAGACGCTTTACTAACACTCTCCCCACTTGGAGAGTCAGTGCCTTTAACCTCCTGTTTGGCCCAGTTTGCAATTTCTGCGGGAAATGAACAGGAATAGGGAGAACCAATGAGAGACTAGCTGGAGGTTTCTGGACGTGCAAATTTAACTCTCATTTCCCAACAGGAAGAGGAATTAACCAAAGGCTCATCTTGCAGTGCCGGAACCACAGTAGGGCCTGAAGCAATCCTGCGGTGTTGCGGCCAGCTCACAATAAAGAGAGTTGAAGAAAGGATCTCAGGGGCCCTGTCATTCACAAACCTGCAGAGTTATAAATGACAGCTATCGTCCAAAAATATATTGAAGTAAGGCTGCCAAGAGCACTTGAAAGCGGGGCAGAATTGCAGGAAACCGATTTCAGGAGGTAGACTGGAATTGCATGAAAAGCATAGGAAAAGAGGCAGAACGTCCACAATGATGCACTTGGCCAAAAAGGGCGTATGCGTTTTTTCCTGAATATATTCAGGAAAAAACGCATACGCCCTTTTTGGCCAACCAAGCAAGCTTGCAAAGGAAATCTGCACTACAATGAAGTCTCACTGCCCCACGGGCAAAAGGTCCATCTAAAAAAGGGTAAAATCCAGAAAGGCAGGACAGGCCATGGAGAACTGGGAGCCTTGTTATGCTGATGGGCGGGATGTAAATTGCCAACAGCCACTCTGGAGAAGTGTATGGTGTTTCCTGAAGCATCTAAAAAACAAAGCAACAGAGCCTAGGGCACTTCCACTTATGCTCCTATAGCTTAGGGAAATTCAAATCAAAAAGACACAGCCACCCCAAAGTTTGGGCCGGCTCTGTTTACAAGAACCTCGTTTATGGTACAAGTTCAATATCACAGAAAGCGAAAAATGAATAAAGAATTTGTGGTATTTACGTACAATGCAATATCACTCAGCAATGAAATCTATGACATCAGACCCGTAACAGCATAATGAGTGGATTCAGGTACCATGATTGTAAGTGAAATAAGTCACACAGAAAAAGAAATATCATAAGGTATCACTAATACACGGAATGTAAACTTGGGTACCCAGGAACTGAATTTCAAAACAGAACAGGGTCTCAAATGTAGAAAACCAACTTATGCTTGCTTAAGGGGAAAGGTGAGTTGGGGTGCTGCATAAAACCAGAGATTGAAATTAGGACAGATACCATTCCATAAGCCAAATATATAATAGACAAGAGCTACTCCTTGCTCAACGAAGTGGACTCAACACCCCATATTAAACGCCTAAGAATATACCTGAATAGTAAGAATCTTAAAACCTATGGATTTACATGTCTCCAAAAGAGAATCAAGTGTGTGTACAGCAGCATTAACGCAGCAGTGATAGGATTAGTGAGGTTCGGTGAGCAAATGCAGACCCTTTGAAGTCATATTGCATGGTACCCATTCCATGGGACACAACTCTCCAGGTTTAAGGGATTCTTCCTTCAGCTAAAACATGCATGTGGAACCCAGAGTATGATCCACCGTGTGATCGGGAAACGTGTTCAAATGTGTCTCAGTTTTCGTCCCCTGCTACTCGGGTGCAACATTCCAGACGCTTTACTAACACTCTCCCCACTTGGAGAGTCAGTGCCTTTAACGTCCTGTTTGGCCCAGTTTGCAATTTCTGCGGGAAATGAACAGGAATAGGGAGAACCAATGAGAGACTAGCTGGAGGTGTCTGGACGTGAAAATTTAACTCTCATTTCCCACCAGGAAGAGGAATTAACCAAAGGCTCAGCTTGCCGTGCCGGAACCACACTAGGGCCTGAAGCAATCCTGCGGTGTTGCGGCCAGCTCACAATAAAGAGAGTTGAAGAAAGGATCTCAGGGGCCCTGTCATTCACAAACCTGCAGAGTTATAAATGACAGCTATCGTCCAAAAATATATTGAAGTAAGGCTGCCAAGAGCACTTGAAAGCGGGGCAGAATTGCAGGAAACCGATTTCAGGAGGTAGACTGGAATTGCATGAAAAGCATAGGAAAAGAGGCAGAACGTCCACAATGATGCACTTGGTCAGAAAGGGCGTATGCGTTTTTTCCTGAATATATTCAGGAAAAAACGCATACGCCCTTTTTGGCCAACCAAGCAAGCTTGCAAAGGAAATCTGCACTACAATGAAGTCTCACTGCCCCCTGGTCAAAAGGGCCATCTGCAAAAAGTGTAAAATCCAGAAAGGCAGGAAAGGCCATGGAGAACTGGGAGCCTTGTTATGCTGATGGGTGGGATGTAAATTGCCAACAGCCACTCTGGAGAAATGTATGGTGTTTCCTGAAACATCTAAAAAACAAAGCAACAGAGCCTAGGGCACTTCCACTTATGGTCCTATAGCTTAGGGAAATTCAAATCAAAAAGACACAGCCACCCCAACGTTTGGGACGGCTCTGTTTACAAGATCCTCGTTTACGGTACAAGTTCAATATCACAGAAAGCGAAAAATGAATAAAGAATTTGTGGTATTTACGTACAATGCAATATCACTCAGCAATGAAATCTATGTCATCAGGCCCGTAGCACCATAATGAGTGGATTCAGATACAATGATTCTAAGTGAAATAAGTCACACAGAAAAAGAAACATCATAAGATATCACTAATACACGGAATGTAAACTTGGCTACCCAGGAACTGAATTTCAAAACAGAACAGGGTCTCAAATGTAGAAAACCAACTTATGCTTGCTTAAGGGGAAAGGTGAGTTGGGGTGCTGCATAAAACCAGAGATTGAAATTAGCACAGATACCATTCCATAAGCCAAATATGTAATAGACAAGAGCTACTCCTTGCTCAACGAAGTGGACTCAACACCCCTTATTAAACGCCTAAGAATATACCTGACTAGTAAGAATCTTAAAACCTATGGATTTACATGTCTCCAAAAGAGAATCAAGCGTGTGTACAGCAGCATAAACGCAGCAGTGATAGGATTAGTGAGGTTCGGTGAGCAAATGCAGAGGCTTTGAAGTCATATTGCATGGTACCCATTCCATGGGTCTCAACTCTCCAGGTTTAAGGGATTCTTCCTTCAGCTAAAACATGCATGTGGCACCCAGAGTATGATACACCGTGTGATCGGGAAATGTGTTCAAATATGTCTCAGTTTTCGTCCCCTGGTACTCGGGTGCAACATTCCAGACGCTTTACTAACACTCTCCCCACTTGGAGAGTCAGTGCCTTTAAACTCCTGTTTGGCCCAGTTTGGAATTTCTGCGGGAAATGAACAGGAATAGGGAGAACCAATGAGAGACTAGCTGGAGGTGTCTGGACGTGCAAATTTAACTCTCATTTCCCAACAGGAAGAGGAATTAACCAAAGTCTCAGCTTGCCGTCCGGGAACCACACTAGGGCCTGAAGCAATCCTGCGGTGTTGCGGCCAGCTCACAATAAAGAGAGTTGAAGAAAGGATCTCAGGGGCCCTGTCATTCACAAACCTGCAGAGTTATAAATGACAGCTATCGTCCAAAAATATATTGAAGTAAGGCTGCCAAGAGGACTTGAAAGCGGGGCAGAATTGCAGGAAACCGATTTCAGGAGGTAGACTGGAATTGCATGAAAAGCATAGGAAAAGAGGCAGAACGTCCACAATGATGCACTTGGCCAAAAAGGGCGTATGCGTTTTTTCCTGAATATATTCAGGAAAAAACGCATACGCCCTTTTTGGCCAACCAAGCAAGCTTGCAAAGGAAATCTGCACTACAATGAAGTCTCACTGCCCCACTGGCAAAAGGGCCATCTGAAAAAAGTGTAAAATCCAGAAAGGCAGGACAGGCCATGGAGAACTGGGAGCCTTGTTATGCTGATGGGCGGGATGTAAATTGCCAACAGCCACTCTGGAGAAGTGTATGGTGTTTCCTGAAACATCTAAAAAACAAAGCAACAGAGCCTAGGGCACTTCCACTTATGCTCCTATAGCTTAGGGAAATTCAAATCAAAAAGACACAGCCACCCCAAAGTTTGGGACGGCTCTGTTTACAAGAACCTCGTTTATGGTACAAGTTCAATATCACAGAAAGCGAAAAATGAATAAAGAATTTGTGGTACTTACGTACAATGCAATATCACTCAGCAATGAAATCCATGTCATCAGACCCGTAGCAGCATAATGAGTGGACTCAGGTACGATGATTCTAAGAGAAATAAGTCACACAGAAAAAGAAATATCATAAGGTATCACTAATACACGGAATGTAAACTTGGCTACCAGGAACTGAATTACAAAACAGAACAGGGTCTCAAATGTAGAAAACCAACTTATGCTTGCTTAAGGGGAAAGGTGAGTTGGGGTGCTGCATAAAACCAGAGATTGAAATTAGCACAGATACCATTCCATAAGCCAAATATGTAATAGGCAAGAGCTACTCCTTCCTCAACGAAGTGGACTCAACACCCCATATTAAACGCCTAAGAATATACCTGACTAGTAAGAATCTTAAAACCTATGGATTTACATGTCTCCAAAAGAGAATCAAGCGTGTGTACAGCAGCATAAACGCAGCAGTGATAGGATTAGTGAGGTTCAGTGAGCAAATGCAGACCCTTTGAAGTCATATTGCATGGTACCCATTCCATGGGTCTCAACTCTCCAGGTTTAAGGGATTCTTCCTTCAGCTAAAACATGCATGTGGAACCCAGAGTATGATCCACAGTGTGATCGGGAAACGTGTTCAAATGTGTCTCAGTTTTCGTCCCCTGGTACTCGGGTGCAACATTCCAGACGCTTTACTAACACTCTCCCCACTTGGAGAGTCAGTGCCTTTAACGTCCTGTTTGGCCCAGTTTGCAATTTCTGCGGGAAATGAACAGGAATAGGGAGAACCAATGAGAGACTAGCTGGAGGTGTCTGGACGGGCAAATTTAACTCTCATTTCCCACCAGGAAGAGGAATTAACCAAAGGCTCAGCTTGCCGTGCCGGAACCACACTAGGGCCTGAAGCAATCCTGCGGTGTTGCGGCCAGCTCACAATAAAGAGAGTTGAAGAAAGGAGCTCAGGGGCACTGTCATTCACAAACCTGCAGAGTTTTAAATGACAGCTATCGTCCAAAAATATATTGAAGTAAGGCTGCCAAGAGGACTTGAAAGTGGGGCAGAATTGCAGGAAACCGATTTCAGGAGGTAGACAGGAATTGCATGAAAAGCATAGGAAAAGAGGCAGAACGTCCACAATGATGCACTTGGCCAAAAAGGGCGTATGCGTTTTTTCCTGAATATATTCAGGAAAAAACGCATACGCCCTTTTTGGCCAACCAAGCAAGCTTGCAAAGGACATCTACACTACAATGAAGTCTCACTGCCCCACGGGCAAAAGGGCCATCTGAAAAAAGTGTAAAATCCAGAAAGGCAGGTCAGGCCACGGAGAACTGGGAGCCTTGTTATGCTGATGGGCGGGATGTAAATTGCCAACAGCCACTCTGGAGAAGTGTATGGTGTTTCCTGAAATATCAAAAAAACAAAGCAACAGAGCCTAGAGCACTTACACTTATGGTCCTATAGCTTAGGGAAATTAAAATCTAAAAGACACAGCCACCCCAAAGTTTGGGACGGCTCTGTTTACAAGAACCTCGTTTACGGTACAAGTTCAATATCGCAGAAAGCGAAAAATGGATAAAGAAGTTTTGGTACTTACGTACAATGCAATATCACTAAACAATGAAATCTATGTCATCAGGCCCGTAGCAACATAATGAGTGGATTCAGGTATGATGATTCTAATTGAAATAAGTCACATAGAAAAAGAAACATCATAATATATCACTAATACCCGGAATGTAAACTTGGCTACCCAGGAACTGAATTACAAAACAGAACAGGGTCTCAAATGTAGAAAACCAACTTATGCTTGCTTAAGGGGAAAGGTGAGTTGGGGTGCTGCATAAAACCAGAGATTGAAATTAGCACAGATACCGTTCCATAAGCCAAATATGTAATAGACAAGAGCTACTCCTTCCTCAACGAAGTGGACTCAACACCCCATATTAAACGCCTAAGAATATACCTGACTAGTAAGAATCTTAAAACCTATGGATTTACATGTCTCCAAAAGAGAATCAAGCGTGTGTACAGCAGCATAAACGCAGCAGTGATAGGATTAGTGAGGTTCGGTGAGCAAATGCAGACCCTTTGAAGACATATTGCATGGTACTCATTCCATGGGTCTCAACTCTCCAGCTTTAAGGAATTCTTCCTTCAGCTAAAACATGCATGTGGAACCCAGAGTATGATCCACCGTGTGATCGGGAAACGTGTTCAAATGTGTCTCAGTTTTCGTCCCCTGGTACTCGGGTGCAACATTCCAGACGCTTTACTAACACTCTCCCCACTTGGAGAGTCAGTGCCTTTAACCTCCTGTTTGGCCCAGTTTGCAATTTCTGTGGGAAATGAACAGGAATAGGGAGAACCAATGAGAGACTAGCTGGAGGTGTCTGGACGTGCAAATTTAACTCTCATTTCCCACCAGGAAGAGGAATTAACCAAAGGCTCAGCTTGCCGTCCGGGAACCACACTAGGGCCTGAAGCAATCCTGCGGTGTTGCGGCCAGCTCACAATAAAGAGAGTTGAAGAAAGGATCTCAGGGGCCCTGTCATTCACAAACCTGCAGAGTTATAAATGACAGCTATCGTCCAAAAATATATTGAAGTAAGGCTGCCAAGAGGACTTGAAAGCGGGGCAGAATTGCAGGAAACCGATTTCAGGAGGTAGACTGGAATTGCATGAAAAGCATAGGAAAAGAGGCAGAACGTCCACAATGATGCACTTGGCCAAAAAGGGCATATGCGTTTTTTCCTGAATATATTCAGGAAAAAACGCATACGCCCTTTTTGGCCAACCAAGCAAGCTTGCAAAGGAAATCTGCACTACAATGAAGTCTCACTGCCCCACGGGCAAAAGGGCCATCTGAAAAAAGTGTAAAATCCAGAAAGGCAGGACAGGCCATGGAGAACTGGGAGCCTTGTTATGCTGATGGGAGGGATGTAAATTGCCAACAGCCACTCTGGAGAAGTGTATGGTGTTTCCTGAAACATCTGAAAAACAAAGCAACAGAGCCTAGGGCACTTCCACTTATGCTCCTATAGCTTAGGGAAATTAAAATCAAAAAGACACAGCAACCCCAAAGTTTGGGACGGCTCTGTTTACAAGATCCTCGTTTATGGTACAAGTTCAATATCACAGAAAGCGAAAAATGAATAAAGAATTTGTGGTATTTACGTACAATGCAATATCACTCAGCAATGAAATCTCTGTCATCAGGCCCGTAGCACCATAATGAGTGGATTCAGATTCGATGATTCTAAGTGAAATAAGTCACACAGAAAAAGAAACATCATAAGATATCACTAATACACGGAATGTAAACTTGGCTACACAGGACCTGAATTACAAAACAGAACAGGGTCTCAAATGTAGAAAACCAACTTATGCTTACTTAAAGGGAAAGGTGAGTTGGGGTGCTGCATAAAACCAGATATTGAAATTAGCACAGATACCGTTCCATAAGCCAAATATGTAATAGACAAGAGCTACTCCTTGCTCAACGAAGTGGACTCAACACCCCATATTAAACGCCTAAGAATATACCTGACTAGTAAGAATCTTAAAACCTATGGATTTATATGTCTCCAAAAAGGAATCAAGCATGTGTACAGCAGCATAAACGCAGCAGTGATAGGATTGGTGAGTTTTGGTGAGCAAATGCAGACCCTTTGAAGTCATATTGCATGGTACCCATTCCATGGGTCACAACTCTCCAGGTTTAAGGGATTCCTCCTTCACCTAAAACATGCATGTGGAACCCAGAGTATGATCCACCGTGTGATCGGGAAACGTGTTCAAATGTGTCTCAGTTTTCGTCCCCTGGTACTCGGGTGCAACATTCCAGACGCTTTACTAACACTCTCCCCACTTGGAGAGTCAGTGCCTTTAACCTCCTGTTTGGCCCAGTTTGCAGTTTCTGCGGGAAATGAACAGGAATAGGGAGAACCAATGAGAGACTAGCTGGAGGTGTCTGGACGGGCAAATTTAACTCTCATTTCCCACCAGGAAGAGGAATTAACCAAAGGCTCAGCTTGCCGTGCCGGAACCACACTAGGGCCTGAAGCAATCCTGCGGTGTTGCGGCCAGCTCACAATAAAGAGAGTTGAAGAAAGGATCTCAGGGGCCCTGTCATTCACAAACCTGCAGAGTTATAAATGACAGCTATCGTCCAAAAATATATTGAAGTAAGGCTGCCAAGAGGACTTGAAAGCGGGGCAGAATTGCAGGAAACCGATTTCAGGAGGTAGACTGGAATTGCATGAAAAGCATAGGAAAAGAGGCAGAACGTCCACAATGATGCACTTGGCCAAAAAGGGCGTATGCGTTTTTTCCTGAATATATTCAGGAAAAAACGCATACGCCCTTTTTGGCCAACCAAGCAAGCTTGCAAAGGACATCTGCACTACAATGAAGTCTCACTGCCCCACGGGCAAAAGGGCCATCTGAAAAAAGTGTAAAATCCAGAAAGGCAGGACAGGCCATGGAGAACTGGGAGCCTTGTTATGCTGATGGGCGGGATGTAAATTGCCAACAGCCACTCTGGAGAAGTGTATGGTGTTTCCTGAAACATCTAAAAAACAAAGCAACAGAGCCTAGGGCACTTCCACTTATGCTCCTATAGCTTAGGGAAATTAAAATCAAAAAGACACAGCCACCCAAAACTTTGGGACGGCTCTGTTTACAAGATCCTCGTTTATGGTACAAGTTCAATATCACAGAAAGCGAAAAATGAATAAAGAATTTGTGGTACTTACGTACAATGCAATATCACTCAGCAATGAAATCTATGTCATCAGGCCCGTAGCACCATAATGAGTGGATTCAGATTCGATGATTCTAAGTGAAATAAGTCACACAGAAAAAGAAACATCATAAGATATCACTAATACACGGAATGTAAACTTGGCTACACAGGAACTGAATTACAAAACAGAACAGGGTCTCAAATGTAGAAAACCAACTTATGCTTACTTAAGGGGAAAGGTGAGTTGGGGTGCTGCATAAAACCAGAGATTGAAATTAGCACGGATACCGTTCCATAAGCCAAATATGTAATAGACAAGAGCTACTCCTTGCTCAACGAAGTGGACTCAACACCCCATATTAAACGCCTAAGAATATACCTGACTAGTAAGAATCTTAAAACCTATGGATTTACATGTCTCCAAAAGAGAATCAAGCGTGTGTACAGCAGCATAAACGCAGCAGTGATAGGATTGGTGAGTTTCGGTGAGCAAATGCACACCCTTTGAAGTCATATTGCATGGTACCCATTCCATGGGTCACAACTCTCCAGGTTTAAGGGATTCCTCCTTCAGCTAAAACATGCATGTGGAACCCAGAGTATGATCCACCATGTGATCGGGAAACGTGTTCAAATGTGTCTCAGTTTTCGTCCCCTGGTATTCGGGTGCAACATTCCAGACGCTTTACTAACACTCTCCCCACTTGGAGAGTCAGTGCCTTTAACCTCCTGTTTGGCCCAGTTTGCAATTTCTGCGGGAAATGAACAGGAATAAGGAGAACCAATGAGAGACTAGCTGGAGGTGTCTGGACGTGCAAATTTAACTCTCATTTCCCACCAGGAAGAGGAATTAACCAAAGGCTCAGCTTGCCGTGCCGGAACCACACTAGGGCCTGAAGCAATCTTGCGGTGTTGCGGCCAGCTCACAAGAAAGCGAGTTGAACAAAGGAGCTCAGGGGTACTGTAATTCACAAACCTGCAGAGTTATAAATGACAGCTATCGTCCAAAAATATATTGAAGTAAGGCTGCCAAGAGGACTTGAAAGCGGGGCAGAATTGCAGGAAACCGATTTCAGGAGGTAGACTGGAATTGCATGAAAAGCATAGGAAAAGAGGCAGAACGGCCACAATGATGCACTTGGCCAGAAAGGGCGTATGCGTTTTTTCCTGAATATATTCAGGAAAAAACGCATACGCCCTTTTTGGCCAACCAAGCAAGCTTGCAAAGGAAATCTGCACTACAATGAAGTCTCACTGCCCCCTGGTCAAAAGGGCAATCTGCAAAAAGTGTAAAATCCAGAAAGGCAGGACAGGCCATGGAGAACTGGGAGCCTTGTTATGCTAATGGGCGGGATGTAAATTGCCAACAGCCACTCTTGAGAAATGTATGGTGTTTCCTGAAACATCTAAAAAACAAAGCAACAGAGCCTAGGGCACTTCCACTTATGCTCCTATAGCTTAGGGAAATTCAAATCAAAAAGGCACAGCCACCCAAACGTTTGGGACGGCTCTGTTTACAAGATCCTCGTTTACGGTACAAGTTCAATATCACAGAAAGCGAAAAATGAATAAAGAATTTGTGGTATTTACATACAATGCAATATCACTCAGCAATGAAATCTATGTCTTCAGGCCCGTAGCACCATAATGAGTGGATTCAGATACAATGATTCTAAGTGAAATAAGTCACACAGAAAAAGAAACATCATAAGATATCACTAATACACGGAATGTAAACTTGGCTACCCAGGAACTGAATTACAAAACAGAACAGGGTCTCAAATGTAGAAAACCAACTTATGCTTGCTTAAGGGGAAAGGTGAGTTGGGGTGCTGCATAAAACAAGAGATTGAAATTAGCACAGATACCGTTCCATAAGCCAAATATGTAATAGACAAGAGCTACTCCTTGCTCAACGAAGTGGACTCAACACCCCATATTAAACACCTAAAAATATACCTGAATAGTAAGAATCTTAAATCCTATGGATTTATATGTCTCCGAAAAGGAATCAAGCGTGTGTACAGCAGCATAAACGCAGCAGTGATAGGATTGGTGAGTTTCGGTGAGCAAATGCAGACCCTTAGAAGTCATATTGCATGGAACCCATTCCATGGGTCACAACTCTCCAGGTAAGGGATTCTTCCTTCAGCTAAAACATGCATGTGGAACCCAGAGTATGATCCACCATGTGATGGGGAAACGTGTTCAAATGTGTCTCAGTTTTCGTCCCCTGGTCCTCGGTTGCAACATTCCAGACGCTTTACTAACACTCTCCCCACTTGGAGAGTCAGTGCCTTTAACCTCCTGTTTGGCCCAGTTTGCAATTTCTGTGGGAAATGAACAGGAATAGGGAGAACCAATGAGAGACTAGCTGGAGGTGTCTGGACGGGCAAATTTAACTCTCATTTCCCACCAGGAAGAGGAATTAACCAAAGGCTCATCTTGCCGTCCGGGAACCACACTAGGGCCTGAAGCAATCCTGCTGTGTTGCGGCCAGCTCACAATAAAGAGAGTTGAAGAAAGGATCTCAGGGGCACTGTAATTCACAAACCTGCAGAGTTATAAATGACAGCTATCGTCCAAAAATATATTGAAGTAAGGCTGCCAAGAGCACTTGAATGCGGGGCAGAATTGCAGGAAACTGATTTCAGGAGGTAGACTGGAATTGCATGAAAAGCATAGGAAAAGAGGCAGAACGTCCACAATGATGCACTTGGCCAAAAAGGGCGTATGCGTTTTTTCCTGAATATATTCAGGAAAAAACGCATACGCTCTTTTTGGCCAACCAAGCAAGCTTGCAAAGGAAATCTGCACTACAATGAAGTCTCACTGCCCCACGGGCAAAAGGGCCATCTGAAAAAAGTGTAAAATCCAGAAAGGCAGGACAGGCCATGGAGAACTGGGAGCCTTGTTATGCTGATGGGCGGGATGTAAATTGCCAACAGCCACTCTGGAGAAGTGTATGGTGTTTCCTGAAACATCTAAAAAACAAAGCAACAGAGCCTAGGGCACTTCCACTTATGCTCCTATAGCTTAGGGAAATTCAAATCATAAAGACACAGCCACCCCAAAGTTTGGGTCGGCTCTGTTTACAAGATCCTCGTTTATGGTACAAGTTCAATATCACAGAAAGCGAAAAATGAATAAAGAATTTGTGGTATTTACGTACAATTCAATATCACTCAGCAATGAAATCTATGTCATCAGGCCCGTAGCACCATAATGAGTGGATTCAGATACGATGATTCTAAGTGAAATAAGTCACACTGAAAAAGCAACATCATAAGATATCACTAATACACGGAATGTAAACTTGGCTACACAGGAACTGAATTACAAAACAGAACAGGGTCTCAAATGTAGAAAACCAACTTATGCTTGCTTAAGGGGAAAGGTGAGTTGGGGTGCAGCATAAAACAAGAGATTGAAATTAGCACAGATACCGTTCCATAAGCCAAATATGTAATAGACAAGAGCTACTCCTTGCTCAACGAAGTGGACTCAACACCCCATATTAAACGCCTAAAAATATACCTGAATAGTAAGAATCTTAAAACCTATGGATTTATATGTCTCCGAAAAGGAATCAAGCGTGTGTACAGCAGCATAAACGCAGCAGTGATAGGATTGGTGAGTTTCGGTGAGCAAATGCAGAGCCTTTGAAGTCATATTGCATGGTACCCATTCCATGGGTCTCAACTCTCCAGGTTTAAGGGATTCTTCCTTCAGGTAAAACATGCATGTGGAACCCAGAGTATGATCCACCGTGTGATCGGGAAACGTGTTCAAATATGTCTCAGTTTAAGTCCCCTGGTACTCGGGTGCAACATTCCAGACGCTTTACTAACACTCTCCCCACTTGGAGAGTCAGTGCCTTTAACCTCCTGTTTGGCCCAGTTTGCAATTTCTGCGGGAAATGAACAGGAATAGGGAGAACCAATGAGAGACTAGCTGGAGGTGTCTGGACGGGCAAATTTAACTCTCATTTCCCTCCAGGAAGAGGAATTAACCAAAGGCTCAGCTTGCCGTGCCGGAACCACACTAGGGCCTGAAGCAATCTTGCGGTGTTGCGGCCAGCTCACAAGAAAGCGAATTGAACAAAGGAGCTCAGGGGCACTGTCATTCACAAACCTGCAGAGTTATAAATGACAGCTATCGTCCAAAAATATATTGAAGTAAGGCTGCCAAGAGGACTTGAAATCGGGGCATAATTGTAGGAAACCGATTTCATTAGGTAGACTGGAATTGCATGAAAAGCATAGGAAAAGAGGCAGAACGTCCACAATGATGCACTTGGCCAAAAAGGGCGTATGCGTTTTTTCCTGAATATATTCAGGAAAAAACGCATACGCCCTTTTTGGCCAACCAAGCAAGCTTGCAAAGGAAATCTGCACTAAAATGAAGTCTCACTGCCCCACGGGCAAAAGGGCCATCTGCAAAAAGTGTAAAATCCAGAAAGGCAGGACAGGCCATGGAGAACTGGGAGCCTTGTTATGCTGATGGGCGGGATGTAAATTGCCAACAGCCACTCTGGAGAAGTGTATGGTGTTTCCTGAAACATCTAAAAAACAAAGCAACAGAGCCTAGGGCACTTCCACTTATGCTCCTATAGCTTAGGGAAATTAAAATCAAAAAGACACAGCCACACCAACGTTTGGGACAACTCTGTTTACAAGAACCTCATTCATGGTACAAGTTCAATATCACAGAAAGCGAAAAATGAATAAAGAATTTGTGGTATTTACGTACAATGCAATATCACTCAGCAATGAAATCTATGTCATCAGACCCGTAGCAGCATAATGAGTGGATTCAGGTACGATGATTCTAAGTGAAATATGTCACACAGAAAAAGAAATATAATAAGGTATCACTAATACACGGAATGTAAACTTGGCTACCCAGGAACTGAATTTCAAAACAGAACAGGGTCTCAAATGTAGAAAACCAACTTATGCTTGCTTAAGGGGAAAGGTGAGTTGGGGGACTGCATAAAACCAGAGATTGAAATTAGCACAGATACCATTCCATAAGCCAAATATGTAATAGACAAGAGCTACTCCTTGCTCAACGAAGTGGACTCAACACCCCATATTAAACGCCTAAGAATATACCTGACTAGTAAGAATCTTAAAACCTATGGATTTACATGTCTCCAAAAGAGAATCAAGCGTGTGTACAGCAGCATAAACGCAGCAGTGATAGGATTAGTGAGGTTCGGTGAGCAAATGCAGAGCCTTTGAAGTCATATTGCATGGTACCCATTCCATGGGTCTCAACTCTCCAGGTTTAAGGGACTCTTCCTTCAGCTAAAACATGCATGTGGAACCCAGAGTATGATCCACCGTGTGATCGGGAAACGTGTTCAAATATGTCTCAGTTTTCGTCCCCTGGTACTCGGGTGCAACATTCCAGACGCTTTACTAACACTCTCCCCACTTGGAGAGTCAGTGCCTTTAACCTCCTGTTTGGCCCAGTTTGCAATTTCTGTGGGAAATGAACAGGAATAGGGAGAACCAATGAGAGACTAGCTGGAGGTGTCTGGACGGGCAAATTTAACTCTCATTTCCCACCAGGAAGAGGAATTAACCAAAGGCTCAGCTTGCCGTCCGGGAACCACACTAGGGCCTGAAGCAATCCTGCGGTGTTGCGGCCAGCTCACAATAAAGAGAGTTGAACAAAGGATCTCAGGGGCACTGTCATTCACAAACCTGCAGAGTTATAAATGACAGCTATCATCCAAAAATATATTCAATAAGGCTGCCAAGAGCACTTGAAAGCGGGGCAGAATTGCAGGAAACCGATTTCAGGAGGTAGACTGGAATTGCATGAAAAGCATAGGAAAAGAGGCAGAACGTCCACAATGATGCACTTGGCCAAAAAGGGCGTATGCGTTTTTTCCTGAATATATTCAGGAAAAAACGCATACGCCCTTTGGCCAACCAAGCAAGCTTGCAAAGGAAATCTGCACTACAATGAAGTCTCACTGCCCCCCGGGCAAAAGGGCCATCTGAAAAAAGTGTAAAATCCAGAAAGGCAGGACAGGCCATGGAGAACTGGGAGCCTTGTTATGCTGATGGGCGGGATGTAAATTGCCAACAGCCACTCTGGAGAAGTGTATGGTGTTTCCTGAAACATCTAAAAAACAAAGCAACAGAGCCTAGGGCACTTCCACTTATGGTCCTATAGCTTAGGGAAATTCAAATCAAAAAGACACAGCCACCCCAAAGTTTGGGACGGCTGTGTTTACAAGAACCTCGTTTATGGTACAAGTTCAATATCACAGAAAGCGAAAAATGAATAAAGAATTTGTGGTATATGTACAATGCAATATCACTCAGCAATGAAATCTATGTCATCAGACCCGTAGCAGCATAATGAGTGGACTCAAGTACGATGATTCTAAGAGAAATAAGTCACACAGAAAAAGAAATATCATAAGGTATCACTAATACACGGAATGTAAACTTGGATACCCAGGAACTGAATTACAAAACAGAACAGGGTCTCAAATGTAGAAAACCAACTTATGCTTGCTTAAGGGGAAAGGTGAGTTGGGGTGCTGCATAAAACCAGAGATTGAAATTAACACAGGTACCGTTCCATAAGCCAAATATGTAATAGACAAGAGCAACTCCTTGCTCAACGAAGTGGACTCAACACCCCATATTAAACGCCTAAGAATATACCTGACTAGTAAGAATCTTAAAACCTATGGATTTATATGTCTCCGAAAGCGAATCAAGCGTGTGTATCACGGCATAAACGCAGCAGTGATAGGATTGGTGAGGTTCGGTGAGCAAATGCAGACCCTTTGAAGTCATATGCATGGTACCCATTCCATGGGTCTCAACTCTCCAGGTTTAAGGGATTCTTCCTTCAGCTAAAACATGCATGTGTAACCCAGAGTATGATCCACCGTGTGATCGGGAAACGTGTTCAAATATGTCTTAGTTTTTGTCCCCTGGTACTCGGGTGCAACATTCCAGACGCTTTACTAACACTCTCCCCACTTGGAGAGTCAGTGCCTTTAACGTCCTGTTTGGCCCAGTTTGCAATTTCCGCGGGAAATGAACAGGAATAGGGAGAACCAATGAGAGACTAGCTGGAGGTGTCTGGACGGGCAAATTTAACTCTCATTTCCCACCAGGAAGAGGAATTAACCAAAGGCTCAGCTTGCCGTGCCGGAACCACACTACGGCTTGAAGCAATCTTGCGGTGTTGCGGCCAGCTCACAAGAAAGCGAGTTGAAGAAAGGATCTCAGGGGCCCTGTTATTCACAAACCTGCAGAGTTATAAATGACAGCTATAGTCCAAAATTATATTGAAGTAAGGCTGCCAAGAGCACTTGAAAGCGGGGCAGAATTGCAGGAAACCGATTTCAGGAGGTAGACTGGAATTGCATGAAAAGCATAGGAAAAGAGGCAGAACGTCCACAATGATGCACTTGGTCAAAAAGGGCGTATGCGTTTTTTCCTGAATATATTCAGGAGAAAACGCATACGCCCTTTTTGGCCAACCAAGCAAGCTTGCAAAGGAAATCTGCACTACAATGAAGTCTCACTGCCCCCCGGGCAAAAGGGCCATCTGAAAAAAGTGTAAAATCCAGAAAGGCAGGACAGGCCATGGAGAATTGGGAGCCTTGTTATGCTGATGGGCGGGATGTAAATTACCAACAGCCACTCTGGAGAAGTGTATGGTGTTTCCTGAAGCATCTAAAAAACAAAGCAACAGAGCCTAGGGCACTTCCACTTATGCTCCTATAGCTTAGGGAAATTAAAATCAAAAAGACACATCCACCCCAAAGTTTGGGCCGGCTCTGTTTACAAGAACCTCGTTTATGGTACAAGTTCAATATCACAGAAAGCGAAAAATGAATAAAGAATTTGTGGTATTTACGTACAATGCAATATCACTCAGCAATGAAATCTATGTCATCAGACCCGTAGCAGCATAATGAGTGAATTCAGGTACGATGATTCTAAGAGAAATAAGTCACACAGAAAAAGAAATATCATAAGGTATCACTAATACACGGAATGTAAACTTGGCTACCCAGGAACTGAATTACAAAACAGAACAGGGTCTCAAATGTAGAAAACCAACTTATGCTTGCTTAAGGGGAAAGGTGCGTTGGGGTGCTGCATAAAACCAGAGATTGAAATTAGCACAGATACCGTTCCATAAGCCAAATATGTAATAGACAAGAGCTACTCCTTCCTCAACGAAGTGGACTCAACACCCCATATTAAACGCCTAAGGATATACCTGACTAGTAAGAATCTTAAAACCTATGGATTTACATGTCTCCAAAAGAGAATCAAGCATGTGTACAGCAGCATAAATGCAGCAGTGATAGGATTAGTGAGGTTCGGTGAGCAAATGCAGAGCCTTTCAAGTCATATTGCATGGTACCCATTCCATGGGTCACAACTCTCCAGGTAAGTGATTCTTCCTTCAGCTAAAACATGCATGTGGAACCCAGAATATGATGCACCGTGTGATCGGGAAACGTGATCAAATGTGTCTCACTTTTCGTCCCCTGGTACTCGGGTGCAACATTCCAGACGCTTTACTAACACTCTCCCCACTTGGAGAGTCAGTGCCTTTAACCTCCTGTTTGGCCCAGTTTGCAATTTCTGTGGGAAATGAACAGGAATAGGGAGAACCAATGAGAGACTAGCTGGAGGTGTCTGGACGGGCAAATTTAACTCTCATTTCCCACCAGGAAGAGGAATTAACCAAAGGCTCAGCTTGCCGTGCCGGAACCACACTAGGGCCTGAAGCAATCCTGCGGTGTTGCGGCCAGCTCACAAGAAAGCGAGTTGAAGAAAGGATCTCAGGGGCCCTGTCATTCACAAACCTGCAGAGTTATAAATGACAGCTATCGTCCAAAAATATATTGAAGTAAGGCTGCCAAGAGGACTTGAAAGCGGGGCAGAATAGCAGGAAACCGATTTCAGGAGGTACACTGGATTTGCATGAAAAGCATAGGAAAAGAGGCAGAACGTCCACAATGATGCACTTGGCCAAAAAGGGCGTATGCGTTTTTTCCTGAATATATTCAGGAAAAAACGCATACGCACTTTTTGCCCAAGCAAGCAAGCTAGCAAAGGAAATCTGCACTACAATGAAGTCTCACTGCCCCACGGGCAAAAGGGCCATCTGAAAAAAGTGTAAAATCCAGAAAGGCAGGACAGGCCATGGAGAACTGGGAGCCTTGTTATGCTGATGGGCGGGATGTCAATTGCTAACAGCCACTCTGGAGAAGTGTATGGTGTTTCCTGAAACATCTAAAAAACAAAGCAACAGAGCCTAGGGCACTTTCACTTATGCTCCTATAGCTTAGGGAAATTAAAATCAAAAAGACACAGCCACACCAACGTTTGGGACAACTCTGTTTACAAGAACCTCGTTCATGGTACAAGTTCAATATCACAGAAAGCGAAAAATGAATAAAGAATTTGTGGTATTTACGTACAATGCAATATCACTCAGCAATGAAATCTATGTCATCAGACCCGTAGCAGCATAATGAGTGGATTCAGGTACGATGATTCTAAGTGAAATATGTCACACAGAAAAAGAAATATAATAAGGTATCACTAATACACGGAATGTAAACTTGGCTACCCAGGAACTGAATTTCAAAACAGAACAGGGTCTCAAATGTAGAAAACCAACTTATGCTTGCTTAAGGGGAAAGGTGAGTTGGGGGACTGCATAAAACCAGAGATTGAAATTAGCACAGATACCATTCCATAAGCCAAATATGTAATAGACAAGAGCTACTCCTTGCTCAACGAAGTGGACTCAACACCCCATATTAAACGCCTAAGAATATACCTGACTAGTAAGAATCTTAAAACCTATGGATTTACATGTCTCCAAAAGAGAATCAAGCGTGTGTACAGCAGCATAAACGCAGCAGTGATAGGATTAGTGAGGTTCGGTGAGCAAATGCAGAGCCTTTGAAGTCATATTGCATGGTACCCATTCCATGGGTCTCAACTCTCCAGGTTTAAGGGACTCTTCCTTCAGCTAACACATGCATGTGGAACCCAGAGTATGATCCACCGTGTGATCGGGAAACGTGTTCAAATATGTCTCAGTTTTCGTCCCCTGGTACTCGGGTGCAACATTCCAGACGCTTTACTAACACTCTCCCCACTTGGAGAGTCAGTGCCTTTAACCTCCTGTTTGGCCCAGTTTGCAATTTCTGTGGGAAATGAACAGGAATAGGGAGAACCAATGAGAGACTAGCTGGAGGTGTCTGGACGGGCAAATTTAACTCTCATTTCCCACCAGGAAGAGGAATTAACCAAAGGCTCAGCTTGCCGTCCGGGAACCACACTAGGGCCTGAAGCAATCCTGCGGTGTTGCGGCCAGCTCACAATAAAGAGAGTTGAACAAAGGATCTCAGGGGCACTGTCATTCACAAACCTGCAGAGTTATAAATGACAGCTATCATCCAAAAATATATTCAATAAGGCTGCCAAGAGCACTTGAAAGCGGGGCAGAATTGCAGGAAACCGATTTCAGGAGGTAGACTGGAATTGCATGAAAAGCATAGGAAAAGAGGCAGAACGTCCACAATGATGCACTTGGCCAAAAAGGGCGTATGCGTTTTTTCCTGAATATATTCAGGAAAAAACGCATACGCCCTTTGGCCAACCAAGCAAGCTTGCAAAGGAAATCTGCACTACAATGAAGTCTCACTGCCCCCCGGGCAAAAGGGCCATCTGAAAAAAGTGTAAAATCCAGAAAGGCAGGACAGGCCATGGAGAACTGGGAGCCTTGTTATGCTGATGGGCGGGATGTAAATTGCCAACAGCCACTCTGGAGAAGTGTATGGTGTTTCCTGAAACATCTAAAAAACAAAGCAACAGAGCCTAGGGCACTTCCACTTATGGTCCTATAGCTTAGGGAAATTCAAATCAAAAAGACACAGCCATCCCAAAGTTTGGGACGGCTGTGTTTACAAGAACCTCGTTTATGGTACAAGTTCAATATCACAGAAAGCGAAAAATGAATAAAGAATTTGTGGTATATGTACAATGCAATATCACTCAGCAATGAAATCTATGTCATCAGACCCGTAGCAGCATAATGAGTGGACTCAAGTACGATGATTCTAAGAGAAATAAGTCACACAGAAAAAGAAATATCATAAGGTATCACTAATACACGGAATGTAAACTTGGATACCCAGGAACTGAATTACAAAACAGAACAGGGTCTCAAATGTAGAAAACCAACTTATGCTTGCTTAAGGGGAAAGGTGAGTTGGGGTGCTGCATAAAACCAGAGATTGAAATTAACACAGGTACCGTTCCATAAGCCAAATATGTAATAGACAAGAGCAACTCCTTGCTCAACGAAGTGGACTCAACACCCCATATTAAACGCCTAAGAATATACCTGACTAGTAAGAATCTTAAAACCTATGGATTTATATGTCTCCGAAAGCGAATCAAGCGTGTGTATCACGGCATAAACGCAGCAGTGATAGGATTGGTGAGGTTCGGTGAGCAAATGCAGACCCTTTGAAGTCATATGCATGGTACCCATTCCATGGGTCTCAACTCTCCAGGTTTAAGGGATTCTTCCTTCAGCTAAAACATGCATGTGTAACCCAGAGTATGATCCACCGTGTGATCGGGAAACGTGTTCAAATATGTCTTAGTTTTTGTCCCCTGGTACTCGGGTGCAACATTCCAGACGCTTTACTAACACTCTCCCCACTTGGAGAGTCAGTGCCTTTAACGTCCTGTTTGGCCCAGTTTGCAATTTCCGCGGGAAATGAACAGGAATAGGGAGAACCAATGAGAGACTAGCTGGAGGTGTCTGGACGGGCAAATTTAACTCTCATTTCCCACCAGGAAGAGGAATTAACCAAAGGCTCAGCTTGCCGTGCCGGAACCACACTACGGCTTGAAGCAATCTTGCGGTGTTGCGGCCAGCTCACAAGAAAGCGAGTTGAAGAAAGGATCTCAGGGGCCCTGTTATTCACAAACCTGCAGAGTTATAAATGACAGCTATAGTCCAAAATTATATTGAAGTAAGGCTGCCAAGAGCACTTGAAAGCGGGGCAGAATTGCAGGAAACCGATTTCAGGAGGTAGACTGGAATTGCATGAAAAGCATAGGAAAAGAGGCAGAACGTCCACAATGATGCACTTGGTCAAAAAGGGCGTATGCGTTTTTTCCTGAATATATTCAGGAGAAAACGCATACGCCCTTTTTGGCCAACCAAGCAAGCTTGCAAAGGAAATCTGCACTACAATGAAGTCTCACTGCCCCCCGGGCAAAAGGGCCATCTGAGAAAAGTGTAAAATCCAGAAAGGCAGGACAGGCCATGGAGAATTGGGAGCCTTGTTATGCTGATGGGCGGGATGTAAATTGCCAACAGCCACTCTGGAGAAGTGTATGGTGTTTCCTGAAGCATCTAAAAAACAAAGCAACAGAGCCTAGGGCACTTCCACTTATGCTCCTATAGCTTAGGGAAATTAAAATCAAAAAGACACATCCACCCCAAAGTTTGGGCCGGCTCTGTTTACAAGAACCTCGTTTATGGTACAAGTTCAATATCACAGAAAGCGAAAAATGAATAAAGAATTTGTGGTATTTACGTACAATGCAATATCACTCAGCAATGAAATCTATGTCATCAGACCCGTAGCAGCATAATGAGTGAATTCAGGTACGATGATTCTAAGAGAAATAAGTCACACAGAAAAAGAAATATCATAAGGTATCACTAATACACGGAATGTAAACTTGGCTACCCAGGAACTGAATTACAAAACAGAACAGGGTCTCAAATGTAGAAAACCAACTTATGCTTGCTTAAGGGGAAAGGTGCGTTGGGGTGCTGCATAAAACCAGAGATTGAAATTAGCACAGATACCGTTCCATAAGCCAAATATGTAATAGACAAGAGCTACTCCTTCCTCAACGAAGTGGACTCAACACCCCATATTAAACGCCTAAGGATATACCTGACTAGTAAGAATCTTAAAACCTATGGATTTACATGTCTCCAAAAGAGAATCAAGCATGTGTACAGCAGCATAAATGCAGCAGTGATAGGATTAGTGAGGTTCGGTGAGCAAATGCAGAGCCTTTGAAGTCATATTGCATGGTACCCATTCCATGGGTCACAACTCTCCAGGTAAGTGATTCTTCCTTCAGCTAAAACATGCATGTGGAACCCAGAATATGATGCACCGTGTGATCGGGAAACGTGATCAAATGTGTCTCACTTTTCGTCCCCTGGTACTCGGGTGCAACATTCCAGACGCTTTACTAACACTCTCCCCACTTGGAGAGTCAGTGCCTTTAACCTCCTGTTTGGCCCAGTTTGCAATTTCTGTGGGAAATGAACAGGAATAGGGAGAACCAATGAGAGACTAGCTGGAGGTGTCTGGACGGGCAAATTTAACTCTCATTTCCCACCAGGAAGAGGAATTAACCAAAGGCTCAGCTTGCCGTGCCGGAACCACACTAGGGCCTGAAGCAATCCTGCGGTGTTGCGGCCAGCTCACAAGAAAGCGAGTTGAAGAAAGGATCTCAGGGGCCCTGTCATTCACAAACCTGCAGAGTTATAAATGACAGCTATCGTCCAAAAATATATTGAAGTAAGGCTGCCAAGAGGACTTGAAAGCGGGGCAGAATAGCAGGAAACCGATTTCAGGAGGTACACTGGATTTGCATGAAAAGCATAGGAAAAGAGGCAGAACGTCCACAATGATGCACTTGGCCAAAAAGGGCGTATGCGTTTTTTCCTGAATATATTCAGGAAAAAACGCATACGCACTTTTTGCCCAAGCAAGCAAGCTAGCAAAGGAAATCTGCACTACAATGAAGTCTCACTGCCCCACGGGCAAAAGGGCCATCTGAAAAAAGTGTAAAATCCAGAAAGGCAGGACAGGCCATGGAGAACTGGGAGCCTTGTTATGCTGATGGGCGGGATGTCAATTGCTAACAGCCACTCTGGAGAAGTGTATGGTGTTTCCTGAAACATCTAAAAAACAAAGCAACAGAGCCTAGGGCACTTCCACTTATGCTCCTATAGCTTAGGAAAATTCAAATCAAAAAGACACAGCCACCCCAAAGTTTGGGCCGGCTCTGTTTACAAGAACCTCGTTTATGGTACAAGTTCAATATCACAGAAAGCGAAAAATGAATAAAGAATTTGTGGTATTTACGTACAATGCAATATCACTCAGCAATGAAATCTATGTCATCAGGCCCGTAGCAGCATAATGAGTGGATTCAGATACAATGATTCTAAGTGAAATAAGTCACACAGAAAAAGAAACATCATAAGATATCACTAATACACGGAATGTAAACTTGGCTACACAGGACCTGAATTACAAAACAGAACAGGGTCTCAAATGTAGAAAACCAACTTATGCTTACTTAAGGGGAAAGGTGAGTTGGGGTGCTGCATAAAACAAGAGATTGAAATTAGCACAGATACCGTTCCATAAGCCAAATATGTAATAGACAAGAGCTACTCCTTCCTCAACGAAGTGGACTCAACACCCCATATTAAACGCCTAAGAATATACCTGACTAGTAAGAATGTTAAAACCTATGGATTTATATGTCTCCGAAAAGGAATCAAGCATGTGTACAGCAGCATAAACGCAGCAGTGATAGGATTGGTGAGTTTTGGTGAGCAAATGCAGACCCTTTGAAGTCATATTGCATGGTACCCATTCCATGGGTCACAACTCTCCAGGTTTAAGGGATTCCTCCTTCAGCTAAAACATGCATGTGGAACCCAGAGTATGATCCACCGTGTGATCGGGAAACGTGTTCAAATGTGTCTCAGTTTTCGTCCCCTGCTACTCGGGTGCAACATTCCAGACGCTTTACTAACACTCTCCCCACTTGGAGAGTCAGTGCCTTTAACCTCCTGTTTGGCCCAGTTTGCAGTTTCTGCGGGAAATGAACAGGAATAGGGAGAACCAATGAGAGACTAGCTGGAGGTGTCTGGACGGGCAAATTTAACTCTCATTTCCCACCAGGAAGAGGAATTAACCAAAGGCTCAGCTTGCCGTGCCGGAACCACACTAGGGCCTGAAGCAATCTTGCGGTGTTGCGGCCATCTCACAAGAAAGCCAGTAGAAGAAAGGAGCTCAGGGGCACTGTAATTCACAAACCTGCAGAGTTATAAATGACAGCTATCGTCCAAAAATATATTGAAGTAAGGCTGCCAAGAGCACTTGAAAGCGGGGCAGAATTGCAGGAAACTGATTTCAGGAGGTAGACTGGAATTGCATGAAAAGCATAGGAAAAGAGGCAGAACGTCCACAATGATGCACTTGGACAAAAAGGGCGTATGCGTTTTTTCCTGAATATATTCAGGAAAAAACGCATACGCCCTTTTTGGCCAACCAAGCAAGCTTGCAAAGGAAATCTGCACTACAATGAAGTCTCACTGCCCCACGGGCAAAAGGGCCATCTGAAAAAAGTGTAAAATCCAGAAAGGCAGGACAGGCCATGGAGAACTGGGAGCCTTGTTATGCTGATGGGCGGGATGTAAATTGCCAACAGCCACTCTGGAGAAGTGTATGGTGTTTCCTGAAACATCTAAAAAACAAAGCAACAGAGCCTAGGGCACTTCCACTTATGCTACTATAGCTTAGGGAAATTAAAATCAAAAACACACAGCCACCCCAAAATTTGGGACGGCTCTGTTTACAAGATCCTCGTTTATGGTACAAGTTCAATATCACAGAAAGCGAAAAATGAATAAAGAATTTGTGGTATTTACGTACAATTCAATATCACTCAGCAATGAAAGCTATGTCATCAGGCCCGTAGCACAATAATGAGTGGATTCAGATACGATGATTCTAAGTGAAATAAGTCACACTGAAAAAGCAACATCATAAGATATCACTAATACACGGAATGTAAACTTGGCTACACAGGAACTGAATTACAAAACAGAACAGGGTCTCAAATGTAGAAAACCAACTTATGCTTGCTTAAGGGGAAAGGTGAGTTGGGGTGCTGCATAAAACAAGAGATTGAAATTAGCACAGATACCGTTCCATAAGCCAAATATGTAATAGACAAGAGCTACTCCTTGCTCAACGAAGTGGACTCAACACCCCATATTAAACGCCTAAAAATATACCTGACTAGTAAGAATCTTAAAACCTATGGAATTACATGTCTCCAAAAGAGAATCAAGCGTGTGTACAGCAGCATAAACGCAGCAGTGATAGGATTGGTGAGGTTTGGTGAGCAAATGCAGACCCTTTGAAGTCATATTGTATGGTACCCATTCCATGGGTCTCAACTCTCCAGGTTTAAGGGATTCTTCCTTCAGCTAAAACATGCATGTGGAACCCAGAGTATGATCCACCGTGTGATCGGGAAACGTGTTCAAATATGTCTCAGTTTAAGTCCCCTGGTACTCGGGTGCAACATTCCAGACGCTTTACTAACACTCTCCCCACTTGGAGAGTGAGTGCCTTTAACCTCCTGTTTGGCCCAGTTTGCAATTTCTGCGGGAAATGAACAGGAATAGGGAGAACCAATGAGAGACTAGCTGGAGGTGTCTGGACTGGCAAATTTAACTCTCATTTCCCACCAGGAAGAGGAATTAACCAAAGGCTCAGCTTGCCGTGCCGGAACCACACTAGGGCCTGAAGCAATCTTGCGGTGTTGCGGCCAGCTCACAAGAAAGCGAATTGAACAAAGGAGCTCAGGGGCACTGTAATTCACAAACCTGCAGAGTTATAAATGACAGCTATCGTCCAAAAATATATTGAAGTAAGGCTGCCAAGAGGACTTGAAATCGGGGCATAATTGTAGGAAACCGATTTCATTAGGTAGACTGGAATTGCATGAAAAGCATAGGAAAAGAGGCAGAACGTCCACAATGATGCACTTGGCCAAAAAGGGCGTATGCGTTTTTTCCTGAATATATTCAGGAAAAAACGCATACGCCCTTTTTGGCCAACCAAGCAAGCTTGCAAAGGAAATCTGCACTACAATGAAGTCTCACTGCCCCCGGGGCAAAAGGGCCATCTGAAAAAAGTGTAAAATCCCGAAAGGCAGGACAGGCCATGGAGAACTGGGAGCCTTGTTATGCTGATGGGCGGGATGTAAATTGCCAACAGCCACTCTGGAGAAGTGTATGGTGTTTCCTGAAACATCTAAAAAACAAAGCAACAGAGCCTAGGGCACTTCCACTTATGCTCCTATAGCTTAGGGAAATTAAAATCAAAAAGACATAGCCACACCAACGTTTGGGACAACTCTGTTTACAAGAACCTCGTTTATGGTACAAGTTCAATATCACAGAAAGCGAAAAATGAATAAAGAATTTGTGGTATTTACGTACAATGCAATATCACTCAGCAATGAATCTATGTCATCAGACCCGTAGCAGCATCATGAGTGGATTCAGGTACGATGATTCTAAGTGAAATATGTCACACAGAAAAAGAAATATAATAAGGTATCACTAATACACGGAATGTAAACTTGGCTACCCAGGAACTGAATTTCAAAACAGAACAGGGTCTCAAATGTAGAAAACCAACCTATGCTTTCTTAAGGGGAAAGGTGAGTTGGGGGACTGCATAAAACCAGAGATTGAAATTAGCACTGATACCATTCCATAAGCCAAATATGTAATAGACAAGAGCTACTACTTGCTCAACGAAGTGGACTCAACACCCCATATTAAACGCCTAAGAATATACCTGACTAGGAAGAATCTTAAAACCTATGGATTTACATGTCTCCGAAAGCGAATCAAGCATGTGTATCACGGCATAAACGCCGCAGTGATAGGATTGGTGAGGTTCGGTGAGCAAATGCAGACCCTTTGAAGTCATATTGCATGGTACCCATTCCATGGGTCTCAACTCTCCAGGTTTAAGGGATTCTTCATTCAGCTAAAACATGCATGTGTAACCCAGAGTATGATCCACCGTGTGATCGGGAAACGTGTTCAAATATGTCTACGTTTAAGTCCCCTGGTACTCGGGTGCAACATTCCAGACGCTTTACTAACACTCTCCCCACTTGGAGAGTCAGTGCCTTTAACGTCCTGTTTGGCCCAGTTTGCCATTTCTGCGGGAAATGAACAGGAATAGGGAGAACCAATGAGAGACTAGCTGGAGGTGTCTGGACGGGCAAATATAACTCTCATTTCCCACCAGGAAGAGGAATTAACCAAAGGCTCAGCTTGCCGTGCCGGAACCACACTAGGGCCTGAAGCAATCCTGCGGTGTTGCGGACAGCTCACAATAAAGAGAGTTGAAGAAAGGATCTCAGGGGCACTGTCATTCACAAACCTGCAGAGTTATAAATGACAGCTATCGTCCAAAAATATATTGAAGTAAGGCTGCCAAGAGCACTTGAAAGCGGGGCAGAATTGCAGGAAACCGATTTCAGGAGGTAGACTGGAATTGCATGAAAAGCATAGGAAAAGAGGCAGAACGTCCACAATGATGCACTTGGCCAAAAAGCGCGTATGCGTTTTTTCCTGAATATATTCAGGAAAAAACGCATGCGCGCTTTTTGGCCAACCAAGCAAGCTTGCAAAGGACATCTGCACTACAATGAAGTCTCACTGCCCCCTGGGCAAAAGGGCCATCTGAAAAAAGTGTAAAATCCAGAAAGGCAGGACAGGCCATGGAGAACTGGGAGCCTTGTTATGCTGATGGGCGGGATGTAAATTGCCAACAGCCACTCTGGAGAAGTGTATGGTGTTTCCTGAAACATCTAAAAAACAAAGCAACAGAGCCTAGGGCACTTCCACTTATGCTCCTATAGCTTAGGGAAATTCAAATCGAAAAGACACAGCCACCCAAAAGTTTGGGACGGCTCTGTTTACAAGAACCTCGTTTATGGTACAAGTTCAATATCACAGAAAGCGAAAAATGAATAAAGAATTTGTGGTACTTACGTACAATGCCATATCACTCAGCAATGAAATCTATGTCATCAGGCCCGTAGCAGCATAATGAGTGGATTCAGGTACGATGATTCTAAGTGAAATATGTCACACAGAAAAAGAAATATCATAAGGTATCACTAATACACGGAATGTAAACTTGGCTACCCAGGAACTGAATTACATAACAGAACAGGGTCTCAAATGTAGAAAACCAACTTATGCTTGCTTAAGGGAAAGGTGAGTTGGGGTGCTGCATAAAACCAGAGATTGAAATTAGCACAGATACCGTTCCATAAGCCAAATATGTAATAGACAAGAGCTACTCCTTGCTCAACGAAGTGGACTCAACACCCCATATTAAACGCCTAAGAATATACCTGACTGGTTAGAATCTTAAAACCTATGGATTTACATGTCTCTGAAAGAGAATCAAGCGTGCGTACAGCAGCATAAACTCAGCAGTGATAGGATTGGTGAGGTTCGGTGAGCAAATGCAGACCCTTTGAAGTCATATAGCATGGTACCCATTCCATGGGTCACAACTCTCCAGGTTTAAGGGATTCCTCCTTCAGCTAAAACATGCATGTGGAACCCAGAGTATGATCCACCGTGTGATCGGGAAACGTGTTCAAATGTGTCTCAGTTTTCGTCCCCTGGTACTCGGGTGCAACATTCCAGACGCTTTACTAACACTCTCCCCACTTGGAGAGTCAGTGCCTTTAACGTCCTGTTTGGCCCAGTTTGCAATTTCTGCGGGAAATGAACAGGAATAGGGAGAACCAATGAGAAACTAGCTGGAGGTGTCTGGACGGGCAAATTTAACTCTCATTTCCCACCAGGAAGAGGAATTAACCAAAGGCTCAGCTTGCCGTGCCGGAACCACACTAGGGCCTGAAGCAATCCTGCGGTGTTGCGGCCAGCTCACAATAAAGAGAGTTGAAGAAAGGAGCTCAGGGGCACTGTCATTCACAAACCTGCAGAGTTATAAATGACAGCTATCGTCCAAAAATATATTGAAGTAAGGCTGCCAAGAAAACTTGAAAGCGGGGCAGAATTGCAGGAAACCGATTTCAGGAGGTAGACTGGAATTGCATGAAAAGCATAGGATAAGAGGCAGAACGTCCACAATGATGCACTTGGCCAAAAAGCGCGTATGCGTTTTTTCCTGAATATATTCAGGAAAAAACGCATACGCCCTTTTTGGCCAACCAAGCAAGCTTGCAAAGGAAATCTGCACTACAATGAAGTCTCACTGCCCCACGGGCAAAAGGGCCATCTGAAAAATGTGTAAAATCCAGAAAGGCAGGACAGGCCACGGAGAACTGGGAGCCTTGTTATGCTGATGGGCGGGATGTATATTGCCAACAGCCACTCTGGAGAAGTGTATGGTGTTTCCTGAAACATCTAAAAAACAAAGCAACAGAGCCTAGGGCACTTCCACTTATGCTCCTATAGCTTAGGGAAATTAAAATCAAAAAGACACAGCCACCCCAAAGTTTGGGACGGCTCTGTTTACAAGAACCTCGTTTATGGTACAAGTTCAATATCACAGAAAGCGAAAAATGAATAAAGAATTTGTGGTACTTACGTACAATGCAATATCACTCAGCAATGAAATCTATGTCATCAGACCCGTAACAGCATAATGAGTGGACTCAGGTGATGATTCTAAGAGAAATAAGTCACACAGAAAAAGAAATATCATAAGGTATCACTAATACACGGAATGTAAACTTGGCTACCCAGGAACTGAATTACAAAACAGAACAGGGTCTCAAATGTAGAAAACCAACTTATGCTTGCTTAAGGGGAAAGGTGAGTTGGGGTGCTGCATAAAACCAGAGATTGAAATTAGCACAGATACAATTCCATAAGCCAAATATGTAATAGGCAAGAGCTACTCATTGCTCAACGAAGTGGACTCAACACCCCATATTAAACGCCTAAATATATACCTGAATAGTAAGAATCTTAAAACCTATGGATTTATATGTCTCCGAAAAGGAATCAAGCATGTGTACAGCAGCATAAACGCAGCAGTGATAGGATTGGTGAGTTTTGGTGAGCAAATGCAGACCCTTTGAAGTCATATTGCATGGTACCCATTCCATGGGTCACAACTCTCCAGGTTTAAGGGATTCCTCCTTCAGCTAAAACATGCATGTGGAACCCAGAGTATGATCCACCGTGTGATCGGGAAACGTGTTCAAATGTGTCTCAGTTTTCGTCCCCTGGTACTCGGGTGCAACATTCCAGACGCTTTACTAACACTCTCCCCACTTGGAGAGTCAGTGCCTTTAACGTCCTGTTTGGCCCAGTTTGCAATTTCTGCGGGAAATGAACAGGAATAGGGAGAACCAATGAGAGACTAGCTGGAGGTGTCTGGACGGGAAATTTAACTCTCATTTCCCACCAGGAAGAGGAATTAACCAAAGGCTCAGCTTGCCGTGCCGGAACCACACTAGGGCCTGAATCAATCTTGCGGTGTTGCGGCCAGCTCACAAGAAAGCGAGCTGAAGAAAGGACCTCACGGTCACTGCAATTTACAAACCTGCAGAGTTATAAATGACAGCTATCGTCCAAAAATATATTGAAGTAAGGCTGCCAAGAGGACTTGAAAGCGGGGCAGAATTGCAGGACACCGATTTCAGGAGGTAGACTGGAATTGCATGAAAAGCATAGGAAAAGAGGCAGAACGTCCACAATGATGCACTTGGCCAAAAAGGGCGTATGCGTTTTTTCCTGAATATATTCAGGAAAAAACGCATACGCCCTTTTTGGCCAACCAAGCAAGCTTGCAAAGGAAATCTGCACTACAATGAAGTCTCACTGCCCCCCGGGCAAAAGGGCCATCTGAAAAAAGTGTAAAATCCAGAAAGACAGGACAGGCCATGGAGAACTGGAAGCCTTGTTATGCTGATAGGCGGGATGTCAATTGCCAACAGCCACTCTGGAGAAGTGTATGGTGTTTCCTGAAACATCTAAAAAACAAAGCAACAGAGCCTAGGGCACTTCCACTTATGCTCCTATAGCTTAGGGAAATTAAAATAAAAAAGACACAGCCACCCCAAAATTTGGGATGGCTCTGTTTACAAGAACCTCGTTTATGGTACAAGTTCAATATCACAGAAAGCGAAAAATGAATAAAGAATTTGTGGTACTTACGTACAATGCAATATCACTCAGCAATGAAATCTATGTCATCAGGCCCGTAGCTGCATAATGAGTGGATTCAGGTACGATGATTCTAAGTGAAATATGTCACACAGAAAAAGAAATATCATAAGGCATCACTAATACACAAAATGTAAACTTGGCTACACAGGAACTGAATTACAAAACAGAACAGCGTCTCAAATGTAGAAAAGCAACTTATGCTTGCTTAAGGGGAAAGGTGAGTTGGGGTGCTGCATAAAACCAGAGATTGAAATTAGCACAGATACCGTTCCATAAGCCAAATATGTAATAGACAAGAGTTACTCCTTGCTCAACGAAGTGGACTCAACACCCCATATTAAACGCCTAAAAATATACCTGAATAGTAAGAATCTTAAAACCTATGGATTTATATGTCTCCGAAAAGGAATCAAGCGTGTGTACAGCAGCATAAACGCAGCAGTGATAGGATTGGTGAGTTTCGGTGAGCAAATGCAGACCCTTTGAAGTCATATTGCATGGTACCCATTCCATGGGTCACAACTCTCCAGGTTTAAGGGATTCCTCCTTCAGCTAAAACATGCATGTGGAACCCAGAGTATGATCCACCGTGTGATCGGGAAACGTGTTCAAATATGTCTCAGTTTTCGTCCCCTGGTACTCGGGTGGAACATTCCAGACACTTTACTAACACTCTCCCCACTTGGTGAGTCAGTGCCTTTATCCTCCTGTTTGGCCCAGTTTGCAATTTCTGCGGGAAATGAACAGGAATAGGGAGAACCAATGAGAGACTAGCTGGAGGTGTCTGGACGGGCAAATTTAACTCTCATTTCCCACCAGGAAGAGGAATTAAACAAAGGCTCAGCTTGCCGTGCCGGAACCACACTAGGGCCTGAAGCAATCCTGCGGTGTTGCGGCCAGCTCACAAGAAAGCGAGTTGAAGAAAGGAGCTCAGGGGCACTGTCATTCACAAACCTGCAGAGTTATAAATGACAGCTATCGTCCAGAAATATATTGAAGTAAGGCTGCCAAGAGGACATGAAAGCAGGGCAGAATTGCAGGACACCGATTTCAGGAGGTAGACTGGAATTGCATGAAAAGCAAAGGAAAAGAGGCAGAACGTCCACAATGATGCACTTGGCCAAAAAGGGCGTAAGCGTTTTTTCCTGAATATATTCAGGAAAAAACGCATACGCCCTTTTTGGCCAACCAAGCAAGCTTGCAAAGGAAATCTGCACTACAATGAAGTCTCACTGCCCCCCGAGCAAAAGGGCCATCTGAAAAAAGTGTAAAATCCAGAAAGGCAGGACAGGCCATGAAGAACTGGGAGCCTTGTTATGCTGATGGGCGGGATGTAAATTGCCAACAGCCACTCTGGAGAAATGTATGGTGTTTCCTGAAACATCTAAAAAACAAAGCAACAGAGCCTAGGGCAATTCCACTTATGGTCCTATAGCTTAGGGAAATTAAAATCAAAAAGACACAGCCACCCCAATGTTTGGGCCAGCACTGTTTACAAGATCCTCGTTTATGGTACAAGTTCAATATCACAGAAAGCAAAAAATGAATAAAGAATTTGTGGTATTTACGTACAATGCAATATCACTCAGCAATGAAATCTATGTCATCAGGCCCGTAGCACCATAATGAGTGGATTCAGATAAAATGATTCTAAGTGAAATGAGTCACACAGAAAAAGAAACATCATAAGATATCACTAATACACGGAATGTAATCTTGGCTACTCAGGAACTGAATTACAAAACAGAACAGGGTCTCAAATGTAGAAAACCAACTTATGCTTGCTTAAGGGGAAAGGTGAGTTGGGGTGCTGCATAAAACCAGAGATTGAAATTAGCACAGATACCGTTCCATAAGCCAAATATGTAATAGACAAGAGCTACTCCTTGCTCAACGAAGTGGACTCAACACCCCATATTAAACGCCTAAAAATATACCTGACTAGTAAGAATCTTAAAACCTATGGATTTATATGTCTCCGAAAAGGAATCAAGCGTGTGTACAGCAGCATAAACGCAGCAGTGATAAGATTGGTGAGTTTCGGTGAGCAAATGCAGACCCTTTGAAGTCATATTGCATGGTACCCATTCCATGGGTCACAACTCTCATGGTTTAAGGGATTCCTCCTTCAGTTAAAACATGCATGTGGAACCCAGAGTATGATACACCATGTGATCGGGAAACGTGTTCAAATGTGTCTCAGTTTTCGTCCCCTGGTACTCGGGTGCAACATTCCAGACGCTTTACTAACACTCTCCCCACTTGGAGAGTCAGTGCCTTTAACCTCGTGTTTGGCCCAGTTTGCAATTTCTGTGGGAAATGAACAGGAATAGGGAGAACCAATGAGAGACTAGCTGGAGGTGTCTGGACGGGCAAATTTAACTCTCATTTCCCACCAGGAAGAGGAATTAACCAAAGGCTCAGCTTGCCGTGCCGGAACCACACTAGGGCCTGAAGCAATCTTGCGGTGTTGCGGCCAGCTCACAAGAAAGCGAGTTGAACAAAGGAGCTCAGGGGCACTGTCATTCCCAAACCTGCAGAGTTATAAATGACAGCTATCGTCCAAAAATATATTGAAGTAAGGCTGCCAAGAGGACTTGAAAGCGGGGCAGAATTGCAGGACACCGATTTCAGGAGGTAGACTGGAATTGCATGAAAAGCATAGGAAAAGAGGCAGAACGTCCACAATGATGCACTTGGCCAAAAAGGGCGTATGCGTTTTTTCCTGAATATATTCAGGAAAAAACGCATACGCCCTTTTTGGCCAACCAAGCAAGCTTGCAAAGGAAATCTGCACTACAATGAAGTCTCACTGCCCCCCGGGCAAAAGGGCCATCTGAAAAATGTGTAAAATCCAGAAAGGCAGGACAGGCCATGGAGAACTGGGAGCCTTGTTATGCTGATGGGCGGGATGTAAATTGCCAACAGCCACTCTGGAGAAGTGTATGGTGTTTCCTGAAACATCTAAAAAACAAAGCAACAGAGCCTAGGGCACTTCCACTTATGCTCCTATAGCTTAGAAATATTAAAATCAAAAAGACACAGCCACCCCAAAGTTTGGGACGGCTCTGTTTAGAAGATCCTCGTTTACGGTACAAGTTCAATATCACAGAAAGCGAAAAATGAATAAAGAATTTGTGGTATTTACGTACAATGCAATATCACTCAGCAATGAAATCTATGTCATCAGGCCCGTAGCACCATAATGAGTGGATTCAGATACAATGATTCTAAGTGAAATAAGTCACACAGAAAAAGAAACATCATAAGATATCACTAATACACGGAATGTAAACTTGGCTACACAGGAACTGAATTACAAAACAGAACAGGGTCTCAAATGTAGAAAACCAACTTATGCTTGCTTAAGGGAAAGGTGAGTTGGGGTGCTGCATAAAACCAGAGATTGAAATTAGCACAGATACCGTTCCATAAGCCAAATATGTAATAGACAAGAGCTACTCCTTGCTCAACGAAGTGGACTCAACACTCCATATTAAACGCCTAAGAATATACCTGACTAGTAAGAATCTTAAAACCTATGGATTTACATGTCTCTGAAAGAGAATCAAGCGTGTGTACAGCAGCATAAATGCAGCAGTGATAGGATTGGTGAGGTTCGGTGAGCAAATGCAGACACTTTGAAGTCATATAGCATGGTACCCATTCCATGGGTCTCAACTCTCCAGGTTTAAGGGATTCTTCCTTCAGCTAAAACATGCATGTGGAACCCAGAGTATGATCCACCGTGTGATCGGGAAACGTGTTCAAATGTGTCTCAGTTTTCGTCCCCTGGTACTCGGGTGCAACATTCCAGACGCTTTACTAACACTCTCCCCACTTGGAGAGTCAGTGCCTTTAACGTCCTGTTTGGCCCAGTTTGCAATTTCTGCGGGAAATGAACAGGAATAGGGAGAACCAATGAGAGACTAGCTGGAGGTGTCTGGACGGGCAAATTTAACTCTCATTTCCCACCAGGAAGAGGAATTAACCAAAGGCTCAGCTTGCCGTCCGAGAACCACACTAGGGCCTGAAGCAATCCTGCGGTGTTGCGGCCAGCTCACAAAAAAGAGAGTTGAAGAAAGGATCTCAGGGGCACTGTCATTCACAAACCTGCAGAGTTAAAAATCACAGCTATCGTCCAAAAATATATTGAAGTAAGGCTGCCAAGAGGACTTGAAAGCGGGGCAGAATTGCAGGAAACCGATTTCATTAGGTAGACTGGAATTGCATGAAAAGCATAGGAAAAGAGGCAGAACGTCCACAATGATGCACTTGGCCAAAAAGGGCGTATGCGTTTTTTCCTGAATATATTCAGGAAAAAACGCATACGCCCTTTTTGGCCAACCAAGCAAGCTTGCAAAGGAAATCTGCACTACAATGAAGTCTCACTGCCCCACGGGCAAAGGGGCCATCTGAAAAAAGTGTAAAATCCAGAAAGGCAGGACAGGCCATGGAGAACTGGGAGCCTTGTTATGCTGATGGGCGGGATGTAAATTGCCAACAGCCACTCTGGAGAAGTGTATGGTGTTTCCTGAAACATCTAAAAAACAAAGCAACAGAGCCTAGGGCACTTCCACTTACGCTCCTATAGCTTAGGGAAATTAAATAAAAAACACAGCCACCCCAAAGTTTGGGATGGCTCTGTTTACAAGATCCTCGTTTACGGTACAATTTCAATATCACAGAAAGCGAAAAATGGATAAAGAAGTTGTGGTACTTACGTACAATGCAATATAAATCAGCAATGAAATCTATATCATCAGGACCGTAGCAGCATAATGAGTGGATTCATGTACGATGATTCTAAGAGAAATAAGTCACACAGAAAAAGAAACATCATAAGATATCACTAATACACGGAATGTAAACTTGGCTACACAGGAACTGAATTACAAAACAGAACAGGGTCTCAAATGTAGAAAACCAACTTATGCTTGCTTAAGGGTAAAGGTGAGTTGGGGTGCTGCATAAAACCAGAGATTGAAATTAGCACAGATACCGTTCCATAAGCCAAATATGTAATAGACAAGAGCTACTCCTTGCTCAACGAAGTGGACTCAACACCCCATATTAAACGCCTAAGAATATACCTGACTAGTAAGAATCTTAAAACCTATGGATTTACATGTCTCTGAAAGAGAATCAAGCGTGTGTACAGCAGCATAAACTCAGCAGTTATAGGATTGGTGAGGTTCGGTGAGCAAATGCAGACCCTTTATAGTCATATTGCATGGTACCCATTCCATGGGTCTCAACTCTCCAGGTTTAAGGGATTTTTCCTTCAGCTAAAACATGCATGTGGAACCTAGAGTATGATCCACCGTGTGATCGGGAAACGTGTTCAAATGTGTCTCAGTTTTCGTCCCCTGGTACTCGGGTGCAACATTCCAGACGCTTTACTAACACTCTCCCCACTTGGAGAGTCAGTGCCTTTAACCTCCTGTTTGGCCCAGTTTGCAATTTCTGCGGAAGATGAACAGGAATAGGGAGAACCAATGAGAGACTAGCTGGAGGTGTCTGGACGTGCAAATTTAACTCTCATTTCCCACCAGGAAGAGGAATTAACCAAAGGCTCAACATGCCATGCCGGAACCACACTAGGGCCTGAAGCAATCCTGCGGTGTTGCGGCCAGCTCACAAAAAAGCGAGTTGAAGAAGGGAGTTCAGGGGCACTGTGATTCACAAAACTGCAGAGTTATAAATGACAGCTATCGTCCAAAAATATATTGAAGTAAGGCTGCCAAGAGGACTTGAAAGCGGGGCAGAATTGCAGGAAACCGATTTCAGGAGGTAGACTGGAATTGCATGTAAAGCATAGGAAAAGAGGCAGAACGTCCACAATGATGCACTTTGCCAAAAAGGGCGTATGCGTTTTTCCTGTATATATTCAGGAAAAAACGCATACGGCATTTTTGGCCAACAAAGCAAGCTTGCAAATGAAATCTGCAGTAAAATGAAGTCTCACAGCCCCCCGGTCAAAAGGGCCATCTGAAAAAAGTGTAAAATCCAGAAAGGCAGGACAGGCTATGGAGAACTGGGAGCCTTGTTATGCTGATGGGCGAGATGTAAATTGCCAACAGCCACTCTGGAGAAGTGTATGGTGTTTCCTGAAATATCTAAAAAACAAAGCAACAGAGCCTAGGGCGCTTCCACTTATGGTCCTATAGCTTAGGGAAATTAAAATCAAAAAGACAGCCACCGTACAGCTTGGGATGGCTCTATTTACAAGAACCTCATTTACTGTACAATTTCAATATCACAAAAAAGCGAAAAATGGATAAAGAAGTTTTGGTACTTACGTACAATGCAATATCACTCAGCAATGAAATCTATGTCATCAGGCCCGTAGCAGCATAATGAGTGGATTCAGGTATGATGATTCTAAGTGAAATAAGTTACACAGAAAAAGAAACATCATAAGATATCTTTACTACACGGAATGTAAACTTGGCTACACAGGAACTGAATTACAAAACAGAACAGGGTTTCAAATGTAGAAAACCAACTTATGCTTGCTTAAGGGGAAAGGTGAGTTGGAGTGCTGCATAAAACCAGATTGAAATTAGCACAGATACCGTTCCATAAGCCAAATATGTAATAGACAAGAGCTACTCCTTGCTCAACGAAGTGGACTCAACACCCCATATTAAACGCCTAAGAATATACCTGACTAGTAAGAATCTTAAAACCTATGGATTTATACGTCTCCGAAAGAGAATCAAGCATGTGTACAGCAGCATAAACGCAGCAGTGATAGGATTGGTGAAGTTAGGTGAGCAAATGCAGAGCCTTTGAAGTCATATTGCATGGTACCCATTCCATGGGTCTCAACTCTCCAGGTTTAAGGGATTCTTCCTTCAGCTAAAACATGCATATGGCACGCAGAGTATGATCCACCATGTGATCAGGAAACGTGTTCAAATGTGTCTCAGTTTGTCCCTGGTACTCGGGTGCAACATTCCAGATGCTTTACTAACACTCTCCCCACTTGGAGAGTCAGTGCCTTTAATCTCCTGTTTGGCCCAGTTTGCAATTTCTGTGGGAAATGAACAGGAATAGGGAGAACCAATGAGAGATTAGCTGGAGGTGTCTGGACAGGCAAATTTAACTCTCATTTCCCACCAGGAGGAGGAATTAAACAAAGGCTCAACATGCCATGCCGGAACCACGCTAGGGCCTGTAGGAATCATGCGGTGTTGAGGCCAGCTCACAAGAAAGAGAGTTGAAGAAAGGAGCTCATGGGCACTGTAATTCACAAACCTGCGGAGTTATAAATGACAGCTATCATCCAAAATTATACTGAAGTAAGGCTGCGAAGAGGACTTGAATGCGGGGCAGATTGCTGGAAACCGATTTCAGAAGGTACACGGGAGTCGCTCTTAAAGCATAGGAAAAGAGACAGAACTTGGAAAATAATGCACTTGGCAAAAAAGAGCATATGTGTTTTATCCAGAGCTCTCATAACTGAGGGGCGGAGATTCCCAGCAGGCTCCAACTGCCACCTGAGGGCTCACATTGCCAAGGCAACGTGAGCAAGCCAGGCAGGAGTTACCCAACAGCAGAGGTCCCACCTCACAGAAGGGTGAGAAACCCAGCCAACATCAGACTCTCACCAGAGGGCCCACATCACCATGGGGATGGGAACCAGGCAGGAGTGTCTTCACACCAGTGGGGCCACATCATCGAAATGTGAGGTACTCAGCACATGTGTCCTCCAACCAGAGGACCCACATCACCAAAGGCCTCGGAGTGAGGCAGGCAGGAGTAGCCTCACAACACTGGGCCCATAGAATAAAAAAGTGAGGAATCCAGCATTTGGAACCTCCCAGCAGGTGGCCCAGAGCACTGAGGCTATGGGATCCAGGCCACAGTGAACTCACAGAAGAGGGCCCATGTCATGAAACTGAGCAACCCAGCCATTGGGACCTCAGAGCAGGAGGCCCACATCCCCATGGGGATGGAAATCTGGTAGGAGTGTCCTCGCACCACTGAGAACATATCAGAAAATTTTGGGCGACCAGCAGTTAGGGCCTGACGCCAGAGGACCCTCATCACCAAGGGAAGGAGGCTCCCAGCAGGCTCCAACTGCCACCAGAGGGCTGACGTCGCCAAGGCGATGTGTGCCAACCAGGCACGAATGACCTCACAGCAGAGGGCCCACCTCAGAGAAGTGTGACGAACCCAGTCAGGATCAGACTCACACCAGAGGGCCCACATCACCAAATTGAATTGAACCAGGCAGGAGTGTCCTCACATGAGTAGGACCACATCATCTAAAGGTGAGGAACCCAGAACATGTGGCTTCAAACCATAGGACACACATCACCAAGGGGCTGGGAGTGAGGCAGGCAGGAGGAGCCTCATAACAGAGGGCCCAAAAATAAGAAAGGTGAGGAATCCAGCAGTTGGAACCTCCCAGCAGGCGGCCCAGAGCACAGAGGCTAGGGGATCCAGGCCAGAGTGAACTAACACCAGACAGCCCACATCATGAACCCAGACATTGGGACCTCAGAGCAGAAGGCCCACATCCCCATGGTGATGGGAACATGACAGAAGTGTCCTGGCATCACTGGGCTCACATCAGAAAACGTGGGGTGCTCAGAAGTTAGGGCCTGACGCTAGAGGGCACTCATCACCGAGAGGAGGAGGCTCCCAGCAGGCTCCAGCTGCCACCAGAGGGCCAACGTCGCCAAGGCGATGTGTGCCAGCCTGGCAGGAGTGACCTCACAGCAGAGGGCCCACCTCACAGAAGGGTGAGGAACACAGCCAGGATCAGACTCTCACCAGAGGGCCCACATCACCAAGGGGATGGGAACCAGGCAGGAGTGTCCCCACACCAGTGGGACAACATCATTGAAAGGTGAGGATCCCAGCACATGTGTCCTCAAATAGAGGAACCACATCACCAAGGGGTCGGAATGAGGCTGGCAGAACCGGCCTCACAACACAGGGTCCATAGAATATAAAAGTTGAGGAATCGAGCAGTTGGAACCTCCCAGCAAGTGGCCCAGAGCACCGAGGCTATGGGATCCAGGCCGCAGTGAACTCACAGCAGAGGGCCCACATCATGAACCTGTGAGCAGCCCAGCCGTTGGGACCTCAGAACAGAAGGCCCACATCCCCATTGGGATGGGAACCTGGCAGGTGTGGCTTTGCACCACTTAGCACATATCAGAAAATGTTAGGAGCCCAGCAGTTAGGGCCTGACGCCAGGGGGCCCTCATAACTGAGGGGAGGAGACTCCCAGCAGGTTCCAACTGCCAACAGAGGGCCCACGTCTACAAGGTGGCATGCGCCAGCCAGGCAGTAGTGACCTCACAGCAGAGGGCCTATCTCACAGAAGTGTGAGGAACCGAGGCAGGATGAGACTCTCACCAGAGGGCCCACAACAACAAGGGGATGGGAACCAGTCAGGACTGTCCTCCCACCAGTGGGGCCACATCATCGAAAGGTGAGGAACCCAGCACATGTGGCCTCATATCAGAGGACATACATCACAAAGGGGATGGGAGTGAGGCAGGTAGGAGTAGCCTAAAAACAGAGGGCCCAAAGAATAAAAAAGGTGAGGAATCCAGCATTTGGAACCTCCCAGCAGGTGGCCGAGAGCACAGAAGCTATGGGATGCAGGCAGGAGTGAACTAACACCAGAGAGCCCACATCATGAAACTGTGAGCAACCCAGGCGTTGGGACCTCAGAGCAGAAAGCCCACATCCCCATGGGGATGGGAACCTGACAGGAGTGTCCTGGCATCACTGGGCTCACATCAGAAAACGTGGGGAGCCCAGCAGTTAGAGCCTGATGCTAGAGGGCCGTCATCACCGAGGACAGGAGGCTCCCAGCAGGTTCCATGTGCCAACAGAGGGCCCACGTCGCCAAGGTGATGTGTGCAAGTCAGGCAGGATTGACCTCACAGCAGAGGGCCTACCTCACAGAAGAGTGAGGAGCCCAGCCATGATAAGACTTCACCAGAAGGCCCACATCACCAAGGGGATGGGAACCAGGCAGGAGTGTCCTCACACCAGTGGGGCCACATCATTGAAAGTTGCGGAACCCAGCACATGTAGCCTCAAACCAGAGGACCCACATCACGAAGGGGTTGCGAGTGAGGCAGGCAGGAGGAGCATCACAACACAGGACCCATAGAATACAAAAGTTGAGGAATCGAGCAGTTGGAACCTCCCAGCAGGCGGCCCAGAGCACAGAGGCTATGGGATCCAGGCCACAGTCAACTAACACCAGAGAGCCCACATCATGAAATTGTGATCAACCCAGCCGTTGGGACCTCAGAGCAGAAGGCCCACATCCCCATGGAGATGGGAACCTAAGAGGAGTGCCTGAGCATCACTGGGCTCACTAAGAAAAGTTGGGGAGCCCAGCAGTTAGGGCCTGACGTCAGAGGGCCCTCATCACAGAGGTGAGGAGGCTCCCAGCAGGGTCCAAGTGCCACCAGAGGGCTCAGGTCCACAAGGCGAGGTGAGCCAGCCAGGCAAGAGTTACCTGATAGTAGAGGGCCCACCTCACAGATGGGTGAGGAACCCAGCCAGGATCAGACTCTCACCAGAGGGCCCACATCACAAAGGGGATGGGAACCAGTCAGGATTATCCTCACACCAGTGGGGTCTCATCATCTTAAGGTGAGGAACCCAGCACATGTGTCCTCAAACCAGAGGACCCACATCACCAAGGGCCTTGGAGTGAGGCAGGCAGGAGTAGCCTCACAACACAGGGCACATAATATAAAAAACGTGAGGATTCCAGCATTTAGACCTTCCAGCAGGCGGGCCAGAACACCGAGGCTATGGGATTCAGGCCACAGTGAACTCACATCAGAGGGCCCACATCATATAACTGTGAGCAACCCAGGCGTTGGGACCTCAGCGCAGAAGGCCAACATCCCCATGGGAATGGGAACCTGGCTGGAGTGTCCTCGCACCACTGGGAGCACATGAGAAAATGTGGGGAGCCCACCATTTAGGGCCTGACGCCAGAGGGCCATCATCACCGAGAGGAGGAGGCACCCTGCATGCTCCAACTGCCACCAGAGGGCTCACGTCTCCAAGGTGATGTGTGCCAGCCAGGCAGGAGTGACCTCACAGCAGAGGGCCTACCTCACAGAACGTTGAGGAACCCAGCCAGCATTAGACTCTTGCCAGAGGGCCCACCTCACCAAGGGGATGGGAACCAGGCAGGAGTGTCCTCACACGAGTGGGGCCACATCATCGAAAGGTGAGGAATGCAGCACATGTGGCCTCAAGCCATAGGACAGTCATCACCAAGGGGCTGGCAGTGAGGCAGGCAGGAGGAGCCTCACAACAGAGGGCACATAGAATAAAAAAGTTGAGGAATCCAGCAGTTGGAACCTCCCAGCAGGCGGCTCAGAGCACCGATGATAAGGGATCCTTGCCAGAGTGAACTCATAGTAGAGGGCCCACATCATGGTACTGTGAGCAAGCGAGCCGTTTTGACCTCAGAGCAGAAGGCCCATATCCCCATGGGGATGGGAACCTGGCAAGAGTGTCCTCACTCACTTGGCGCACATCAGAAAATGTGGGGAGCCCAGCAGTTATGGCCTAAGGCAAGAGGGCCCTCATCACCGAGGGGAGGAGGATCCCAGCACACTCCAACTGCTACAGAGGGCCCACGTCACCAAGGTGACGTGCGCCAGACAGGCATGATTGACCTCACAGCAGAGGGCCCACCTCACAGAAGGGTGAGGAACCCAGCCAGGATCAGACTCTCACCTGAGGGCCCACATCAGCAAGGGGATGGGAACCAGTCAGGACTGTCTTCCCTCCAGTGGGGTCACATCATCGAAAGGTGCGGAACCCAGCACATGTGGCCTCAAATCAGAGGACACATATCACAAAGGGAATGGGAGTGAGGCAGGCAGGAGTAGCCTAAAAACAGAGCGCCCAAAGAATAAGAAAGGTGAGGAATCCAGCAGTTGGAACCTCCCAGCAGGCGGCCGAGAGCACAGAAGCTATGGGATGCAGGCAGGAGTGAACTAACAGCAGAGAGCCCACATCATGAAACTGTGAGCAACCCAGGCGTTGGGACCTCAGAGCAGAAGGCCCACATCCCAATGGGGATGTGAACCTGGCTGGAGTGTCCTCGCACCACTGGGCGCACATCACAAAATGTGGGGAGCCCAGCAGTTAGGGCCTGACGCCAGAGGGCTCTCATCACCGAGGGGAGGAGGCTCCCAGCAGGCTCCAAGTGCCACCAGAGGGCTCATGTCCACAAGGCGAGGTGAGCAAGCCAGGCAGGAGTGACCTCACAGCAGAAGGCCCACCTCACAGATGGGTGTGGAACCCAGCCAGGATCAGACTCTCAACAGAGGGCCCACATCACCAAGGGGATGGGAACCAGGCAGGAGTCTCCTAAGACCATTGGTCCCACATCATCGAAAGGTGAGGAACCCAGCACATGTGGCCTCAAACCAGACGACACACATCACGAAGGGGCTGGGAGTGAGGCAGGCAGGAGGATCCTCACAACAGAGGGCCCAAAAAATTAAAAAAGTGAGGAATCCAGCAGTTGGAACCTCCCAGCAGGCGGCCAAGAGCACAGAGGCTATGGGATCCAGGCCTCTGTGAACTAACACCAGAGAGCCCACATGATGAAAATGTGAACAACCCAGCCGTTGGGACCTCAGAGCAGAAGGCCCACATCCCCATGGAGATGGGATCCTAAGAGGAGTGCCAAAGCATCACTGGGCTCACTAAGAAAAGTTGGTGAGCCCAGCAGTTAGGGCCTGACGCAAGAGGGCCCTCATCACCGGGGGGAGGAGATTCCCAGCACGCTCCAACTGCCACCACAAGGCTGACTTCACCAAGGCAATGTGTGCCAGCCATGCAGGAGTGACCTATCAGCAGAGGGTCTCCCTCACAGAAGGGTGAGGAACACAGCCAGGAACAGACTCTCACCAGGGCTTCCACATAACCACGTGGATGAGAACCAGGCAGGAGTGTCCTCACACTAGTGGGGCCACATCATCGAAAGGTGAGGAACCCAGCAAAGGTGGCCACAAACCAGAGGACCCACATCACCAAGGGGTTGAGAGTGAGGTAGGTGTCTGGACGGGCATATTTAACACTCATTTCCCACCAGGAAGAGGAATTAAACAAAGGCTCAGCGTGCCCTGCCAGAAGCAGATTAGGGCCTGAAGCAGCCTTGCCGGTTTGCGGCCAGCTCACAAGAAAGCGAGTTGAAGAAAGGAGCTCAGGGGCCCTGTAATTCACAAGCCTGCAGAGTTATAAATGTCAGATAACTTCCAAAAATATATTGAAGTAAGGCTGCGAAGAGGACTTGAAAGCGGGGCAGAATTGCAGGAAACCAATTTCAGGAGGTAGACTGGATTTGCATTTAAAGCATAGGAAAAGAGGCAGAACATCGACAATGATGCACTTGGCAAAAAATGGCATATGAGTTTTTTCCTGAATATATTCAGGAAGAAACACATACGCCCTTTTTGGCAAACCAAGCAAGCTTGCAATGGAAATCCGAACTACTATGAAGTGCCACTTCCCCCCGGTCTAAAGGGCCATCTGTGAAAAGTGTAAAATCCAGAAAGGCAAGACAGGCCATGGGGAAAAAGGAGCCTTGTTATGCTGATGGGCGGGATGTAAATTGCCAACAGCCACTCTGGAGAAGTGTATGGTGTTTCCTGATACATCTCAAAAACAAAGCAACAGAGTCTAGGGCATTTCCACTTATGGTCCTATAGCTTAGGGAAATTAAAATCAAAAAGACACAGCCACCCCAAAATTTGGGACGGCTCTGTTTACAGGAACCTCTTCTATGGTACAAGTTAAATATCCCAGAGAACAAATAATTGATAAAGAAGTTGCGGTACTTACGTACAACAGAATACCACTCAGCAATGAAATCTGTGTCACCAGGCCTGTACCAGCATAATGAGTGGATTGAGGCACGATGATTCTAAGTGAAATAAGTCACACAGAAAAAGAAACATCATAAGGTATCACTAATGCACGGAATGTAAACTTGGCTACACATGAACTGAATTACAAAACAGAACAGGGTCTCAAGTTTAGAAAACCAACTTATGCTTGCTTAAGGGGAAAGGTGAGTTGGGGTGCTGTATAAAACCAGAGTTTGAAATTAGCACAGATACCGTTCCATAAGCCAAATATGTAATAGACAAGACCTACCCCTTGCTCAACGAAATGGACTCAACAATGAGGTATCACCTCACACCTGTTAGAATGGGCATCATCTGAAAATCTACAAACAACAAATGCTGGAAAGGGTGTGGAGAAAAGGAAGCCTCTTCCACTATTGTTGGGAATATAAATTGATACAGTCACTATGGAGAACAATATGGAGTTTCTTAAGAAACTAATAATAGAATTACCATATGATACAGCAATCCCAGTACTGGACATATACCCAGACAAAACCATAAATCAAAAAGAGACATTCACCGCAATGTTCATTGCATCACTATTTACAATATCGAGGTAATGGAAGCAACCTAAATGCCCACAGACAGACGAATGCATAAAGATGTGGTACATATATAAAATGGAATATTACTAAGCCATGAAAGGAATGAAATTGGGTCATTTGTAGAGACGTCGATGGATCTAGAGACTGTCATACAGAGTGAAGTAAGTCAGAAAGAGAAAAACAAATCTTGTATATTCATGCATCTATGTGGAAAGAAAAACTGTACAGATTAACCATTTTGCAAGGCATAAATAGAGCAACAGATGTAGACAACAATCGTATGGACAACAAGGGGGGAAAGCTCTTGGAGGGGTGGTGGTGGGAGGAGTTGAGCGATTGGGATTGGCATGTAAACATTTATATGTATAAAATAGATAACCAATAAGAACCTGCTGTATAAAAATATAAAATAAAATTCAAAATTAAAAAGAAATAAAATTTAAAAAATAAAACAGAAAAAACAATTATTCCCTTCACATACATGTATTTATATGAATAAATTATTTCCATGCTTATATCTGTAAATACAAAAAAGAGGAATAAAATCTACCTTGAACCAAAAACGAAAAAGAGAAAAAAAAAAAACAGAACCCACCAGTTACTCAGAGGAAAACCGTATCAGGGCACTTGCTCCAGTTGTAAACAATTCTGAAGTTGGTCAGTGGTGGGGAATCGTCTCCCATTCAGCCAGCAGCCCCCACACAACAAGCTTCCTCATTACAAAGCTGGGGCACCGTGCCGAGGCATCTGTGAGTAAACGTGAGCTGAGCCCCAGGCCAGTTGCTGCTGAACTGTTCCCACCCTTCCCAGGTAAAACACCTGAATATATACAAGGACTTGAAAGCCTAGAGGAAGGGCCATGGAGCCACACGAGTGACAGCATGCCAGCTGACTTGGTGCCTGCAGGCCAGCCAAGATGGTCCTGGCCCTGGGTGCTCTTCTGGAAGATTTCCATTTCCCTGCCTGAGATACCCGTCCTGTCCCTGCCCCCACTGCTTTTTTCCTTCCTCACCTCTGCCCAGGGAGACATTCCAGCAGCAGGTATGGGTGACACATCCTCTTCTTTAGCAGGTGGCAGCCTGGCAACTGCTGCAGAAAGTCCAGCAGAGCCACACTCACACTGGGCCACCCACAAAGCCATGGCCTCTCACTCCCTCCCACCAGCCCAGCCCCGAGACTGCTGACAGGGCAGAGAAAATGGCGTCAGGCACAGCTGCACGGGCTTTTGCTGCCTGGAGTGGTATTTATATTGATCTCAACCCAGGCACACTTGGGGAGGGCTGGCCGGCACTGCCAGGTCAGCCAATCATCACCCCTCAGGGGCTCACAGTTGCAGAAAATGGAACTTGCTGAACCGGCCTGGTCCAAGGAACAGGTGTGGGCTCCTGAGAGTCAGGATAGACAAGGGGCTGCAGCTTTGGCTTGTTTTCTAATCATTTTATCTGGCCCATGAGTGGGAGACAACTTCAAGAAAACCCTCTCCTAATGAGAGGAACCCAGGAGTCAGGGAGAGGAGGGGTGGGTGGTGGTTGGAGACAGAGGCCTGGTGCCCTGGGTGCAGTGGAAGTCTCTGGAAGACCAGGTGGAGGGAGGCCACACAGAGTGATGCCCAGGGTCACAGACCTGTTGGAGCTGCTGTCTGTTAGTTCAAGTCCTGCTCTGAGGTGCTCTGTGTCAGCTCTGAGCGACAGGTGAGCTGGGGGTGCTCTTCAATGAGGGCTATGTGCACAGTTCCTGTGTGCCCAGCCCTGCCACGGTACCTGCAAGGGTAGCTCTGTATCCTGGGAGGGGCCTGACCATGAGAGCCCCGTGGGCTGGGTTGGGGGTGGGGTACCTGCCCAGGAGAGCTCCATATCCTGGGATTGACCTGACCACGAGAGCCCCATGGGCTGCTGGGGACCTGGTAAAGGATGTCAGGACAGTCAGTGAAGCCACCGAGGATATACCTCCAGTTGCTCCTGATTCCTACACCCTGCTGGTCATTCTACCAACCACCAGGACATGGTATTCTGTATTAGTCTTCAATGATGCCTTCTTTTGTATTCCATTAGTCCCAGAGTCACAAGAAATTTTGGCTTGTGAGTGGCAGGACTCAACATACAACTAAAACAATACTTCCGGGCCGTCTTGCCCCAAGGGTTCAAAAATTCCCACACCATCTTTGGGGAAAGCTTAGCTAAAGACCGAAAAGTTCTACCTCTGGAAAAGGAAACCCTCCTTCAATATGCAGATGACATTCTGATCGCCAGCCCTACTAAGGAGGCCTCTGAACTACCAAGCCAATAAAGGATAGAAGTTGTCCAAGAAAAAGCTCAAATATCACAGACTGCGGTGACCTGCCTGGGCTTCATTCTCACACAAGGTCAGAGAATCCCATCCCAGGAAAAGGAAGAAACCATTTGCAGCCTTACCCCTTTCTAAAACGAGAAGACAGCTTAGGTGTTCCTGGGGAGGCCAGGGTTTGCTGCTTCTGGATCCCTAACTAGAGTCTACTAGCTGGGCCTCTATATGAAACACTGAAAGGAAAAGATGATGATCCTTTTGAACAGAATCCAGAAGTGGCCTTTCAAGAATGGAAAGAGCAGTCAATTCAGACCCTTGCCCTGGAACTCCCTAATTGAGCTAAACCCTTTGACCTTTACACTCCCGGTGAAAGGTGAATCGCCATTGCAGAATTAGTGCAAAAACTGGGACCACTTGAAATGGAACAATGCAAGAATGCCATCCAAGTAGGATAAACTACAGTCACCAAGGGGCTTGGCCCACTGCCACATCTGGCCAAGATACTGGCGGTATCTAAAAACCTGGAAATCAGCAGCCCAAAAGGCCACCTCCCTCCTAAGGGAAAAGGACCCCACGTGGTGATCCTAATCACCAACCATGCCCTGAAGTTGCAGGGTTCGCTCCGTGGGCACACCGACCTCGAGTGAGGAGGCCCTCCAACTCCAACATCCAGAGAGATAACCGGGGGCAACAGGGCACCATGACGACTCGTGTGAACATCACTTGACCTGGAGTTTCTCTCATAAAACAACAATAGTGTGTCCCGAAGGAGTAGACTACTGCTTGCAGGACTTACTGCACCCGGAGGGGAGCTAATAAACTTGGCGGGGGAACCGTATATCACACTGTCACCATAGAAAAGCCTACAGACACCGTGATGATGGTGGCCAATAAGACCGGCTGGACTCCTGTTTACTTCAAAAGGCTGTTGACTCAGTGGCCATCATGGTCCTTGATCACCACTGACCCTGGACTGTCTGGGAGTGGAGCGGGCAGGGCTCTGACACCTGGTGCTGTTTTTACGTTAATTCAGGGGCCTAATTGAAGAAAGAGCAGACTACTGGTCAGAGCATCTAGGCTGGCAGAAACGGTCAGCCTAAGGTGGCCGAACAAATGTGGGGCGGGGTGAAACCGGCCCCCACAGCGTCTCTGCACATCTCTTTCCTGGACCCTTAAAGGTCATTAGAATCTATAACACTTCCAATGCTGGTGCTCAGGCGGACGAGCAGGGAGGCAGGGGGCCTGGGGACAATCAACGTCACCTGGAGGCTGCTGGGGAGAAGTTCTGACCCTCGTCCCCTGGTATGAGGGCTCCCAACTCAGCACTCAGCAGTTACAGAAGAAGGGTCTGCACCCTCAGCACTCCAAGAATGAGGAACGGGACAAAAGGCAGAGGAGGGGTTTGTCCCCAGCAAAGCCCATTAAAAATCCCTGGGAGATAAAAATAGAATCTGGGCAATAAAGTCAAGTCTGACCTTTTTGATCCTTTGTGCTTTGTCTAATTTCATGTGCTCCTAGGGTCCCGCATGCAGAGGTTCCACACCCGGCACTTCAGACCAGATTTCCTAGTGCAGAATGGCTGGGTCGACACCTCAGCTCCTGGGGCCCAGTGCAGACTCCGAGATATAGAGCCTGAGCTGCAGCCAACCTGGCCCTCGAGAGCTCCGCCCCCTCCCTCCCACTGACTCTGACAGGATCTCTACACAGCAGCCCAGCCCACAGCCCACGGGGTAGTGCATGCTCTCACCTCTCCATTCTCTGATCAAAATATAAAGCTTCCTTTGCTTGTGAACCAAACTCAGTCTCGATCTGTTGGCCCCAATGACACTGGGCAGGGGGACACTTGTTGGGGTCCACTCTGGAGGATCAGTAACAGAAATTGAGACTATTGTAACTTCAATGAACAGATGTGTGAGCCAAACTGTCGTTAACATAGAACAGTTTATAAGGCTCGGGTAAAATAAGATGTTTCTAACACTTCCATTTGATATTTCCATCACTTTATTATAAGCAAGTTCAGTGAAAAGGTTTGTCTTATTTGTCAGGTCAATATTAGAGAAATGAAGTGATTTCTTTCCAAGGATGTACATCTAATAATCTTGGTTAAAGCTTCAATCTTGTTTTAAATGCTTTTCCATTGAAAATGATACCTCTCTTTCAGCTCCCCCATTTCTGAGAAGTATAAAATCTTATAATTTATTATTACCAAAGGGGAAAGGTGGGAGGAGGGATAAATTAACAGTTTGGAATTAACACATACACACTGCTATGTATAAAATAGATCATCAACAAGGAACTACTGTATAGCACAGGGAACTACACTCAATATTTTGCAATAACCTATAAGGGGAAATAATCGGAAAAAGAATAGATATTTTTATTGACATCATCTATCAATGACAGTTAAAGTGTAACCTAAGGGAAGCCGGTGGTGAGTGCTTCTGACCCTGAAGACTTCAATCATCTAAAGTTTGGACTCTGCCTACTTCCCAAGGCCCTTAATGAACATATGTGTAGCCGTAGCTTAAAAAATTCCCCAGTTTGGGTTTCGGGGAGACACTGATTTTGAAAAAGCCCTGGTGTTCTCCTTACATGAATGGGACTCTTCCTACTGCTAAAACATGTCTGTCACACCCAGAGGATGGTATACAATCTGATCAGGAAGAGTTTGGAAAAGGCATCTCATCTCCTCATCTCCTGGTGCTCGGGTTCACCCCTCCAGCGTCTTTACTAACAGTCTCCCCACTTGGAGATGTCAGCACTGTCAACATCCTGTTGCGTACAGTTTGGAATTTGTCCAGTGGATGAAGCGGAAGTTTGAAGAACAATGAGAGACAAGTCCTAAGTGTTCAGACAGGCACATGTCACTCTAATTTCCAATCAGGAAGATGAATTGACCAAAGGCTAGGGTTGCCCATGGAAACAGTATAGGGCTTGAGGAAATCCCACTGCTTTGTGGCCAGTTCCCATAAACACAAGTTGAACAATGGAACTCAGGGGCAGTAAAATTCATGAAACTGCAGAGTTGAAAATATCTATCACTGAAAAATGTCTTGAGGAAAGTCAGAGAAAAGGATTGGTAAGCAAGGGAGAATGGCAGGAAAGGGATTTGAGGAGGTAGAAAGGACTCGCCATTAAGCACAAAAAAGGGGCTGAACATTGCCAACATTGCAGTTGGCCAAAAAGGCTGTATGCGTTTTTTTCTGTATATATTCAAGAAAAGGGCATACACTTTTTTAGCCAACCAAACAGGTGGGCACTGGAAATCAATACTACAAAAGATATCACTTCGCATCAGTCAGAAGAGCCATCGTCATAAAGTGTAAACACCAGAAATGCAGGACAGGGCAAGGAGAAGAGGGAGCCCTGTGAGGCTTATAGTGGAAATGTATATTGCCAACGGCCATTCTGGAGAAGTGTTTTGTGTTTACTAAAGCATCTAAAAAATGAGCTACAGAGCATAGGGCACTTGCACTCATGGGCGTATATCTTGGGAAAAACAAAAATCGAGAGGACACAGGCACCCCAATGTTTACTGCCTCTCTGTTTAAAAGATCCTCGACTAGGATATAACTTAAATGTCTCTGGAGGGAAAAAATGGATAGAGATGTGGTACTTATGTAGAGTGGAATATTACTCAGCCTAGAAATCAATGAAATATGGCCAGGTGTAACAACTCCGGAGGAGTTATGTATGATCATTCTAAGTGACATAATTCAAAAAGAAAAAGACACATATCATAAGATATCACTTAAAGGTGGAATCCAAAATGGCTACACATGAAATAAATTACAAAACAAAAACATAGTCAAATATGTAGAAAACACGCGTAAGGCTGCTAACCGGGAAAGGTGGGGAGGGGTGAGGCATCATCCAGGAGGTTGAAATTAGCAAAGATACCATTCCAAATACCAAACTGATAATCAACAAGGCCTACACGGTAGCTAAAAGAACTGCACTCAGCACACTCAAGTGACCGGAAAAGAATATCTATGACTGGTAAGAATCTGAAGAAGAATTTATTGATGTCTCTCTGTATGTGAATCAAGTGGATGTACAGCAGCAAGAAACAGTGCTTTGAAAATCAGCTGTAACCAATATAGTAATAAATTGAAAAAAGTAAACGACAGAGAGACAGAGAAAACCTCTTACAACTTTTCCTCAGGGACGGTGATGCAACATGGATTGAACACATCTAGACCCACAGCAGGATGAGACATAAGGCTGGAAACTGTTCGCGCTAAGAGAAATGTGAGGTTGGGTGAGGAAATGCACACCCTTTAAAGTAATACTACCTGGTACCCATTCAATGGGTCCCAAATCTGCAGATTCAAGGAATCTTCCTACAGCTAAAACATGCATGGAAAACCCAGAGGACTGTACACCATGTGATCGGGAGATGTGTCTAAAATGCACCTCATTTATCCTCTCCTGGTGCTCCTGTTCATCATTCTAGCCACGTTACTTAGAATCTCCCCCACTTAGAGAATCAGCACATTTAAACTTCTGTTTCACACATTTTGCAAATTGTGAGGAGGATGAACGGGAAGAGGGGGAACCAATGAGAGAATAGTTGTAGGGGTTTGGACGGGCACATGTCACTCTAATTTCCCATTAAGAATAAGAATTAATAAAAGGCTCAGCCCACCTCGCCGGAGCCAAAATAGGGCCTGAAGCAATCCTGCGGTTTTGAGGCCAGCTCACAAAAGAGCAACTTAAAAAATGGAGCTCAGGGTCACTGCAATTCACAAACCTGCAGAGTTATAAATGAAAACTAACGTCCAAAAATATGTTGAGGTAAGGCAAAGAAGAGGATCTGAATGCAAGACAGAATTGCAAGAAACAGATTTCAAGAGATAGATTGGACTCGTCTTTAAAGCACATGAAAAGCGGCAGAATTTCGACAATGATGCAGTTGGCCCAAAAGAGAGTATGCATTTTTTCCTGAATATATCCAGGAAAAAACGCATACGCACTTTATGGGCAACCAAGCAAGCAAGCAATGCAAATGTGCACAACAAAGAAGTCTCATTTCCCACCGGTCAAAAGGGCCATCCGAAAAAATTGTAAAAACCAGAAATGCAGGACAGGCCATGGAGAACAGGAAGCCTTTATACGCTGATGGACAGTGTGTGAACTGCTGAGAGCCACTCTGGAGAAGTGTATGATGGTTCCTAAATCATCTAAAAAACAGAGCTAAAATTTCTGTGGAAGATGAACAGGAATAGGGAGAACCAATGAGAGACTAGCTGTAGGTGTCCGGACGGGCAAATTTAACTCTCATTTCCCACCAGGAAGAGGAATTAACCAAAGGCTCAGTGTGCCATGCCAGAACCACACTAGGGCCTAAAGCAATCCTGCGGTGTTGCGGCCAGCTCACAAGAAATCGAGTTGAAGAAAGTAGCTCAGGGGCACTGTCATTCAAAAACCTGCAGAGTTATAAATGACAGCTATCGTCCAAAAATATATTGAAGTAAGGCTGCCAAGAGGACTTGAAAGCGGGGCAGAATTGCAGGAAACCGATTTCAGGAGGTAGACTAGAATTGCATGTAAAGCATAGGAAAAGAGGCAGAACGTCCACAATGATGCACTTGGCCAAAAAGGGCGTATGCGTTTTTTCCTGAATATATTCAGGAAAAAACGCATACGCCCTTTTTGGACAACCAAGCAACTTGCAAAGGAAATCTGCACTACAATGAAGTCTCACTGCCCCCCGGGCAAAAGGGCCATCTGAAAAAAGTGTAACTCCAGAAAGGCACGACAGGCCATGGAGAACTGGGAGCCTTGTTATGCTGATGGGCGGGATGTAAATTGCCAACAGCCACTCTGGAGAAGTGTATGGTGTTTCCTGAGACATCTAAAAAACAAAGCAACAGAGCCTAGGGCACTTCCACTTATGGTCCTATAGATTAGGGAAATTAAAATCAAAAAGACACAGCCACCCCAAATTTTGGGATGGCTCTGTTTAAAAGAACCTCGTTCACGGAACAAGTTCAATATCGCAGAAAGCGAAAAATGGATAAAGAATTTGTGGTACTTACGTACAATGCAATATCACTCAGCAATGAAATCTATGTCATCAGGCCCGTAGCAGCATAATGAGTGGATTCAGGTACGATGATTCTAAGTGAAATAAGTCACACAGAAAAAGAAACATCATAAGATATCACTAATACACGGAATGTAAACTTGGCTACACAGGAACTGAATTACAAAACAGAACAGGATCTCAAATGTAGAAAACCAACTTATGCTTGCTTAAGGGGAAAGGTGAGTTGGGGTGCTGCATAAAACCAGAGATTGAAATTAGCACAGGTACCGTTCCATAAGCCAAATATGTAATAGACAAGAGCTACTCCTTGCTCAACGAAGTGGACTCAACACCCCATATTAAACGCCTAAGAATATACCTGACTAGTAAGAATCTTAAAACCTATGTATTTATATATCTGCGATAGAGAACGAAGCTAGTGTACAGAGGCATAAACGCAGCAGTGATAGGATTGGTGAGGTTCGGTGAGCAAATGCAGACCCTTTGAAATCATATTGCATGGTACCCATTCCATGGGCCTCAACTCTCCAGGTTGAAGGGATTTTTCCTTCAGCTAAAACATGCATGAGGTTCGCAGTGTATGATCCACCATGTGATCGGGAAACGTGTTCAAATGTGTCTCAGTTTTCGTCCCTGGTACTCGGGTGCAACATTCCAGATGCTTTACTAACACTCTCCCCACTTGCAGAGTCAGTGCCTTTAAACTCCTGTTTGGCCCACTTTGCAATTTTTTGCGGTAAATGAACAGGAATAGGGGGAACCAATGAGAGACTAGCTGGAGGTGTCTGGACGGGCAAATTTAACTCTCATTTCCCACCAGGAAGAGGAATTAACCAAGGGCTCAACGTGCCGAGCCGGAACCACACTAGGGCCTGAAGCAATCCTGCGGTGTTGCGGCCAGCTCACAAGAAAGCGAGTTGAAGAAAGGAGCTCAGGGGCACTGTAATTCACAAACCTGCAGAGTTATAAATGACAGCTATCGTCCAAAAATATATTGAAGGAAGGCTGACAAGAGGACCTTAAAGCAGGACAGAATTGCCGGAAACAGAATTCAGGAGGTAGACTGGAATTGCATGAAAAGCATAGGAAAAGAGGCAGAACATCCACAATGATTCACTTGGCAAAAAAGGGCGTATGCGTTTTTTCCTGAATATATTCAGGAAAAAACGCATACGCACTTTTTGGACAACCAGGCAAGCTTGCAAAGGATATCTGCACTACAATGAAGTCTCACTGCCCCACGGGCAAAAGGGCCATCTGAAAAAAGTGTAAAATCCAGAAAGGCAGGACAGGCCATGGAGAACTGGGAGCCTTGTTATGCTGGTGTGCGGGATGTAAATTGCCAACAGCCACTCTGGAGAAGTGTATGGTGTTTCCTGAAACATCCAAAAAACCAAGCAACAGAGCCTAGAGCACTTACACTTATGGTCCCATAGCTTATGGAAATTTAAATCAAAAAGACACAGCCACCCCAAAGTATGGCACAGCTATTTTTACAAGAACCTCTTTTATGGTAGAAGTTCAATATCACAGAAAGCGAAAAATGGATAAAGAATTTGTGGTACTTACGTACAGTGCAATATAAATCAGCAATGAAATCTATATCATCAAGACCGTAGCAGCATAATGAGTGGATTCAGGTACGATGATTGTAAGAGAAATAAGTCACACAGAAAAAGAAACATCATAAGATATCACTAATACACGGAATGTAAACTTGGCTACACAGGAACTGAATTACAAAACAGAACAGGGTCTCAAATGTAGAAAACCAACTTATGCTTGCTTAAGGGGAAAGGTGAGTTGGGGTGCTGCATAAAACAAGAGATTGAAATTAGCACAGATACCGTTCCATAAGCCAAATATGTAATAGACAAGAGCTACTACTTCCTCAACGAAGTGGACACAACACCCCATATTAAACGCCTAAGAATATACCTGACTAGTAAGAATCTTAAAACCTATGGATTTACATGTCTCCAAAAGAGAATCAAGCGTGTGTACAGCAGCATAAACGCAGCAGTGATAGGATTAGTGAGGTTCTGAGCAAATGCAGACCCTTTGAAGTCATATTGCATGGTACCCATTCCATGGGTCTCAACTCTCCAGGTTTAAGGAATTCTACCTTCAGCTAAAACATGCATGTGGAACCCAGAGTATGATCCACCATGTGATTGGGAAACGTGTTCAAATGTGTCTCAGTTTTCGTCCCCTGGTACTCGGGTGCAACATTCCAGACGCTTTCTAACACTCTCCCCACTTGGAGAGTCAGTGCCTTTAACCTCCTGTTTGGCCCAGTTTGCAATTTCTGCGGGAAATGAACAGGAATAGGGAGAACCAATGAGAGACTAGCTGGAGGTGTCTGGACGGGCAAATTTAACTCTCATTTCCCACCAGGAAGAGGAATTAACCAAGGGCTCAACGTGCCGTGCCGGAACCACACTAGGGCCTGAAGCAATCCTGCGGTGTTGCGGCCAGCTCACAATAAAGAGAGTTGAAGAAAGGTTCTCAGGGGCACTGTCATTCACAAACCTGCAGAGTTATAAATGACAGCTATCGTCCAAAAATATATTGAAGTAAGGCTGCCAAGAGCACTTGAAAGCGGGGCAGAATTGCAGGAAACCGATTTCAGGAGGTAGACTGGAATTGCATGAAAAGCATAGGAAAAGAGGCAGAACGTCCACAATGATGCACTTGGCCAAAAAGGGCGTATGCGTTTTTTCCTGAATATATTCAGGAAAAAACGCATACGCCCTTTTTGGCCAACCAAGCAAGATTGCAAAGGAAATCTGCACTACAATGAAGTCTCACTGCCCCCCGGGCAAAAGGGCCATCTGAAAAAAGTGTAAAATCCAGAAAGGCAGGACAGGCCATGGAGAACTGGGAGCCTTGTTATGCTGATGGGCGGGATGTAAATTGCCAACAGCCACTCTGGAGAAGTGTATGGTGTTTCCTGAAACATCTAAAAAACAAAGCAACAGAGCCTAGGGCACTTCCACTTATGCTCCTATAGCTTAAGGAAATTAAAATCAAAAAGACACAGCCACCCCAAAGTTTGGGACGGCTCTGTTTACAAGAACCTCGTTTATGGTACAAGTTCAATATCACAGAAAGCGAAAAATGAATAAAGAATTTGTTGTACTTACGTACAATGCAATATCACTCAGCAATGAAATCTATGTCATCAGGCCCGTAGCAGCATAATGAGTGGACTCAGGTACGATGATTCTAAGAGAAATAAGTCACACAGAAAAAGAAATATCATAAGGTATCACTAATACACGGAATGTAAACTTGGCTACCCAGGAACTGAATTACAAAACAGAACAGGGTCTCAAATGTAGAAAACCAACTTATGCTTGCTTAAGGGGAAAGGTGAGTTGGGGTGCTGCATAAAACCAGAGATTGAAATTAGCACAGATACCGTTCCATAAGCCAAATATGTAATAGACAAGAGCTACTCCTTCCTCAACGAAGTGGACTCAACACCCCATATTAAACGCCTAAGAATATACCTGACTAGTAAGAATCTTAAAACCTATGGATTTACATGTCTCCAAAAGAGAATCAAGGGTGTGTACAGCAGCATAAACCTGGCAGTGATAGGATTGGTGAGGTTTGGTGAGCAAATGCAGACCCTTTGAAGTCATATTGCATGGTACCCATTCCATGGGTCTCAACTCTCCAGGTTTAAGGAATTCTTCCTTCAGCTAAAACATGCATGTGGAACCCAAGTATGATCCACCGTGTGATCGGGAAACGTGTTCAAATATGTCTCACTTTAAGTCCCCTGGTACTCGGGTGCAACATTCCAGACGCTTTACTAACACTCTCCCCACTTGGAGAGTCAGTGCCTTTAACCTCCTGTTTGGCCCAGTTTGCAATTTCTGTGGGAAATGAACAGGAATAGGGAGAACCAATGAGAGACTAGCTGGAGGTGTCTGGACGGGCAAATTTAACTCTCATTTCCCACCAGGAAGAGGAATTAACCAAAGGCTCAGCTTGCCGTGCCGGAACCACACTAGGGCCTGAAGCAATCTTGTGGTGTTGCGGCCAGCTCACAAGAAAGCGAGTTGAACAAAGGAGCTCAGGGGCACTGTCATTCCCAAACCTGCAGAGTTATAAATGACAGCTATCGTCCAAAAATATATTGAAGTAAGGCTGCCAAGAGCACTTGAAAGCGGGGCAGAATTGCAGGAAACCGATTTCAGGAGGTAGACTGGAATTGCATGAAAAGCATAGGAAAAGAGGCAGAACGTCCACAATGATGCACTTGGCCAAAAAGGGTGTATGCGTTTTTTCCTGAATATATTCAGGTGAAAACGCATACGCCCTTTTTGGCCAACCAAGCAAGCTTGCAAAGGAAATCTGCACTACAATGAAGTCTCACTGCCCCCCGGGCAAAAGGGCCATCTGAAAAAAGTGTAAAATCCAGAAAGGCAGGACAGGCCATGGAGAACTGGGAGCCTTGTTATGCTGATGGGCGGGATGTCAATTGCCAACAGCCACTCTGGAGAAGTGTATGGTGTTTCCTGAAACATCTAAAAAACAAAGCAACAGAGCCTAGGGCACTTCCACTTATGCTCCTATAGCTTAGGGAAATTAAAATCAAAAAGACACAGCCACCCCAAAGTTTGGGACGGCTCTGTTTACAAGATCCTCATTTATGGTACAAGTTCAATATCACAGAAAGCGAAAAATGAATAAAGAATTTGTGGTATTTACGTACAATGCAATATCACTCAGCAATGATATCTATGTCATCAGACCCGTAGCAGCATAATGAGTGGATTCAGGTACGATGATTCTAAGTGAAATAAGTCACACAGAAAAAGAAACATCATAAGATATCACTAATACACGGAATGTAAACTTGGCTACACAGGAACTGAATTACAAATCAGAACAGGGTCTCAAATGTAGAAAACCAACTTATGCTTGCTTAAGGGGAAAGGTGAGTTGGGGTGCTGCATAAAACCAGAGATTGAAATTAGCACAGATACCGTTCCATAAGCCAAATATGTAATAGACAAGAGCTACTCCTTGCTCAACAAAGTGGACTCAACACCCCATATTAAATGCCTAAAAATATACCTGAATAGTAAGAATCTTAAAACCTATGGATTTATATGTCTCCGAAAAGGAATCAAGTGTGTGTACAGCAGCATAAACGCAGCAGTGATAGGATAGGTGAATTTCGGGGAGCAAATGCAGACCCTTTGAAGTCATATTGCATGGTACCCATTCCATGGGTCTCAACTCTCCATGTTTAAGGGATTCTTCCTTCAGCAAAACATGCATGTGGAACCCAGAGTATGATCCACCGTGTGATCGGGAAACGTGTTCTTATATGTCTCAGTTTTTGTCCCCTGGTACTCGGGTGCAACATTCCAGACGCTTTCTAACACTCTCCCCACTTGGAGAGTCAGTGCCTTTAACCTCCTGTTTGGCCCAGTTTGCAATTTCTGCGGGAAATGAACAGGAATAGGGAGAACCAATGAGAGACTAGCTGGAGGTGTCTGGACGGGCAAATTTACTCTCATTTCCCACCAGGAAGAGGAATTAACCAAAGGCTCAGCTTGCCGTGCCGGAACCACACTAGGGCCTGAAGCAATCCTGCGGTGTTGCGGCCAGCTCACAAAAAAGAGAGTTGAAGAAAGGATCTCAGGGGCACTGTCATTCACAAACCTGCAGAGTTAAAAATCACAGCTATCGTCCAAAAATATATTGAAGTAAGGCTGCCAAGAGCACTTGAAAGCGGGGCAGAATTGCAGGAAACCGATTTCAGGAGGTAGACTGGAATTGCATGAAAAGCATAGGAAAAGAGGCAGAACGTCCACAATGATGCACTTGGCCAAAAAGGGCATATGCGTTTGTTCCTGAATATATTCAGGAAAAAAAGCATACGCCCTTTTTGGCCAACCAAGCAAGCTTGCAAAGGAAATCTGCACTACAATGAATTCTCACTGCCCCACGGGCAAAAGGGCCATCTGAAAAAAGTGTAAAATCCAGAAAGGCAGGACAGGCCATGGAGAACTGGAAGCCTTGTTATGCTGATGGGCGGGATGTAAATTGCCAACAGCCACTCTGAAGAAGTGTATGGTGTTTTCTGAAACATCTAAAAAACAAAGCAACAGAGCCTAGGGCACTTCCACTTATGCTCCTATAGCTTAAGGAAATTAAAATCAAAAAGACACAGCCACCCCAAAGTTTGGGATGGCTCTGTTTACAAGAACCTCGTTTATGGTACAAGTTCAATATCACAGAAAGCGAAAAATGGATAAAGAATTTGTGGTACTTACGTACAATGCAATATCACTCAGCAATGAAATCTATGTCATCAGGCCCGTAGCTGCATAATGAGTGGATTCAGGTACGATGATTCTAAGTGAAATATGTCACACAGAAAAACAAATATCATAAGGTATCACTAATACACAGAATGTAAACTTGGCTACACAGGAACTGAATTACAAAACAGAACAGGGTCTCAAATGTAGAAAACCAACTTATGCTTGCTTAAGGGAAAGGTGAGTTGGGGTGCTGCATAAAACCAGAGATTGAAATTAGCACAGATACCGTTCCATAAGCCAAATATGTAATAGACAAGAGCTACTCCTTGCTCAACGAAGTGGACTCAACACCCCATATTAAACGCCTAAGGATATACCTGACTAGTAAGAATCTTAAAACCTATGGATTTACATGTCTCCAAAAGAGAATCAAGCGTGTGTACAGCAGCATAAACGCAGCAGTGATAGGATTAGTGAGGTTCGGTGAGCAAATGCAGAGCCTTTGAAGTCATATTGCATGGTACCCATTCCATGGGTCTCAACTCTCCAGGTTTAAGGGATTCTTCCTTCAGCTAAAACATGCATGTGGAACCCAGAGCATGATCCACCGTGTGATCGGGAAACGTGTTCAAATGTGTCTCAGTTTTCGTCCCCTGGTACTCGGGTGCAACATTCCAGACGCTTTACTAAAACTCTCCCCACTTGGAGAGTCAGTGCCTTTAACGTCCTGTTTGACCCAGTTTGCAATTTCTGCGGGAAATGAACAGGAATAGGGAGAACCAATGAGAGACTAGCTGGAGGTGTCTCGACGGGCAAATTTAACTCTCATTTCCCACCAGGAAGAGGAATTAACCAAAGGCTCAGCTTGCCGTGCCGGAACCACACTAGGGCCTGAAGCAATCTTGCGGTGTTGCGGCCAGCTCACAAGAAAGCGAGTTGAACAAAGGAGCTCAGGGGCACTGTCATTCCCAAACCTGCAGAGCTATAAATGACAGCTATCGTCCAAAAATATATTGAAGTAAGGCTGCCAAGAGGACTTGAAAGCGGGGCAGAATTGCAGGACACCGATTTCAGGAGGTAGACTGGAATTGCATGAAAAGCATAGGAAAAGAGGCAGAACGTCCACAATGATGCACTTGGCCAAAAAGGGCGTATGCATTTTTTCCTGAATATATTCAGGAAAAAACGCATACACCCTTTTTGGCCAACCAAGCAAGCTTGCAAAGGAAATCTGCACTACAATGAAGTCTCACTGCCCCCTGGGCAAAAGGGCCATCTGAAAAAAGTGTAAAATCCAGAAAGGCAGGACAGGCCATGGAGAACTGGGAGCCTTGTTATGCTGATGGGCGGGATGTCAATTGCCAACAGCCACTCTGGAGAAGTGTATGGTGTTTCCTGAAACATCTAAAAAACAAAGCAACAGAGCCTAGGGCACTTGCACTTATGGTCCTATAGCTTAGGGAAATTAAAATCAAAAAGACACAGCCACCCCAAAGTTTGGGACGGCTCTGTTTACAAGAACCTCGTTTATGGTACAAGTTCAATATCACAGAAAGCGAAAAATGAATAAAGAATTTGTGGTACATACGTACAATGCAATATCACTCAGCAATGAAATCTATGTCATCAGACCCGTAGCAGCATAATGAGTGGACTCAGGTACGATGATTGTAAGAGAAATAAGTCACACAGAAAAAGAAATATCATAAGGTATCACTAATACACGGAATGTAAACTTGGCTACCCAGGAACAGAATTACAAAACAGAACAGGGTCTCAAATGTAGAAAACCAACTTATGCTTGCTTAAGGGGAAAGGTGAGTTGGGGTGCTGCATAAAACCAGAGATTGAAATTTGCACAGATACCGTTGATAAGCCAAATATGTAATAGACAAGAGCTACTCCTTGCTCAACGAAGTGGACTCAACACCCCATATTAAACGCCTTAGAATATACCTGACTAGTAAGAATCTTAAAACCTATGGATTTACATGTCTCCAAAAGAGAATCAAGGGTGTGTACAGCAGCATAAACCTGGCAGTGATAGGATTGGTGAGGTTTGGTGAACAAATGCAGACCCTTTGATGTCATATTCCATGGTACCCACTTCATGGGTCTCAACTCTCCAGGTTTAAGGAATTCTTCCTTCAGCTAAAACATGCATGTGGAACCCAAGTATGATCCACCGTGTGATCGGGAAACGTGTTCAAATATGTCTCAGTTTAAGTCCCCTGGTACTCAGGTGCAACATTCCAGACGCTTTACTAACACTCTCCCCACTTGGAGAGTCAGTGCCTTTAACCTCCTGTTTGGCCCAGTTTGCAATTTCTGCGGGAAATGAACAGGAATAGGGAGAACCAATGAGAGACTAGCTGGAGGTGTCTGGACGGGCAAATTTAACTCTCATTTCCCACCAGGAAGAGGAATTAACCAAAGGCTCAGCTTGCCGTGCCGGAACCACACTAGGGCCTGAAGCAATCTTGCGGTGTTGCGGCCAGCTCACAAGAAAGCGAGTTGAACAAAGGAGCTCAGGGGCACTGTCATTCCCAAACCTGCAGAGTTATAAATGACAGCTATCGTCCAAAAATATATTGAAGTAAGGCTGCCAAGAGCACTTGAAAGCGGGGCAGAATTGCAGGAAACCGATTTCAGGAGGTAGACTGGAATTGCATGAAAAGCCTAGGAAAAGAGGCAGAACGTCCACAATGATGCACTTGGCCAAAAAGTGCGTATGCGTTTTTTCCTGAATATATTCATGAAAAAACGCATATGCCCTTTTTGGCCAACCAAGCAAGCTTGCAAAGGAAATCTGCACTACAATGAAGTCTCACTGCCCCCCGGGCAAAAGGGCCATCTGAAAAAAGTGTAAAATCCAGAAAGGCAGGACAGGCCATGGAGAACTGGGAGCCTTGTTATGCTGATGGGCGGGATGTCAATTGCCAACAGCCACTCTGGAGAAGTGTATGGTGTTTCCTGAAACATCTAAAAAACAAAGCAACAGAGCCTAGGGCACTTCCACTTATGCTCCTATAGCTTAGGGAAATTAAAATCAAAAAGACACAGCCACCCCAAAGTTTGGGACGGCTCTGTTTACAAGATCCTCATTTATGGTACAAGTTCAATATCACAGAAAGCGAAAAATGAATAAAGAATTTGTGGTATTTACGTACAATGCAATATCACTCAGCAATGATATCTATGTCATCAGACCCGTAGCAGCATAATGAGTGGATTCAGGTACGATGATTCTAAGTGAAATAAGTCACACAGAAAAAGAAACATCATAAGATATCACTAATACACGGAATGTAAACTTGGCTACACAGGACCTGAATTACAAAACAGAACAGGGTCTCAAATGTAGAAAACCAACTTATGCTTGCTTAAGGGGAAAGGTGAGTTGGGGTGCTGCATAAAACCAGAGATTGAAATTAGCACAGATACCATTCCATAAGCCAAATATGTAATAGACAAGAGCTACTCCTTGCTCAACAAAGTGGACTCAACACCCCATATTAAATGCCTAAAAATATACCTGAATAGTAAGAATCTTAAAACCTATGGATTTATATGTCTCCGAAAAGGAATCAAGTGTGTGTACAGCAGCATAAACGCAGCAGTGATAGGATAGGTGAATTTCGGGGAGCAAATGCAGACCCTTTGAAGTCATATTGCATGGTACCCATTCCATGGGTCTCAACTCTCCATGTTTAAGGGATTCTTCCTTCAGCAAAAACATGCATGTGGAACCCAGAGTATGATCCACCATGTGATCGGGAAACGTGTTCTTATATGTCTCAGTTTTTGTCCCCTGGTACTCGGGTGCAACATTCCAGACGCTTTCTAACACTCTCGCCACTTTGAGAGTCAGTGCCTTTAACCTCCTGTTTGGCCCAGTTTGCAATTTCTGCGGGAAATGAACAGGAATAGGGAGAACCAATGAGAGACTAGCTGGAGTTGTCTGGACGGGCAAATTTACTCTCATTTCCCACCAGGAAGAGGAATTAACCAAAGGCTCAGCTTGCCGTGCCGGAACCACACTAGGGCCTGAAGCAATCCTGCGGTGTTGCGGCCAGCTCACAAAACAGAGAGTTGAAGAAAGGATCTCAGGGGCACTGTCATTCACAAACCTGCAGAGTTAAAAATCACAGCTATCGTCCAAAAATATATTGAAGTAAGGCTGCCAAGAGCACTTGAAAGCGGGGCAGAATTGCAGGAAACCGATTTCAGGAGGTAGACTGGAATTGCATGAAAAGCATAGGAAAAGAGGCAGAACGTCCACAATGATGCACTTGGCTAAAAAGGGCATATGCGTTTTTTCCTGAATATATTCAGGTAAAAAAGCATACGCCCTTTTTGGCCAACCAAGCAAGCTTGCAAAGGAAATCTGCACTACAATGAAGTCTCACTGCCCCACGGGCAAAAGGGCCATCTGAAAAAAGTGTAAAATCCAGAAAGGCAGGACAGGCCATGGAGAACTGGAAGCCTTGTTATGCTGATGGGCGGGATGTAAATTGCCAACAGCCACACTGAAGAAGTGTATGGTGTTTCCTGAAACATCTAAAAAACAAAGCAACAGAGCCTAGGGCACTTCCACTTATGCTCCTATAGCTTAAGGAAATTAAAATCAAAAAGACACAGCCACCCCAAAGTTTGGGATGGCTCTGTTTACAAGAACCTCGTTTATGGTAGAAGTTCAATATCACAGAAAGCGAAAAATGAATAAAGAATTTGTGGTACTTACGTACAATGCAATATCACTCAGCAATGAAATCTATGTCATCAGGCCCGTAGCTGCATGATGAGTGGATTCAGGTACGATGATTCTAAGTGAAATATGTCACACAGAAAAACAAATATCATAAGGTATCACTAATACACAGAATGTAAACTTGGCTACACAGGAACTGAATTAAAAAACAGAACAGGGTCTCAAATGTAGAAAACCAACTTATGCTTGCTTAAGGGAAAGGTGAGTTGGGGTGCTGCATAAAACCAGAGATTGAAATTAGCACAGATACCGTTCCATAAGCCAAATATGTAATAGACAAGAGCTTCTCCTTGCTCAACGAAGTGGACTCAACACCCCATATTAAACGCCTAAGGATATACCTGACTAGTAAGAATCTTAAAACCTATGGATTTACATGTCTCCAAAAGAGAATCAAGCATGTGTACAGCAGCATAAACGCAGCAGTGATAGGATTAGTGAGGTTCGGTGAGCAAATGCAGAGCCTTTTAAGTCATATTGCATGGTACCCATTCCATGGGTCTCAACTCTCCAGGTTTAAGGGATTCTTCCTTCAGCTAAAACATGCATGTGGAACCCAGAGTATGATCCACCGTGTGATCGGGAAACGTGTTCAAATATGTCTCAGTTTTCGTCCCCTGGTACTCGGGTGCAACATTCCAGACGCTTTACTAACACTCTCCCCACTTGGAGAGTCAGTGCCTTTAACGTCCTGTTTGGCCCAGTTTGCAATTTCTGCGGGAAATGAACAGGAATAGGGAGAACCAATGAGAGACTAGCTGGAGGTGTCTCGACGGGCAAATTTAACTCTCATTTCCCACCAGGAAGAGGAATTAACCAAAGGCTCAGCTTGCCGTGCCGAAACCACACTAGGGCCTGAAGCAATCTTGCGGTGTTGCGGCCAGCTCACAAGAAAGCGAGTTGAACAAAGGAGCTCAGGGGCACTGTCATTCCCAAACCTGCAGAGTTATAAATGACAGCTATCGTCCAAAAATATATTGAAGTAAGGCTGCCAAGAGGACTTGAAAGCGGGGCAGAATTGCAGGAAACCGATTTCAGGAGGTAGACTGGAATTGCATGAAAAGCATAGGAAAAGAGGCAGAACGTCCACAATGATGCACTTGGCCAAAAAGGGCGTATGCGTTTTTTCCTGAATATATTCAGGAAAAAACGCATACGCCCTTTTTGGCCAACCAAGCAAGCTTGCAAAGGAAATCTGCACTACAATGAAGTCTCACTGCCCCCCGGGCAAAAGGGCCATCTGAAAAATGTGTAAAATCCAGAAAGGCAGGACAGGCCATGGAGAACTGGGAGCCTTGTTATGCTGATGGGCGGGATGTAAATTGCCAACAGCCACTCTGGAGAAGTGTATGGTGTTTCCTGAAACATCTAAAAAACAAAGCAACAGAGCCTAGGGCACTTCCACTTATGGTCCTATAGCTTAGAAAAATTGAAATCAAAAAGACACAGCCACCCCAAAGTTTGGGACGGCTCTGTTTACAAGATCCTCGTTTACGGAAGAAGTTCAATATCACAGAAAGCGAAAAATGAATAAAGAATTTGTGGTATTTACGTACAATGCAATATCACTCAGCAATGAAATCTATGTCATCAGGCCCGTAGCACCATAATGAGTGGATTCAGATACAATGATTCTAAGTGAAATATGTCACACAGAAAAAGAAACATCATAAGTTATCACTAATACACCGAATGTAAACTTGGCTACACAGGAACTGAATTACAAAACAGAACAGGGTCTCAAATGTAGAAAACCAACTTATGCTTGCTTAAGGGAAAGGTGAGTTGGGGTGCTGCATAAAACCAGAGATTGAAATTAGCACAAATACTGTTCCATAAGCAAAATATGTAATAGACAAGAGCTACTCCTTGCTCAACGAAGTGGACTCAACACCCCATATTAAACGCATAAAAATATACCTGAATAGTAAGAATCTTAAAACCTATGGATTTATATGTCTCCGAAAAGGAATCAAGCGTGTGTACAGCAGCATAAACGCAGCAGTGATAGGATTGGTGAGTTTCGGTGAGCAAATGCAGACCCTTTGAAGTCATATTGCATGGTACCCATTCCATGGGTCACAACTCTCCAGGTTTAAGGGATTCCTCCTTCAGCTAAAACATGCATGTGGAACCCAGAGCATGATCCACCGTGTGATCGGGAAACGTGTTCAAATATGTCTCAGTTTTCGTCCCCTGGTACTCGGGTGCAACATTCCAGACGCTTTACTAACACTCTCCCCACTTGGAGAGTCAGTGCCTTTAAACTCCTGTTTGGCCCAGTTTGCAATTTCTGCGGGAAATGAACAGGAATAGGGAGAACCAATGAGAGACTAGCTGGAGGTGTCTGGACGGGCAAATTTAACTCTCATTTCCCACCAGGAAGAGGAATTAACCAAAGGCTCAGCTTGCCGTGCCGGAACCACACTAGGGCCTGAAGCAATCCTGCGGTGTTGCGGCCAGCTCACAAGAAAGCGAGTTGAAGAAAGGAGCTCAGGGGCACTGTCATTCACAAACCTGCAGAGTTATAAATGACAGCTATCGTCCAAAAATATATTGAAGTAAGGCTGCCAAGAGGACTTGAAAGCGGGGCAGAATTGCAGGACACCGATTTCAGGAGGTAGACTGGAATTGCATGAAAAGCATAGGAAAAGAGGCAGAACGTCCACAATGATGCACTTGGCCAAAAAGGGCGTATGCGTTTTTTCCTGAATATATTCAGGAAAAAACGCATACGCCCTTTTTGGCCAACCAAGCAAGCTTGCAAAGGAAATCTGCACTACAATGAAGTCTCAGTGCCCCCCGGGCAAAAGGGCCATCTGAAAAAAGTGTAAAATCCAGAAAGGCAGGACAGGCCATGGAGAACTGGGAGCCTTGTTATGCTGATGGGCGGGATGTAAATTGCCAACAGCCACTCTGGAGAAATGTATGGTGTTTCCTGAAACATCTAAAAAACAAAGCAACAGAGCCTAGGGCAATTCCACTTATGGTCCTATAGCTTAGGGAAATTAAAATCAAAAAGACACAGCCACCCCAATGTTTGGGCCAGCACTGTTTACAAGATCCTCGTTTACGGAAGAAGTTCAATATCACAGAAAGCAAAAAATGAATAAAGAATTTGTGGTATTTACGTACAATGCAATATCACTCAGCAATGAAATCTATGTCATCAGGCCCGTAGCACCATAATGAGTGGATTCAGATACAATGATTCTAAGTGAAATGAGTCACATAGAAAAAGAAACATCATAACATATCACTAATACCGGAATGTAAACTTGGCTACTCAGGAACTGAATTACAAAACAGAACAGGGTCTCAAATGTAGAAAACCAACTTATGCTTGCTTAAGGGGAAAGGTGAGTTGGGGTGCTGCATAAAACCAGAGATTGAAATTAGCACAGATACCGTTCCATAAGCCAAATATGTAATAGACAAGAGCTTCTCCTTGCTCAACGAAGTGGACTCAACACCCCATATTAAACGCCTAAAAATATACCTGAATAGTAAGAATCTTAAAACCTATGGATTTATATGTCTCCGAAAAGGAATCAAGCGTGTGTACAGCAGCATAAACGCAGCAGTGATAGGATTAGTGAGGTTCGGTGAGCAAATGCAGAGCCTTTGAAGTCATATTGCATGGTACCCATTCCATGGGTCTCAACTCTCCAGGTTTAAGGGATTCTTCCTTCAGCTAAAACATGCATGTGGAACCCAGAGTATGATACACCATGTGATCGGGAAACGTGTTCAAATGTGTCTCAGTTTTCGTCCCCTGGTACTCGGGTGCAACATTCCAGACGCTTTACTAACACTCTCCCCACTTGGAGAGTCAGTGCCTTTAACCTCCTGTTTGGCCCAGTTTGCAATTTCTGTGGGAAATGAACAGGAATAGGGAGAACCAATGAGAGACTAGCTGGAGGTCTCTGGACGGGCAAATTTAACTCTCATTTCGCACCAGGAAGAGGAATTAACCAAAGGCTCAGCTTGCCGTGCCGGAACCACACTAGGGCCTGAAGCAATCCTGCGGTGTTGCGGCCAACTCACAAAAAAGAGAGTTGAAGAAAGGATCTCAGGGGCACTGTCATTCACAAACCTGCAGAGTTATAAATGACAGCAATCGTCCAAAAATATATTGAAGTAAGGCTGCCAAGAGCACTTGAAAGCAGGGCAGAATTGCAGGACACCGATTTCAGGAGGTAGACTGGAATTGCATGAAAAGCATAGGAAAAGAGGCAGAACGTCCACAATGATGCACTTGGCCAAAAAGGGCGTATGCGTTTTTTCCTGAATATATTCAGGAAAAAACGCATACGCCCTTTTTGGCCAACCAAGCAAGCTTGCAAAGGAAATCTGCACTACAATGAAGTCTCACTGCCCCACGGGCAAAAGGGCCATCTGAAAAAAGTGTAAAATCCAGAAAGTCAGGACAGGCCATGGAGAACTGGGAGCCTTGTTATGCTGATGGGCGGGATGTAAATTGCCAACAGCCACTCTGGAAAAGTGTATGGTGTTTCCTGAAACATCTAAAAAACAAAGCAACAGAGCCTAGGGCACTTCCACTTATGCTCCTATAGCTTAGGGAAATTAAATAAAAAACACAGCCACCCCAAAGTTTGGGATGGCTCTGTTTACAAGATCCTCGTTTACGGTACAATTTCAATATCACAGAAAGCGAAAAATGGATAAAGAAGTTGTGGTACTTACGTACAATGCAATATCACTCAGCAATGAAATCTATATCATCAGGACCGTAGCAGCATAATGAGTGGATTCATGTACGATGATTCTAAGAGAAATAAGTCACACAGAAAAAGAAACATCATAAGATATCACTAATACACGGAATGTAAACTTGGCTACACAGGAACTGAATTACAAAACAGAACAGGGTCTCAAATGTAGAAAACCAACTTATGCTTGCTTAAGGGGAAAGGTGAGTTGGGGTGCTGCATAAAACCAGAGATTGAAATTAGCACAGATACCATTCCATAAGCCAAATATGTAATAGACAAGAGCTACTCCTTACTCAACGAAGTGGACTCAACACCCCATATTAAACGCCTAAGAATATACCTGACTAGTAAGAATCTTAAAACCTATGGATTTACATGTCTCTGAAAGAGAATCAAGCGTGTGTACAGCAGCATAAACTCAGCAGTTATAGGATTGGTGAGGTTCGGTGAGCAAATGCAGACCCTTTATAGTCATATTGCATGGTACCCATTCCATGGGTCTCAACTCTCCAGGTTTAAGGGATTTTTCCTTCAGCTAAAACATGCATGTGGAACCTAGAGTATGATCCACCGTGTGATCGGGAAACGTGTTCAAATGTGTCTCAGTTTTCGTCCCCTGCTACTCGGGTGCAACATTCCAGACGCTTTACTAACACTCTCCCCACTTGGAGAGTCAGTGCCTTTAACCTGTTTGGCCCAGTTTGCAATTTCTGCGGAAGATGAACAGGAATAGGGAGAACCAATGAGAGACTAGCTGGAGGTGTCTGGACGGGAAAATTTAACTCTCATTTCCCACCAGGAAGAGGAATTAACCAAAGGCTCAACATGCCATGCCGGAACCACACTAGGGCCTGAACCGTCCTGCGGTGTTGCGGCCAGCTCACAAAAAAGCGAGTTGAAGAAGGGAGTTCAGGGGCACTGTGATTCACAAAACTGCAGAGTTATAAATGACAGCTATCGTCCAAAAATATATTGAAGTAAGGCTGCCAAGAGGACTTGAAAGCGGGGCAGAATTGCAGGAAACCGATTTCAGGAGGTAGACTGGAATTGCATGTAAAGCATAGGAAAAGAGGCAGAACGTCCACAATGATGCACTTTGCCAAAAAGGGCGTATGCGTTTTTCCTGTATATATTCAGGAAAAAACGCATACGGCATTTTTGGCCAACAAAGCAAGCTTGCAAATGAAATCTGCAGTAAAATGAAGTCTCACAGTCCCCCGGTCAAAAGGGCCATCTGAAAAAAGTGTAAAATCCAGAAAGGCAGGACAGGCTATGGAGAACTGGGAGCCTTGTTATGCTGATGAGCGAGATGTAAATTGCCAACAGCCACTCTGGAGAAGTGTATGGTGTTTCCTGAAATATCTAAAAAACAAAGCAACAGAGCCTAGGGCGCTTCCACTTATGGTCCTATAGCTTAGGGAAATTAAAATCAAAAACACAGCCACCGTACAGCTTGGGATGGCTCTATTTACAAGAACCTCATTTACTGTACAATTTCAATATCACAAAAAAGCGAAAAATGGATAAAGAAGTTTTGGTACTTACGTACAATGCAATATCACTCAGCAATGAAATCTATGTCATCAGGCCCGTAGCAGCATAATGAGTGGATTCAGGTATGATGATTCTAAGTGAAATAAGTTACACAGAAAAAGAAACATCATAAGATATCTTTACTACACGGAATGTAAACTTGGCTACACAGGAACTGAATTACAAAACAGAACAGGGTTTCAAATGTAGAAAACCAACTTATGCTTGCTTAAGGGGAAAGGTGAGTTGGAGTGCTGCATAAAACCAGATTGAAATTAGCACAGATACCGTTCCATAAGCCAAATATGTAATAGACAAGAGCTACTCCTTGCTCAACGAAGTGGACTCAACACCCCATATTAAACGCCTAAGAATATACCTGACTAGTAAGAATCTTAAAACCTATGGATTTATACGTCTCCGAAAGAGAATCAAGCATGTGTACAGCAGCATAAACGCAGCAGTGATAGGATTGGTGAAGTTCGGTGAGCAAATGCAGACCCTTTGAAGTCATATTGCATGGTACCCATTCCATGGGTCTCAACTCTCCAGGTTTAAGGGATTCTTCCTTCAGCTAAAACATGCATATGGCACGCAGAGTATGATCCACCATGTGATCAGGAAACGTGTTCAAATGTGTCTCAGTTTGTCCCTGGTACTCGGGTGCAACATTCCAGATGCTTTACTAACACTCTCCCCACTTGGAGAGTCAGTGCCTTTAACCTCCTGTTTGGCCCAGTTTGCAATTTCTGTGGGAAATGAACAGGAATAGGGAGAACCAATGAGAGATTAGCTGGAGGTGTCTGGACAGGCAAATTTAACTCTCATTTCCCACCAGGAGGAGGAATTAACCAAAGGCTCAACATGCCATGCCGGAACCACGCTAGGGCCTGTAGGAATCATGCGGTGTTGAGGCCAGCTCACAAGAAAGAGAGTTGAAGAAAGGAGCTCATGGGCACTGTAATTCACAAACCTGCGGAGTTATAAATGACAGCTATCATCCAAAATTATACTGAAGTAAGGCTGCGAAGAGCACTTGAATGCGGGGCAGATTGCTGGAAACCGATTTCAGAAGGTACACAGGAGTCGCTCTTAAAGCATAGGAAAAGAGACAGAACTTGGAAAATAATGCACTTGGCAAAAAAGGGCATATGTGTTTTATCCAGAGCTCTCATAACTGAGGGGCGGAGATTCCCAGCAGGCTCCAACTGCCACCTGAGGGCTCACATTGCCAAGGCAACGTGAGCAAGCCAGGCAGGAGTTACCCAACAGCAGAGGTCCCACCTCACAGAAGGGTGAGAAACCCAGCCAACATCAGACTCTCACCAGAGGGCCCACATCACCATGGGGATGGGAACCAGGCAGGAGTGTCTTCACACCAGTGGGGCCACATCATCGAAATGTGAGGTACTCAGCACATGTGTCCTCCAACCAGAGGACCCACATCACCAAAGGCCTCGGAGTGAGGCAGGCAGGAGTAGCCTCACAACACTGGGCCCATAGAATAAAAAAGTGAGGAATCCAGCATTTGGAACCTCCCAGCAGGTGGCCCAGAGCACTGAGGCTATGGGATCCAGGCCACAGTGAACTCACAGAAGAGGGCCCATGTCATGAAACTGAGCAACCCAGCCATTGGGACCTCAGAGCAGGAGGCCCACATCCCCATGGGGATGGAAATCTGGTAGGAGTGTCCTCGCACCACTGAGAACATATCAGAAAATTTTGGGCGACCAGCAGTTAGGGCCTGACGCCAGAGGACCCTCATCACCAAGGGAAGGAGGCTCCCAGCAGGCTCCAACTGCCACCAGAGGGCTGACGTCGCCAAGGCGATGTGTGCCAACCAGGCACGAATGACCTCACAGCAGAGGGCCCACCTCAGAGAAGTGTGACGAACCCAGTCAGGATCAGACTCACACCAGAGGGCCCACATCACCAAATTGAATTGAACCAGGCAGGAGTGTCCTCACATGAGTAGGACCACATCATCTAAAGGTGAGGAACCCAGAACATGTGGCTTCAAACCATAGGACACACATCACCAAGGGGCTGGGAGTGAGGCAGGCAGGAGGAGCCTCATAACAGAGGGCCCAAAAATAAGAAAGGTGAGGAATCCAGCAGTTGGAACCTCCCAGCAGGCGGCCCAGAGCACAGAGGCTAGGGGATCCAGGCCAGAGTGAACTAACACCAGACAGCCCACATCATGAACCCAGACATTGGGACCTCAGAGCAGAAGGCCCACATCCCCATGGTGATGGGAACATGACAGAAGTGTCCTGGCATCACTGGGCTCACATCAGAAAACGTGGGGTGCTCAGAAGTTAGGGCCTGACGCTAGAGGGCACTCATCACCGAGAGGAGGAGGCTCCCAGCAGGCTCCAGCTGCCACCAGAGGGCCAACGTCGCCAAGGCGATGTGTGCCAGCCTGGCAGGAGTGACCTCACAGCAGAGGGCCCACCTCACAGAAGGGTGAGGAACACAGCCAGGATCAGACTCTCACCAGAGGGCCCACATCACCAAGGGGATGGGAACCAGGCAGGAGTGTCCCCACACCAGTGGGACAACATCATTGAAAGGTGAGGATCCCAGCACATGTGTCCTCAAATAGAGGAACCACATCACCAAGGGGTCGGAATGAGGCTGGCAGAACCGGCCTCACAACACAGGGTCCATAGAATATAAAAGTTGAGGAATCGAGCAGTTGGAACCTCCCAGCAAGTGGCCCAGAGCACCGAGGCTATGGGATCCAGGCCGCAGTGAACTCACAGCAGAGGGCCCACATCATGAACCTGTGAGCAGCCCAGCCGTTGGGACCTCAGAACAGAAGGCCCACATCCCCATTGGGATGGGAACCTGGCAGGTGTGGCTTTGCACCACTTAGCACATATCAGAAAATGTTAGGAGCCCAGCAGTTAGGGCCTGACGCCAGGGGGCCCTCATAACTGAGGGGAGGAGACTCCCAGCAGGTTCCAACTGCCAACAGAGGGCCCACGTCTACAAGGTGGCATGCGCCAGCCAGGCAGTAGTGACCTCACAGCAGAGGGCCTATCTCACAGAAGTGTGAGGAACCGAGGCAGGATGAGACTCTCACCAGAGGGCCCACAACAACAAGGGGATGGGAACCAGTCAGGACTGTCCTCCCACCAGTGGGGCCACATCATCGAAAGGTGAGGAACCCAGCACATGTGGCCTCATATCAGAGGACATACATCACAAAGGGGATGGGAGTGAGGCAGGTAGGAGTAGCCTAAAAACAGAGGGCCCAAAGAATAAAAAAGGTGAGGAATCCAGCATTTGGAACCTCCCAGCAGGCGGCCGAGAGCACAGAAGCTATGGGATGCAGGCAGGAGTGAACTAACACCAGAGAGCCCACATCATGAAACTGTGAGCAACCCAGGCGTTGGGACCTCAGAGCAGAAAGCCCACATCCCCATGGGGATGGGAACCTGACAGGAGTGTCCTGGCATCACTGGGCTCACATCAGAAAACGTGGGGAGCCCAGCAGTTAGAGCCTGATGCTAGAGGGCCGTCATCACCGAGGACAGGAGGCTCCCAGCAGGTTCCATGTGCCAACAGAGGGCCCACGTCGCCAAGGTGATGTGTGCAAGTCAGGCAGGATTGACCTCACAGCAGAGGGCCTACCTCACAGAAGAGTGAGGAGCCCAGCCATGATAAGACTTCACCAGAAGGCCCACATCACCAAGGGGATGGGAACCAGGCAGGAGTGTCCTCACACCAGTGGGGCCACATCATTGAAAGTTGCGGAACCCAGCACATGTAGCCTCAAACCAGAGGACCCACATCACGAAGGGGTTGCGAGTGAGGCAGGCAGGAGGAGCATCACAACACAGGACCCATAGAATACAAAAGTTGAGGAATCGAGCAGTTGGAACCTCCCAGCAGGCGGCCCAGAGCACAGAGGCTATGGGATCCAGGCCACAGTCAACTAACACCAGAGAGCCCACATCATGAAATTGTGATCAACCCAGCCGTTGGGACCTCAGAGCAGAAGGCCCACATCCCCATGGAGATGGGAACCTAAGAGGAGTGCCTGAGCATCACTGGGCTCACTAAGAAAAGTTGGGGAGCCCAGCAGTTAGGGCCTGACGTCAGAGGGCCCTCATCACAGAGGTGAGGAGGCTCCCAGCAGGGTCCAAGTGCCACCAGAGGGCTCAGGTCCACAAGGCGAGGTGAGCCAGCCAGGCAAGAGTTACCTGATAGTAGAGGGCCCACCTCACAGATGGGTGAGGAACCCAGCCAGGATCAGACTCTCACCAGAGGGCCCACATCACAAAGGGGATGGGAACCAGTCAGGATTATCCTCACACCAGTGGGGTCTCATCATCTTAAGGTGAGGAACCCAGCACATGTGTCCTCAAACCAGAGGACCCACATCACCAAGGGCCTTGGAGTGAGGCAGGCAGGAGTAGCCTCACAACACAGGGCACATAATATAAAAAACGTGAGGATTCCAGCATTTAGACCTTCCAGCAGGCGGGCCAGAACACCGAGGCTATGGGATTCAGGCCACAGTGAACTCACATCAGAGGGCCCACATCATATAACTGTGAGCAACCCAGGCGTTGGGACCTCAGCGCAGAAGGCCAACATCCCCATGGGAATGGGAACCTGGCTGGAGTGTCCTCGCACCACTGGGAGCACATGAGAAAATGTGGGGAGCCCACCATTTAGGGCCTGACGCCAGAGGGCCATCATCACCGAGAGGAGGAGGCACCCTGCATGCTCCAACTGCCACCAGAGGGCTCACGTCTCCAAGGTGATGTGTGCCAGCCAGGCAGGAGTGACCTCACAGCAGAGGGCCTACCTCACAGAACGTTGAGGAACCCAGCCAGCATTAGACTCTTGCCAGAGGGCCCACCTCACCAAGGGGATGGGAACCAGGCAGGAGTGTCCTCACACGAGTGGGGCCACATCATCGAAAGGTGAGGAATGCAGCACATGTGGCCTCAAGCCATAGGACAGTCATCACCAAGGGGCTGGCAGTGAGGCAGGCAGGAGGAGCCTCACAACAGAGGGCACATAGAATAAAAAAGTTGAGGAATCCAGCAGTTGGAACCTCCCAGCAGGCGGCTCAGAGCACCGATGATAAGGGATCCTTGCCAGAGTGAACTCATAGTAGAGGGCCCACATCATGGTACTGTGAGCAAGCGAGCCGTTTTGACCTCAGAGCAGAAGGCCCATATCCCCATGGGGATGGGAACCTGGCAAGAGTGTCCTCACTCACTTGGCGCACATCAGAAAATGTGGGGAGCCCAGCAGTTATGGCCTAAGGCAAGAGGGCCCTCATCACCGAGGGGAGGAGGATCCCAGCACACTCCAACTGCTACAGAGGGCCCACGTCACCAAGGTGACGTGCGCCAGACAGGCATGATTGACCTCACAGCAGAGGGCCCACCTCACAGAAGGGTGAGGAACCCAGCCAGGATCAGACTCTCACCTGAGGGCCCACATCAGCAAGGGGATGGGAACCAGTCAGGACTGTCTTCCCTCCAGTGGGGTCACATCATCGAAAGGTGCGGAACCCAGCACATGTGGCCTCAAATCAGAGGACACATATCACAAAGGGAATGGGAGTGAGGCAGGCAGGAGTAGCCTAAAAACAGAGCGCCCAAAGAATAAGAAAGGTGAGGAATCCAGCAGTTGGAACCTCCCAGCAGGCGGCCGAGAGCACAGAAGCTATGGGATGCAGGCAGGAGTGAACTAACAGCAGAGAGCCCACATCATGAAACTGTGAGCAACCCAGGCGTTGGGACCTCAGAGCAGAAGGCCCACATCCCAATGGGGATGTGAACCTGGCTGGAGTGTCCTCGCACCACTGGGCGCACATCACAAAATGTGGGGAGCCCAGCAGTTAGGGCCTGACGCCAGAGGGCTCTCATCACCGAGGGGAGGAGGCTCCCAGCAGGCTCCAAGTGCCACCAGAGGGCTCATGTCCACAAGGCGAGGTGAGCAAGCCAGGCAGGAGTGACCTCACAGCAGAAGGCCCACCTCACAGATGGGTGTGGAACCCAGCCAGGATCAGACTCTCAACAGAGGGCCCACATCACCAAGGGGATGGGAACCAGGCAGGAGTCTCCTAAGACCATTGGTCCCACATCATCGAAAGGTGAGGAACCCAGCACATGTGGCCTCAAACCAGACGACACACATCACGAAGGGGCTGGGAGTGAGGCAGGCAGGAGGATCCTCACAACAGAGGGCCCAAAAAATTAAAAAAGTGAGGAATCCTGCAGTTGGAACCTCCCAGCAGGCGGCCAAGAGCACAGAGGCTATGGGATCCAGGCCTCTGTGAACTAACACCAGAGAGCCCACATGATGAAAATGTGAACAACCCAGCCGTTGGGACCTCAGAGCAGAAGGCCCACATCCCCATGGAGATGGGATCCTAAGAGGAGTGCCAAAGCATCACTGGGCTCACTAAGAAAAGTTGGTGAGCCCAGCAGTTAGGGCATGACGCAAGAGGGCCCTCATCACCGGGGGGAGGAGATTCCCAGCACGCTCCAACTGCCACCACAAGGCTGACTTCACCAAGGCAATGTGTGCCAGCCATGCAGGAGTGACCTATCAGCAGAGGGTCTCCCTCACAGAAGGGTGAGGAACACAGCCAGGAACAGACTCTCACCAGGGCTTCCACATAACCACGTGGATGAGAACCAGGCAGGAGTGTCCTCACACTAGTGGGGCCACATCATCGAAAGGTGAGGAACCCAGCAAAGGTGGCCACAAACCAGAGGACCCACATCACCAAGGGGTTGAGAGTGAGGTAGGTGTCTGGACGGGCATATTTAACACTCATTTCCCACCAGGAAGAGGAATTAAACAAAGGCTCAGCGTGCCCTGCCAGAAGCAGATTAGGGCCTGAAGCAGCCTTGCCGGTTTGCGGCCAGCTCACAAGAAAGCGAGTTGAAGAAAGGAGCTCAGGGGCCCTGTAATTCACAAGCCTGCAGAGTTATAAATGTCAGATAACTTCCAAAAATATATTGAAGTAAGGTTGCGAAGAGGACTTGAAAGCGGGGCAGAATTGCAGGAAACCAATTTCAGGAGGTAGACTGGATTTGCATTTAAAGCATAGGAAAAGAGGCAGAACATCGACAATGATGCACTTGGCAAAAAACGGCATATGAGTTTTTTCCTGAATATATTCAGGAAGAAACACATACGCCCTTTTTGGCAAACCAAGCAAGCTTGCAATGGAAATCCGAACTACTATGAAGTGCCACTTCCCCCCGGTCTAAAGGGCCATCTGTGAAAAGTGTAAAATCCAGAAAGGCAAGACAGGCCATGGGGAAAAAGGAGCCTTGTTATGCTGATGGGCGGGATGTAAATTGCCAACAGCCACTCTGGAGAAGTGTATGGTGTTTCCTGATACATCTCAAAAACAAAGCAACAGAGTCTAGGGCATTTCCACTTATGGTCCTATAGCTTAGGGAAATTAAAATCAAAAAGACACAGCCACCCCAAAATTTGGGACGGCTCTGTTTACAGGAACCTCTTCTATGGTACAAGTTAAATATCCCAGAGAACAAATAATTGATAAAGAAGTTGCGGTACTTACGTACAACAGAATACCACTCAGCAATGAAATCTGTGTCACCAGGCCTGTACCAGCATAATGAGTGGATTGAGGCACGATGATTCTAAGTGAAATAAGTCACACAGAAAAAGAAACATCATAAGGTATCACTAATGCACGGAATGTAAACTTGGCTACACATGAACTGAATTACAAAACAGAACAGGGTCTCAAGTTTAGAAAACCAACTTATGCTTGCTTAAGGGGAAAGGTGAGTTGGGGTGCTGTATAAAACCAGAGTTTGAAATTAGCACAGATACCGTTCCATAAGCCAAATATGTAATAGACAAGACCTACCCCTTGCTCAACGAAATGGACTCAACAATGAGGTATCACCTCACACCTGTTAGAATGGGCATCATCTGAAAATCTACAAACAACAAATGCTGGAAAGGGTGTGGAGAAAAGGAAGCCTCTTCCACTATTGTTGGGAATATAAATTGATACAGTCACTATGGAGAACAATATGGAGTTTCTTAAGAAACTAATAATAGAATTACCATATGATACAGCAATCCCAGTACTGGACATATACCCAGACAAAACCATAAATCAAAAAGAGACATTCACCGCAATGTTCATTGCATCACTATTTACAATATCGAGGTAATGGAAGCAACCTAAATGCCCACAGACAGACGAATGCATAAAGATGTGGTACATATATAAAATGGAATATTACTAAGCCATGAAAGGAATGAAATTGGGTCATTTGTAGAGACGTCGATGGATCTAGAGACTGTCATACAGAGTGAAGTAAGTCAGAAAGAGAAAAACAAATCTTGTATATTCATGCATCTATGTGGAAAGAAAAACTGTACAGATTAACCATTTTGCAAGGCATAAATAGAGCAACAGATGTAGACAACAATCGTATGGACAACAAGGGGGGAAAGCTCTTGGAGGGGTGGTGGTGGGAGGAGTTGAGCGATTGGGATTGGCATGTAAACATTTATATGTATAAAATAGATAACCAATAAGAACCTGCTGTATAAAAATATAAAATAAAATTCAAAATTAAAAAGAAATAAAATTTAAAAAATAAAACAGAAAAAACAATTATTCCCTTCACATACATGTATTTATATGAATAAATTATTTCCATGCTTATATCTGTAAATACAAAAAAGAGGAATAAAATCTACCTTGAACCAAAAACGAAAAAGAGAAAAAAAAAAAACAGAACCCACCAGTTACTCAGAGGAAAACCGTATCAGGGCACTTGCTCCAGTTGTAAACAATTCTGAAGTTGGTCAGTGGTGGGGAATCGTCTCCCATTCAGCCAGCAGCCCCCACACAACAAGCTTCCTCATTACAAAGCTGGGGCACCGTGCCGAGGCATCTGTGAGTAAACGTGAGCTGAGCCCCAGGCCAGTTGCTGCTGAACTGTTCCCACCCTTCCCAGGTAAAACACCTGAATATATACAAGGACTTGAAAGCCTAGAGGAAGGGCCATGGAGCCACACGAGTGACAGCATGCCAGCTGACTTGGTGCCTGCAGGCCAGCCAAGATGGTCCTGGCCCTGGGTGCTCTTCTGGAAGATTTCCATTTCCCTGCCTGAGATACCCGTCCTGTCCCTGCCCCCACTGCTTTTTTCCTTCCTCACCTCTGCCCAGGGAGACATTCCAGCAGCAGGTATGGGTGACACATCCTCTTCTTTAGCAGGTGGCAGCCTGGCAACTGCTGCAGAAAGTCCAGCAGAGCCACACTCACACTGGGCCACCCACAAAGCCATGGCCTCTCACTCCCTCCCACCAGCCCAGCCCCGAGACTGCTGACAGGGCAGAGAAAATGGCGTCAGGCACAGCTGCACGGGCTTTTGCTGCCTGGAGTGGTATTTATATTGCTCTCAACCCAGGCACACCTGGGGAGGGCTGGCCGGCACTGCCAGGTCAGCCAATCATCACCCCTCAGGGGCTCACAGTTGCAGAAAATGGAACTTGCTGAACCGGCCTGGTCCAAGGAACAGGTGTGGGCTCCTGAGAGTCAGGATAGACAAGGGGCTGCAGCTTTGGCTTGTTTTCTAATCATTTTATCTGGCCCATGAGTGGGAGACAACTTCAAGAAAACCCTCTCCTAATGAGAGGAACCCAGGAGTCAGGGAGAGGAGGGGTGGGTGGTGGTTGGAGACAGAGGCCTGGTGCCCTGGGTGCAGTGGAAGTCTCTGGAAGACCAGGTGGAGGGAGGCCACACAGAGTGATGCCCAGGGTCACAGACCTGTTGGAGCTGCTGTCTGTTAGTTCAAGTCCTGCTCTGAGGTGCTCTGTGTCAGCTCTGAGCGACAGGTGAGCTGGGGGTGCTCTTCAATGAGGGCTATGTGCACAGTTCCTGTGTGCCCAGCCCTGCCACGGTACCTGCAAGGGTAGCTCTGTATCCTGGGAGGGGCCTGACCATGAGAGCCCCGTGGGCTGGGTTGGGGGTGGGGTACCTGCCCAGGAGAGCTCCATATCCTGGGATTGACCTGACCACGAGAGCCCCATGGGCTGCTGGGGACCTGGTAAAGGATGTCAGGACAGTCAGTGAAGCCACCGAGGATATACCTCCAGTTGCTCCTGATTCCTACACCCTGCTGGTCATTCTACCAACCACCAGGACATGGTATTCTGTATTAGTCTTCAATGATGCCTTCTTTTGTATTCCATTAGTCCCAGAGTCACAAGAAATTTTGGCTTGTGAGTGGCAGGACTCAACATACAACTAAAACAATACTTCCGGGCCGTCTTGCCCCAAGGGTTCAAAAATTCCCACACCATCTTTGGGGAAAGCTTAGCTAAAGACCGAAAAGTTCTACCTCTGGAAAAGGAAACCCTCCTTCAATATGCAGATGACATTCTGATCGCCAGCCCTACTAAGGAGGCCTCTGAACTACCAAGCCAATAAAGGATAGAAGTTGTCCAAGAAAAAGCTCAAATATCACAGACTGCGGTGACCTGCCTGGGCTTCATTCTCACACAAGGTCAGAGAATCCCATCCCAGGAAAAGGAAGAAACCATTTGCAGCCTTACCCCTTTCTAAAACGAGAAGACAGCTTAGGTGTTCCTGGGGAGGCCAGGGTTTGCTGCTTCTGGATCCCTAACTAGAGTCTACTAGCTGGGCCTCTATATGAAACACTGAAAGGAAAAGATGATGATCCTTTTGAACAGAATCCAGAAGTGGCCTTTCAAGAATGGAAAGAGCAGTCAATTCAGACCCTTGCCCTGGAACTCCCTAATTGAGCTAAACCCTTTGACCTTTACACTCCCGGTGAAAGGTGAATCGCCATTGCAGAATTAGTGCAAAAACTGGGACCACTTGAAATGGAACAATGCAAGAATGCCATCCAAGTAGGATAAACTACAGTCACCAAGGGGCTTGGCCCACTGCCACATCTGGCCAAGATACTGGCGGTATCTAAAAACCTGGAAATCAGCAGCCCAAAAGGCCACCTCCCTCCTAAGGGAAAAGGACCCCACGTGGTGATCCTAATCACCAACCATGCCCTGAAGTTGCAGGGTTCGCTCCGTGGGCACACCGACCTCGAGTGAGGAGGCCCTCCAACTCCAACATCCAGAGAGATAACCGGGGGCAACAGGGCACCATGACGACTCGTGTGAACATCACTTGACCTGGAGTTTCTCTCATAAAACAACAATAGTGTGTCCCGAAGGAGTAGACTACTGCTTGCAGGACTTACTGCACCCGGAGGGGAGCTAATAAACTTGGCGGGGGAACCGTATATCACACTGTCACCATAGAAAAGCCTACAGACACCGTGATGATGGTGGCCAATAAGACCGGCTGGACTCCTGTTTACTTCAAAAGGCTGTTGACTCAGTGGCCATCATGGTCCTTGATCACCACTGACCCTGGACTGTCTGGGAGTGGAGCGGGCAGGGCTCTGACACCTGGTGCTGTTTTTACGTTAATTCAGGGGCCTAATTGAAGAAAGAGCAGACTACTGGTCAGAGCATCTAGGCTGGCAGAAACGGTCAGCCTAAGGTGGCCGAACAAATGTGGGGCGGGGTGAAACCGGCCCCCACAGCGTCTCTGCACATCTCTTTCCTGGACCCTTAAAGGTCATTAGAATCTATAACACTTCCAATGCTGGTGCTCAGGCGGACGAGCAGGGAGGCAGGGGGCCTGGGGACAATCAACGTCACCTGGAGGCTGCTGGGGAGAAGTTCTGACCCTCGTCCCCTGGTATGAGGGCTCCCAACTCAGCACTCAGCAGTTACAGAAGAAGGGTCTGCACCCTCAGCACTCCAAGAATGAGGAACGGGACAAAAGGCAGAGGAGGGGTTTGTCCCCAGCAAAGCCCATTAAAAATCCCTGGGAGATAAAAATAGAATCTGGGCAATAAAGTCAAGTCTGACCTTTTTGATCCTTTGTGCTTTGTCTAATTTCATGTGCTCCTAGGGTCCCGCATGCAGAGGTTCCACACCCGGCACTTCAGACCAGATTTCCTAGTGCAGAATGGCTGGGTCGACACCTCAGCTCCTGGGGCCCAGTGCAGACTCCGAGATATAGAGCCTGAGCTGCAGCCAACCTGGCCCTCGAGAGCTCCGCCCCCTCCCTCCCACTGACTCTGACAGGATCTCTACACAGCAGCCCAGCCCACAGCCCACGGGGTAGTGCATGCTCTCACCTCTCCATTCTCTGATCAAAATATAAAGCTTCCTTTGCTTGTGAACCAAACTCAGTCTCGATCTGTTGGCCCCAATGACACTGGGCAGGGGGACACTTGTTGGGGTCCACTCTGGAGGATCAGTAACAGAAATTGAGACTATTGTAACTTCAATGAACAGATGTGTGAGCCAAACTGTCGTTAACATAGAACAGTTTATAAGGCTCGGGTAAAATAAGATGTTTCTAACACTTCCATTTGATATTTCCATCACTTTATTATAAGCAAGTTCAGTGAAAAGGTTTGTCTTATTTGTCAGGTCAATATTAGAGAAATGAAGTGATTTCTTTCCAAGGATGTACATCTAATAATCTTGGTTAAAGCTTCAATCTTGTTTTAAATGCTTTTCCATTGAAAATGATACCTCTCTTTCAGCTCCCCCATTTCTGAGAAGTATAAAATCTTATAATTTATTATTACCAAAGGGGAAAGGTGGGAGGAGGGATAAATTAACAGTTTGGAATTAACACATACACACTGCTATGTATAAAATAGATCATCAACAAGGAACTACTGTATACCACAGGGAACTACACTCAATATTTTGCAATAACCTATAAGGGGAAATAATCGGAAAAAGAATAGATATTTTTATTGACATCATCTATCAATGACAGTTAAAGTGTAACCTAAGGGAAGCCGGTGGTGAGTGCTTCTGACCCTGAAGACTTCAATCATCTAAAGTTTGGACTCTGCCTACTTCCCAAGGCCCTTAATGAACATATGTGTAGCCGTAGCTTAAAAAATTCCCCAGTTTGGGTTTCGGGGAGACACTGATTTTGAAAAAGCCCTGGTGTTCTCCTTACATGAATGGGACTCTTCCTACTGCTAAAACATGTCTGTCACACCCAGAGGATGGTATACAATCTGATCAGGAAGAGTTTGGAAAAGGCATCTCATCTCCTCATCTCCTGGTGCTCGGGTTCACCCCTCCAGCGTCTTTACTAACAGTCTCCCCACTTGGAGATGTCAGCACTGTCAACATCCTGTTGCGTACAGTTTGGAATTTGTCCAGTGGATGAAGCGGAAGTTTGAAGAACAATGAGAGACAAGTCCTAAGTGTTCAGACAGGCACATGTCACTCTAATTTCCAATCAGGAAGATGAATTGACCAAAGGCTAGGGTTGCCCATGGAAACAGTATAGGGCTTGAGGAAATCCCACTGCTTTGTGGCCAGTTCCCATAAACACAAGTTGAACAATGGAACTCAGGGGCAGTAAAATTCATGAAACTGCAGAGTTGAAAATATCTATCACTGAAAAATGTCTTGAGGAAAGTCAGAGAAAAGGATTGGTAAGCAAGGGAGAATGGCAGGAAAGGGATTTGAGGAGGTAGAAAGGACTCGCCATTAAGCACAAAAAAGGGGCTGAACATTGCCAACATTGCAGTTGGCCAAAAAGGCTGTATGCGTTTTTTTCTGTATATATTCAAGAAAAGGGCATACACTTTTTTAGCCAACCAAACAGGTGGGCACTGGAAATCAATACTACAAAAGATATCACTTCGCATCAGTCAGAAGAGCCATCGTCATAAAGTGTAAACACCAGAAATGCAGGACAGGGCAAGGAGAAGAGGGAGCCCTGTGAGGCTTATAGTGGAAATGTATATTGCCAACGGCCATTCTGGAGAAGTGTTTTGTGTTTACTAAAGCATCTAAAAAATGAGCTACAGAGCATAGGGCACTTGCACTCATGGGCGTATATCTTGGGAAAAACAAAAATCGAGAGGACACAGGCACCCCAATGTTTACTGCCTCTCTGTTTAAAAGATCCTCGACTAGGATATAACTTAAATGTCTCTGGAGGGAAAAAATGGATAGAGATGTGGTACTTATGTAGAGTGGAATATTACTCAGCCTAGAAATCAATGAAATATGGCCAGGTGTAACAACTCCGGAGGAGTTATGTATGATCATTCTAAGTGACATAATTCAAAAAGAAAAAGACACATATCATAAGATATCACTTAAAGGTGGAATCCAAAATGGCTACACATGAAATAAATTACAAAACAAAAACATAGTCAAATATGTAGAAAACACGCGTAAGGCTGCTAACCGGGAAAGGTGGGGAGGGGTGAGGCATCATCCAGGAGGTTGAAATTAGCAAAGATACCATTCCAAATACCAAACTGATAATCAACAAGGCCTACACGGTAGCTAAAAGAACTGCACTCAGCACACTCAAGTGACCGGAAAAGAATATCTATGACTGGTAAGAATCTGAAGAAGAATTTATTGATGTCTCTCTGTATGTGAATCAAGTGGATGTACAGCAGCAAGAAACAGTGCTTTGAAAATCAGCTGTAACCAATATAGTAATAAATTGAAAAAAGTAAACGACAGAGAGACAGAGAAAACCTCTTACAACTTTTCCTCAGGGACGGTGATGCAACATGGATTGAACACATCTAGACCCACAGCAGGATGAGACATAAGGCTGGAAACTGTTCGCGCTAAGAGAAATGTGAGGTTGGGTGAGGAAATGCACACCCTTTAAAGTAATACTACCTGGTACCCATTCAATGGGTCCCAAATCTGCAGATTCAAGGAATCTTCCTACAGCTAAAACATGCATGGAAAACCCAGAGGACTGTAAACCATGTGATCGGGAGATGTGTCTAAAATGCACCTCATTTATCCTCTCCTGGTGCTCCTGTTCATCATTCTAGCCACGTTACTTAGAATCTCCCCCACTTAGAGAATCAGCACATTTAAACTTCTGTTTCACACATTTTGCAAATTGTGAGGAGGATGAACGGGAAGAGGGGGAACCAATGAGAGAATAGTTGTAGGGGTTTGGACGGGCACATGTCACTCTAATTTCCCATTAAGAATAAGAATTAATAAAAGGCTCAGCCCACCTCGCCGGAGCCAAAATAGGGCCTGAAGCAATCCTGCGGTTTTGAGGCCAGCTCACAAAAGAGCAACTTAAAAAATGGAGCTCAGGGTCACTGCAATTCACAAACCTGCAGAGTTATAAATGAAAACTAACGTCCAAAAATATGTTGAGGTAAGGCAAAGAAGAGGATCTGAATGCAAGACAGAATTGCAAGAAACAGATTTCAAGAGATAGATTGGACTCGTCTTTAAAGCACATGAAAAGCGGCAGAATTTCGACAATGATGCAGTTGGCCCAAAAGAGAGTATGCATTTTTTCCTGAATATATCCAGGAAAAAACGCATACGCACTTTATGGGCAACCAAGCAAGCAAGCAATGCAAATGTGCACAACAAAGAAGTCTCATTTCCCACCGGTCAAAAGGGCCATCCGAAAAAATTGTAAAAACCAGAAATGCAGGACAGGCCATGGAGAACAGGGAGCCTTTATATGCTGATGGACAGTGTGTGAACTGCTGAGAGCCACTCTGGAGAAGTGTATGATGGTTCCTAAATCATCTAAAAAACAGAGCTAAAATTTCTGTGGAAGATGAACAGGAATAGGGAGAACCAATGAGAGACTAGCTGTAGGTGTCCGGACGGGCAAATTTAACTCTCATTTCCCACCAGGAAGAGGAATTAACCAAAGGCTCAGTGTGCCATGCCAGAACCACACTAGGGCCTAAAGCAATCCTGCGGTGTTGCGGCCAGCTCACAAGAAATCGAGTTGAAGAAAGTAGCTCAGGGGCACTGTCATTCAAAAACCTGCAGAGTTATAAATGACAGCTATCGTCCAAAAATATATTGAAGTAAGGCTGCCAAGAGGACTTGAAAGCGGGGCAGAATTGCAGGAAACCGATTTCAGGAGGTAGACTGGAATTGCATGTAAAGCATAGGAAAAGAGGCAGAACGTCCACAATGATGCACTTGGCCAAAAAGGGCGTATGCGTTTTTTCCTGAATATATTCAGGAAAAAACGCATACGACCTTTTTGGACAACCAAGCAACTTGCAAAGGAAATCTGCACTACAATGAAGTCTCACTGCCACCCGGGCAAAAGGGCCATCTGAAAAAAGTGTAAACTCCAGAAAGGCACGACAGGCCATGGAGAACTGGGAGCCTTGTTATGCTGATGGGCGGGATGTAAATTGCCAACAGCCACCCTGGAGAAGTGTATGGTGTTTCCTGAGACATCTAAAAAACAAAGCAACAGAGCCTAGGGCACTTCCACTTATGGTCCTATAGATTAGGGAAATTAAAATCAAAAAGACACAGCCACCCCAAATTTTGGGATGGCTCTGTTTAAAAGAACCTCGTTCACGGAACAAGTTCAATATCGCAGAAAGCGAAAAATGGATAAAGAATTTGTGGTACTTACGTACAATGCAATATCACTCAGCAATGAAATCTATGTCATCAGGCCCGTAGCAGCATAATGAGTGGATTCAGGTACGATGATTCTAAGTGAAATAAGTCACACAGAAAAAGAAACATCATAAGATATCACTAATACACGGAATGTAAACTTGGCTACACAGGAACTGAATTACAAAACAGAACAGGACCTCAAATGTAGAAAACCAACTTATGCTTGCTTAAGGGGAAAGGTGAGTTGGGGTGCTGCATAAAACCAGAGATTGAAATTAGCACAGGTACCGTTCCATAAGCCAAATATGTAATAGACAAGAGCTACTCCTTGCTCAACGAAGTGGACTCAACACCCCATATTAAACGCCTAAGAATATACCTGACTAGTAAGAATATTAAAACCTATGTATTTATATATCTGCGATAGAGAACCAAGCTAGTGTACAGAGGCATAAACGCAGCAGTGATAGGATTGGTGAGGTTCGGTGAGCAAATGCAGACCCTTTCAAATCATATTGCATGGTACCCATTCCATGGGCCTCAACTCTCCAGGTTGAAGGGATTTTTCCTTCAGCTAAAATATGCATGAGGTTCGCAGTGTATGATCCACCATGTGATCGGGAAACGTGTTCAAATGTGTCTCAGTTTTCGTCCCTGGTACTCGGGTGCAACATTCCAGATGCTTTACTAACACTCTCCCCACTTGCAGAGTCAGTGCCTTTAAACTCTTGTTTGGTCCACTTTGCAATTTTTTGCGGGAAATGAACAGGAATAGGGGGAACCAATGAGAGACTAGCTGGAGGTGTCTGGACGGGCAAATTTAACTCTCATTTCCCACCAGGAAGAGGAATTAACCAAGGGCTCAACGTGCCGTGCCGGAACCACACTAGGGCCTGAAGCAATCCTGCGGTGTTGCGGCCAGCTCACAAGAAAGCGAGTTGAAGAAAGGATCTCAGGGGCACTGTAATTCACAAACCTGCAGAGTTATAAATGACAGCTATCGTCCAAAAATATATTGAAGGAAGGCTGACAAGAGGACCTTAAAGCAGGACAGAATTGCCGGAAACAGAATTCAGGAGGTAGACTGGAATTGCATGAAAAGCATAGGAAAAGAGGCAGAACATCCACAATGATTCACTTGGCAAAAAAGGGCGTATGCGTTTTTTCCTGAATATATTCAGGAAAAAACGCATACGCACTTTTTGGACAACCAGGCAAGCTTGCAAAGGATATCTGCACTACAATGAAGTCTCACTGCCCCACGGGCAAAAGGGCCATCTGAAAAAAGTGTAAAATCCAGAAAGGCAGGACAGGCCATGGAGAACTGGGAGCCTTGTTATGCTGGTGTGCGGGATGTAAATTTCCAACAGCCACTCTGGAGAAGTGTATGGTGTTTCCTGAAACATCCAAAAAACCAAGCAACAGAGCCTAGAGCACTTACACTTATGGTCCCATAGCTTATGGAAATTTAAATCAAAAAGACACAGCCACCCCAAAGTATGGCACAGCTATTTTTACAAGAACCTTTTTTATGGTACAAGTTCAATATCACAGAAAGCGAAAAATGGATAAAGAATTTGTGGTACTTACGTACAGTGCAATATAAATCAGCAATGAAATCTATATCATCAAGACCGTAGCAGCATAATGAGTGGATTCATGTACGATGATTGTAAGAGAAATAAGTCACACAGAAAAAGAAACATCATAAGATATCACTAATACACGGAATGTAAACTTGGCTACACAGGAACTGAATTACAAAACAGAACAGGGTCTCAAATGTAGAAAACCAACTTATGCTTGCTTAAGGGGAAAGGTGAGTTGGGGTGCTGCATAAAACAAGAGATTGAAATTAGCACAGATACCGTTCCATAAGCCAAATATGTAATAGACAAGAGCTACTACTTCCTCAAAGAAGTGGACACAACACCCCATATTAAACGCCTAAGAATATACCTCACTAGTAAGAATCTTAAAACCTATGGATTTACATGTCTCCAAAAGAGAATCAAGCGTGTGTACAGCAGCATAAACGCAGCAGTGATAGGATTAGTGAGGTTCTGAGCAAATGCAGACCCTTTGAAGTCATATTGCATGGTACCCATTCCATGGGTCTCAACTCTCCAGGTTTAAGGAATTCTACCTTCAGCTAAAACATGCATGTGGAACCCAGAGTATGATCCACCATGTGATTGGGAAACGTGTTCAAATGTGTCTCAGTTTTCGTCCCCTGGTACTCGGGTGCAACATTCCAGACGCTTTACTAACACTCTCCCCACTTGGAGAGTCAGTGCCTTTAACCTCCTGTTTGGCCCAGTTTGCAATTTCTGCGGGAAATGAACAGGAATAGGGAGAACCAATGAGAGACTAGCTGGAGGTGTCTGGACGGGCAAATTTAACTCTCATTTCCCACCAGGAAGAGGAATTAACCAAGGGCTCAACGTGCCGTGCCGGAACCACACTAGGGCCTGAAACAATCCTGCGGTGTTGCGGCCAGCTCACAATAAAGAGAGTTGAAGAAAGGATCTCAGGGGCACTGTCATTCACAAACCTGCAGAGTTATAAATGACAGCTATCGTCCAAAAATATATTGAAGTAAGGCTGCCAAGAGGACTTGAAAGCGGGGCAGAATTGCAGGAAACCGATTTCAGGAGGTAGACTGGAATTGCATGAAAAGCATAGGAAAAGAGGCAGAACGTCCACAATGATGCACTTGGCCAAAAAGGGCATATGCGTTTTTTCCTGAATATATTCAGGAAAAAACGCATACGCCCTTTTTGGCCAACCAAGCAAGCTTGCAAAGGAAATCTGCACTACATTGAAGTCTCACTGCCCCACGGGCAAAAGGGCCATCTGAAAAAAGTGTAAAATCCAGAAAGGCAGGACAGGACATGGAGAACTGGGAGCCTTGTTATGCTGATGGGCGGGATGTAAATTGCCAACAGCCACTCTGGAAAAGTGTATGGTGTTTCCTGAAACATCTAAAAAACAAAGCAACAGAGCCTAGGGCAATTCCACTTATGTTCCTATAACTTAGGGAAATTCAAATCAAAAAGACACAGCCACCCCAAAGTTTGGGACAGCTCTATTTACAAGATCCTCGTTTATGGTACAAGTTCAATATCACAGAAAGCGAAAAATGAATAAAGAATTTGTGGTATTTACGTACAATGCAATATCACTCAGCAATGAAATCTATGTCATCAGGCCCGTAGCACCATAATGAGTGGATTCAGATACGATGATTCTAAGTGAAATAAGTCACACAGAAAAAGAAACATCATAAGATATGACTAATACACGGAATGTAAACTTGGCTACACAGGAACTGAATTACAAAACAGAACAGGGTCTCAAATGTAGAAAACCAACTTATGCTTACTTAAGGGGAAAGGTGAGTTGGGGTGCTGCATAAAACCAGAGATTGAAATTAGCACAGATACCGTTCCATAAGCCAAATATGTAATAGACAAGAGCTACTCCTTGCTCAATGAAGTGGACTCAACACCCCATATTAAACGCCTAAGAATATACCTGACTAGTAAGAATCTTAAAACCTATGGATTTATATGTCTCCGAAAAGGAATCAAGCGTGTGTACAGCAGCATAAACGCAGCAGTGATAGGATTGGTGAGTTTTGGTGAGCAAATGCAGACCCTTTGAAGTCATATTGCATGGTACCCATTCCATGGGTCACAACTCTCCAGGTTTAAGGGATTCCTCCTTCAGCTAAAACATGCATGTGGCACCCAGAGTATGATCCACCATGTGACCGGGAAACGTGTTCAAATGTGTCTCAGTTTTCATCCCCTGCTACTCGGGTGCAACATTCCAGACCCTTTACTAACACTCTCCCCACTTGGAGAGTCAGTGCCTTTAACGTCCTGTTTGGCCCAGTTTGCAATTTCTGCGGGAAATGAACAGGAATAGGGAGAACCAATGAGAGACTAGCTGGAGGTGTCTGGATGTGCAAATTTAACTCTCATTTCCCACCAGGAAGAGGAATCAACCAAAGGCTCAGCTTGCTGTGCCGGAACCACACTAGGGCCTGAAGCAATCTTGCGGTGTTGTGGCCATCTCACAAGAAAGCGAGTTGAACAAAGGAGCTCAGGGGCACTGTCATTCACAAACCTGCAGAGTTATAAATGACAGCTATCGTCCAAAAATATATTGAAGTAAGGCTGCCAAGAGGAGTTGAAAGCGGGGCAGAATTGCAGGAAACCGATTTCAGGAGGTAGACTGGAATTGCATGAAAACATAGGAAAAGAGGCAGAACGTCCACAATGATGCACTTGGCCAAATAGGGAGTATGCGTTTTTTCCTGAATATATTCAGGAAAAAACGCATACGCACTTTTTGGCCAACGAAGGAAGATTGCAAAGGAAATCTGCACTACAATGAAGTCTCACTGCCCCCTGGGCAAAAGGGCCATCTGAAAAAAGTGTAAAATCCAGAAAGGCAGGACAGGCCATGGAGAACTGGGAGCCTTGTTATGCTGATGGGCGGGATGTAAATTGCCAACAGCCACTCTGGAGAAGTGTATGGTGTTTCCTGAAACATCTAAAAAACAAAGCAACAGAGCCTAGGGCACTTCCACTTATGCTCCTATAGCTTAAGGAAATTAAAATCAAAAACACAGCCACCCCAAAGTTTGGGACGGCTCTGTTTACAAGAACCTCGTTTATGGTACAAGTTCAATATCACAGAAAGCGAAAAATGAATAAAGAATTTGTGGTACTTACGTACAATGCAATATCACTCAGCAATGAAATCTATGTCATCAGGCCCGTAGCAGCATAATGAGTGGACTCAGGTACGATGATTCTAAGAGAAATAAGTCACACAGAAAAAGAAATATCATAAGGTATCACTAATACACGGAATGTAAACTTGGCTACCCAGGAACTGAATTACAAAACAGAACAGGGTCTCAAATGTAGAAAACCAACTTATGCTTGCTTAAGGGGAAAGGTGAGTGTGGGTGCTGCATAAAACCAGAGATTGAAATTAGTATAGATACCGTTCCATAAGCCAAATATGTAATAGACAAGAGCTACTCCTTGCTCAACGAAGTGGACTCAACACCCCATATTAAACACCTAAGTATATACCTGAATAGTAAGAATCTTAAAAACTATGGATTTACATGTCTCCAAAAGACAATCAAGCGTGTGTACAGCAACATAAACGCAGCAGTGATAGGATTAGTGAGGTTCGGTGAGCAAATGCAGACCCTTTGAAGTCATATTGCATGGTACCCATTCCATGGGTCTCTACTCTCCAGGTTTAAGGGATTCTTCCTTCAGCTAAAACATGCATGTGGAACCCAGAGTATGATCCACCGTGTGATCGGGAAACGTGTTCAAATGTCTCAGTTTTCGTCCCCTGGTACTCGGGTGCAACATTCCAGACGCTTTACTAACACTCTCCCCACTTGGAGAGTCAGTGCCTTTAACCTCCTGTTTGGCCCAGTTTGCAATTTCTGCGGGAAATGAACAGGAATAGGGAGAACCAATGAGAGACTAGCTGGAGGTGTCTGGACGTGCAAATGTAACTCTCATTTCCCACCAGGAAGAGGAATTAACCAAAGGCTCAGCTTGCCGTGCCGGAACCACACTAGGGCCTGAAGCAATCTTGCGGTGTTGCGGCCAGCTCACAAGAAAGCGAGTTGAACAAAGGAACTCAGGGGCACTGTCATTCACAAACCTGCAGAGTTATAAATGACAGCTATCGTCCAAAAATATATTGAAGTAAGGCTGCCAAGAGGACTTGAAAGCGGGGCAGAATTGCAGGAAACCGATTTCAGGAGGTAGACTGGAATTGCATGAAAAGCATAGGAAAAGAGGCAGAACGTCCACAATGATGCACTTTGCCAAAAAGGGCGTATGCGTTTTTTCCTGAATATATTCAGGAAAAAACGCATACGCCCTTTTTGGCCAACCAAGCAAGCTTGCAAAGGAAATCTGCACTACAATGAAGTCTCACTGCCCCCTGGTCAAAAGGGCCATCTGAAAAAAGTGTAAAATCCAGAAAGGCAGGACAGGCCATGGAGAACTGGGAGCCTTGTTATGCTGATGGGCGGGATGTAAATTGCCAACAGCCACTCTGGAGAAATGTATGGTGTTTCCTGAAACATCTAAAAAACAAAGCAACAGAGCCTAGGGCACTTCCACTTATGCTCCTATAGCTTAGGGAAATTCAAATCAAAAAAACACAACCACCCCAACGTTTGGGACGGCTCTGTTTACAAGATCCTCGTTTACGGTACAAGTTCAATATCACAGAAAGCGAAAAATGAATAAAGAATTTGTGGTATTTACGTACAATGCAATATCACTCAGCAATGAAATCTATGTCATCAGGCCCGTAGCACCATAATGAGTGGATTCAGATACAATGATTCTAAGTGAAATAAGTCACACAGAAAAAGAAACATCATAAAATATCACTAATACACGGAATGTAAACTTGGCTACCCAGGAACTGAATTACAAAACAGAACAGGGTCTCAAATGTAGAAAACCAGCTTATGCTTGCTTAAGGGGAAAGGTGAGTTTGGGTGCTGCATAAAATAAGAGATTGAAATTAGCACAGATACCGTTCCATAAGCCAAATATGTAATAGACAAGAGCTACTCCTTCCTCAACGAAGTGGACTCAACACCCCATATTAAACGCCTAAAAATATACCTGAATAGTAAGAATCTTAAAACCTATGGATTTATATGTCTCCGAAAAGGAATCAAGGGTGTGTACAGCAGCATACACGCAGCAGTGATAGGATTGGTGAGTTTCAGTGAGCAAATGCAGACCCTTTGAAGTCATATTGCATGGTACCCATTCCATGGGTCACAACTCTCCAGGTAAGGGATTCTTCCTTCAGCTAAAACATGCATGTGGAACCCAGAGTATGATCCACCATGTGATCGGGAAACGTGTTCAAATGTGTCTCAGTTTTCGTCCCCTGCTACTCGGGTGCAACATTCCAGACGCTTTACTAACACTCTCCCCACTTGGAGAGTCAGTGCCTTTAACCTCCTGTTTGGCCCAGTTTGCAATTTCTGTGGGAAATGAACAGGAATAGGGAGAACCAATGAGAGACTAGCTGGAGGTGTCTGGACGGGCAAATTTAACTCTCATTTCCCACCAGGAAGAGGAATTAACCAAAGTCTCAGCTTGCCGTCCGGGAACCACACTAGGGCCTGAAGCAATCTTGCGGTGTTGCGGCCAGCTCACAATAAAGAGAGTTGAAGAAAGGATCTCAGGGGCACTGTCATTCACAAACCTGCAGAGTTATAAATGACAGCTATCGTCCAAAAATATATTGAAGTAAGGCTGCCAAGAGGACTTGAAAGCGGGGCAGAATTGCAGGAAACCGATTTCAGGAGGTAGACTGGAATTGCATGAAAAGCATAGGAAAAGAGGCAGAACGTCCACAATGATGCACTTGGCCAAAAAGTGCGTATGCGTTTTTTCCTGAATATATTCAGGAAAAAACGCATACGCCCTTTTTGGCCAACCAAGCAAGCTTGCAAAGGAAATCTGCACTACAATGAAGTCTCACTGCCCCACGGGCAAAAGGGCCATCTGAAAAAAGTGTAAAATCCAGAAAGGCAGGACAGGCCATGGAGAATTGGGAGCCTTGTTATGCTGATGGGCGGGATGTAAATTGCCAACAGCCACTCTGGAGAACTGTATGGTGTTTCCTGAAATATCTAAAAAACAAAGCAACAGAGCCTAGGGCACTTCCACTTATGGTCCTATAGCTTAGGGAAATTCAAATCAAAAAAACACAGCCACCCCAACGTTTGGGACGGCTCTGTTTACAAGATCCTCGTTTACGGTACAAGTTCAATATCACAGAAAGCGAAAAATGAATAAAGAATTTGTGGTACTTACTTACAATGCAATATCACTCAGCAATGAAATCTATGTCATCAGACCTGTAGCAGCATAATGAGTGGACTCAGGTACGGTGATTCTAAGAGAAATAAGTCACACAGAAAAAGAAATATCATAAGGTATCACTAATACACGGAATGTAAACTTGGCTACCCAGGAACTGAATTACAAAACAGAACAGGGTCTCAAATGTAGAAAACCAACTTATGCTTGCTTAAGGGGAAAGGTGAGTTGGGGTGCTGCATAAAACCAGAGATTGAAATTAGCACAGATACCATTCCATAAGCCAAATATGTAACAGACAAGAGCTACTACTTCCTCAAAGAAGTGGACTCAACACCCCATATTAAACGCCTAAGAATATACCTGACTAGTAAGAATCTTAAAACCTATGGATTTACATGTCTCTGAAAGAGAATCAAGCGTGTGTACAGCAGCATAAACGCAGCAGTGATACGATTAGTGAGGTTCTGAGCAAATGCAGACCCTTTGAAGTCATATTGCATGGTACCCATTCCATGGGTCACAACTCTCCAGGTTTAAGGGATTCCTCCTTCAGCTAAAACATGCATGTGGAACCCAGAGTATGATCCACCGTGTGATCGGGAAACGTGTTCAAATGTGTCTCAGTTTTCATCCCCTGGTACTCGGGTGCAACATTCCAGACGCTTTACTAACGCTCTCCCCACTTGGAGAGTCAGTGCCTTTAACCTCCTGTTTGGCCCAGTTTGCAATTTCTGCGGGAAATGAACAGGAATAGGGAGAACCAATGAGAGACTAGCTGGAGGTGTCTGGACGGGCAAATTTAACTCTCATTTCCCACCAGGAAGAAGAATTAACCAAAGGCTCAGATTGCCGTGCTGGAACCACACTAGGGCCTGAAGCAATCCTGCGGTGTTGCGGCCAGCTCACAATAAAGAGAGTTGAAGAAAGGATCTCAGGGGCACTGTCATTCACAAACCTGCAGAGTTATAAGTGACAGCTGTCATCCAAAAATATATTGAAGTAAGGCTGCCAAGAGGACTTGAAAGCGGGGCAGAATTGCAGGAAACCGATTTTAGGAGGTAGACTGGAATTGCATGAAAAGCATAGGAAAAGAGGCAGAACGTCCACAATGATGCACTTGGCCAAAAAGGGCGTATGCGTTTTTTCCTGAATATATTCAGGAAAAAACGCATGCGCCCTTTTTGGCCAACCAAGCAAGCTTGCAAAGGAAATCTGCACTACAATGAAGTCTCACTGCCCCACGGGCAAAAGGGCCATCTGAAAAAAAGTGTAAAATCCAGAAAGGCAGGACAGCCCATGGAGAACTGGGAGCCTTGTTATGCTGATGGGCGGGATGTCAATTGCCAACAGCCACTCTGGAGAAGTGTATGGTGTTTCCTGAAACATCTAAAAAACAAAGCAACAGAGCCTAGGGCACTTCCACTTATGTTCCTATAGCTTATAGAAATTAAAATCAGAAAGACACAGCCACCCCAAAGTTTGGGACAGCTCTGTTTACCAGATCCTCGTTTATGGTACAAGTTCAATATCACAGAAAGCGAAAAATGAATAAAGAATCTGTGGTATTTACGTACAATGCAATATCACTCAGCAATGAAATCTATGTCATCAGGCCCGTAGCAGCCTAATGAGTGGATTCAGGTACGATGATTCTAAGTGAAATAAGTCACACAGAAAAAGAAACATCATAAGATATCACTAATACACGGAATGTAAACTTGGCTACACAGGAACTGAATTACAAAACAGAACAGGGTCTCAAATGTAGAAAACCAACTTATGCTTACTTAAGGGGAAAGGTGAGTTGTGGTGCTGCATAAAACAAGAGATTGAAATTAGCACAGATACCGTTCCATAAGCCAAATATGTAATAGACAAGAGCTACTCCTTGCTCAACGAAGTGGACTCAACACCCCATATTAAACGCCTAAGAATATACCTGAATAGTAAGAATCTTAAAACCTATGGATTTATATGTCTCCGAAAAGGAATCAAACCTGTGTACAGCAGCATAAACGCAGCAGTGATAGGACTGGTGAGTTTCGGTGAGCAAATGCAGACCCTTTGAAGTCATATTGCATGGTACCTATTCCATGGGTCACAGCTCTCCAGGTTTAAGGGATTCCTCCTTCAGCTAAAACATGCATGTGGCACCCAGAGTATGATCCACCGTGTGATCGGGAAACGTGTTCAAATGTGTCTCAGTTTTCGTCCCCTGCTACTCGGGTGCAACATTCCAGACGCTTTACTAACACTCTCCCCACTTGGAGAGTCAGTGCCTTTAACGTCCTGTTTGGCCCAGTTTGCAATTTCTGCGGGAAATGAACAGGAATAGGGAGAACCAATGAGAGACTAGCTGGAGGTGTCTGGACGTGAAAATTTAACTCTCATTTCCCACCAGGAAGAGGAATTAACCAAAGGCTCAGCTTGCCGTGCCAGAACCACACTAGGGCCTGAAGCAATCCTGCGGTGTTGCGGCCAGCTCACAATAAAGAGAGTTGAAGAAAGGATCTCAGGGGCCCTGTCATTCACAAACCTGAAGAGTTATAAATGACAGCTATCGTCCAAAAATATATTGAAGTAAGGCTGCCAAGAGGACTTGAAAGCGGGGCAGAATTGCAGGAAACCGATTTCAGGAGGTAGACTGGAATTGCATGAAAAGCATAGGAAAAGAGGCAGAACGTCCACAATGATGCACTTGGCCAAAAAGGGCGTATGCGTTTTTTCCTGAATATATTCAGGAAAAAACGCATACGCCCTTTTTGGCCAACCAAGCAAGCTTGCAAAGGAAATCTGCACTACAATGAAGTCTCACTGCCCCCGGGGCAAAAGGGCCATCTGAAAAAAGTGTAAAATCCAGAAAGGCAGGACAGGCCATGGAGAACTGGGAGCCTTGTTATGCTGATGGGCGGGATGTCAATTGCCAACAGCCACTCTGGAGAAGTGTATGGTGTTTCCTGAAACATCTAAAAAACAAAGCAACAGAGCTTAGGGCACTTCCACTTATGCTCCTATAGCTTAGGGAAATTAAAATAAAAAAGACACAGCCACCCCAACGTTTGGGACGGCTCTGTTTACAAGAACCTCGTTTATGGTACAAGTTCAATATCACAGAAAGCGAAAAATGAATAAAGAATTTGTGGTACTTATGTACAATGCAATACCACTCAGCAATGAAATCTATGTTATCAGACCCGTAGCAGCATAATGAGTGGACTCAGGTACGATGATTCTAAGAGAAATAAGTCACACAGAAAAAGAAATATCAGAAGGTATCACTAATACACGGAATGTAAACTTGGCTACACAGGAACTGAATTACAAAACAGAACAGGGTCTCAAATGTAGACAACCAACTTATGCTTGCTTAAGGGGAAAGGTGAGTTGGGGAGCTGCATAAAACCAGAGATTGAAATTAGCACAGATACCGTTCCATAAGCCAAATATGTAATAGACAAGAGCTACTCCTTCCTCAACGAAGTGGACTCAACACCCCATATTAAACGCCTAAGGATATACCTGACTAGTAAGAATCTTAAAACCTATGGATTTACTTGTCTCCAAAAGAGAATCAAGTGTGTGTACAGCAGCATAAATGCAGCAGTGATCAGTTTAGTGAGGTTCGGTGAGCAAATGCAGACCCTTTGAAGTCATATTGCATGGTACCCATTCCATGGGTCTCAACTCTCCAGGTTTAAGGGATTCTTCCTTCAGCTAAAACATGCATGTGGAACCCAGAGTATGATCCACCGTGTGATCGGGAAACGTGTTCAAATGTGTCTCAGTTTTCGTCCCCTGGTACTCGGGTGCAACATTCCAGACGCTTTACTAACACTCTCCCCACTTTGAGAGTCAGTGCCTTTAACGTCGTGTTTGGCCCAGTTTGCAATTTCTGCGGGAAATGAACAGGAATAGGGAGAACCAATGAGAGACTAGCTGGAGGTGTCTGGATGTGCAAATTTAACTCTCATTTCCCACCAGGAAGAGGAATTAACCAAAGGCTCAGCTTGCCGTGCCGGAACCACACTAGGGCCTGAAGCAATCCTGCGGTGTTGCGGCCAGCTCACAATAAAGAGAGTTGAAGAAAGGATCTCAGGGGCCCTGTCATTCACAAACCTGCAGAGTTATAAATGACAGCTATCGTCCAAAAATATATTGAAGTAAGGCTGCCAAGAGGACTTGAAAGCGGGGCAGAATTGCAGGAAACCGATTTCAGGAGGTAGACTGGAATTGCATGAAAAGCATAGGAAAAGAGGCAGAACGTCCACAATGATGCACTTGGCCAAAAAGGGCGTATGCGTTTTTTCCTGAATATATTCAGGAAAAAACGCATACGCCCTTTTTGGCCAACCAAGCAAGCTTGCAAAGGACATCTGCACTACAATGAAGTCTCACTGCCCCACGGGCAAAAGGGCCATCTGAAAAAAGTGTAAAATCCAGAAAGGCAGGTCAGACCATGGAGAATTGGGAGCCTTGTTATGCTGATGGGCGGGATGTAAATTGCCAACAGCCACTCTGGAGAAGTGTATGGTGTTTCCTGAAACATCTAAAAAACAAAGCAACAGAGCCTAGGGCACTTCCACTTATGCTCCTATAGCTTAGGGAAATTCAAATCAAAAAGACACAGCCACCCCAAAGTTTGGGACGGCTCTGTTTACAAGAACCTCGTTTATGGTACAAGTTCAATATCACAGAAAGCGAAAAATGAATAAAGAATTTGTGGTACTTACGTACAATGCAATATCACTCAACAATGAAATCTATGTCATCAGACCCATAGCAGCATAATGAGTGCACTCAGGTACGATGATTCTAAGAGAAATAAGTTACACAGAAAAAGAAATATCATAAGGTATCACTAATACACGGAATGTAAACTTGGCTACCCAGGAACTGAATTACAAAACAGAACAGGGTCTCAAATGTAGAAAACCAACTTATGCTTGCTTAAGGGGAAAGGTGAGTTGGGGTGCTGCATAAAACCAGATATTGAAATTAGCACAGATACCATTCCATAAGCCAAATATGTAACAGACAAGAGCTACTACTTCCTCAAAGAAGTGGACTCAACACATCATATTAAACGCCTAAGAATATACCTGACTAGTAAGAATCTTAAAACCTATGGATTTACATGTCTCTGAAAGAGAATCAAGCGTGTGTACAGCAGCATAAACGCAGCAGTGATAGGATTAGTGAGGTTCTGAGCAAATGCAGACCCTTTGAAGTCATATTGCATGGTACCCATTCCATGGGTCACAACTCTCCAGGTTTAAGGGATTCCTCCTTCAGCTAAAACATGCATGTGGAACCCAGAGTATGATCCACCGTGTGATCGGGAAACGTGTTCAAATGTGTCTCAGTTTTCGTCCCCTGGTACTCGGGTGCAACATTCCAGACGCTTTACTAACGCTCTCCCCACTTGGAGAGTCAGTGCCTTTAACCTCCTGTTTGGCCCAGTTTGCAATTTCTGCGGGAAATGAACAGGAATAGGGAGAACCAATGAGAGACTAGCTGGAGGTGTCTGGACGGGTAAATTTAACTCTCATTTCCCACCAGGAAGAAGAATTAACCAAAGGCTCAGATTGCCGTGCTGGAACCACACTAGGGCCTGAAGCAATCCTGCGGTGTTGCGGCCAGCTCACAATAAAGTGAGTTGAAGAAAGGATCTCAGGGGCACTGTCATTCACAAACCTGCAGAGTTATAAATGACAGCTATCATCCAAAAATATATTGAAGTAAGGCTGCCAAGAGGACTTGAAAGCGGGGCAGAATTGCAGGAAACCGATTTCAGGAGGTAGACTGGAATTGCATGAAAAGCATAGGAAAAGAGGCAGAAGGTCCACAATGATGCACTTGGCCAAAAAGTGCGTATGCGTTTTTTCCTGAATATATTCAGGAAAAAACGCATACGCCCTTTTTGGCCAACCAAGCAAGCTTGCAAAGGAAATCTGCACTACAATGAAGTCTCACTGCCCCACGGGCAAAAGGGCCATCTGCAAAAAGTGTAAAATCCAGAAAGGCAGGACAGGCCATGGAGAACTGGGAGCCTTGTTATGCTGATGGGCGGGATGTCAATTGCCAACAGCCACTCTGGAGAAGTGTATGGTGTTTCCTGAAACATCTAAAAAACAAAGCAACAGAGCCTAGGGCACTTCCACTTATGTTCCTATAGCTTACAGAAATTAAAATCAGAAAGACACAGCCACCCCAAAGTTTGGGACAGCTCTGTTTACAAGATCCTCGTTTATGGTACAAGTTCAATATCACAGAAAGTGAAAAATGAATAAAGAATCTGTGGTATTTACGTACAATGCAATATCACTCAGCAATGAAATCTATGTCATCAGGCCCGTAGCAGCCTAATGAGTGGATTCAGGTACGATGATTCTAAGTGAAATAAGTCACACAGAAAAAGAAACATCATAAGATATCACTAATACACGGAATGTAAACTTGGCTACACAGGAACTGAATTACAAAACAGAACAGGGTCTCAAATGTAGAAAACCAACTTATGCTTACTTAAGGGGAAAGGTGAGTTGTGGTGCTGCATAAAACAAGAGATTGAAATTAGCACAGATACCGTTCCATAAGCCAAATATGTAATAGACAAGAGCTACTCCTTGCTCAACGAAGTGGACTCAACACCCCATATTAAACGCCTAGGAATATACCTGACTAGTAAGAATCTTAAAACCTATGGATTTATATGTCTCCGAAAAGGAATCAAACCTGTGTACAGCAGCATAAACGCAGCAGTGATAGGATTGGTGAGTTTCGGTGAACAAATGCAGACCCTTTGAAGTCATATTGCATGGTACCCATTCCATGGGTCACAGCTCTCCAGGTTTAAGGGATTCCTCCTTCAGCTAAAACATGCATGTGGCACCCAGAGTATGATCCACCGTGTGATCGGGAAACGTGTTCAAATGTGTCTCAGTTTTCGTCCCCTGCTACTCGGGTGCAACATTCCAGACGCTTTACTAACACTCTCCCCACTTGGAGAGTCAGTGCCTTTAACGTCCTGTTTGGCCCAGTTTGCAATTTCTGTGGGAAATGAACAGGAATAGGGAGAACCAATGAGAGACTAGCTGGAGGTGTCTGGACGTGAAAATTTAACTCTCATTTCCCACCAGGAAGAGGAATTAACCAAAGGCTCAGCTTGCCGTGCCAGAACCACACTAGGGCCTGAAGCAATCCTGCGGTGTTGCGGCCAGCTCACAATAAAGAGAGTTGAAGAAAGGATCTCAGGGGCCCTGTCATTCACAAACCTGAAGAGTTATAAATGACAGCTATCGTCCAAAAATATATTGAAGTAAGGCTGCCAAGAGGACTTGAAAGCGGGGCAGAATTGCAGGAAACCGATTTCAGGAGGTAGACTGGAATTGCATGAAAAGCATAGGAAAAGAGGCAGAACGTCCACAATGATGCACTTGGCCAAAAAGGGCCTATGCGTTTTTTCCAGAATATATTCAGGAAAAAACGCATAGGCCCTTTTTGGCCAACCAAGCAAGCTTCCAAAGGAAATCTGCACTACAATGAAGTCTCACTGCCCCACAGGCAAAAGGGCCATCTGAAAAAAGTGTAAAATCCAGAAAGGCAGGACAGGCCATGGAGAATTGGGAGCCTTGTTATGCTGATGGGCGGGATGTAAATTGCCAACAGCCACTCTGGAGAAGTGTATGGTGTTTCCTGAAGCATCTAAAAAACAAAGCAACAGAGCCTAGGGCACTTCCACTTATGCTCCTATAGCTTAGGGAAATTAAAATAAAAAAGACACAGCCACCCCAAAGTTTGGGACGGCTCTGTTTACAAGAACCTCGTTTATGGTACGAGTTCAATATTACAGAAAGCGAAAAATGAATAAAGAATTTGTGGTATTTACGTACAATGCAATATCACTCAGCAATGAAATCTATGTCAACAGACCTGTAGCAGCATAATGAGTGCACTCAGGTACGATGATTCTAAGAGAAAAAAGTCACACAGAAAATGAAATATCATAAGGTATCATTAATACACGGAATGTAAACTTGGCTACCCAGGAACTGAATTACAAAACAGAACAGGGTCTCAAATGTAGAAAACCAACTTATGCTTGCTTAAGGGGAAAGGTGAGTTGGGGTGCTGCATAAAACCAGAGATTGAAATTAGCACAGATACCGTTCCATAAGCCAAATATGTAATAGACAAGAGCTACTCCTTCCTCAACGAAGTGGACTCAACACCCCATATTAAACGCCTAAGGATATACCTGACTAGTAAGAATCTTAAAACCTATGGATTTACATGTCTCCAAAAGAGAATCAAGCGTGTGTACAGCAGCATAAATGCAGCAGTGATAGGATTAGTGAGGTTCGGTGAGCAAATGCAGAGCCTTTGAAGTCATATTGCATGGTACCCATTCCATGGGTCTCAACTCTCCAGGTTTAAGGGATTCTTCCTTCAGCTAAAACATGCATGTGGAACCCAGAGTATGATCCACCGTGTGATCGGGAAACGTGTTCAAATGTGTCTCAGTTTTCGTCCCCTGGTACTCGGGTGCAACATTCCAGACGCTTTACTAACACTTTCCCCACTTGGAGAGTCAGTGCCTTTAACGTCCTGTTTGGCCCAGTTTGCAATTTCTGCGGGAAATGAACAGGAATAGGGTGAACCAATGAGAGACTAGCTGGAGGTGTCTGGACGTGCAAATTTAACTCTCATTTCCCACCAGGAAGAGGAATTAACCAAAGGCTCAGCTTGCCGTGCCGGAACCACTCTACGGCCTGAAGCAATCTTGCGGTGTTGCGGCCAGCTCACAAGAAAGCGAGTTGAAGAAAGGAGCTCAGGGGCACTGTCATTCCCAAACCTGCAGAGTTATAAATGACAGCTATCGTCCAAAAATATATTGAAGTAAGGCTGCCAAGAGGACTTGAAAGCGGGGCAGAATTGCAGGAAACCGATTTCAGGAGGTAGACTGGAATTGCATGAAAAGCATAGGAAAAGAGGCAGAACGTCCACAATGATGCACTTGGCCAAAAAGGGCGTATGCGTTTTTTCCTGAATATATTCAGGAAAAAACGCATACGCCCTTTTTGGCCAACCAAGCAAGCTTGCAAAGGAAATCTGCACTACAATGAAGTCTCACTGCCCCATGGGCAAAAGGGCCATCTGAAAAAAGTGTAAAATCCAGAAAGGCAGGACAGGCCATGGAGAATTGGGAGCCTTGTTATGCTGATGGGCGGGATGTAAATTGCCAACAGCCACTCTGGAGAACTGTATGGTGTTTCCTGAAACATGTAAAAAACAAAGCAACAGAGCCTAGGGCACTTCCACTTATGCTCCTATAGCTTAGGGAAATTAAAATCAAAAAGACACAGCCACCCCAAAGTTTGGGACGGCTCTGTTTACAAGAATCTCGTTTACGGTACAAGTTCAATATCACAGAAAGCGAAAAATGAACAAAGAATTTGTGGTATTTACGTACAATGCAATATCACTCAGCAATGAAATCTATGTCATCAGGCCCGTAGCAGCATAATGAGTGGATTCAGATACAATGATTCTAAGTGAAATAAGTCACACAGAAAAAGAAACATCATAAGATATCACTAATACACGGAATGTAAACTTGGCTACACAGGAACTGAATTACAAAACAGAACAGGGTCTCAAATATAGAAAACCAACTTATGCTTGCTTAAGGGGAAAGGTGAGTTGGGGTGCTGCATAAAACCAGATATTGAAATTAACACAGATACCGTTCCATAAGCCAAATATATAATAGACAAGAGCTACTCCTTGCTCAACGAAGTGGACTCAACACCCCATATTAAACGCCTAAAAATATACCTGAATAGTAAGAATCTTAAAACCTATGGATTTATATGTCTCCGAAAAGGAATCAAGCGTGTGTACAGCAGCATAAACGCAACAGTGATAGGATTAGTGAGGTTCGGTGAGCAAATGCAGACCCTTTGAAGTCATATTGCATGGTACCCATTCCATGGGTCTCAACTCTCCAGGTTTAAGGTATTCTTCCTTCAGCTAAAACATGCATGTGGAACCCAGAGTATGATCCACCGTGTGATCAGGAAACGTGTTCAAATATGTATCAGTTTTCGTCCCCTGGTACTCGGGTGCAACAATCCAGACGCTTTACTAACACTCTCCCCACTTGGAGAGTCAGTGCCTTTAACCTCCTGTTTGGCCCAGTTTGCAATTTCTGCGGGAAATGAACAGGAATAGGGAGAACCAATGAGAGACTAGCTGGAGGTGTCTGGACGGGCAAATTTAACTCTCATTTCCCACCAGGAAGAGGAATTAACCAAAGGCTCAGCTTGCCGTCCGGGAACCACACTAGGGCCTGAAGCAATCCTGCGGTGTTGCGGCCAGCTCACAAGAAAGCGAGTTGAAGAAAGGAGCTCAGGGGCCCTGTCATTCACAAACCTGCAGAGTTATAAATGACAGCTATCGTCCAAAAATATATTGAAGTAAGGCTGCCAAGAGGACTTGAAATCGGGGCAGAATTGCAGGAAACCGATTTCAGGAGGTAGACTGGAATTGCATGAAAAGCATAGGAAAAGAGGCAGAACGTCCACAATGATGCACTTGGCCAAAAAGGGCGTATGCGTTTTTTCCTGAATATATTCAGGAAAAAACGCATACGCCCTTTTTGACCAACCAAGCAAGCTTGCAAAGGAAATCTGCACTACAATGAAGTCTCGCTGCTCCCTGGTCAAAAGGGCCATCTGAAAAAAGTGTAAAATCCAGAAAGGCAGGACAGGCCATGGAGAACTGGGAGCCTTTTTATGCTGATGGGCGGGATGTAAATTGCCAACAGCCACTCTGGAGAAATGTATGGTGTTTCCTGAAACATCTAAAAAACAAAGCAACAGAGCCTAGGGCACTTCCACTTATGGTCCTATAGTTTAGGGAAATTAAAATAAAAAAGACACAGCCACCCCAAAGTTTGGGACGGCTCTGTTTACAAGAACCTCGTTTATGGTACAAGTTCAATATCACAGAAAGCGAAAAATGAATAAAGAATTTGTGGTACTTACTTACAATGCAATATCACTCAGCAAAGAAATCTATGTCATCAGACCCGTAGCAGCATAATGAGTGGACTCAGGTACGATGTTTCTAAGAGAAATAAGTCACACAGAAAAAGAAATATCATAAGGTATCACTAATACACGGAATGTAAACTTGGCTACCCAGGAACTGAATTACAAAACAGAACAGGGTCTCAAATGTAGAAAACCAACTTATGCTTGCTTAAGGGGAAAGGTGAGTTGGGGTGCTGCATAAAACCAGAGATTGAAATTAGCACAGATACCATTCCATAAGCCAAATATGTAACAGACAAGAGCTACTACTTCCTCAAAGAAGTGGACTCAACACATCATATTAAACGCCTAAGAATATACCTGACTAGTAAGAATCTTAAAACCTATGGATTTACATGTCTCTGAAAGAGAATCAAGCGTGTGTACAGCAGCATAAACGCAGCAGTGATAGGATTAGTGAGGTTCTGAGCAAATGCAGACCCTTTGAAGTCATATTGCATGGTACCCATTCCATGGGTCACAACTCTCCAGGTTTAAGGGATTCCTCCTTCAGCTAAAACATGCATGTGGAACCCAGAGTATGATCCACCGTGTGATCGGGAAACGTGTTCAAATGTGTCTCAGTTTTCGTCCCCTGGTACTCGGGTGCAACATTCCAGACGCTTTACTAACGCTCTCCCCACTTGGAGAGTCAGTGCCTTTAACGTCCTGTTTGGCCCAGTTTGCAATTTCTGCGGGAAATGAACAGGAATAGGGAGAACCAATGAGAGACTAGCTGGAGGTGTCTGGACGGGCAAATTTAACTCTCATTTCCCACCAGGAAGAGGAATTAACCAAAGGCTCAGCTTGCCGTGCCGGAACCACACTAGGGCCTGAAGCAATCCTGCGGTGTTGCGGCCAGCTCACAATAAAGAGAGTTGAAGAAAGGATCTCAGGGGCACTGTCATTCACAAACCTGCAGAGTTATAAATGACAGCTATCATCCAAAAATATATTGAAGTAAGGCTGCCAAGAGGACTTGAAAGCGGGGCAGAATTGCAGGAAACCGATTTCAGGAGGTAGACTGGAATTGCATGAAAAGCATAGGAAAAGAGGCAGAACGTCCACAATGATGCACTTGGCCAAAAAGTGCGTATGCGTTTTTTCCTGAATATATTCAGAAAAAACGCATACGCCCTTTTTGGCCAACCAAGCAAGCTTGCAAAGGAAATCTGCACTACAATGAAGTCTCACTGCCCCACGGGCAAAAGGGCCATCTGAAAAAAGTGTAAAATCCAGAAAGGCAGGACAGGCCATGGAGAACTGGGAGCCTTGTTATGCTGATGGGCGGGATGTCAATTGCCAAGAGCCACTCTGGAGAAGTGTATGGTGTTTCCTGAAACATCTAAAAAACAAAGCAACAGAGCCTAGGGCACTTCCACTTATGTTCCTATAGCTTACAGAAATTAAAATCAGAAAGACACAGCCACCCCAAAGTTTGGGACAGCTCTGTTTACAAGATCCTCGTTTATGGTACAAGTTCAATATCACAGAAAGCGAAAAATGAATAAAGAATCTGTGGTATTTACGTACAATGCAATATCACTCAGCAATGAAATCTATGTCATCAGGCCCGTAGCAGCCTAATGAGTGGATTCAGGTACGATGATTCTAAGTGAAATAAGTCACACAGAAAAAGAAACATCATAAGATATCACTAATACACGGAATGTAAACTTGGCTACACAGGAACTGAATTACAAAACAGAACAGGGTCTCAAATGTAGAAAACCAACTTATGCTTACTTAAGGGGAAAGGTGAGTTGTGGTGCTGCATAAAACAAGAGATTGAAATTAGCACAGATACCGTTCCATAAGCCAAATAAGTAATAGACAAGAGCTACTCCTTGCTCAACGAAGTGGACTCAACACCCCATATTAAACGCCTAGGAATATACCTGACTAGTAAGAATCTTAAAACCTATGGATTTATATGTCTCCGAAAAGGAATCAAACCTGTGTACAGCAGCATAAACGCAGCAGTGATAGGATTGGTGAGTTTCGGTGAACAAATGCAGACCCTTTGAAGTCATATTGCATGGTACCCATTCCATGGGTCACAGCTCTCCAGGTTTAAGGGATTCCTCCTTCAGCTAAAACATGCATGTGGCACCCAGAGTATGATCCACCGTGTGATCGGGAAACGTGTTCAAATGTGTCTCACTTTTCGTCCCCTGCTACTCGGGTGCAACATTCCAGACGCTTTACTAACACTCTCCCCACTTGGAGAGTCAGTGCCTTTAACGTCCTGTTTGGCCCAGTTTGCAATTTCTGCGGGAAATGAACAGGAATAGGGAGAACCAATGAGAGACTAGCTGGAGGTGTCTGGACGTGAAAATTTAACTCTCATTTCCCACCAGGAAGAGGAATTAACCAAAGGCTCAGCTTGCCGTGCCAGAACCACACTAGGGCCTGAAGCAATCCTGCGGTGTTGCGGCCAGCTCACAATAAAGAGAGTTGAAGAAAGGATCTCAGGGGCCCTGTCATTCACAAACCTGAAGAGTTATAAATGACAGCTATCGTCCAAAAATATATTGAAGTAAGGCTGCCAAGAGGACTTGAAAGCGGGGCAGAATTGCAGGAAACCGATTTCAGGAGGTAGACTGGAATTGCATGAAAAGCATAGGAAAAGAGGCAGAACGTCCACAATGATGCACTTGGCCAAAAAGGGCGTATGCGTTTTTTCCTGAATATATTCAGGAAAAAACGCATAGGCCCTTTTTGGCCAACCAAGCAATCTTGCAAAGGAAATCTGCACTACAATGAAGTCTCACTGCCCCACAGGCAAAAGGGCCATCTGAAAAAAGTGTACAATCCAGAAAGGCAGGACAGGCCATGGAGAATTGGGAGCCTTGTTATGCTGATGGGCGGGATGTAAATTGCCAACAGCCACTCTGGAGAAGTGTATGGTGTTTCCTGAAACATCTAAAAAACAAAGCAACAGAGCCTAGGGCACTTCCACTTATGCTCCTATAGCTTAGGGAAATTAAAATAAAAAAGACACAGCCACCCCAAAGTTTGGGACGGCTCTGTTTACAAGAACCTCGTTTATGGTACAAGTTCCATATTACAGAAAGCGAAAAATGAATAAAGAATTTGTGGTATTTACGTACAATGCAATATCACTCAGCAATGAAATCTATGTCATCAGACCCATAGCAGCATAATGAGTGCACTCAGGTACGATGATTCTATGAGAAAAAAGTCACACAGAAAATGAAATATCATAAGGTATCACTAATACACGGAATGTAAACTTGGCTACCCAGGAACTGAATTACAAAACAGAACAGGGTCTCAAATGTAGAAAACCAACTTATGCTTGCTTAAGGGGAAAGGTGAGTTGGGGTGCTGCATAAAACCAGAGATTGAAATTAGCACAGATACCGTTCCATAAGCCAAATATGTAATAGACAAGAGCTACTCCTTCCTCAACGAAGTGGACTCAACACCCCATATTAAACGCCTAAGGATATACCTGACTAGTAAGAATCTTAAAAGCTATGGATTTACATGTCTCCAAAAGAGAATCAAGCGTGTGTACAGCAGCATAAATGCAGCAGTGATAGGATTAGTGAGGTTCGGTGAGCAAATGCAGAGCCTTTGAAGTCATATTGCATGGTACCCATTCCATGGGTCTCAACTCTCCAGGTTTAAGGGATTCCTCCTTCAGCTAAAACATGCATGTGGAACCCAGAGTATGATCCACCGTGTGATCGGGAAACGTGTTCAAATGTGTCTCAGTTTTCGTCCCCTGGTACTCGGGTGCAACATTCCAGACGCTTTACTAACGCTCTCCCCACTTGGAGAGTCAGTGCCTTTAACCTCCTGTTTGGCCCAGTTTGCAATTTCTGCGGGAAATGAACAGGAATAGGGAGAACCAATGAGAGACTAGCTGGAGGTGTCTGGACGGGTAAATTTAACTCTCATTTCCCACCAGGAAGAGGAATTAACCAAAGGCTCATCTTGCCGTGCCGGAACCACTCTAGGGCCTGAAGCAATCTTGCGGTGTTGCGGCCAGCTCACAAGAAAGCGAGTTGAAGAAAGGAGCTCAGGGGCACTGTCATTCCCAAACCTGCAGAGTTATAAATGACAGCTATCGTCCAAAAATATATTGAAGTAAGGCTGCCAAGAGGACTTGAAAGCGGGGCAGAATTGCAGGAAACCGATTTCAGGAGGTAGACTGGAATTGCATGAAAAGCATAGCAAAAGAGGCAGAACGTCCACAATGATGCACTTGGCCAAAAAGGGCGTATGAGTTTTTTCCTGAATATATTCAGGAAAAAACGCATACGCCCTTTTTGGCCAACCAAGCAAGCTTGCAAAGGAAATCTGCACTACAATGAAGTCTCACTGCTCCCTGGTCAAAAGGGCCATCTGCAAAAAGTGTAAAATCCAGAAAGGCAGGACAGGCCATGGAGAACTGGGAGCCTTGTTATGCTGATGGGCGGGATGTAAATTGCCAACAGCCACTCTGGAGAAATGTATGGTGTTTCCTGAAACATCTAAAAAACAAAGCAACAGAGCCTAGGGCACTTCCACTTATGCTCCTATAGCTTAGGGAAATTCAAATCAAAAAGACACAGCCACCCCAACGTTTGGGACGGCTCTGTTTACAAGATCCTCGTTTACGGTACAAGTTCAATATCACAGAAAGCGAAAAATGAATAAAGAATCTGTGGTATTTACGTACAATGCAATATCACTCAGCAATGAAATCTATGTCATCAGGCCCGTAGCAGCATAATGAGTTGATTCAGATACAATGATTCTAAGTGAAATAAGTCACACAGAAAAAGAAACATCATAAGATATCACTAATACACGGAATGTAAACTTGGCTACACAGGAACTGAATTACAAAACAGAACAGGGTCTCAAATGTAGAAAACCAACTTATGCTTGCTTAAGGGGAAAGGTGAGTTGGGGTGCTGCATAAAACCAGATATTGAAATTAGCACAGATACCGTTCCATAAGCCAAATATATAATAGACACGAGCTACTCCTTCCTCAACGAAGTGGACTCAACACCCCATATTAAACGCCTAAGTATATACCTGACTAGTAAGAATCTTAAAACCTATGGATTTACATGTCTCCAAAAGAGAATCAAGCGTGTGTACAGCAGCATAAATGCAGCAGTGATAGGATTAGTGAGGTTCGGTGAGCAAATGCAGAGCCTTTGAAATCATATTGCATGGTACCCATTCCATGGGTCTCAACTCTCCAGGTTTAAGGGATTCTTCCTTCAGCTAAAACATGCATGTGGAACCCAGAGTATGATCCACCGTGTGATCGGGAAACGTGTTCAAATATGTCTCAGTTTTCGTCCCCTGGTACTCGGGTGCAACATTCCAGACGCTTTACTAACACTCTCCCCACTTGGAGAGTCAGTGCCTTTAACCTCCTGTTTGGCCCAGTTTGCAATTTCTGCGGGAAATGAACAGGAATAGGGAGAACCAATGAGAGACTAGCTGGAGGTGTCTGGACGTGCAAATTTAACTCTCATTTCCCACCAGGAAGAGGAATTAACCAAAGGCTCAGCTTGCCGTGCCGGAACCACACTAGGGCCTGAAGCAATCCTGCGGTGTTGCGGCCAGCTCACAATAAAGAGAGTTGAAGAAAGGATCTCAGTGGCCCTGCCATTCACAAACCTGCAGAGTTATAAATGACAGCTATCGTCCAAAAATATATTGAAGTAAGGCTGCCAAGAGGACTTGAAAGCGGGGCAGAATTGCAGGAAACCGATTTCAGGAGGTAGACTGGAATTGCATGAAAAGCATAGGAAAAGAGGCAGAACGTCCACAATGATGCACTTGGCCAAAAAGGGCGTATGCGTTTTTTCCTGAATATATTCAGGAAAAAACGCATACGCCCTTTTTGGCCAACCAAGCAAGCTTGCAAAGGACATCTGCACTACAATGAAGTCTCACTGCCCCATGGGCAAAAGGGCCATCTGAAAAAAGTGTAAAATCCAGAAAGGCAGGACAGGCCATGGAGAATTGGGAGCCTTGTTATGCTGATGGGCGGGATGTCAATTGCCAACAGCCACTCTGGAGAACTGTATGGTGTTTCCTGAAACATGTAAAAAACAAAGCAACAGAGCCTAGGGCACTTCCACTTATGCTCCTATAGCTTAGGGAAATTCAAATCAAAAAGACACAGCCACCCCAACGTTTGGGACGGCTCTGTTTACAAGAATCTCGTTTACGGTACAAGTTCAATATCACAGAAAGCGAAAAATGAACAAAGAATTTGTGGTATTTACGTACAATGAAATATCACTCAGCAATGAAATCTATGTCATCAGGCCCGTAGCAGCATAATGAGTGGATTCAGATACAATGATTCTAAGTGAAATAAGTCACACAGAAAAAGAAACATCATAAGATATCACTAATACACGGAATGTAAACTTGGCTACACAGGAACTGAATTACAAAACAGAACAGGGTCTCAAATGTAGAAAACCAACTTATGCTTGCTTAAGGGGAAAGGTGAGTTGGGGTGCTGCATAAAACCAGATATTGAATTTAACACAGATACCGTTCCATAAGCCAAATATGTAATAGACAAGAGCTACTCCTTGCTCAACGAAGTGGACTCAACACCCCATATTAAACGCCTAAAAATATACCTGAATAGTAAGAATCTTAAAACCTATGGATTTATATGTCTCCGAAAAGGAATCAAGCGTGTGTACAGCAGCATAAACGCAGCAGTGATAGGATTGGTGAGTTTCAGTGAGCAAATGCAGACCCTTTGAAGTCATATTGCATGGTACCCATTCCATGGGTCACAACTCTCCAGGTAAGGGATTCTTCCTTCAGCTAAAACATGCATTGGGAACCCAGATTATGATCCACCATGTGATCGGGAAACGTGTTCAAATGTGTCTCAGTTTTCGTCCCCTGGTACTCGGGTGCAACATTCCAGACGCTTTACTAACACTCTCCCCACTTGGAGAGTCAGTGCCTTTAACCTCCTGTTTGGCCCAGTTTGCAATTTCTGCGGGAAATGAACAGGAATAGGGAGAACCAATGAGAGACTAGCTGGAGGTGTCTGGACGTGCAAATTTAACTCTCATTTCCCACCAGGAAGAGGAATTAACCAAAGGCTCATCTTGCCGTGCCGGAACCACACTAGGGCCTGAAGCAATCCTGCGGTGTTGCGGCCAGCTCACAATAAAGAGAGTTGAAGAAAGGATCTCAGGGACACTGTCATTCCCAAACCTGCAGAGTTATAAATGACAGCTATCGTCCAAAAATATATTGAAGTAAGGCTGCCAAGAGCACTTGAAAGCGGGGCAGAATTGCAGGAAACCGATTTCAGGAGGTAGACTGGAATTGCATGAAAAGCATAGGAAAAGAGGCAGAACGTCCACAATGATGCACTTGGCCAAAAAGGGCGTATGCGTTTTTTCCTGAATATATTCAGGAAAAAACGCATACGCCCTTTTTGGCCAACCAAGCAAGCTTGCAAAGGACATCTGCACTACAATGAAGTCTCACTGCCCCACGGGCAGAGGGCCATCTGAAAAAAGTGTAAAATCCAGAAAGGCAGAACAGGCCATGGAGAATTGGGAGCCTTGTTATGCTGATGGGCGGGATGTAAATTGCCAACAGCCACTCTGGAGAACTGTATGGTGTTTCCTGAAACATCTAAAAAACAAAGCAACAGAGCCTAGTGCACTTCCACTTATGCTCCTATAGCTTAGGGAAATTAAAATAAAAAAGACAGAGCCACCCCAAATTTTGGGACAGCTCTGTTTACAAGAACCTCGTTTATGGTACAAGTTCAATATCACAGAAAGCGAAAAATGAATAAAGAATTTGTGGTACTTACGTACAATGCAATATCACTCAGCAATGAAATCTATGTCATCAGACCCGTAGCAGCATAATGAGTGGACTCAGGTACGGTGATTCTAAGAGAAATAAGTCACACAGAAAAAGAAATATCAGAAGGTATCACTAATACACGGAATGTAAACTTGGCTACCCAGGAACTGAATTACAAAACAGAACAGGGTCTCAAATGTAGAAAACCAACTTATGCTTGCTTAAGGGCAAAGGTGAGTTGGGGTGCTGCATAAAACCAGAGATTGAAATTAGCACAGATACCGTTCCATAAGCCAAATATGTAATAGACAACAGCTACTCCTTCCTCAACGAAGTGGACTCAACACCCCATATTAAACGCCTAAGGATATACCTGACTAGTAAGAATCTTAAAACCTATGGATTTATATGTCTCCAAAAGAGAATCAAGTGTGTGTACAGCAGCATAAATGCAGCAGTGATCAGTTTAGTGAGGTTCGGTGAGCAAATGCAGACCCTTTGAAGTCATATTGCATGGTACCCATTCCATGGGTCTCAACTCTCCAGGTTTAAGGGATTCTTCCTTCAGCTAAAACATGCATGTGGAACCCAGAGTATGATCCACCGTGTGATCGGGAAACGTGTTCAAATGTGTCTCAGTTTTCGTCCCCTGGTACTCGGGTGCAACATTCCAGACGCTTTACTAACACTCTCCCCACTTTGAGAGTCAGTGCCTTTAACGTCCTGTTTGGCCCAGTTTGCAATTTCTGCGGGAAATGAACAGGAATAGGGAGAACCAATGAGAGACTAGCTGGAGGTGTCTGGATGTGCAAATTTAACTCTCATTTCCCACCAGGAAGAGGAATTAACCAAAGGCTCAGCTTGCCGTGCCGGAACCACACTAGGGCCTGAAGCAATCCTGCGGTGTTGCGGCCAGCTCACAATAAAGAGAGTTGAAGAAAGGATCTCAGGGGCCCTGTCATTCACAAACCTGCAGAGTTATAAATGACAGCTATCGTCCAAAAATATATTGAAGTAAGGCTGCCAAGAGGACTTGAAAGCGGGGCAGAATTTCAGGAAACCGATTTCAGGAGGTAGACTGGAATTGCATGAAAAGCATAGGAAAAGAGGCAGAACGTCCACAATGATGCACTTGGCCAAAAAGTGCGTATGCGTTTTTTCCTGAATATATTCAGGAAAAAACGCATACGCCCTTTTTGGCCAACCAAGCAAGCTTGCAAAGGACATCTGCACTACAATGAAGTCTCACTGCCCCACGGGCAAAAGGGCCATCTGAAAAAAGTGTAAAATCCAGAAAGGCAGGTCAGGCCATGGAGAATTGGGAGCCTTGTTATGCTGATGGGCGGGATGTAAATTGCCAACAGCCACTCTGGAGAACTGTATGGTGTTTCCTGAAACATCTAAAAAACAAAGCAACAGAGCCTAGGGCACTTCCACTTATGCTCCTATAGCTTAGGGAAATTCAAATCAAAAAGACACAGCCACCCCAACGTTTGGGACGGCTCTGTTTACAAGAACCTCGTTTATGGTACAAGTTCAATATCACAGAAAGCGAAAAATGAATAAAGAATTTGTGGTACTTACGTACAATGCAATATCACTCAGCAATGAAATCTATGTCATCAGACCCATAGCAGCATAATGAGTGCACTCAGGTACGATGATTCTAAGAGAAATAAGTCACACAGAAAAAGAAATATCATAAGGTATCACTAATACACGGAATGTAAACTTGGCTACCCAGGAACTGAATTACAAAATAGAACAGGGTCTCAAATGTAGAAAACCAACTTATGCTTGCTTAAGGGGAAAGGTGAGTTGGGGTGCTGCATAAAACCAGAGATTGAAATTAGCACAGATACCGTTCCATAAGCCAAATATGTAATAGACAAGAGCTACTCCTTCCTCAACGAAGTGGACTCAACACCCCATATTAAACGCCTAAGGATATACCTGACTAGTAAGAATCTTAAAACCTATGGATTTACATGTCTCCAAAAGAGAATCAAGTGTGTGTACAGCAGCATAAATGCAGCAGTGATCAGTTTAGTGAGGTTCGGTGAGCAAATGCAGAACCTTTGAAGTCATATTGCATGGTACCCATTGCATGGGTCTCAACTCTCCAGGTTTAAGGGATTCTTCCTTCAGCTAAAACATGCATGTGGAACCCAGAGTATGATCCACCGTGTGATCGGGAAACGTGTTCAAATGTGTCTCAGTTTTCGTCCCCTGGTACTCGGGTGCAACATTCCAGACGCTTTACTAACACTCTCCCCACTTTGAGAGTCAGTGCCTTTAACGTCCTGTTTGGCCCAGTTTGCAATTTCTGCGGGAAATGAACAGGAATAGGGAGAACCAATGAGAGACTAGCTGGAGGTGTCTGGACGGGCAAATTTAACTCTCATTTCCCACCAGGAAGAGGAATTAACCAAAGGCTCAGCTTGCCGTGCCGGAACCACACTAGGGCCTGAAGCAATCCTGTGGTGTTGCGGCCAGCTCACAAGAAAGCGAGTTGAAGAAAGGAGCTCAGGGGCACTGTCATTCACAAACCTGCAGAGTTATAAATGACAGCTATCGTCCAAAAATATATTGAAGTAAGGCTGCCAAGAGGACTTGAAAGCGGGGCAGAATTGCAGGAAACCGATTTCAGGAGGTAGACTGGAATTGCATGAAAAGCATAGGAAAAGAGGCAGAACGTCCACAATGATGCACTTGGCCAAAAAGGGCGTATGCGTTTTTTCCTGAATATATTCAGGAAAAAACGCATACGCCCTTTTTGGCCAACCAAGCAAGCTTGCAAAGGAAATCTGCACTACAATGAAGTCTCACTGCTCCCTGGTCAAAAGGGCCATCTGCAAAAAGTGTAAAATCCAGAAAGGCAGGACAGGCCATGGAGAACTGGGAGCCTTGTTATGCTGATGGGCGGGATGTAAATTGCCAACAGCCACTCTGGAGAAATGTATGGTGTTTCCTGAAACATCTAAAAAACAAAGCAACAGAGCCTAGGGCACTTCCACTTATGCTCCTATAGCTTAGGGAAATTCAAATCAAAAAGACACAGCCACCCCAAAATTTGGGACGGCTCTGTTTACAAGAACCTCGTTTATGGTACAAGTTCATTATCACAGAAAGCGAAAAATGAATAAAGAATTTGAGGTACTTACGTACAATGCAATATCACTCAGCAATGAAATCCATGTCATCAGACCCGTAGCAGCATAATGAGTGGATTCAGGTACGATGATTCTAAGTGAAATATGTCACACAGAAAAAGAAATATAATAAGGTATCACTAATACACGGAATGTAAACTTGGCTACCCAGGAACTGAATTTCAAAACAGAACAGGGTCTCAAATGTAGAAACCAACTTATGCTTGCTTAAGGGGAAAGGTGAGTTGGGGTGCTGCATAAAACCAGAGATTGAAATTAGCACAGATACCATTCCATAAGCCAAATATGTAATAGACAAGAGCTACTCCTTGCTCAACGAACTGGACTCAACACCCCATATTAAACGCCTAAGAATATACCTGACTAGTAAGAATCTTAAAACCTATGGATTTACATGTCTCCAAAAGAGAATCAAGCGTGTGTACAGCAGCATAAACGCAGCAGTGATAGGATTAGTGAGATTCGGTGAGCAAATGCAGACCCTTTGAAATCATATTGCATGGTACCCATTCCATGGGTCTCAACTCTCCAGGTTTAAGGGATTCTTCCTTCAGCTAAAACATGCATGTGGAACCCAGAGTATGATCCACCGTGTGATCGGGAAACGTGTTCAAATGTGTCTCAGTTTTCGTCCCCTGGTACTCGGGTGCAACATTCCAGACGCTTTACTAACACTCTCCCTACTTGGAGAGTCAGTGCCTTTAACGTCCTGTTTGGCCCAGTTTGCAATTTCTGCGGGAAATGAACAGGAATAGGGAGAACCAATGAGAGACTAGCTGGAGGTGTCTGGACGTGCAAATTTAACTCTCATTTCCCACCACGAAGAGGAATTAACCAAGGGCTTAACGTGCCGTGCCGGAACCACACTAGGGCCTGAAGCAATCTTGCCGTGTTGCGGCCAGCTCACAAGAAAGCGAGTTGAAGAAAGGAGCTCAGGGGCACTGTCATTCACAAACCTGCAGAGTTATAAATGACAGCTATCGTCCAAAAATATATTGAAGTAAGGCTGCCAAGAGCACTTGAAAGGGGGGCAGAATTGCAGGAAACCGATTTCAGGAGGTAGACTGGAATTGCATGAAAAGCATAGGAAAAGAGGCAGAACGTCCACAATGATGCACTTGGCCAAAAAGGGCGTATGTGTTTTTTCCTGAATATATTCAGGAAAAAACACATACGCCCTTTTTGGCCAACCAAGCAAGCTTGCAAAGGAAATCTGCACTACAATGAAGTCTCACTGCCCCACGGGCAAAAGGGCCATCTGAAAAAAGTGTAAAATCCAGAAAGGCAGGACAGGCCATGGAGAACTGGGAGCCTTGTTATGCTGATGGGCGGGATGTAAATTGCCAACAGCCACTCTGGAGAAGTGTATGGTGTTTCCTGAAACATCTAAAAAACAAAGCAACAGAGCCTAGGGCACTTCCACTTATGCTCCTATAGCTTAGGGAAATTAAAATAAAAAAGACACAGCCACCCCAAAGTTTGGGACGGCTCTGTTTACAAGAACCTCGTTTATGGTACAAGTTCAATATCACAGAAAGCGAAAAATGAATAAAGAATTTGTGGTATTTACGTACAATGCAATATCACTCAGCAATGAAATCTATGTCATCAGACCCGTAGCAGCATAATGAGTGCACTCAGGTACGATGATTCTAAGAGAAATAAGTCACACAGAAAAAGAAATATCATAAGGTATCACTAATACACGGAATGTAAACTTGGCTACCCAGGAACTGAATTACAAAACAGAACAGGGTCTCAAATGTAGAAAACCAACTTATGCTTGCTTAAGGGGAAAGGTGAGTTGGGGTGCTGCATAAAACCAGAGATTGAAATTAGCACAGATACAATTCCATAAGCCAAATATGTAATAGGCAAGAGCTACTCCTTCCTCAACGAAGTGGACTCAACACCCCATATTAAACACCTAAGAATATGCCTGACTAGTAAGAATCTTAAAACCTATGGATTTACATGTCTCCAAAAGAGAATCAAGCGTGTGTACAGCAGCATAAACGCAGCAGTGATAGGATTGGTGAGGTTCGGTGAGCAAATGCAGAGCCTTTGAAGTCATATTGCATGGTACCCATTCCATGGGTCTCAACTCTCCAGGTTTAAGGGATTCTTCCTTCACCTAAAACATGCATGTGGAACCCAGAGTATGATCCACCGTGTGATCGGGAAACGTGTTCAAATGTGTCTCAGTTTTCGTCCCCTGGTACTCGGGTGCAACATTCCAGACGCTTTACTAACACTCTCCCCACTTGGAGAGTCAGTGCCTTTAACCTCCTGTTTGGCCGAGTTTGCAGTTTCTGCGGGAAATGAACAGGAATAGGGAGAACCAATGAGAGACTAGCTGGAGGTGTCTGGACGGGCAAATTTAACTCTCATTTCCCACCAGGAAGTGGAATTAACCAAAGGCTCAGCTTCCCGTTCCAGAACCACACTAGGGCCTGAAGCAATCCTGCGGTGTTGTGGCCAGCTCACAATAAAGAGAGTTGAAGAAAGGAGCTCAGGGGCACTGTCATTCACAAACCTGCAGAGTTATAAATGACAGCTATCGTCCAAAAATATATTGAAGTAAGGCTGCCAAGAGGACTTGAAAGCGGGGCAGAATTGCAGGAAACCGATTTCAGGAGGTAGACTGGAATTGCATGAAAAGCATAGGAAAAGAGGCAGAACGTCCACAATGATGCACTTGGCCAAAAAGGGCGTATGCGTTTTTTCCTGAATATATTCAGGAAAAAACGCATACGCCCTTTTTGGCCAACCAAGCAAGCTTGCAAAGGAAATCTGCACTACAATGAAGTCTCACTGCCTTCTGGTCAAAAGGGCCATCTGCAAAAAGAGTAAAATCCAGAAAGGCAGGACAGGCCATGGAGAACTGGGAGCCTTGTTATGCTGATGGGCGGGATGTAAATTGCCAACAGCCACTCTGGAGAAGTGTATGGTGTTTCCTGAAATATCAAAAAAACAAAGCAACAGAGCCTAGAGCACTTACACTTATGGTCCTATAGCTTAGGGAAATTAAAATCTAAAAGACACAGCCACCCCAAAGTTTGGGACGGCTCTGTTTACAAGAACCTCGTTTACGGCACAAGTTCAATATCGCAGAAAGCGAAAAATGGATAAAGAAGTTTTGGTACTTACGTACAATGCAATATCACTAAACAATGAAATCTATGTCATCAGGCCCGTAGCAACATAATGAGTGGATTCAGGTACGATGATTCTAATTGAAATAAGTCACAGAGAAAAAGAAACATCATAAGATATCCCTAATACACGGAATGTAAACTTGGCTACCCAGGAACTGAATTACAAAACAGAACAGGGTCTCAAATGTAGAAAACCAACTTATGCTTGCTTAAGGGTAAAGGTGAGTTGGGGTGCTGCATAAAACCAGAGATTGAAATTAGCACAGATACCGTTCCATAAGCCAAATATGTAATAGACAAGAGCTACTCCTTCCTCAACGAAGTGGACTCAACACCCCATATTAAACGCCTAAGAATATACCTGACTAGTAAGAATCTTAAAACCTATGGATTTACATGTCTCCGAAAGAGAATCAAGCGTGTGTACAGCAGCATAAACGCAGCAGTGATAGGATTAGTGAGGTTCGGTGAGCAAATGCAGACCCTTTGAAGACATATTGTATGGTACTCATTCCATGGGTCTCAACTCTCCAGCTTTAAGGAATTCTTCCTTCAGCTAAAACATGCATGTGGAACCCAGAGTATGATCCACCGTGTGATCGGGAAACGTGTTCAAATGTGTCTCAGTTTTCGTCCCCTGGTACTCGGGTGCAACTTTCCAGACGCTTTACTAACACTCTCCCCACTTGGAGAGTCAGTGCCTTTAACCTCCTGTTTGGCCCAGTTTGCAATTTCTGTGGGAAATAAACAGGAATAGGGAGAACCAATGAGAGACTAGCTGGAGGTGTCTGGACGTGCAAATTTAACTCTCATTTCCCACCAGGAAGAGGAATTAACCAAAGGCTCAGCTTGCCGTCCGGGAACCACACTAGGGCCTGAAGCAATCCTGCGGTGTTGCGGCCAGCTCACAATAAAGAGAGTTGAAGAAAGGATCTCAGGGGCACTGTCATTCACAAACCTGCAGAGTTATAAATGACAGCTATCGTCCAAAAATATATTGAAGTAAGGCTGCCAAGAGGACTTGAAAGCGGGGCAGAATTGCAGGAAACCGATTTCAGGAGGTAGACTGGAATTGCATGAAAAGCATAGGAAAAGAGGCAGAACGTCCACAATGATGCACTTGGCCATAAAGGGCGTATGCGTTTTTTCCTGAATATATTCAGGAGAAAACGCATACGCCCTTTTTGGCCAACCAAGCAAGCTTGCAAAGGACATCTGCACTACAATGAAGTCTCACTGCCCCACGGGCAAAAGGGCCATCTGAAAAAAGTGTAAAATCCAGAAAGGCAGGACAGGCCATGGAGAACTGGGAGCCTTGTTATGCTGATGGGCGGGATGTAAATTGCCAACAGCCACTCTGGAGAAGTGTATGGTGTTTCCTGAAACATCTAAAAAACAAAGCAACAGAGCCTAGGGCACTTCCACTTATGCTCCTATAGCTTAGGGAAATTAAAAACAAAAAGACACAGCCACCCCAAAGTTTGGGACGGCTATGTTTACAAGAACCTCGTTTATGGTACAAGTTCAATATCACAGAAAGCGAAAAATGAATAAAGAATTTGTGGTACTTACGTACAATGCAATATCACTCAGCAATGAAATCTATGTCATCAGACCCGTAGCAGCATAATAAGTGGACTCAGGTACGATGATTCTAAGAGAAATAAGTCACACAGAAAAAGAAATATCATAAGGTATCACTAATACACGGAATGTAAACTTGGCTACCCAGGAACTGAATTACAAAACAGAACAGGGTCTCAAATGTAGAAAACCAACTTATGCTTGCTTAAGGGGAAAGGTGAGTTGGGGTGCTGCATAAAACCAGAGATTGAAATTAGCACAGATACCGTTCCATAAGCCAAATATGTAATAGACAAGAGCTACTCCTTGCTCAACGAAGTAGACTCAACACCCCATATTAAACGCCTAAAAATATACCTGAATAGTAAGAATCTTAAAACCTATGGATTTATATGTCTCCGAAAAGGAATCAAGCGTGTGTACAGCAGCATAAACGCAGCAGTGATAGGATTGGTGAGTTTCGGTGAGCAAATGCAGACCCTTTGAAGTCATATTGCATGGTACCCATTCCATGGGTCACAACTCTCCAGGTTTAAGGGATTCCTCCTTCAGCTAAAACATGCATGTGGAACCCAGAGTATGATCCACCGTGTGATCGGGAAACGTGTTCAAATGTGTCTCAGTTTTCGTCCCCTGGTACTCGGGTGCAACATTCCAGACGCTTTACTAACACTCTCCCCACTTGGAGAGTGAGTGCCTTTAACCTCCTGTTTGGCCCAGTTTGCAATTTCTGTGGGAAATGAACAGGAATAGGGAGAACCAATGAGAGACTAGCTGGAGGTGTCTGGACGGGCAAATTTAACTCTCATTTCCCACCAGGAAGAGGAATTAACCAAAGGCTCACCTTGCCGTGCCGGAACCACACTAGGGCCTGAAGCAATCCTGCGGTGTTGCGGCCAGCTCACAATAAGGAGAGTTGAAGAAAGGATCTCAGGGGCACTGTCATTCACAAACCTGCAGAGTTATAAATGACAGCTATCGTCCAAAAATATATTGAAGTAAGGCTGCCAAGAGGACTTGAAAGCGGGGCAGAATTGCAGGAAACCGATTTCAGGAGGTAGACTGGAATTGCATGAAAAGCATAGGAAAAGAGGCAGAACGTCCACAATGATGCACTTGGCCAAAAAGGGCGTATGCGTTTTTTCCTGAATATATTCAAGAGCAAACGCATACGCCCTTTTTGGCCAACCAAGCAAGCTTGCAAAGGAAATCTGCACTACAATGAAGTCTCACTGCCCCACGGGCAAAAGGGCCATCTGAAAAAAGTGTAAAATCCAGAAAGGCAGGACAGGCCATGGAGAATTGGGAGCCTTGTTATGCTGATGGGCGGGATGTCAATTGCCAACAGCCACTCTGGAGAACTGTATGGTGTTTCCTGAAACATCTAAAAAACAAAGCAACAGAGCCTAGGGCACTTCCACTTATGCTCCTATAGCTTAGGGAAATTCAAATCAAAAAGACACAGCCACCCCAAAGTTTGGGACGGCTCTGTTTACAAGAACCTCGTTTATGGTACAAGTTCAATATCACAGAAAGCGAAAAATGAATAAAGAATTTGTGGTATTTACGTACAATGCAATATCACTCAGCAATGAAATCTATGTCATCAGACCCGTAGCAGCATAATGAGTGGACACAGGTACGATGATTCTAAGAGAAATAAGTCACACAGAAAAAGAAATATCATAAGGTATCACTAATACACGGAATGTAAACTTGGCTACCCAGGAACTGAATACAAAACAGAACAGGGTCTCAAATGTAGAAAACCAACTTATGCTTGCTTAAGGGGAAAGGTGAGTTGGGGTGCTGCATAAAACCAGAGATTGAAATTAGCACAGATACCATTCCATAAGCCAAATATGTAATAGACAAGAGCTACTCCTTCCTCAACGAAGTGGACTCAACACACCATATTAAACGCCTAAGAATATACCTGACTAGTAAGAATCTTAAAACCTATGGATTTACATGTCTCCGAAAGAGAATCAAGCGTGTGTACAGCAGCATAAACGCAGCAGTGATAGGATTAGTGAGGTTCTGAGCAAATACAGACCCTTTGAAGTCATATTGCATGGTACCCATTCCATGGGTCTCAACTCTCCAGGTTTAAGGAATTGTACCTTCAGCTAAAACATGCATGTGGAATCCAGAGTATGATCAACCATGTGATTGGGAAACGTGTTCAAATGTGTCTCAGTTTAAGTCCCCTGGTACTCGGGTGCAACATTCCAGACGCTTTACTAACACTCTCCCCACTTGGAGAGTCAGTGCCTTTAACCTCCTGTTTGGCCCAGTTTGCAATTTCTGCGGGAAATGAACAGGAATAGGGAGAACCAATGAGAGACTAGCTGGAGGTGTCTGGACGGGCAAAATTAACTCTCATTTCCCACCAGGAAGAGGAATTAACCAAAGGCTCAGCTTGCCGTGCTGGAACCACACAAGGGCCTGAAGCAATCCTGCGGTGTTGCGGCCAGCTCACAATAAAGAGAGTTGAAGAAAGGATCTCAGGGGCACTGTCATTCACAAACCTGCAGAGTTATAAATGACAGCTATCGTCCAAAAATATATTGAAGTAAGGCTGCCAAGAGGACTTGAAAGCGGGGCAGAATTGCAGGAAACCGATTTCAGGAGGTAGACTGGAATTGCATGAAAAGCATAGGAAAAGAGGCAGAACGTCCACAATGATGCACTTGGCCAAAAAGGGCGTATGCGTTTTTTCCTGAATATATTCAGGAAAAAACGCATACGCCCTTTTTGGCCAACCAAGCAAGCTTGCAAAGGAAATCTGCACTACAATGAAGTCTCACTGCCTTCTGGTCAAAAGGGCCATCTGCAAAAAGAGTAAAATCCAGAAAGGCAGGACAGGCCATGGAGAACTGGGAGCCTTGTTATGCTGATGGGCGGGATGTAAATTGCCAACAGCCACTCTGGAGAAATGTATGGTGTTTCCTGAAACATCTAAAAAACAAAGCAACAGAGCCTAGGGCACTTCCACTTATGCTCCTATAGCTTAGGGAAATTAAAAACAAAAAGACACAGCCACCCCAAAGTTTGGGACGGCTCTGTTTACAAGAACCTCGTTTATGGTACAAGTTCAATATCACAGAAAGCGAAAAATGAATAAAGAATTTGTGGTACTTACGTACAATGCAATATCACTCAGCAATGAAATCTATGTCATCAGACCCGTAGCAGCATAATGAGTGCACTCAGGTACGATGATTCTAAGAGAAATAAGTCACACAGAAAAAGAAATATCATAAGGTATCACTAATACACGGAATGTAAACTTGGCTACCCAGGAACTGAATTACAAAACAGAACAGGGTCTCAAATGTAGAAAACCAACTTATGCTTGCTTAAGGGGAAAGGTGAGTTGGGGTGCTGCATAAAACCAGAGATTGAAATTAGCACAGATACCGTTCCATAAGCCAAATATGTAATAGACAAGAGCTACTCCTTGCTCAACGAAGTAGACTCAACACCCCATATTAAACGCCTAAAAATATACCTGAATAGTAAGAATCTTAAAACCTATGGATTTATATGTCTCCGAAAAGGAATCAAGCGTGTGTACAGCAGCATAAACGCAGCAGTGATAGGATTGGTGAGTTTCGGTGAGCAAATGCAGACCCTTTGAAGTCATATTGCATGGTACCCATTCCATGGGTCACAACTCTCCAGGTTTAAGGGATTCCTCCTTCAGCTAAAACATGCATGTGGAACCCAGAGTATGATCCACCGTGTGATCGGGAAACGTGTTCAAATGTGTCTCAGTTTTCGTCCCCTGGTACTCGGGTGCAACATTCCAGACGCTTTACTAACACTCTCCCCACTTGGAGAGTGAGTGCCTTTAACCTCCTGTTTGGCCCAGTTTGCAATTTCTGTGGGAAATGAACAGGAATAGGGAGAACCAATGAGAGACTAGCTGGAGGTGTCTGGACGTGAAAATTTAACTCTCATTTCCCACCAGGAAGAGGAATTAACCAAAGGCTCAGCTTGCCGTGCCGGAAGCACACTAGGGCCTGAAGCAATCCTGCGGTGTTGCGGCCAGCTCACAATAAAGAGAGTTGAAGAAAGGATCTCAGGGGCACTGTCATTCACAAACCTGCAGAGTTATAAATGACAGCTATCGTCCAAAAATATATTGAAGTAAGGCTGCCAAGAGGACTTGAAAGCGGGGCAGAATTGCAGGAAACCGATTTCAGGAGGTAGACTGGAATTGCATGAAAAGCATAGGAAAAGAGGCAGAACGTCCACAATGATGCACTTGGCCAAAAAGGGCCTATGCGTTTTTTCCTGAATATATTCAGGTGAAAACGCATACGCCCTTTTTGGCCAACCAAGCAAGCTTGCAAAGGAAATCTGCACTACAATGAAGTCTCACTGCCCCACGGGCAAAAGGGCCATCTGCAAAAAGTGTAAAATCCAGAAAGGCAGGACAGGCCATGGAGAACTGGGAGCCTTGTTATGCTGATGGGCGGGATGTAAATTGCCAACAGCCACTCTGGAGAAGTGTATGGTGTTTCCTGAAACATCTAAAAAACAAAGCAACAGAGCCTAGGGCACTTCCACTTATGCTCCTATAGCTTAGGGAAATTAAAATAAAAAAGACACAGCCACCCCAAAGTTTGATAGGGCTCTGTTTACAAGAACCTCGTTTATGGTACAAGTTCAATATCACAGAAGGCGAAAAATGAATAAAGAATTTGTGGTATTTACGTACAATGCAATATCACTCAGCAATGAAATCTATGTCATCAGACCCGTAGCAGCATAATGAGTGGACTCAGGTACGATGATTCTAAGAGAAATAAGTCACACAGAAAAAGAAATATCATAAGGTATCACTAATACACGGAATGTAAACTTGGCTACCCAGGAACTGAATTACAAAACAGAACAGGGTCTCAAATGTAGAAAACCAACTTATGCTTGCTTAAGGGGAAAGGTGAGTTGGGGTGCTGCATAAAACCAGAGATTGAAATTAGCACAGATACCGTTCCATAAGCCAAATATATAATAGACAAGAGCTACTCCTTCCTCAACGAAGTGGACTCAACACCCCATATTAAACGCCTAAGGATATACCTGACTAGTAAGAATCTTAAAACCTATGGATTTACATGTCTCCAAAAGAGAATCAAGCGTGTGTACAACAGCATAAACGCAGCAGTGATAGGATTAGTGAGATTCGGTGAGCAAATGCAGAGCCTTTGAAGTCATATTGCATGGTACCCATTCCATGGGTCTCAACTCTCCAGGTTTAAGGGATTCTTCCTTCAGCTAAAACATGCATGTGGAACCCAGAGTATGATCCACCGTGTGATCGGGAAACGTGTTCAACTATGTCTCAGTTTTCGTCCCCTGGTACTCGGGTGCAACATTCCAGACGCTTCACTAACACTCTCCCCACTTGGAGAGTCAGTGCCTTTAACCTCCTGTTTGGCCCAGATTGCAATTTCTCCGGGAAATGAACAGGAATAGGGAGAACCAATGAGAGACTAGCTGGAGGTGTCTGGACGTGCAAATTTAACTCTCATTTCCCACCAGGAAGAGGAATTAACCAAAGGCTCAGCTTGCCGTGCCGGAACCACACTAGGGCCTGAAGCAATCTTGCGGTGTTGCGGCCAGCTCACAAGAAAGCGAGTTGAACAAAGGAGCTCAGGGGCACTGTCATTCACAAACCTGCAGAGTTATAAATGACAGCTATCGTCCAAAAATATATTGAAATAAGGCTGCCAAGAGGACTTGAAAGCGGGGCAGAATTGCAGGAAACCGATTTCAGGAGGTAGACTGGAATTGCATGAAAAGCATAGCAAAAGAGGCAGAACGTCCACAATGATGCACTTGGCCAAAAAGGGCGTATGCGTTTTTTTCCTGAATATATTCAGGAAAAAACGCATACGCCCTTTTTGGCCAACCAAGCAAGCTTGCAAAGGAAATCTGCACTACAATGAAGTCTCACTGCTCCCTGGTCAAAAGGGCCATCTGCAAAAATTGTAAAATCCAGAAAGGCAGGACAGGCCATGGAGAACTGGGAGCCTTGTTATGCTGATGGGCGTGATGTAAATTGCCAACAGCCACTCTGGAGAAATGTATGGTGTTTCCTGAAACATCTAAAAAACAAAGCAACAGAGCCTAGGGCACTTCCACTTATGCTCCTATAGCTTAGGGAAATTCAAATCAAAAAGACACAGCCACCCCAACGTCTGGGACGGCTCTGTTTACAAGATCCTCGTTTATGGTACAAGTTCAATATCACAGAAAGCGAAAAATGAATAAAGAATTTGTGGTATTTACGTACAATGCAATATCACTCAGCAATGAAATCTATGTCATCAGGCCCGTAGCACCATAATGAGTGGATTCAGATACAATGATTCTAAGTGAAATAAGTCACACAGAAAAAGAAACATCATAAGATATCACTAATACACGGAATGTAAACTTGGCTACACAGGAACTGAATTACAAATCAGAACAGGGTCTCAAATGTAGAAAACCAACTTATGCTTGCTTAAGGGGAAAGGTGAGTTGGGGTGCTGCATAAAACCAGATATTGAAATTAGCACAGATACCGTTCCATAAGCCAAATATGTAACAGACAAGAGCTACTCCTTGCTCAATGAAGTGGACTCAACACCCCATATTAAACGCCTAAAAATATACCTGAATAGTAAGAATCTTAAAACCTATGGATTTATATGTCTCCGAAAAGGAATCAAGCGTGTGTACAGCAGCATAAACGCAGCAGTGATAGGATTGGTGAGTTTCGGTGAGCAAATGCAGACCATTTGAAGTCATATTGCATGGTACCCATTCCATGGGACACAACTCTCCAGGTAAGGGATTCTTCCTTCAGCTAAAACATGCATGTGGAACCCAGAGTATGATCCACCATGTGATCGGGAAACGTGTTCAAATGTGTCTCAGTTTTCGTCCCCTGGTACTCGGGTGCAACATTCCAGACGCTTTACTAACACTCTCCCCACTTGGAGAGTGAGTGCCTTTAACCTCCTGTTTGGCCCAGTTTGCAATTTCTGTGGGAAATGGACAGGAATAGGGAGAACCAATGAGAGACTAGCTGGAGGTGTCTGGACGGGCAAATTTAACTCTCATTTCCCACCAGGAAGAGGAATTAACCAAAGGCTCAGCTTGCCGTCCGGGAACCACACTAGGGCCTGAAGCAATCCTGCGGTGTTGCGGCCAGCTCACAATAAAGAGAGTTGAAGAAAGGATCTCAGGGGCCCTGTCATTCACAAACCTGCAGAGTTATAAATGACAGCTATCGTCCAAAAATATATTGAAGTAAGGCTGCCAAGAGCACTTGAAAGCGGGGCAGAATTGCAGGAAACCGATTTCAGGAGGTAGACTGGAATTGCATGAAAAGCATAGGAAAAGAGGCAGAAGTCCACAATGATGCACTTGGCCAAAAAGGGCGTATGCGTTTTTTCCTGAATATATTCAGGTGAAAACGCATACGCCCTTTTTGGCCAACCAAGCAAGCTTGCAAAGGAAATCTGCACTACAATGAAGTCTCACTGCCCCACGGGCAAAAGGGCCATCTGAAAAAAGTGTAAAATCCAGAAAGGCAGGACAGGCCATGGAGAACTGGGAGCCTTGTTATGCTGATGGGCGGGATGTAAATTGCCAACAGCCACTCTGGAGAAGTGTATGGTGTTTCCTGAAACATCTAAAAAACAAAGCAACAGAGCCTAGGGCACTTCCACTTATGCTCCTATAGCTTAGGGAAATTAAAATAAAAAAGACACAGCCACCCCAAAGTTTGGGACGGCTCTGTTTACAAGAACCTCGTTTATGGTACAAGTTCAATATCACAGAAAGCGAAAAATGAATAAAGAATTTGTGGTATTTACGTACAATGCAATATCACTCAGCAATGAAATCTATGTCATCAGACCCGTAGCAGCATAATGAGTGCACTCAGGTACGATGATTCTAAGAGAAATAAGTCACACAGAAAAAGAAATATCAGAAGGTATCACTAATACACGGAATGTAAACTTGGCTACCCAGGAACTGAATTACAAAACAGAACAGGGTCTCAAATGTAGAAAACCAACTTATGCTTGCTTAAGGGGAAAGGTGAGTTGGGGTGCTGCATAAAACCAGAGATTGAAATTAGCACAGATACCGTTCCATAAGCCAAATATGTAATAGACAAGAGCTACTCCTTCCTCAACGAAGTGGACTCAACACCACATATTAAATGCCTAAGGATATACCTGACTAGTAAGAATCTTAAAACCTATGGATTTACATGTCTCCAAAAGAGAATCAAGCGTGTGTACAGCAGCATAAACGCAGCAGTGATAGGATTAGTGAGGTTCGGTGAGCAAATGCAGAGCCTTTGAAGTCATATTGCATGGTACCCATTCCATGGGTCTCAACTCTCCAGGTTTAAGGGATTCTTCCTTCAGCTAAAACATGCATGTGGAACCCAGAGTATGATCCACCGTGTGATCGGGAAACGTGTTCAAATATGTCTCAGTTTTCGTCCCCTGGTACTCGGGTGCAACATTCCAGACGCTTTACTAACACTCTCCCCACTTGGAGAGTCAGTGCCTTTAACCTCCTGTTTGGCCCAGTTTGCAATTTCTGCGGGAAATGAACAGGAATAGGGAGAACCAATGAGAGACTAGCTGGAGGTGTCTGGACGTGCAAATTTAACTCTCATTTCCCACCAGGAAGAGGAATTAACCAAAGGCTCAGCTTGCCGTGCCGGAACCACACTAGGGCCTGAAGCAATCTTGCGGTGTTGCGGCCAGCTCACAAGAAAGCGAGTTGAACAAAGGAGCTCAGGGGCACTGTCATTCACAAACCTGCAGAGTTATAAATGACAGCTATCGTCCAAAAATATATTGAAGTAAGGCTGCCAAGAGGACTTGAAAGCGGGGCAGAATTGCAGGAAACCGATTTCAGGAGGTAGACTGGAATTGCATGAAAAGCATAGGAAAAGAGGCAGAACGTCCACAATGATGCACTTGGCCAAAAAGGGCATATGCGTTTTTTTCCTGAATATATTCAGGAAAAAACGCATATGCCCTTTTTGGCCAACCAAGCAAGCTTGCAAAGGAAATCTGCACTACAATGAAGTCTCACTGCTCCCTGGTCAAAAGGGCCATCTGCAAAAAGTGTAAAATCCAGAAAGGCAGGACAGGCCATGGAGAACTGGGAGCCTTGTTATGCTGATGGGCGGGATGTAAATTGCCAACAGCCACTCTGGAGAAATGTATGGTGTTTCCTGAAACATCTAAAAAACAAAGCAACAGAGCCTAGGGCACTTCCACTTATGCTCCTATAGCTTAGGGAAATTCAAATCAAAAAGACACAGCCACCCCAACGTCTGGGACGGCTCTGTTTACAAGATCCTCGTTTATGGTACAAGTTCAATATCACAGAAAGCGAAAAATGAATAAAGAATTTGTGGTATTTACGTACAATGCAATATCACTCAGCAATGAAATCTATGTCATCAGGCCCGTAGCACCATAATGAGTGGATTCAGATACAATGATTCTAAGTGAAATAAGTCACACAGAAAAAGAAACATCATAAGATATCACTAATACACGGAATGTAAACTTGGCTACACAGGAACTGAATTACAAATCAGAACAGGGTCTCAAATGTAGAAAACCAACTTATGCTTGCTTAAGGGGAAAGGTGAGTTGGGGTGCTGCATAAAACCAGATATTGAAATTAGCACAGATACCGTTCCATAAGCCAAATATGTAACAGACAAGAGCTACTCCTTGCTCAATGAAGTGGACTCAACACCCCATATTAAACGCCTAAAAATATACCTGAATAGTAAGAATCTTAAAACCTATGGATTTATATGTCTCCGAAAAGGAATCAAGCGTGTGTACAGCAGCATAAACGCAGCAGTGATAGGATTGGTGAGTTTCGGTGAGCAAATGCAGACCATTTGAAGTCATATTGCATGGTACCCATTCCATGGGACACAACTCTCCAGGTAAGGGATTCTTCCTTCAGCTAAAACATGCATGTGGAACCCAGAGTATGATCCACCATGTGATCGGGAAACGTGTTCAAATGTGTCTCAGTTTTCGTCCCCTGGTACTCGGGTGCAACATTCCAGACGCTTTACTAACACTCTCCCCACTTGGAGAGTGAGTGCCTTTAACCTCCTGTTTGGCCCAGTTTGCAATTTCTGTGGGAAATGGACAGGAATAGGGAGAACCAATGAGAGACTAGCTGGAGGTGTCTGGACGGGCAAATTTAACTCTCATTTCCCACCAGGAAGAGGAATTAACCAAAGGCTCAGCTTGCCGTCCGGGAACCACACTAGGGCCTGAAGCAATCCTGCGGTGTTGCGGCCAGCTCACAATAAAGAGAGTTGAAGAAAGGATCTCAGGGGCCCTGTCATTCACAAACCTGCAGAGTTATAAATGACAGCTATCGTCCAAAAATATATTGAAGTAAGGCTGCCAAGAGCACTTGAAAGCGGGGCAGAATTGCAGGAAACCGATTTCAGGAGGTAGACTGGAATTGCATGAAAAGCATAGGAAAAGAGGCAGAAGTCCACAATGATGCACTTGGCCAAAAAGGGCGTATGCGTTTTTTCCTGAATATATTCAGGTGAAAACGCATACGCCCTTTTTGGCCAACCAAGCAAGCTTGCAAAGGAAATCTGCACTACAATGAAGTCTCACTGCCCCACGGGCAAAAGGGCCATCTGAAAAAAGTGTAAAATCCAGAAAGGCAGGACAGGCCATGGAGAACTGGGAGCCTTGTTATGCTGATGGGCGGGATGTAAATTGCCAACAGCCACTCTGGAGAAGTGTATGGTGTTTCCTGAAACATCTAAAAAACAAAGCAACAGAGCCTAGGGCACTTCCACTTATGCTCCTATAGCTTAGGGAAATTAAAATAAAAAAGACACAGCCACCCCAAAGTTTGGGACGGCTCTGTTTACAAGAACCTCGTTTATGGTACAAGTTCAATATCACAGAAAGCGAAAAATGAATAAAGAATTTGTGGTATTTACGTACAATGCAATATCACTCAGCAATGAAATCTATGTCATCAGACCCGTAGCAGCATAATGAGTGCACTCAGGTACGATGATTCTAAGAGAAATAAGTCACACAGAAAAAGAAATATCAGAAGGTATCACTAATACACGGAATGTAAACTTGGCTACCCAGGAACTGAATTACAAAACAGAACAGGGTCTCAAATGTAGAAAACCAACTTATGCTTGCTTAAGGGGAAAGGTGAGTTGGGGTGCTGCATAAAACCAGAGATTGAAATTAGCACAGATACCGTTCCATAAGCCAAATATGTAATAGACAAGAGCTACTCCTTCCTCAACGAAGTGGACTCAACACCACATATTAAACGCCTAAGGATATACCTGACTAGTAAGAATCTTAAAACCTATGGATTTACATGTCTCCAAAAGAGAATCAAGCGTGTGTACAGCAGCATAAACGCAGCAGTGATAGGATTAGTGAGGTTCGGTGAGCAAATGCAGAGCCTTTGAAGTCATATTGCATGGTACCCATTCCATGGGTCTCAACTCTCCAGGTTTAAGGGATTCTTCCTTCAGCTAAAACATGCATGTGGAACCCAGAGTATGATCCACCGTGTGATCGGGAAACGTGTTCAAATATGTCTCAGTTTTCGTCCCCTGGTACTCGGGTGCAACATTCCAGACGCTTTACTAACACTCTCCCCACTTGGAGAGTCAGTGCCTTTAACGTCCTGTTTGGCCCAGTTTGCAATTTCTGCGGGAAATGAACAGGAATAGGGAGAACCAATGAGAGACTAGCTGGAGGTGTCTGGACGTGCAAATTTAACTCTCATTTCCCACCAGGAAGAGGAATTAACCAAAGGCTCAGCTTGCCGTGCCGGAACCACACTAGGGCCTGAAGCAATCTTGCGGTGTTGCGGCCAGCTCACAAGAAAGCGAGTTGAACAAAGGATCTCAGGGGCACTGTCATTCACAAACCTGCAGAGTTATAAATGACAGCTATCGTCCAAAAATATATTGAAGTAAGGCTGCCAAGAGCACTTGAAAGCGGGGCAGAATTGCAGGAAACCGATTTCAGGAGGTAGACTGGAATTGCATGAAAAGCATAGGAAAAGAGGCAGAACGTCCACAATGATGCACTTGGCCAAAAAGGGCATATGCGTTTTTTTCCTGAATATATTCAGGAAAAAACGCATATGCCCTTTTTGGCCAACCAAGCAAGCTTGCAAAGGAAATCTGCACTACAATGAAGTCTCACTGCTCCCTGGTCAAAAGGGCCATCTGCAAAAAGTGTAAAATCCAGAAAGGCAGGACAGGCCATGGAGAACTGGGAGCCTTGTTATGCTGATGGGCGGGATGTAAATTGCCAACAGCCACTCTGGAGAAGTGTATGGTGTTTCCTGAAACATCTAAAAAACAAAGCAACAGAGCCTAGGGCACTTCCACTTATGCTCCTATAGCTTAGGGAAATTCAAATCAAAAAGACACAGCCACCCCAACGTCTGGGACGGCTCTGTTTACAAGATCCTCGTTTATGGTACAAGTTCAATATCACAGAAAGCGAAAAATGAATAAAGAATTTGTGGTATTTACGTACAATGCAATATCACTCAGCAATGAAATCTATGTCATCAGGCCCGTAGCACCATAATGAGTGGATTCAGATACAATGATTCTAAGTGAAATAAGTCACACAGAAAAAGAAACATCATAAGATATCACTAATACACGGAATGTAAACTTGGCTACACAGGAACTGAATTACAAATCAGAACAGGGTCTCAAATGTAGAAAACCAACTTATGCTTGCTTAAGGGGAAAGGTGAGTTGGGGTGCTGCATAAAACCAGATATTGAAATTAGCACAGATACCGTTCCATAAGCCAAATATGTAATAGACAAGAGCTACTCCTTGCTCAATGAAGTGGACTCAACACCCCATATTAAACGCCTAAAAATATACCTGAATAGTAAGAATCTTAAAACCTATGGATTTATATGTCTCCGAAAGAGAATCAAGCGTGTGTACAGCAGCATAAACGCAGCAGTGATAGGATTGGTGAGTTTCGGTGAGCAAATGCAGACCATTTGAAGTCATATTGCATGGTACCCATTCCATGGGACACAACTCTCCAGGTAAGGGATTCTTCCTTCAGCTAAAACATGCATGTGGAACCCAGAGTATGATCCACCATGTGATCGGGAAACGTGTTCAAATGTGTCTCAGTTTTCGTCCCCTGGTACTCGGGTGCAACATTCCAGACGCTTTACTAACACTCTCCCCACTTGGAGAGTGAGTGCCTTTAACCTCCTGTTTGGCCCAGTTTGCAATTTCTGTGGGAAATGTACAGGAATAGGGAGAACCAATGAGAGACTAGCTGGAGGTGTCTGGACGGGCAAATTTAACTCTCATTTCCCACCAGGAAGAGGAATTAACCAAAGGCTCAGCTTGCCGTCCGGGAACCACACTAGGGCCTGAAGCAATCCTGCGGTGTTGCGGCCAGCTCACAATAAAGAGAGTTGAAGAAAGGATCTCAGGGGCCCTGTCATTCACAAACCTGCAGAGATATAAATGACAGCTATCGTCCAAAAATATATTGAAGTAAGGCTGCCAAGAGCACTTGAAAGGGGGGCAGAATTGCAGGAAACCGATTTCAGGAGGTAGACTGGAATTGCATGAAAAGCATAGTAAAAGAGGCAGAAGTCCACAATGATGCACTTGGCCAAAAAGGGTGTATGCGTTTTTTCCTGAATATATTCAGGTGAAAACGCATACGCCCTTTTTGGCCAACCAAGCAAGCTTGCAAAGGAAATCTGCACTAAAATGACGTCTCACTGCCCCCCGGGCAAAAGGGCCATCTGAAAAAAGTGTAAAATCCAGAAAGGCAGGACAGGCCATGGAGAACTGGGAGCCTTGTTATGCTGATGGGCGGGATGTAAATTGCCAACAGCCACTCTGGAGAAGTGTATGGTGTTTCCTGAAACATCTAAAAAACAAAGCAACAGAGCCTAGGGCACTTCCACTTATGCTCCTATAGCTTAGGGAAATTCAAATCAAAAAGACACAGCCACCCCAAAGTTTGGGACGGCTCTGTTTACAAGAACCTCGTTTATGGTACAAGTTCAATATCACAGAAAGCGAAAAATGAATAAAGAATTTGTGGTATTTACGTACAATGCAATATCACTCAGCAATGAAATCTATGTCATCAGACCCGTAGCAGCATAATGAGTGCACTCAGGTACGTTGATTCTAAGAGAAATAAGTCACACAGAAAAAGAAATATCAGAAGGTATCACTAATACACGGAATGTAAACTTGGCTACCCAGGAACTGAATTACAAAACAGAACAGGGTCTCAAATGTAGAAAACCAACTTATGCTTGCTTAAGGGGAAAGGTGAGTTGGGGTGCTGCATAAAACCAGAGATTGAAATTAGCACAGATACCGTTCCATAAGCCAAATATGTAATAGACAAGAGCTACTCCTTCCTCAACGAAGTGGACTCAACACCGCATATTAAACGCCTAAGGATATACCTGACTAGTAAGAATCTTAAAACCTATGGATTTACATGTCTCCAAAAGAGAATCAAGCGTGTGTACAGCAGCATAAACGCAGCAGTGATAGGATTAGTGAGGTTCGGTGAGCAAATTCAGAGCCTTTGAAGTCATATTGCATGGTACCCATTCCATGGGTCTCAACTCTCCAGGTTTAAGGGATTCTTCCTTCAGCTAAAACATGCATGTGGAACCCAGAGTATGATCCACCGTGTGATCGGGAAACGTGTTCAAATATGTCTCAGTTTTCGTCCCCTGGTACTCGGGTGCAACATTCCAGACGCTTTACTAACACTCCCCCCACTTGGAGAGTCAGTGCCTTTAACGTCCTGTTTGGCCCAGTTTGCAATTTCTGCGGGAAATGAACAGGAATAGGGAGAACCAATGAGAGACTAGCTGGAGGTGTCTGGACGTGCAAATTTAACTCTCATTTCCCGCCAGGAAGAGGAATTAACCAAAGGCTCAGCTTGCCGTCCGGGAACCACACTAGGGCCTGAAGCAATCTTGCGGTGTTGCGGCCAGCTCACAAGAAAGCGAGTTGAAGAAAGGAGCTCAGGGGCACTGTCATTCACAAACCTGCAGAGTTATAAATGACAGCTATCGTCCAAAAATATATTGAAGTAAGGCTGCCAAGAGGACTTGAAAGCGGGGCAGAATTGCAGGAAACCGATTTCAGGAGGTAGACTGGAATTGCATGAAAAGCATAGGAAAAGAGGCAGAACGTCCACAATGATGCACTTGGCCAAAAAGGGCGTATGCGTTTTTTCCTGAATATATTCAGGAAAAAACGCATACGCCCTTTTTGGCCAACCAAGCAAGCTTGCAAAGGAAATCTGCACAACTATGAAGTCTCACTGCCCCACGGGCAAAAGGGCCATCTGAAAAAAGTGTAAAATCCAGAAAGGCAGGACAGGCCATGGAGAACTGGGAGCCTTGTTATGCTGATGGGCGGGATGTAAATTGCCAACAGCCACTCTGGAGAAATGTATGGTGTTTCCTGAAACATCTAAAAAACAAAGCAACAGAGCCTAGGGCACTTCCACTTATGCTCCTATAGCTTAGGGAAATTCAAATCAAAAAGACACAGCCACCCCAACGTTTGGGACTGCTCTGTTTACAAGATCCTCGTTTATGGTACAAGTTCAATATCACAGAAAGCGAAAAATGAATAAAGAATTTGTGGTATTTACGTACAATGCAATATCACTCAGCAATGAAATCTATGTCATCAGACCCGTAGCAGCATAATGAGTGCACTCAGGTACGATGATTCTAAGAGAAATAAGTCACACAGAAAAAGAAATATCAGAAGGTATCACTAATACACGGAATGTAAACTTGGCTACCCAGGAACTGAATTACAAAACAGAACAGGGTCTCAAATGTAGAAAACCAACTTATGCTTGCTTAAGGGGAAAGGTGAGTTGGGGTGCTGCATAAAACCAGAGACTGAAATTAGCACAGATACCGTTCCATAAGCCAAATATGTAATAGACAAGAGCTACTACTTCCTCAACGAAGTGGACTCAACACCACATATTAAACGCCTAAGGATATACCTGACTAGTAAGAATCTTAAAACCTATGGATTTACATGTCTCCAAAAGAGAATCAAGCATGTGTACAGCAGCATAAATGCAGCAGTGATAGGATTAGTGAGGTTCGGTGAGCAAATGCAGAGCCTTTGAAGTCATATTGCATGGTACCCATTCCATGGGTCTCAACTCTCCAGGTTTAAGGGATTCTTCCTTCAGCTAAAACATGCATGTGGAACCCAGAGTATGATCCACCGTGTGATCGGGAACGTGTTCAAATATGTCTCAGTTTTCGTCCCCTGGTACTCGGGTGCAACATTCCAGACGCTTTACTAACACTCTCCCCACTTGGAGAGTCAGTGCCTTTAACCTCCTGTTTGGCCCAGTTTGCAAATTATGTGGGAAATGAACAGGAATAGGGAGAACCAATGAGAGACTAGCTGGAGGTGTCTGGACGGGCAAATTTAACTCTCATTTCCCACCAGGAAGAGGAATTAACCAAAGGCTCAGCTTGCCGTCCGGGAACCACACTAAGGCCTGAAGCAATCCTGCGGTGTTGCGGCCAGCTCACAATAAAGAGAGTTGAAGAAAGGATCTCAGGGGCACTGTCATTCACAAACCTGCAGAGTTATAAATGACAGCTATCGTCCAAAAATATATTGAAGTAAGGCTGCCAAGAGGACTTGAAAGCGGGGCAGAATTGCAGGAAACCGATTTCAGGAGGTAGACTGGAATTGCATGAAAAGCATAGGAAAAGAGGCAGAATGTCCACAATGATGCACTTGGCCAAAAAGGGCGTATGCGTTTTTTCCTGAATATATTCAGGAGAAAACGCATACGCCCTTTTTGGCCAACCAAGCAAGCTTGCAAAGGAAATCTGCACGACAATGAAGTCTCACTGCCCCACGGGCAAAAGGGCCATCTGCAAAAAGTGTAAAATCCAGAAAGGCAGGACAGGCCATGGAGAACTGGGAGCCTTGTTATGCTGATGGGCGGGATGTAAATTGCCAACAGCCACCCTGGAGAACTGTATGGTGTTTCCTGAAACATCTAAAAAACAAAGCAACAGAGCCTAGGGCACTTCCACTTATGCTCCTATATCTTAGGGAAATTAAAATCAAAAAGACACAGCCACCCCAAAATTTGGGACGGCTCTGTTTACAAGAACCTCGTTTATGGTACAAGTTCATTATCACAGAAAGCGAAAAATGAATAAAGAATTTGAGGTACTTACGTACAATGCAATATCACTCAGCAATGAAATCTATGTCATCAGGCCCGTCGCAGCATAATGAGTGCACTCAGGTACGATGATTCTAAGAGAAATAAATCACACAGAAAAAGAAATATCAGAAGGTATCACTAATACACGGAACGTAAACTTGGCTACCCAGGAACTGAATTAGAAAACAGAACAGGGTCTCAAATGTAGAAAACCAACTTATGCTTGCTTAAGGGGAAAGGTGAGTTGGGGTGCTGCATAAAACCAGAGATTGAAATTAGCACAGATACCGTTCCATAAGCCAAATATGTAATAGACAAGAGCTACTCCTTCCTCAAGGAAGTGGACTCAACACCCCATATTAAACGCCTAAGGATATACCTGACTAGTAGGAATCTTAAAACCTATGGATTTACATGTCTCCAAAAGAGAATCAAGCGTGTGTACAGCAGCATAAATGCAGCAGTGATAGGATTAGTGAGGTTCGGTGAGCAAATGCAGACCCTTTGAAGTCATATTGCATGGTACCCATTCCATGGGTCTCAACTCTCCAGGTTTAAGGGATTCTTCCTTCAGCTAAAACATGCATGTGGAACCCAGAGTATGATCCACCGTGTGATCGGGAAACGTGTTCAAATGTGTCTCAGTTTTCGTCCCCTGGTACTCGGGTGCAACATTCCAGACGCTTTACTAACACTCTCCCCACTTGGAGAGTCAGTGCCTTTAACCTCCTGTTTGGCCCAGTTTGCAATTTCTGTGGGAAATGAACAGGAATAGGGAGAACCAATGAGAGACTAGCTGGAGGTGTCTGGACGTGCAAATTTAACTCTCATTTCCCACCAGGAAGAGGAATTAACCAAAGGCTCAGCTTGCCGTCCGGGAACAACACTAGGGCCTGAAACAATCCTGCGGTGTTGCGGCCAGCTCACAATAAAGAGAGTTGAAGAAAGGAGCTCAGGGGCACTGTCATTCACAAACCTGCAGAGTTATAAATGACAGCTATCGTCCAAAAATATATTGAAGTAAGGCTGCCAAGAGGACTTGAAAGCGGGGCAGAATTGCAGGAAACCGATTTCAGGAGGTAGACTGGAATTGCATGAAAAGCATAGGAAAAGAGGCAGAATGTCCACAATGATGCACTTGGCCAAAAAGGGCGTATGCGTTTTTTCCTGAATATATTCAGGAAAAAACGCATACGCCCTTTTTGGCCAACCAAGCAAGCTTGCAAAGGAAATCTGCACTACTGTGAAGTCTCACTGCCCCACGGGCAAAAGGGCCATCTGAAAAAAGTGTAAAATCCAGAAAGGCAGGACAGGCCATGGAGAACTGGGAGCCTTGTTATGCTGATGGGCGGGATGTCAATTGCCAACAGCCACTCTGGAGAAGTGTATGGTGTTTCCTGAAACATCTAAAAAACAAAGCAACAGAGCCTAGGGCACTTCCACTTATGCTCCTATAGCTTAGGGAAATTAAAATCAAAAAGACACAGCCACCCCAACGTTTGGGACAGCTCTGTTTACAAGATCCTCGTTTATGGTACAAGTTCAATATCACAGAAAGCGAAAAATGAATAAAGAATTTGTGGTACTTACGTACAATGCAATATCACTCAGCAATGAAATCTATGTCATCAGACGCATAGCAGCATAATGAGTAGATTCAGGTACGATGATTCTAAGTGAAATATGTCACACAGAAAAAGAAATATAATAAGGTATCACTAATACACGGAATGTAAACTTGGCTACCCAGGAACTGAATTTCAAAACAGAACAGGGTCTCAAATGTAGAAAACCAACTTATGCTTGCTTAAGGGGAAAGGTGAGTTGGGGTGCTGCATAAAACCAGAGATTGAAATTAGCACAGATACCATTCCATAAGCCAAATATGTAATAGACAACAGCTACTCGTTGCTCAACGAAGTGGACTCAACACCCCATATTAAATGCCTAAGAATATACCTGACTAGTTAGAATCTTAAAACCTATGGATTTACATGTCTCCAAAAGAGAATCAAGCGTGTGTACAGCAGCATAAACGCAGCAGTGATAGGATTAGTGAGGTTCGGTGAGCAAATGCAGAGCCTTTGAAGTCATATTGCATGGTACCCATTCCATGGGTCTCAACTCTCCAGGATTAAGGGATTCTTCCTTCAGCTAAAACATGCATGTGGCACCCAGAGTATCATCCACCGTGTGATCGGGAAACGTGTTCAAATATGTCTCAGTTTTCGTCCCCTGGTACTCGGGTGCAACATTCCAGACCCTTTACTAACACTCTCCCCACTTGGAGAGTCAGTGCCTTTAACCTCCTGTTTGGCCCAGTTTGCAATTTCTGCGGGAAATGAACAGGAATAGGGAGAACCAATGAGAGACTAGCTGGAGGTGTCTGGACGGGCAAATTTAACTCTCATTTCCCACCAGGAAGAGGAATTAACCAAAGGCTCAGCTTGCCGTGCTGGAACCACACTAGGGCCTGAAGCAATCCTGCGGTGTTGCGGCCAGCTCACAAGAAAGCGAGTTGAAGAAAGGAGCTCAGGGGCACTGTCATTCACAAACCTGCAGAGTTATAAATGACAGCTATCGTCCAAAAATATATTGAAGTAAGGCTGCCAAGAGGACTTGAAAGCGGGGCAGAATTGCAGGAAACCGATTTCAGGAGGTAGACTGGAATTGCATGAAAAGCATAGGAAAAGAGGCAGAACGTCCACAATGATGCACTTGGCCAAAAAGGGCGTATGCGTTTTTTCCTGAATATATTCAGGAAAAAACGCATACGCCCTTTTTGGCCAACCAAGCAAGCTTGCAAAGGAAATCTGCACTACAATGAAGTCTCACTGCCCCACGGGCAAAAGGGCCATCTGAAAAAAGAGTAAAATCCAGAAAGGCAGGACAGGCCATGGAGAACTGGGAGCCTTGTTATGCTGATGGGCGGGATGTAAATTGCCAACAGCCACTCTGGAGAAGTGTATGGTGTTTCCTGAAACATCTAAAAAACAAAGCAACAGAGCCTAGGGCACTTCCACTTATGCTCCTATAGCTTAGGAAAATTAAAATCAAAAAGACACAGCCACCCCAAAATTTGGGACGGCTCTGTTTACAAGAACCTCGTTTATGGTACAAGTTCAATATCACAGAAAGCGAAAAATGAATAAAGAATTTGTGGTACTTACGTACAATGCAATATCACTCAGCAATGAAATCTATGTCATCAGGCCCGTAGCAACATAATGACTGGATTCAGATACAATGATTCTAAGTGAAATAACTCACACAGAAAAAGAAACATCATAAGATATCACTAATACACGGAATGTAAACTTGGCTACCCAGGAACTGAATTACAAAACAGAACAGGGTCTCAAATGTAGAAAACCAACTTATGCTTGCTTAAGGGGAAAGGTGAGTTGGGGTGCTGCATAAAACCAGAGATTGAAATTAGCACACATACCGTTCCATAAGCCAAATATGTAATAGACAAGAGCTACTCCTTGCTCAACGAAGTGGACTCAACACCCCATATTAAACGCCTAAAAATATACCTGAATAGTAAGAATCTTAAAACCTATGGATTTATATGTCTCCGAAAAGGAATCAAGCGTGTGTACAGCAGCATAAACGCAGCAGTGATAGGATTGGTGAGGTTCGGTGAGCAAATGCAGACCCTTTGAAGTCATATTGCATGGTACCCATTCCATGGGTCTCAACTCTCCAGGTTTAAGGGATTCTTCCTTCAGCTAAAACATGCATGTGGAACCCAGAGTATGATCCACCGTGTGATCGGGAAACGTGTTCAAATGTGTCTCAGTTTTCGTCCCTTGCTACTCGGGTGCAACATTCCAGACGCTTTACTAACACTCTCCCCACTTGGAGAGTCAGTGCCTTTAACGTTCTGTTTGGCTCAGTTTGCAATTTCTGCGGGAAATGAACAGGAATAGGGAGAACCAATGAGAGACTAGCTGGAGGTGTCTGGACGGGCAAATTTAACTCTCATTTCCCACCAGGAAGAGGAATTAACGAAAGGCTCAGCTTGCCGTGCCGGAACCACACTAGGGCCTGAAGCAATCTTGCGGTGTTGCGGCCAGCTCACAAGAAAGCGAATTGAACAAAGGAGCTCAGGGGCACTGTCATTCACAAACCTGCAGAGTTATAAATGACAGCTATCGTCCAAAAATATATTGAAGTAAGGCTGCCAAGAGGACTTGATAGCGGGGCAGAATTGCAGGAAACCGATTTCATTAGGTAGACTGGAATTGCATGAAAAGCATAGGAAAAGAGGCAGAACGTCCACAATGATGCACTTGGCCAAAAAGGGCGTATGCGTTTTTTCCTGAATATATTCAGGAAAAAACGCATACGCCCTTTTTGGCCAACCAAGCAAGCTTGCAAAGGAAATCTGCACTACAATGAAGTCTCACTGCCCCACGGGCAAAAGGGCCATCTGAAAAAAGTGTAAAATCCAGAAAGGCAGGACAGGCCATGGAGAACTGGGAGACTTGTTATGCTGATGGGCGGGATGTAAATTGCCAACAGCCACTCTGGAGAAGTGTATGGTGTTTCCTGAAACATCTAAAAAACAAAGCAACAGAGCCTAGGGCACTTCCACTTCTGCTCCTATAGCTTAGGGAAATTAAAATCAAAAAGACACAGCCACCCCAAAGTTTGGGACAACTCTGTTTACAAGAACCTCGTTCATGGTACAAGTTCAATATCACAGAAAGCGAAAAATGAATAAAGAATCTGTGGTACTTACGTACAATGCAATATCACTCAGCAATGAAATCTATGTCATCAGACCCGTAGCAGCATAATGAGTGGACTCAGGTAGGATGATTCTAAGAGAAATAAGTCACACAGAAAAAGAAATATCATAAGGTATCACTAATACACGGAATGTAAACTTGGCTACCCAGGAACTGAATTACAAAACAGAACAGGGTCTCAAATGTAGAAAACCAACTTATGCTTGCTTAAGGGGAAAGGTGAGTTGGGGTGCTGCATAAAACCAGAGATTGAAATTAGCACAGATACCGTTCCATAAGCCAAATATGTAATAGACAAGAGCTACTCCTTCCTCAAGGAAGTGGACTCAACACCCCATATTAAACGCCTAAGGATATACCTGAATAGTAAGAATCTTAAAACCTATGGATTTACATGTCTCCGAAAGAGAATCAAGCATGTGTACAGCAGCATAAACGTAGCAGTGATAGGATTGGTGAGGTTCGGTGAGCAAATGCAGACCCTTTGAAGTCATATTGCATGGTACCCATTCCATGGGTCTCAACTCTCCAGGTTTAAGGGATTCTTCCTTCAGCTAAAACATGCATGTGGAACCCAGAGTATGACCCACCGTGTGATCGGGAAACGTGTTCAAATATGTCTCAGTTTTCGTCCCCTGGTACTCGGGTGCAACATTCCAGACGCTTTACTAACACTCTCCCCACTTGGAGAGTCAGTGCCTTTAACCTCCTGTTTGGCCCAGTTTGCAATTTCTGCGGGAAATGAACAGGAATAGGGAGAACCAATGAGAGACTAGCTGGAGGTGTCTGGACGGGCAAATTTAACTCTCATTTCCCACCAGGAAGAGGAATTAACCAAAGGCTCAGCTTGCCGTGCCGGAACCACACTAGGGCCTGAAGCAATCCAGCGGTGCTGCGGGCAGCTCACAATAAAGAGAGTTGAAGAAAGGATCTCAGGGGCACTGTCATTCACAAACCTGCAGAGTTATAAATGACAGCTATCGTCCAAAAATATATTGAAGTAAGGCTGCCAAGAGCACTTGAAAGCGGGGCAGAATTGCTGGAAACCGATTTCAGGAGGTAGACTGGAATTGCATGAAAAGCATAGGAAAAGAGGCAGAACGTCCACAATGATGCACTTGGCCAAAAAGGGCGTATGCGTTTTTTCCTGAATATATTCAGGAAAAAACGCATATGCCCTTTTTGGCCAACCAAGCAAGCTTGCAAAGGAAATCTGCACTACAATGAAGTCTCACTGCCCCCCGGGCAAAAGGGCCATCTGAAACAAGTGTAAAATCCAGAAAGGCAGGACAAGCCATGGAGAACTGGGAGCCTTGTTATGTTGATGGGCGGGATGTAAATTGCCAACAGCCACTCTGGAGAAGTGTATGGTGTTTCCTGAAACATCTAAAAAACAAAGCAACAGAGCCTAGGGCACTTCCACTTATGCTCCTATAGCTTAGGGAAATTAAAATCAAAAAGACACAGCCACCCCAAAGTTTGGGACGGCTCTGTTTACAAGAACCTCGTTTATGGTACAAGTTCAATATCACAGAAAGCGAAAAATGAATAAAGAATTTGTGGTACTTACGTACAATGCAATATCACTCAGCAATGAAATCTATGTCATCAGACCCGTAGCAGCATAATGACTGGACTCAGGTAGGATGATTCTAAGAGAAATAAGTCACACAGAAAAAGAAGTATCATAAGGTATCACTAATACACAGAATGTAAACTTGGCTACCCAGGAACTGAATTACAAAACAGAACAGGGTCTCAAATGTAGAAAACCAACTTATGCTTGCTTAAGGGGAAAGGTGAGTTGGCGTGCCGCATAAAACCAGAGATTGAAATTAGCACAGATACCGTTCCATAAGCCAAATATGTAATAGACAAGAGCTACTCCTTGCTCAACGAAGTGGACTCAACACCCCATATTAAACGCCTAAGTATATACCTGACTAGTAAGAATCTTAAAACCTATGGATTTACATGTCTCCAAAAGAGAATCAAGCGTGTGTACAGCAGCATAAGTGCAGCAGTGATAGGATTAGTGAGTTTCGGTGAGCAAATGCAGACCCTTTGAAGTCATATTGCATGGTACCCATTCCATGGGTCTCAACTCTCCAGGTTTAAGGGATTCCTCCTTCAGCTAAAACATGCATGTGGAACCCAGAGTATGATCCACCGTGTGATCGGGAAACGTGTTCAAATATGTCTCAGTTTAAGTCCCCTGGTACTCGGGTGCAACATTCCAGACGCTTTACTAACACTCTCTCCAGTTGGAGAGTCAGTGCCTTTAACCTCCTGTTTGGCCCAGTTTGCAATTTCTGCGGGAAATGAACAGGAATAGGGAGAACCAATGAGAGACTAGCTGGAGGTGTCTGGACGGGCAAATTTAACTCTCATTTCCCACCAGGAAGAGGAATTAACCAAAGGCTCAGCTTACCGTGCCGGAACCACACTAGGGCCTGAAGCAATCTTGCGGTGTTGCGGCCAGCTCACAAGAAAGCGAATTGACCAAGGAGCTCAGGGGCACTGTCATTCACAAACCTGCAGAGTTATAAATGACAGCTATCGTCCAAAAATATATTGAAGTAAGGCTGCCAAGAGGACTTGAAAGCGGGGCAGAATTGCAGGAAACCGATTTCATTAGGTAGACTGGAATTGCATGAAAAGCATAGGAAAAGAGGCAGAACGTCCACAATGATGCACTTGGCCAAAAAGTGCGTATGCGTTTTTTCCTGAATATATTCAGGAAAAAACGCATACGCCCTTTTTGGCCAACCAAGCAAGCTTGCAAAGGAAATCTGCACTACAATGAAGTCTCACTGCCCCCCGGGCAAAAGGGCCATCTGAAAATAGTGTAAAATCCAGAAAGGCAGGACAGGCCATGGAGAACTGGGAGCCTTGTTATGCTGATGGGCGGGATGTAAATTGCCAACAGCCACTCTGGAGAAGTGTATGGTGTTTCCTGAAACATCTAAAAAACAAAGCAACAGAGCCTAGGGCACTTCCACTTATGCTCCTATAGCTTAGGGAAATTAAAATCAAAAAGACACAGCCACCCCAAAGTTTGGGACAACTCTGTTTACAAGAACCTCGTTCATGGTACAAGTTCAATATCACAGAAAGCGAAAAATGAATAAAGAATTTGTGGTACTTACGTACAATGCAATATCACTCAGCAATGAAATCTATGTCATCAGGCCCGTAGCAGCATAATGAGTGGACTCAGGTAGGATGATTCTAAGAGAAATAAGTCACACAGAAAAAGAAATATCATAAGGTATCACTAATACACGGAATGTAAACTTGGCTACCCAGGAACTGAATTACAAAACAGAACAGGGTCTCAAATGTAGAAAACCAACTTATGCTTGCTTAAGGGGAAAGGTGAGTTGGCGTGCCGCATAAAACCAGAGATTGAAATTAGCACAGATACCGTTCCATAAGCCAAATATGTAATAGACAAGAGCTACTCCTTGCTCAACGAAGTGGACTCAACACCCCATATTAAACGCCTAAGTATATACCTGACTAGTAAGAATCTTAAAACCTATGGATTTACATGTCTCCAAAAGAGAATCAAGCCTGTGTACAGCAGCATAAGTGCAGCAGTGATAGGATTAGTGAGTTTCGGTGAGCAAATGCAGACCCTTTGAAGTCATATTGCATGGTACCCATTCCATGGGTCTCAACTCTCCAGGTTTAAGGGATTCTTCCTTCAGCTAAAACATGCATGTGGAACCCAGAGTATGATCCACCGTGTGATCGGGAAACGTGTTCAAATATGTCTCAGTTTAAGTCCCCTGGTACTCGGGTGCAACATTCCAGACGCTTTACTAACACTCTCCCCACTTGGAGAGTCAGTGCCTTTAACCTCCTGTTTGGCCCAGTTTGCAATTTCTGCGGGAAATGAACAGGAATAGGGAGAACCAATGAGAGACTAGCTGGAGGTGTCTGGACGGGCAAATTTAACTCTCATTTCCCACCAGGAAGAGGAATTAACCAAAGGCTCAGCTTGCGTGCCGGAACCACTCTAGGGCCTGAAGCAATCTTGCGGTGTTGCGGCCAGCTCACAAGAAAGCGAATTGAACAAAGGAGCTCAGGGGCACTGTCATTCACAAACCTGCAGAGTTATAAATGACAGCTATCGTCCAAAAATATATTGAAGTAAGGCTACCAAGAGGACTTGAAAGCGGGGCAGAATTGCAGGAAACCGATTTCAGGAGGTAGACTGGAATTGCATGAAAAGCATAGGAAAAGAGGCAGAACGTCCACAATGATGCACTTGGCCAAAAAGGGCGTATGCGTTTTTTCCTGAATATATTCAGGAAAAAACGCATACGCCCTTTTTGGCCAACCAAGCAAGCTTGCAAAGGAAATCTGCACTACAATGAAGTCTCACTGCCCCCCGGGCAAAAGGGCCATCTGAAGAAAGTGTAAAATCCAGAAAGGCAGGACAGGCCATGGAGAACTGGGAGCCTTGTTATGCTGATGGGCGGGATGTAAATTGCCAACAGCCACTCTGGAGAAGTGTATGGTGTTTCCTGAAACATGTAAAAAACAAAGCAACAGAGCCTAGGGCACTTCCACTTATGCTCCTATAGCTTAGGGAAATTAAAATCAAAAAGACACAGCCACCCCAAAGTTTGGGACAACTCTGTTTACAAGAACCTCGTTCATGGTACAAGTTCAATATCACAGAAAGCGAAAAATGAATAAAGAATTTGTGGTACTTACGTACAATGCAATATCACTCAGCAATGAAATCTATGTCATCAGACCCGTAGCAGCATAATGAGTGGACTCAGGTAGGATGATTCTAAGAGAAATAAGTCACACAGAAAAAGAAATATCATAAGGTATCACTAATACACGGAATGTAAACTTGGCTACCCAGGAACTGAATTACAAAACAGAACAGGGTCTCAAATGTAGAAAACCAACTTATGCTTGCTTAAGGGGAAAGGTGAGTTGGGGTGCTGCATAAAACCAGATATTGAAATTAGCACAGATACCGTTCCATAAGCCAAATATGTAATAGACAAGAGCTACTCCTTCCTCAAGGAAGTGGACTCAACACCCCATATTAAACGCCTAAGGATATACCTGAATAGTAAGAATCTTAAAACCTATGGATTTACATGTCTCCGAAAGAGAATCAAGCATGTGTACAGCAGCATAAACGCAGCAGTGATAGGATTGGTGAGGTTCGGTGAGCAAATGCAGACCCTTTGAAGTCATATTGCATGGTACCCATTCCATGGGTCTCAACTCTCCAGGTTTAAGGGATTCTTCCTTCAGCTAAAACATGCATGTGGAACCCAGAGTATGACCCACCGTGTGATCGGGAAACGTGTTCAAATGTGTCTCAGTTTTCGTCCCCTGGTACTCGGGTGCAACATTCCAGACGCTTTACTAACACTCTCCCCACTTGGAGAGTCAGTGCCTTTAACGTCCTGTTTGGCCCAGTTTGCAATTTCTGCGGGAAATGAACAGGAATAGGGAGAACCAATGAGAGACTAGCTGGAGGTGTCTGGACGGGCAAATTTAACTCTCATTTCCCACCAGGAAGAGGAATTAACCAAAGGCTCAGCTTGCCGTGCCGGAACCACACTAGGGCCTGAAGCAATCCAGCGGTGTTGCGGGCAGCTCACAATAAAGAGAGTTGAAGAAAGGATCTCAGGGGCACTGTCATTCACAAACCTGCAGAGTTATAAATGACAGCTATCGTCCAAAAATATATTGAAGTAAGGCTGCCAAGAGCACTTGAAAGCGGGGCAGAATTGCAGGAAACCGATTTCAGGAGGTAGACTGGAATTGCATGAAAAGCATAGGAAAAGAGGCAGAACGTCCACAATGATGCACTTGGCCAAAAAGGGCGTATGCGTTTTTTCCTGAATATATTCAGGAAAAAACGCATACGCCCTTTTTGGCCAACCAAGCAAGCTTGCAAAGGAAATCTGCACTACAATGAAGTCTCACTGCCCCCCGGGCAAAAGGGCCATCTGAAAAAAGTGTAAAATCCAGAAAGGCAGGACAGGCCATGGAGAACTGGGAGCCTTGTTATGTTGATGGGCGGGATGTAAATTGCCAACAGCCACTCTGGAGAAGTGTATGGTGTTTCCTGAAACATCTAAAAAACAAAGCAACAGAGCCTAGGGCACTTCCACTTATGCTCCTATAGCTTAGGGAAATTAAAATCAAAAAGACACAGCCACCCCAAAGTTTGGGACGGCTCTGTTTACAAGAACCTCGTTTATGGTACAAGTTCAATATCACAGAAAGCGAAAAATGAATAAAGAATTTGTGGTACTTACGTACAATGCAATATCACTCAGCAATGAAATCTATGTCATCAGACCCGTAGCAGCATAATGAGTGGACTCAGGTAGGATGATTCTAAGAGAAATAAGTCACACAGAAAAAGAAATATCATAAGGTATCACTAATACACAGAATGTAAACTTGGCTACCCAGGAACTGAATTACAAAACAGAACAGGGTCTCAAATGTAGAAAACCAACTTATGCTTGCTTAAGGGGAAAGGTGAGTTGGCGTGCCGCATAAAACCAGAGATTGAAATTAGCACAGATACCGTTCCATAAGCCAAATATGTAATAGACAAGAGCTACTCCTTGCTCAACGAAGTGGACTCAACACCCCATATTAAACGCCTAAGTATATACCTGACTAGTAAGAATCTTAAAACCTATGGATTTACATGTCTCCAAAAGAGAATCAAGCGTGTGTACAGCAGCATAAGTGCAGCAGTGATAGGATTAGTGAGTTTCGGTGAGCAAATGCAGACCCTTTGAAGTCATATTGCATGGTACCCATTCCATGGGTCTCAACTCTCCAGGTTTAAGGGATTCCTCCTTCAGCTAAAACATGCATGTGGAACCCAGAGTATGATCCACCGTTTGATCGGGAAACGTGTTCAAATATGTCTCAGTTTAAGTCCCCTGGTACTCGGGTGCAACATTCCAGACGCTTTACTAACACTCTCCCCACTTGGAGAGTCAGTGCCTTTAACGTCCTGTTTCGCCCAGTTTGCAATTTCTGCGGGAAATGAACAGGAATAGGGAGAACCAATGAGAGACTAGCTGGAGGTGTCTGGACGGGCAAATTTAACTCTCATTTCCCACCAGGAAGAGGAATTAACCAAAGGCTCAGCTTACCGTGCCGGAACCACACTAGGGCCTGAAGCAATCTTGCGGTGTTGCGGCCAGCTCACAAGAAAGCGAATTGAACAAAGGAGCTCAGGGGCCCTGTCATTCACAAACCTGCAGAGTTATAAATGACAGCTATCGTCCAAAAATATATTGAAGTAAGGCTGCCAAGAGGACTTGAAAGCGGGGCAGAATTGCAGGAAACCGATTTCAGGAGGTAGACTGGAATTGCATTAAAAGCATAGGAAAAGAGGCAGAACGTCCACAATGATGCACTTGGCCAAAAAGTGCGTATACGTTTTTTCCTGAATATATTCAGGAAAAAACGCATACGCCCTTTTTGGCCAACCAAGCAAGCTTGCAAAGGAAATCTGCACTACAATGAAGTCTCACTGCCCCACGGGCAAAAGGGCCATCTGAAAAAAGTGTAAAATCCAGAAAGGCAGGACAGGCCATGGAGAACTGGGAGCCTTGTTATGCTGATGGGCGGGATGTCAATTGCCAACAGCCACTCTGGAGAAGTGTATGGTGTTTCCTGAAACATCTAAAAAACAAAGCAACAGAGCCTAGGGCACTTCCACTTATGCTCCTATAGCTTAGGGAAATTAAAATCAAAAAGACACAGCCACCCCAAAGTTTGGGACAACTCTGTTTACAAGAACCTCGTTCATGGTACAAGTTCAATATCACAGAAAGCGAAAAATGAATAAAGAATCTGTGGTACTTACGTACAATGCAATATCACTCAGCAATGAAATCTATGTCATCAGACCCGTAGCAGCATAATGAGTGGACTCAGGTACGATGATTCTAAGAGAAATAAGTCACAGAGAAAAAGAAATATCATAAGGTATCACTAATACACGGAATGTAAACTTGGCTACCCAGGAACTGAATTACAAAACAGAACAGGGTCTCAAATGTAGAAAACCAACTTATGCTTGCTTAAGGGGAAAGGTGAGTTGGCGTGCTGCATAAAACCAGAGATTGAAATTAGCACAGATACCGTTCCATAAGCCAAATATGTAATAGACAAGAGCTACTCCTTGCTCAACGAAGTGGACTCAACACCCCATATTAAAAGCCTAAAAATATACCTGAATAGTAAGAATCTTAAAACCTATGGTTTTATATGTCTCCGAAAAGGAATCAAGCATGTGTACAGCAGCGTAAACGCAGCAGTGATAGGATTGGTGAGGTTCGGTGAGCAAATGCAGACCCTTTGAAGTCATATTGCATGGTACCCATTCCATGGGTCTCAACTCTCCAGGTTTAAGGGATTCTTCCTTCAGCTAAAACATGCATGTGGAACCCAGAGTATGATCCACCGTGTGATCGGGAAACGTGTTCAAATATGTCTCAGTTTTCGTCCCCTGGTACTCGGGTGCAACATTCCAGACGCTTTACTAACACTCTCCCCACTTGGAGAGTCAGTGCCTTTAACGTCCTGTTTGGCCCAGTTTGCAATTTCTGCGGGAAATGAACAGGAATAGGGAGAACCAATGAGAGACTAGCTGGAGGTGTCTGGACGTGCAAATTTAACTCTCATTTCCCACCAGGAAGAGGAATTAACCAAAGGCTCAGCTTGCCGTGCCGGAACCACACTAGGGCCTGAAGCAATCTTGCGGTGTTGCGGCCAGCTCACAAGAAAGCGAGTTGAACAAAGGAGCTCAGGGGCACTGTCATTCACAAACCTGCAGAGTTATAAATGACAGCTATCGTCCAAAAATATATTGAAGTAAGGCTGCCAAGAGGACTTGAAAGCGGGGCAGAATTGCAGGAAACCGATTTCAGGAGGTAGACTGGAATTGCATGAAAAGCATAGGAAAAGAGGCAGAACGTCCACAATGATGCACTTGGCCAAAAAGGGCATATGCGTTTTTTTCCTGAATATATTCAGGAAAAAACGCATATGCCCTTTTTGGCCAACCAAGCAAGCTTGCAAAGGAAATCTGCACTACAATGAAGTCTCACTGCTCCCTGGTCAAAAGGGCCATCTGCAAAAAGTGTAAAATCCAGAAAGGCAGGACAGGCCATGGAGAACTGGGAGCCTTGTTATGCTGATGGGCGGGATGTAAATTGCCAACAGCCACTCTGGAGAAATGTATGGTGTTTCCTGAAACATCTAAAAAACAAAGCAACAGAGCCTAGGGCACTTCCACTTATGCTCCTATAGCTTAGGGAAATTCAAATCAAAAAGACACAGCCACCCCAACGTCTGGGACGGCTCTGTTTACAAGATCCTCGTTTATGGTACAAGTTCAATATCACAGAAAGCGAAAAATGAATAAAGAATTTGTGGTATTTACGTACAATGCAATATCACTCAGCAATGAAATCTATGTCATCAGGCCCGTAGCACCATAATGAGTGGATTCAGATACAATGATTCTAAGTGAAATAAGTCACACAGAAAAAGAAACATCATAAGATATCACTAATACACGGAATGTAAACTTGGCTACACAGGAACTGAATTACAAATCAGAACAGGGTCTCAAATGTAGAAAACCAACTTATGCTTGCTTAAGGGGAAAGGTGAGTTGGGGTGCTGCATAAAACCAGATATTGAAATTAGCACAGATACCGTTCCATAAGCCAAATATGTAACAGACAAGAGCTACTCCTTGCTCAATGAAGTGGACTCAACACCCCATATTAAACGCCTAAAAATATACCTGAATAGTAAGAATCTTAAAACCTATGGATTTATATGTCGCCGAAAAGGAATCAAGCGTGTGTACAGCAGCATAAACGCAGCAGTGATAGGATTGGTGAGTTTCGGTGAGCAAATGCAGACCATTTGAAGTCATATTGCATGGTACCCATTCCATGGGACACAACTCTCCAGGTAAGGGATTCTTCCTTCAGCTAAAACATGCATGTGGAACCCAGAGTATGATCCACCATGTGATCGGGAAACGTGTTCAAATGTGTCTCAGTTTTCGTCCCCTGGTACTCGGGTGCAACATTCCAGACGCTTTACTAACACTCTCCCCACTTGGAGAGTGAGTGCCTTTAACCTCCTGTTTGGCCCAGTTTGCAATTTCTGTGGGAAATGGACAGGAATAGGGAGAACCAATGAGAGACTAGCTGGAGGTGTCTGGACGGGCAAATTTAACTCTCATTTCCCACCAGGAAGAGGAATTAACCAAAGGCTCAGCTTGCCGTCCGGGAACCACACTAGGGCCTGAAGCAATCCTGCGGTGTTGCGGCCAGCTCACAATAAAGAGAGTTGAAGAAAGGATCTCAGGGGCCCTGTCATTCACAAACCTGCAGAGTTATAAATGACAGCTATCGTCCAAAAATATATTGAAGTAAGGCTGCCAAGAGCACTTGAAAGCGGGGCAGAATTGCAGGAAACCGATTTCAGGAGGTAGACTGGAATTGCATGAAAAGCATAGGAAAAGAGGCAGAAGTCCACAATGATGCACTTGGCCAAAAAGGGCGTATGCGTTTTTTCCTGAATATATTCAGGTGAAAACGCATACGCCCTTTTTGGCCAACCAAGCAAGCTTGCAAAGGAAATCTGCACTACAATGAAGTCTCACTGCCCCACGGGCAAAAGGGCCATCTGAAAAAAGTGTAAAATCCAGAAAGGCAGGACAGGCCATGGAGAACTGGGAGCCTTGTTATGCTGATGGGCGGGATGTAAATTGCCAACAGCCACTCTGGAGAAGTGTATGGTGTTTCCTGAAACATCTAAAAAACAAAGCAACAGAGCCTAGGGCACTTCCACTTATGCTCCTATAGCTTAGGGAAATTAAAATAAAAAAGACACAGCCACCCCAAAGTTTGGGACGGCTCTGTTTACAAGAACCTCGTTTATGGTACAAGTTCAATATCACAGAAAGCGAAAAATGAATAAAGAATTTGTGGTATTTACGTACAATGCAATATCACTCAGCAATGAAATCTATGTCATCAGACCCGTAGCAGCATAATGAGTGCACTCAGGTACGATGATTCTAAGAGAAATAAGTCACACAGAAAAAGAAATATCAGAAGGTATCACTAATACACGGAATGTAAACTTGGCTACCCAGGAACTGAATTACAAAACAGAACAGGGTCTCAAATGTAGAAAACCAACTTATGCTTGCTTAAGGGGAAAGGTGAGTTGGGGTGCTGCATAAAACCAGAGATTGAAATTAGCACAGATACCGTTCCATAAGCCAAATATGTAATAGACAAGAGCTACTCCTTCCTCAACGAAGTGGACTCAACACCACATATTAAACGCCTAAGGATATACCTGACTAGTAAGAATCTTAAAACCTATGGATTTACATGTCTCCAAAAGAGAATCAAGCGTGTGTACAGCAGCATAAACGCAGCAGTGATAGGATTAGTGAGGTTCGGTGAGCAAATGCAGAGCCTTTGAAGTCATATTGCATGGTACCCATTCCATGGGTCTCAACTCTCCAGGTTTAAGGGATTCTTCCTTCAGCTAAAACATGCATGTGGAACCCAGAGTATGATCCAACGTGTGATCGGGAAACGTGTTCAAATATGTCTCAGTTTTCGTCCCCTGGTACTCGGGTGCAACATTCCAGACGCTTTACTAACACTCTCCCCACTTGGAGAGTCAGTGCCTTTAACGTCCTGTTTGGCCCAGTTTGCAATTTCTGCGGGAAATGAACAGGAATAGGGAGAACCAATGAGAGACTAGCTGGAGGTGTCTGGACGTGCAAATTTAACTCTCATTTCCCACCAGGAAGAGGAATTAACCAAAGGCTCAGCTTGCCGTGCCGGAACCACACTAGGGCCTGAAGCAATCTTGCGGTGTTGCGGCCAGCTCACAAGAAAGCGAGTTGAACAAAGGAGCTCAGGGGCACTGTCATTCACAAACCTGCAGAGTTATAAATGACAGCTATCGTCCAAAAATATATTGAAGTAAGGCTGCCAAGAGGACTTGAAAGCGGGGCAGAATTGCAGGAAACCGATTTCAGGAGGTAGACTGGAATTGCATGAAAAGCATAGGAAAAGAGGCAGAACGTCCACAATGATGCACTTGGCCAAAAAGGGCATATGCGTTTTTTTCCTGAATATATTCAGGAAAAAACGCATATGCCCTTTTTGGCCAACCAAGCAAGCTTGCAAAGGAAATCTGCACTACAATGAAGTCTCACTGCTCCCTGGTCAAAAGGGCCATCTGCAAAAAGTGTAAAATCCAGAAAGGCAGGACAGGCCATGGAGAACTGGGAGCCTTGTTATGCTGATGGGCGGGATGTAAATTGCCAACAGCCACTCTGGAGAAATGTATGGTGTTTCCTGAAACATCTAAAAAACAAAGCAACAGAGCCTAGGGCACTTCCACTTATGCTCCTATAGCTTAGGGAAATTCAAATCAAAAAGACACAGCCACCCCAACGTCTGGGACGGCTCTGTTTACAAGATCCTCGTTTATGGTACAAGTTCAATATCACAGAAAGCGAAAAATGAATAAAGAATTTGTGGTATTTACGTACAATGCAATATCACTCAGCAATGAAATCTATGTCATCAGGCCCGTAGCACCATAATGAGTGGATTCAGATACAATGATTCTAAGTGAAATAAGTCACACAGAAAAAGAAACATCATAAGATATCACTAATACACGGAATGTAAACTTGGCTACACAGGAACTGAATTACAAATCAGAACAGGGTCTCAAATGTAGAAAACCAACTTATGCTTGCTTAAGGGGAAAGGTGAGTTGGGGTGCTGCATAAAACCAGATATTGAAATTAGCACAGATACCGTTCCATAAGCCAAATATGTAACAGACAAGAGCTACTCCTTGCTCAATGAAGTGGACTCAACACCCCATATTAAACGCCTAAAAATATACCTGAATAGTAAGAATCTTAAAACCTATGGATTTATATGTCTCCGAAAGAGAATCAAGCGTGTGTACAGCAGCATAAACGCAGCAGTGATAGGATTGGTGAGTTTCGGTGAGCAAATGCAGACCATTTGAAGTCATATTGCATGGTACCCATTCCATGGGACACAACTCTCCAGGTAAGGGATTCTTCCTTCAGCTAAAACATGCATGTGGAACCCAGAGTATGATCCACCATGTGATCGGGAAACGTGTTCAAATGTGTCTCAGTTTTCGTCCCCTGGTACTCGGGTGCAACATTCCAGACGCTTTACTAACACTCTCCCCACTTGGAGAGTGAGTGCCTTTAACCTCCTGTTTGGCCCAGTTTGCAATTTCTGTGGGAAATGTACAGGAATAGGGAGAACCAATGAGAGACTAGCTGGAGGTGTCTGGACGGGCAAATTTAACTCTCATTTCCCACCAGGAAGAGGAATTAACCAAAGGCTCAGCTTGCCGTCCGGGAACCACACTAGGGCCTGAAGCAATCCTGCGGTGTTGCGGCCAGCTCACAATAAAGAGAGTTGAAGAAAGGATCTCAGGGGCCCTGTCATTCACAAACCTGCAGAGATATAAATGACAGCTATCGTCCAAAAATATATTGAAGTAAGGCTGCCAAGAGCACTTGAAAGGGGGGCAGAATTGCAGGAAACCGATTTCAGGAGGTAGACTGGAATTGCATGAAAAGCATAGTAAAAGAGGCAGAAGTCCACAATGATGCACTTGGCCAAAAAGGGTGTATGCGTTTTTTCCTGAATATATTCAGGTGAAAACGCATACGCCCTTTTTGGCCAACCAAGCAAGCTTGCAAAGGAAATCTGCACTACAATGACGTCTCACTGCCCCCCGGGCAAAAGGGCCATCTGAAAAAAGTGTAAAATCCAGAAAGGCAGGACAGGCCATGGAGAACTGGGAGCCTTGTTATGCTGATGGGCGGGATGTAAATTGCCAACAGCCACTCTGGAGAAGTGTATGGTGTTTCCTGAAACATCTAAAAAACAAAGCAACAGAGCCTAGGGCACTTCCACTTATGCTCCTATAGCTTAGGGAAATTCAAATCAAAAAGACACAGCCACCCCAAAGTTTGGGACGGCTCTGTTTACAAGAACCTCATTTATGGTACAAGTTCAATATCACAGAAAGCGAAAAATGAATAAAGAATTTGTGGTATTTACGTACAATGCAATATCACTCAGCAATGAAATCTATGTCATCAGACCCGTAGCAGCATAATGAGTGCACTCAGGTACGTTGATTCTAAGAGAAATAAGTCACACAGAAAAAGAAATATCAGAAGGTATCACTAATACACGGAATGTAAACTTGGCTACCCAGGAACTGAATTACAAAACAGAACAGGGTCTCAAATGTAGAAAACCAACTTATGCTTGCTTAAGGGGAAAGGTGAGTTGGGGTGCTGCATAAAACCAGAGATTGAAATTAGCACAGATACCGTTCCATAAGCCAAATATGTAATAGACAAGAGCTACTCCTTCCTCAACGAAGTGGACTCAACACCGCATATTAAACGCCTAAGGATATACCTGACTAGTAAGAATCTTAAAACCTATGGATTTACATGTCTCCAAAAGAGAATCAAGCGTGTGTACAGCAGCATAAACGCAGCAGTGATAGGATTAGTGAGGTTCGGTGAGCAAATTCAGAGCCTTTGAAGTCATATTGCATGGTACCCATTCCATGGGTCTCAACTCTCCAGGTTTAAGGGATTCTTCCTTCAGCTAAAACATGCATGTGGAACCCAGAGTATGATCCACCGTGTGATCGGGAAACGTGTTCAAATATGTCTCAGTTTTCGTCCCCTGGTACTCGGGTGCAACATTCCAGACGCTTTACTAACACTCCCCCCACTTGGAGAGTCAGTGCCTTTAACGTCCTGTTTGGCCCAGTTTGCAATTTCTGCGGGAAATGAACAGGAATAGGGAGAACCAATGAGAGACTAGCTGGAGGTGTCTGGACGTGCAAATTTAACTCTCATTTCCCACCAGGAAGAGGAATTAACCAAAGGCTCAGCTTGCCGTCCGGGAACCACACTAGGGCCTGAAGCAATCTTGCGGTGTTGCGGCCAGCTCACAAGAAAGCGAGTTGAAGAAAGGAGCTCAGGGGCACTGTCATTCACAAACCTGCAGAGTTATAAATGACAGCTATCGTCCAAAAATATATTGAAGTAAGGCTGCCAAGAGGACTTGAAAGCGGGGCAGAATTGCAGGAAACCGATTTCAGGAGGTAGACTGGAATTGCATGAAAAGCATAGGAAAAGAGGCAGAACGTCCACAATGATGCACTTGGCCAAAAAGGGCGTATGCGTTTTTTCCTGAATATATTCAGGAAAAAACGCATACGCCCTTTTTGGCCAACCAAGCAAGCTTGCAAAGGAAATCTGCACAACTATGAAGTCTCACTGCCCCACGGGCAAAAGGGCCATCTGAAAAAAGTGTAAAATCCAGAAAGGCAGGACAGGCCATGGAGAACTGGGAGCCTTGTTATGCTGATGGGCGGGATGTAAATTGCCAACAGCCACTCTGGAGAAATGTATGGTGTTTCCTGAAACATCTAAAAAACAAAGCAACAGAGCCTAGGGCACTTCCACTTATGCTCCTATAGCTTAGGGAAATTCAAATCAAAAAGACACAGCCACCCCAACGTTTGGGACTGCTCTGTTTACAAGATCCTCGTTTATGGTACAAGTTCAATATCACAGAAAGCGAAAAATGAATAAAGAATTTGTGGTATTTACGTACAATGCAATATCACTCAGCAATGAAATCTATGTCATCAGGCCCGTAGCACCATAATGAGTGGATTCAGATACAATGATTCTAAGTGAAATAAGTCACACAGAAAAAGAAACATCATAAGATATCACTAATACACGGAATGTAAACTTGGCTACAAAGGAACTGAATTACAAATCAGAACAGGGTCTCAAATGTAGAAAACCAGCTTATGCTTGCTTAAGGGGAAAGGTGAGTTGGGGTGCTGCATAAAACCAGATATTGAAATTAGCACAGATACCGTTCCATAAGCCAAATATGTAACAGACAAGAGCTACTCCTTGCTCAATGAAGTGGACTCAACACCCCATATTAAACGCCTAAAAATATACCTGAATAGTAAGAATCTTAAAACCTATGGATTTATATGTCTCCGAAAAGGAATCAAGCGTGTGTACAGCAGCATAAACGCAGCAGTGATAGGATTGGTGAGTTTCGGTGAGCAAATGCAGACCATTTGAAGTCATATTGCATGGTACCCATTCCATGGGACACAACTCTCCAGGTAAGGGATTCTTCCTTCAGCTAAAACATGCATGTGGAACCCAGAGTATGATCCACCATGTGATCGGGAAACGTGTTCAAATGTGTCTCAGTTTTCGTCCCCTGGTACTCGGGTGCAACATTCCAGACGCTTTACTAACACTCTCCCCACTTGGAGAGTGAGTGCCTTTAACCTCCTGTTTGGCCCAGTTTGCAATTTCTGTGGGAAATGGACAGGAATAGGGAGAACCAATGAGAGACTAGCTGGAGGTGTCTGGACGGGCAAATTTAACTCTCATTTCCCACCAGGAAGAGGAATTAACCAAAGGCTCAGCTTGCCGTCCGGGAACCACACTAGGGCCTGAAGCAATCCTGCGGTGTTGCGGCCAGCTCACAATAAAGAGAGTTGAAGAAAGGATCTCAGGGGCCCTGTCATTCACAAACCTGCAGAGTTATAAATGACAGCTATCGTCCAAAAATATATTGAAGTAAGGCTGCCAAGAGCACTTGAAAGCGGGGCAGAATTGCAGGAAACCGATTTCAGGAGGTAGACTGGAATTGCATGAAAAGCATAGGAAAAGAGGCAGAACGTCCACAATGATGCACTTGGCCAAAAAGGTCATATGCGTTTTTTTCCTGAATATATTCAGGAAAAAACGCATACGCCCTTTTTGGCCAACCAAGCAAGCTTGCAAAGGAAATCTGCACTACAATGAAGTCTCACTGCTCCCTGGTCAAAAGGGCCATCTGCAAAAAGTGTAAAATCCAGAAAGGCAGGACAGGCCATGGAGAACTGGGAGCCTTGTTATGCTGATGGGCGGGATGTAAATTGCCAACAGCCACTCTGGAGAAATGTATGGTGTTTCCTGAAACATCTAAAAAACAAAGCAACAGAGCCTAGGGCACTTCCACTTATGCTCCTATAGCTTAGGGAAATTCAAATCAAAAAGACACAGCCACCCCAACGTCTGGGACGGCTCTGTTTACAAGATCCTCGTTTATGGTACAAGTTCAATATCACAGAAAGCGAAAAATGAATAAAGAATTTGTGGTATTTACGTACAATGCAATATCACTCAGCAATGAAATCTATGTCATCAGGCCCGTAGCACCATAATGAGTGGATTCAGATACAATGATTCTAAGTGAAATAAGTCACACAGAAAAAGAAACATCATAAGATATCACTAATACACGGAATGTAAACTTGGCTACACAGGAACTGAATTACAAATCAGAACAAGGTCTCAAATGTAGAAAACCAACTTATGCTTGCTTAAGGGGAAAGGTGAGTTGGGGTGCTGCATAAAACCAGATATTGAAATTAGCACAGATACCGTTCCATAAGCCAAATATGTAATAGACAAGAGCTACTCCTTGCTCAATGAAGTGGACTCAACACCCCATATTAAACGCCTAAAAATATACCTGAATAGTAAGAATCTTAAAACCTATGGATTTATATGTCTCCGAAAGAGAATCAAGCGTGTGTACAGCAGCATAAACGCAGCAGTGATAGGATTGGTGAGTTTCGGTGAGCAAATGCAGACCATTTGAAGTCAAATTGCATGGTACCCATTCCATGGGACACAACTCTCCAGGTAAGGGATTCTTCCTTCAGCTAAAACATGCATGTGGAACCCAGAGTATGATCCACCATGTGATCGGGAAACGTGTTCAAATGTGTCTCAGTTTTCGTCCCCTGGTACTCGGGTGCAACATTCCAGACGCTTTACTAACACTCTCCCCACTTGGAGAGTGAGTGCCTTTAACCTCCTGTTTGGCCCAGTTTGCAATTTCTGTGGGAAATGTACAGGAATAGGGAGAACCAATGAGAGACTAGCTGGAGGTGTCTGGACGGGCAAATTTAACTCTCATTTCCCACAAGGAAGAGGAATTAACCAAAGGCTCAGCTTGCCGTCCGGGAACCACACTAGGGCCTGAAGCAATCCTGCGGTGTTGCGGCCAGCTCACAATAAAGAGAGTTGAAGAAAGGATCTCAGGGGCCCTGTCATTCACAAACCTGCAGAGATATAAATGACAGCTATCGTCCAAAAATATATTGAAGTAAGGCTGCCAAGAGCACTTGAAAGGGGGGCAGAATTGCAGGAAACCGATTTCAGGAGGTAGACTGGAATTGCATGAAAAGCATAGTAAAAGAGGCAGAAGTCCACAATGATGCACTTGGCCAAAAAGGGTGTATGCGTTTTTTCCTGAATATATTCAGGTGAAAACGCATACGCCCTTTTTGGCCAACCAAGCAAGCTTGCAAAGGAAATCTGCACTAAAATGACGTCTCACTGCCCCCCGGGCAAAAGGGCCATCTGAAAAAAGTGTAAAATCCAGAAAGGCAGGACAGGCCATGGAGAACTGGGAGCCTTGTTATGCTGATGGGCGGGATGTAAATTGCCAACAGCCACTCTGGAGAAGTGTATGGTGTTTCCTGAAACATCTAAAAAACAAAGCAACAGAGCCTAGGGCACTTCCACTTATGCTCCTATAGCTTAGGGAAATTCAAATCAAAATGACACAGCCACCCCAAAGTTTGGGACGGCTCTGTTTACAAGAACCTCGTTTATGGTACAAGTTCAATATCACAGAAAGCGAAAAATGAATAAAGAATTTGTGGTATTTACGTACAATGCAATATCACTCAGCAATGAAATCTATGTCATCAGACCCGTAGCAGCATAATGAGTGCACTCAGGTACGTTGATTCTAAGAGAAATAAGTCACACAGAAAAAGAAATATCAGAAGGTATCACTAATACACGGAATGTAAACTTGGCTACCCAGGAACTGAATTACAAAACAGAACAGGGTCTCAAATGTAGAAAACCAACTTATGCTTGCTTAAGGGGAAAGGTGAGTTGGGGTGCTGCATAAAACCAGAGATTGAAATTAGCACAGATACCGTTCCATAAGCCAAATATGTAATAGACAAGAGCTACTCCTTCCTCAACGAAGTGGACTCAACACCGCATATTAAACGCCTAAGGATATACCTGACTAGTAAGAATCTTAAAACCTATGGATTTACATGTCTCCAAAAGAGAATCAAGCGTGTGTACAGCAGCATAAACGCAGCAGTGATAGGATTAGTGAGATTCGGTGAGCAAATGCAGAGCCTTTGAAGTCATATTGCATGGTACCCATTCCATGGGTCTCAACTCTCCAGGTTTAAGGGATTCTTCCTTCAGCTAAAACATGCATGTGGAACCCAGAGTATGATCCACCGTGTGATCGGGAAACGTGTTCAAGTGTGTCTCAGTTTTCGTCCCCTGGTACTCGGGTGCAACATTCCAGACGCTTTACTAACACTCTCCCCACTTGGAGAGTCAGTGCCTTTAACGTCCTGTTTGGCCCAGTTTGCAATTTCTGCGGGAAATGAACAGGAATAGGGAGAACCAATGAGAGACTAGCTGGAGGTGTCTGGACGTGCAAATTTAACTCTCATTTCCCACCAGGAAGAGGAATTAACCAAAGGCTCAGCTTGCCGTGCCGGAACCACACTAGGGCCTGAAGCAATCTTGCGGTGTTGCGGCCAGCTCACAAGAAAGCGAGTTGAAGAAAGGAGCTCAGGGGCACTGTCATTCACAAACCTGCAGAGTTATAAATGACAGCTATCGTCCAAAAATATATTGAAGTAAGGCTGCCAAGAGGACTTGAAAGCGGGGCAGAATTGCAGGAAACCGATTTCAGGAGGTAGACTGGAATTGCATGAAAAGCATAGGAAAAGAGGCAGAACGTCCACAATGATGCACTTGGCCAAAAAGGGCGTATGCGTTTTTTCCTGAATATATTCAGGAAAAAACGCATACGCCCTTTTTGGCCAACCAAGCAAGCTTGCAAAGGAAATCTGCACTACAATGAAGTCTCACTGCTCCCTGGTCAAAAGGGCCATCTGCAAAAAGTGTAAAATCCAGAAAGGCAGGACAGGCCATGGAGAACTGGGAGCCTTGTTATGCTGATGGGCGGGATGTAAATTGCCAACAGCCACTCTGGAGAAATGTATGGTGTTTCCTGAAACATCTAAAAAACAAAGCAACAGAGCCTAGGGCACTTCCACTTATGCTCCTAGAGCTTAGGGAAATTCAAATCAAAAAGACACAGCCACCCCAACGTTTGGGACGGCTCTGTTTACAAGATCCTCGTTTATGGTACAAGTTCAATATCACAGAAAGCGAAAAATGAATAAAGAATTTGTGGTATTTACGTACAATGCAATATCACTCAGCAATGAAATCTATGTCATCAGGCCCATAGCACCATAATGAGTGGATTCAGATACAATGATTCTAAGTGAAATAAGTCACACAGAAAAAGAAACATCATAAGATATCACTAATTAACGGAATGTAAACTTGGCTACACAGGAACTGAATTACAAATCAGAACAGGGTCTCAAATGTAGAAAACCAACTTATGCTTGCTTAAGGGGAAAGGTGAGTTGGGGTGCTGCATAAAACCAGAGATTGAAATTAGCACAGATACCGTTCCATAAGCCAAATATGTAATAGACAAGAGCTACTCCTTGCTCAATGAAGTGGACTCAACACCCCATATTAAACGCCTAAAAATATACCTGAATAGTAAGAATCTTAAAACTTATGGATTTATATGTCTCCAAAAAGGAATCAAGCGTGTGTACAGCAGCATAAACGCAGCAGTGATAGGATTGGTGAGTTTCGGTGAGCAAATGCAGACCATTTGAAGTCATATTGCATGGTACCCATTCCATGGGACACAACTCTCCAGGTAAAGGATTCTTCCTTCAGCTAAAACATGCATGTGGAACCCAGAGTATGATCCACCATGTGATCGGGAAACATGTTCAAATGTGTCTCAGTTTTCGTCCCCTGGTACTCGGGTGCAACATTCCAGACGCTTTACTAACACTCTCCCCACTTGGAGAGTGAGTGCCTTTAACCTCCTGTTTGGCCCAGTTTGCAATTTCTGTGGGAAATGTACAGGAATAGGGAGAACCAATGAGAGACTAGCTGGAGGTGTCTGGACGGGCAAATTTAACTCTCATTTCCCACCAGGAAGAGGAATTAACCAAAGGTTCAGCTTGCCGTCCGGGAACCACACTAGGGCCTGAAGCACTCCTGCGGTGTTGCGGCCAGCTCACAATAAATAGAGTTGAAGAAAGGATCTCAGGGGCCCTGTCATTCACAAACCTGCAGAGTTATAAATGACAGCTATCGTCCAAAAATATATTGAAGTAAGGCTGCCAAGAGCACTTGAAAGCGGGGCAGAATTGTAGGAAACCGATTTCAGGAGGTAGACTGGAATTGCATGAAAAGCATAGGAAAAGAGGCAGAACGTCCACAATGATGCACTTGGCCAAAAAGGGTGTATGCGTTTTTTCCTGAATATATTCAGGTGAAAACGCATACGCCCTTTTTGGCCAACCAAGCAAGCTTGCAAAGGAAATCTGCACTACAATGAAGTCTCACTGCCCCCCGGGCAAAAGGGCCATCTGAAAAAAGTGTAAAATCCAGAAAGGCAGGACAGGCCATGGAGAACTGGGAGCCTTGTTATGCTGATGGGCGGGATGTAAATTGCCAACAGCCACTCTGGAGAAGTGTATGGTGTTTCCTGAAACATCTAAAAAACAAAGCAACAGAGCCTAGGGCACTTCCACTTATGCTCCTATAGCTTAGGGAAATTCAAATCAAAAAGACACAGCCACCCCAAACTTTGGGATGGCTCTGTTTACAAGAACCTCGTTTATGGTACAAGTTCAATATCACAGAAAGCGAAAAATGAATAAAGAATTTGTGGTATTTACGTACAATGCAATATCACTCAGCAATGAAATCTATGTCATCAGACCCGTAGCAGCATAATGAGTGCACTCAGGTACGATGATTCTAAGAGAAATAAGTCACACAGAAAAAGAAATATCAGAAGGTATCACTAATACACGGAATGTAAACTTGGCTACCCAGGAACTGAATTACAAAACAGAACAGGGTCTCAAATGTAGAAAACCAACTTATGCTTGCTTAAGGGGAAAGGTGAGTTGGGGTGCTGCATAAAACCAGAGACTGAAATTAGCACAGATACCGTTCCATAAGCCAAATATGTAATAGACAAGAGCTACTACTTCCTCAACGAAGTGGACTCAACACCACATATTAAACGCCTAAGGATATACCTGACTAGTAAGAATCTTAAAACCTATGGATTTACATGTCTCCAAAAGAGAATCAAGCATGTGTACAGCAGCATAAATGCAGCAGTGATAGGATTAGTGAGGTTCGGTGAGCAAATGCAGAGCCTTTGAAGTCATATTGCATGGTACCCATTCCATGGGTCTCAACTCTCCAGGTTTAAGGGATTCTTCCTTCAGCTAAAACATGCATGTGGAACCCAGAGTATGATCCACCGTGTGATCGGGAACGTGTTCAAATATGTCTCAGTTTTCGTCCCCTGGTACTCGGGTGCAACATTCCAGACGCTTTACTAACACTCTCCCCACTTGGAGAGTCAGTGCCTTTAACCTCCTGTTTGGCCCAGTTTGCAATTTATGTGGGAAATGAACAGGAATAGGGAGAACCAATGAGAGACTAGCTGGAGGTGTCTGGACGGGCAAATTTAACTCTCATTTCCCACCAGGAAGAGGAATTAACCAAAGGCTCAGCTTGCCGTCCGGGAACCACACTAAGGCCTGAAGCAATCCTGCGGTGTTGCGGCCAGCTCACAATAAAGAGAGTTGAAGAAAGGATCTCAGGGGCACTGTCATTCACAAACCTGCAGAGTTATAAATGACAGCTATCGTCCAAAAATATATTGAAGTAAGGCTGCCAAGAGCACTTGAAAGCGGGGCAGAATTGCAGGAAACCGATTTCAGGAGGTAGACTGGAATTGCATGAAAAGCATAGGAAAAGAGGCAGAATGTCCACAATGATGCACTTGGCCAAAAAGGGCGTATGCGTTTTTTCCTGAATATATTCAGGAGAAAACGCATACGCCCTTTTTGGCCAACCAAGCAAGCTTGCAAAGGAAATCTGCACGACAATGAAGTCTCACTGCCCCACGGGCAAAAGGGCCATCTGCAAAAAGTGTAAAATCCAGAAAGGCAGGACAGGCCATGGAGAACTGGGAGCCTTGTTATGCTGATGGGCGGGATGTAAATTGCCAACAGCCACTCTGGAGAACTGTATGGTGTTTCCTGAAACATCTAAAAAACAAAGCAACAGAGCCTAGGGCACTTCCACTTATGCTCCTATATTTTAGGGAAATTAAAATCAAAAAGACACAGCCACCCCAAAATTTGGGACGGCTCTGTTTACAAGAACCTCGTTTATGGTACAAGTTCATTATCACAGAAAGCGAAAAATGAATAAAGAATTTGAGGTACTTACGTACAATGCAATATCACTCAGCAATGAAATCTATGTCATCAGGCCCGTCGCAGCATAATGAGTGCACTCAGGTACGATGATTCTAAGAGAAATAAATCACACAGAAAAAGAAATATCAGAAGGTATCACTAATACACGGAACGTAAACTTGGCTACCCAGGAACTGAATTACAAAACAGAACAGGGTCTCAAATGTAGAAAACCAACTTATGCTTGCTTAAGGGGAAAGGTGAGTTGGGGTGCTGCATAAAACCAGAGATTGAAATTAGCACAGATACCGTTCCATAAGCCAAATATGTAATAGACAAGAGCTACTCCTTCCTCAACGAAGTGGACTCAACACCCCATATTAAACGCCTAAGGATATACCTGACTAGTAGGAATCTTAAAACCTATGGATTTACATGTCTCCAAAAGAGAATCAAGCGTGTGTACAGCAGCATAAATGCAGCAGTGATAGGATTAGTGAGGTTCGGTGAGCAAATGCAGACCCTTTGAAGTCATATTGCATGGTACCCATTCCATGGGTCTCAACTCTCCAGGTTTAAGGGATTCTTCCTTCAGCTAAAACATGCATGTGGAACCCAGAGTATGATCCACCGTGTGATCGGGAAACGTGTTCAAATGTGTCTCAGTTTTCGTCCCCTGGTACTCGGGTGCAACATTCCAGACGCTTTACTAACACTCTCCCCACTTGGAGAGTCAGTGCCTTTAACCTCCTGTTTGGCCCAGTTTGCAATTTCTGTGGGAAATGAACAGGAATAGGGAGAACCAATGAGAGACTAGCTGGAGGTGTCTGGACGTGCAAATTTAACTCTCATTTCCCACCAGGAAGAGGAATTAACCAAAGGCTCAGCTTGCCGTCCGGGAACAACACTAGGGCCTGAAACAATCCTGCGGTGTTGCGGCCAGCTCACAATAAAGAGAGTTGAAGAAAGGAGCTCAGGGGCACTGTCATTCACAAACCTGCAGAGTTATAAATGACAGCTATCGTCCAAAAATATATTGAAGTAAGGCTGCCAAGAGGACTTGAAAGCGGGGCAGAATTGCAGGAAACCGATTTCAGGAGGTAGACTGGAATTGCATGAAAAGCATAGGAAAAGAGGCAGAATGTCCACAATGATGCACTTGGCCAAAAAGGGCGTATGCGTTTTTTCCTGAATATATTCAGGAAAAAACGCATACGCCCTTTTTGGCCAACCAAGCAAGCTTGCAAAGGAAATCTGCACTACTATGAAGTCTCACTGCCCCACGGGCAAAAGGGCCATCTGAAAAAAGTGTAAAATCCAGAAAGGCAGGACAGGCCATGGAGAACTGGGAGCCTTGTTATGCTGATGGGCGGGATGTCAATTGCCAACAGCCACTCTGGAGAAGTGTATGGTGTTTCCTGAAACATCTAAAAAACAAAGCAACAGAGCCTAGGGCACTTCCACTTATGCTCCTATAGCTTAGGGAAATTAAAATCAAAAAGACACAGCCACCCCAACGTTTGGGACAGCTCTGTTTACAAGATCCTCGTTTATGGTACAAGTTCAATATCACAGAAAGCGAAAAATGAATAAAGAATTTGTGGTACTTACGTACAATGCAATATCACTCAGCAATGAAATCTATGTCATCAGACGCATAGCAGCATAATGAGTAGATTCAGGTACGATGATTCTAAGTGAAATATGTCACACAGAAAAAGAAATATAATAAGGTATCACTAATACACGGAATGTAAACTTGGCTACCCAGGAACTGAATTTCAAAACAGAACAGGGTCTCAAATGTAGAAAACCAACTTATGCTTGCTTAAGGGGAAAGGTGAGTTGGGGTGCTGCATAAAACCAGAGATTGAAATTAGCACAGATACCATTCCATAAGCCAAATATGTAATAGACAACAGCTACTCGTTGCTCAACGAAGTGGACTCAACACCCCATATTAAACGCCTAAGAATATACCTGACTAGTTAGAATCTTAAAACCTATGGATTTACATGTCTCCAAAAGAGAATCAAGCGTGTGTACAGCAGCATAAACGCAGCAGTGATAGGATTAGTGAGGTTCGGTGAGCAAATGCAGAGCCTTTGAAGTCATATTGCATGGTACCCATTCCATGGGTCTCAACTCTCCAGGATTAAGGGATTCTTCCTTCAGCTAAAACATGCATGTGGCACCCAGAGTATGATCCACCGTGTGATCGGGAAACGTGTTCAAATATGTCTCAGTTTTCGTCCCCTGGTACTCGGGTGCAACATTCCAGACCCTTTACTAACACTCTCCCCACTTGGAGAGTCAGTGCCTTTAACCTCCTGTTTGGCCCAGTTTGCAATTTCTGCGGGAAATGAACAGGAATAGGGAGAACCAATGAGAGACTAGCTGGAGGTGTCTGGACGGGCAAATTTAACTCTCATTTCCCACCAGGAAGAGGAATTAACCAAAGGCTCAGCTTGCCGTGCTGGAACCACACTAGGGCCTGAAGCAATCCTGCGGTGTTGCGGCCAGCTCACAAGAAAGCGAGTTGAAGAAAGGAGCTCAGGGGCACTGTCATTCACAAACCTGCAGAGTTATAAATGACAGCTATCGTCCAAAAATATATTGAAGTAAGGCTGCCAAGAGGACTTGAAAGCGGGGCAGAATTGCAGGAAACCGATTTCAGGAGGTAGACTGGAATTGCATGAAAAGCATAGGAAAAGAGGCAGAACGTCCACAATGATGCACTTGGCCAAAAAGTGCGTATGCGTTTTTTCCTGAATATATTCAGGAAAAAACGCATACGCCCTTTTTGGCCAACCAAGCAAGCTTGCAAAGGAAATCTGCACTAAAATGAAGTCTCACTGCTCCCTGGTCAAAAGGGCCATCTGCAAAAATTGTAAAATCCAGAAAGGCAGGACAGGCCATGGAGAACTGGGAGCCTTGTTATGCTGATGGGCGGGATGTTAATTGCCAACAACCACTCTGGAGAAATGTATGGTGTTTCCTGAAACACCTAAAAAACAAAGCAACAGAGCCTAGGGCACTTCCACTTATGCTCCTATAGCTTAGGGAAATTCAAATCAAAAAGACACAGCCACCCCAACGTTTGGGACAGCTCTGTTTACAAGATCCTCGTTTATGGTACAAGTTCAATATCACAGAAACCGAAAAATGAATAAAGAATTTGTGGTATTTACGTACAATGCAATATCACTCAGCAATGAAATCTATGTCATCAGGCCCGTAGCACCATAATGAGTGGATTCAGATACAATGATTCTAAGAGAAATAAGTCACACAGAAAAAGAAACATCATAAGATATCACTAATACACGGAATGTAAACTTGGCTACTGAATTACAAATCAGAACAGGGTCTCAAATGTAGAAAACCAACTTATGCTTGCTTAAGGGGAAAGGTGAGTTGGGGTGCTGCATAAAACCAGATATTGAAATTAGCACAGATACCGTTCCATAAGCCAAATATGTAATAGACAAGAGCTACTCCTTGCTCAACGAAGTGGACTCAACACCCCATATTAAACGCCTAAAAATATACCTGACTAGTAAGAATCTTAAAACCTTTGGATTTATATGTCTCTGAAAAGGAATCAAGCGTGTGTACAGCAACATAAACGCAGCAGTGATAGGATTGGTGAGTTTCGGTGAGCAAATGCAGACCATTTGAAGTCATATTGCATGGTACCCATTCCATGGGACACAACTCTCCAGGTAAGGGATTCTTCCTTCAGCTAAAACATGCATGTGGAACCCAGAGTATGATCCACCATGTGATCGGGAAACGTGTTCAAATGTGTCTCAGTTTTCGTCCCCTGGTACTCGGGTGCAACATTCCAGACGCTTTACTAACACTCTCCCCACTTGGAGAGTGAGTGCCTTTAACCTCCTGTTTGGCCCAGTTTGCAATTTCTGTGGGAAATGAACAGGAATAGGGAGAACCAATGAGAGACTAGCTGGAGGTGTCTGGACGGGCAAATTTAACTCTCATTTCCCACCAGGAAGAGGAATTAACCAAAGGCTCAGCTTGCCGTCCGGGAACCACACTAGGTCCTGAAGCAATCCTGTGGTGTTGCGGCCAGCTCACAATAAAGAGAGTTGAAGAAAGGATCTCAGGGGCCCTGTCATTCACAAACCTGCAGAGTTATAAATGACAGCTATCGTCCAAAAATATATTGAAGTAAGGCTGCCAAGAGCACTTGAAAGCGGGGCAGAATTGCAGGAAACCGATTTCAGGAGGTAGACTGGAATTGCATGAAAAGCATAGGAAAAGAGGCAGAACGTCCACAATGATGCACTTGGCCAAAAAGGGCGTATGCGTTTTTTCCTGAATATATTCAGGAGAAAACGCATACGCCCTTTTTGGCCAACCAAGCAAGCTTGCAAAGGAAATCTGCACTACAATGGAGTCTCACTGCCCCACGGGAAAAGGGCCATCTGAAAAAAGTGTAAAATCCAGAAAGGCAGGACAGGCCATGGAGAACTGGGAGCCTTGTTATGCTGATGGGCGGGATGTCAATTGCCAACAGCCACTCTGGAGAAGTGTATGGTGTTTCCTGAAACATCTAAAAAACAAAGCAACAGAGCCTAGGGCACTTCCACTTATGCTCCTATAGCTTAGGGAAATTAAAATCAAAAAGACACAGCCACCCCAAAGTTTGGGACGGCTCTGTTTACAAGAACCTCGTTTATGGTACAAGTTCTTTATCAGAGAAAGCGAAAAATGAATAAAGAATTTGTGGTACTTACGTACAATGCAATATCACTCAGCAATGAATTCTATGTCATCAGACCCATAGCAGCATAATGAGTGGACTCAGGTACGATGATTCTAAGAGAAATAAGACACACAGAAAAAGAAATATCATAAGGTATCACTAATACACGGAATGTAAGCTTGGCTACCCAGGAACAGAATTACAAAACAGAACAGGGTCTCAAATGTAGAAAACCAACTTATGCTTGCTTAAGGGGAAAGGTGAGTTGGGGTGCTGCATAAAACCAGAGATTGAAATTAGCACAGATACCATTCCATAAGCCAAATATGTAATAGACAAGAGCTACTCCTTCCTCAACGAAGTGGACTCAACACCCCATATTAAACGCCTAAGAATATACCTGACTAGTAAGAATCTTAAAACCTATGGATTTACATGTCTCCAAAAGAGAATCAAGCGTGTGTACAGCAGCATAAACGCAGCAGTGATAGGATTAGTGAGGTTCGGTGAGCAAATTCAGACCCTTTGAAGTCATATTGCATGGTACCCATTCCATGCGTCTCAACTCTCCAGGTTTAAGGGATTCTTCCTTCAGCTAAAACATGCATGTGGAACCCAGAGTATGATCCACCGTGTAATCGGGAAACGTGTTCAAATATGTCTCAGTTTTCGTCCCCTGGTACTCGGGTGCAACATTCCAGACGCTTTACTAACACTCTCCCCACTTGGAGAGTCAGTGCCTTTAACCTCCTGTTTGGCCCAGTTTGCAATTTCTGTGGGAAATGAACAGGAATAGGGAGAACCAATGAGAGACTAGCTGGAGGTGTCTGGACGTGCAAATTTAACTCTCATTTCCCACCAGGAAGAGGAATTAACCAAAGGCTCAGCTTGCCGTCCGGGAACCACACTAGGGCCTGAAGCAATCCTGCGGTGTTGCGGCCAGCTCACAATAAATAGAGTTGAAGAAAGGATCTCAGGGGCCCTGTCATTCACAAACCTGCAGAGTTATAAATGACAGCTATCGTCCAAAAATATATTGAAGTAAGGCTGCCAAGAGGACTTGAAAGCGGGGCAGAATTGCAGGAAACCGATTTCAGGAGGTAGACTGGAATTGCATGAAAAGCATAGGAAAAGAGGCAGAACGTCCACAATGATGCACTTGGCCAAAAAGGGCGTATGCGTTTTTTCCTGAATATATTCAGGAAAAAACGCATACGCCCTTTTTGGCCAACCAAGCAAGCTTGCAAAGGAAATCTGCACTACAATGAAGTCTCACTGCCCCACGGGCAAAAGGGCCATCTGAAAAAAGAGTAAAATCCAGAAAGGCAGGACAGGCCATGGAGAACTGGGAGCCTTGTTATGCTGATGGGCGGGATGTAAATTGCCAACAGCCACTCTGGAGAAGTGTATGGTGTTTCCTGAAACATCTAAAAAACAAAGCAACAGAGCCTAGGGCACTTCCACTTATGCTCCTATAGCTTAGGAAAATTAAAATCAAAAAGACACAGCCACCCCAAAATTTGGGACGGCTCTGTTTACAAGAACCTCGTTTATGGTACAAGTTCAATATCACAGAAAGCGAAAAATGAATAAAGAATTTGTGGTACTTACGTACAAGGCAATATCACTCAGCAATGAAATCTATGTCATCAGGCCCGTAGCAACATAATGACTGGATTCAGATACAATGATTCTAAGTGAAATAACTCACACAGAAAAAGAAACATCATAAGATATCACTAATACACGTAATGTAAACTTGGCTACCCAGGAACTGAATTACAAAACAGAACAGGGTCTCAAATGTAGAAAACCAACTTATGCTTGCTTAAGGGGAAAGGTGAGTTGGGGTGCTGCATAAAACCAGAGATTGAAATTAGCACACATACCGTTCCATAAGCCAAATATGTAATAGACAAGAGCTACTCCTTGCTCAACGAAGTGGACTCAACACCCCATATTAAACGCCTAAAAATATACCTGAATAGTAAGAATCTTAAAACCTATGGATTTATATGTCTCCGAAAAGGAATCAAGCGTGTGTACAGCAGCATAAACGCAGCAGTGATAGGATTGGTGAGTTTCGGTGAGCAAATGCAGACGCTTTTCGTCATCTTGCATGGTACCCATTCCAATGGTCACAACTCTCCAGGTTTAAGGGATTCCTCCTTCAGGTAAAACATGAATGTGGAACCCAGAGTATGATCCACCATGTGATCGGGAAACGTGTTCAAATGTGTCTCAGTTTTCGTCCCCTGGTACTCGGGTGCAACATTCCAGACGCTTTACTAACACTCTCCCCACTTGGAGAGTCAGTGCCTTTAACGTCCTGTTTGGCCCAGTTTGCAATTTCTGTGGGAAATGAACAGGAATAGGGAGAACCAATGAGAGACTAGCTGGAGGTGTCTGGACGGACAAATTTAACTCTCATTTCCCACCAGGAAGAGGAATTAACCAAAGGCTCAGCTTGCCGTGCCGGAACCACACTAGGGCCTGAAGCAATCTTGCGGTGTTGCGGCCATCTCACAAGAAAGCCAGTTGAAGAAAGGAGCTCAGGAGCACTGTAATTCACAAACCTGCAGAGTTATAAATGACAGCTATCGTCCAAAAATATATTGAAGTAAGGCTGCCAAGAGCACTTGAAAGCGGGGCAGAATTGCAGGAAACCGATTTCAGGAGGTAGACTGGAATTGCATGAAAAGCATAGGAAAAGAGGCAGAACGTCCACAATGATGCACTTGGCCAAAAAGGGCGTATGCGTTTTTTCCTGAATATATTCAGGAAAAAACACATACGCCCTTTTTGGCCAACCAAGCAAGCTTGCAAAGGAAATCTGCACTACAATGAAGTCTCACTGCCCCCGGTCAAAAGGGCCATCTGAAAAAAGTGTAAAATCCAGAAAGGCAGGACAGGCCATGGAGAACTGGGAGCCTTGTTATGCTGATGGGCGGGATGTAAATTGCCAACAGCCACTCTGGAGAAATGTATGGTGTTTCCTGAAACATCTAAAAAACAAAGCAACAGAGCCTAGGGCACTTCCACTTCTGCTCCTATAGCTTAGGGAAATTGAAATCAAAAAGACACAGCCACCCCAAAATTTGGGATGGCTCTGTTTACAAGATCCTCGTTTACGGTACAAGTTCAATATCACAGAAAGCGAAAAATGAATAAAGAATTTGTGGTATTTACGTACAATGCAATATCACTCAGCAATGAAATCTATGTCATCAGGCCCGTAGCACCATAATGAGTGGATTCAGGTACAATGATTCTAAGTGAAATAAGTCACAGAGAAAAAGAAACATCATAAGATATCACTAATACACGGAATGTAAACTTGGCTACACAGGAACTGAATTACAAAACAGAACAGGGTCTCAAATGTAGAAAACCAACTTATGCTTGCTTAAGGGGAAAGGTGAGTTGGGGTGCTGCATAAAACCAGATATTGAAATTAGCACAGATACCGTTCCATAAGCCAAATATGTAATAGACAAGAGCTACTCCTTGCTCAACGAAGTGGACTCAACACCCCATATTAAACGCCTAAAAATATACCTGAATAGTAAGAATCTTAAAACCTATGGATTTATATGTCTCCGAAAAGGAATCAAGCGTGTGTACAGCAGCATAAACGCAGCAGTGATAGGATTGGTGAGGTTCGGTGAGCAAATGCAGACCCTTTGAAGTCATATTGCATGGTACCCATTCCATGGGTCTCAACTCTCCAGGTTTAAGGGATTCTTCCTTCAGCTAAAACATGCATGTGGAACCCAGAGTATGATCCACCGTGTGATCGGGAAACGTGTTCAAATGTGTCTCAGTTTTCGTCCCTTGCTACTCGGGTGCAACATTCCAGACGCTTTACTAACACTCTCCCCACTTGGAGAGTCAGTGCCTTTAACGTTCTGTTTGGCCCAGTTTGCAATTTCTGCGGGAAATGAACAGGAATAGGGAGAACCAATGAGAGACTAGCTGGAGGTGTCTGGACGGGCAAATTTAACTCTCATTTCCCACCAGGAAGAGGAATTAACGAAAGGCTCAGCTTGCCGTGCCGGAACCACACTAGGGCCTGAAGCAATCTTGCGGTGTTGCGGCCAGCTCACAAGAAAGCGAATTGAACAAAGGAGCTCAGGGGCACTGTCATTCACAAACCTGCAGAGTTATAAATGACAGCTATCGTCCAAAAATATATTGAAGTAAGGCTGCCAAGAGGACTTGATAGCGGGGCAGAATTGCAGGAAACCGATTTCATTAGGTAGACTGGAATTGCATGAAAAGCATAGGAAAAGAGGCAGAACGTCCACAATGATGCACTTGGCCAAAAAGGGCGTATGCGTTTTTTCCTGAATATATTCAGGAAAAAACGCATACGCCCTTTTTGGCCAACCAAGCAAGCTTGCAAAGGAAATCTGCACTACAATGAAGTCTCACTGCCCCACGGGCAAAAGGGCCATCTGAAAAAAGTGTAAAATCCAGAAAGGCAGGACAGGCCATGGAGAACTGGGAGCCTTGTTATGCTGATGGGCGGGATGTAAATTGCCAACAGCCACTCTGGAGAAGTGTATGGTGTTTCCTGAAACATCTAAAAAACAAAGCAACAGAGCCTAGGGCACTTCCACTTATGCTCCTATAGCTTAGGGAAATTAAAATCAAAAAGACACAGCCACCCCAAAGTTTGGGACAACTCTGTTTACAAGAACCTCGTTCATGGTACAAGTTCAATATCACAGAAAGCGAAAAATGAATAAAGAATCTGTGGTACTTACGTACAATGCAATATCACTCAGCAATGAAATCTATGTCATCAGACCCGTAGCAGCATAATGAGTGGACTCAGGTAGGATGATTCTAAGAGAAATAAGTCACACAGAAAAAGAAATATCATAAGGTATCACTAATACACGGAATGTAAACTTGGCTACCCAGGAACTGAATTACAAAACAGAACAGGGTCTCAAATGTAGAAAACCAACTTATGCTTGCTTAAGGGGAAAGGTGAGTTGGCGTGCTGCATAAAACCAGAGATTGAAATTAGCACAGATACCGTTCCATAAGCCAAATATGTAATAGACAAGAGCTACTCCTTGCTCAACGAAGTGGACTCAACACCCCATATTAAACGCCTAAAAATATACCTGAATAGTAAGAATCTTAAAACCTATGGTTTTATACGTCTCTGAAAAGGAATCAAGCATGTGTACAGCAGCATAAACGCAGCAGTGATAGGATTGGTGAGGTTCGGTGAGCAAATGCAGACCCTTTGAAGTCATATTGCATGGTACCCATTCCATGGGTCTCAAATCTCCAGGTTTAAGGGATTCTTCCTTCAGCTAAAACATGCATGTGGAACCCAGAGTATGACCCACCGTGTGATCGGGAAACGTGTTCAAATATGTCTCAGTTTAAGTCCCCTGGTACTCGGGTGCAACATTCCAGACGCTTTACTAACACTCTCTCCAGTTGGAGAGTCAGTGCCTTTAACCTCCTGTTTGGCCCAGTTTGCAATTTCTGCGGGAAATGAACAGGAATAGGGAGAACCAATGAGAGACTAGCTGGAGGTGTCTGGACGGGCAAATTTAACTCTCATTTCCCACCAGGAAGAGGAATTAACCAAAGGCTCAGCTTACCGTGCCGGAACCACACTAGGGCCTGAAGCAATCTTGCGGTGTTGCGGCCAGCTCACAAGAAAGCGAATTGAACAAAGGAGCTCAGGGGCACTGTCATTCACAAACCTGCAGAGTTATAAATGACAGCTATCGTCCAAAAATATATTGAAGTAAGGCTGCCAAGAGGACTTGAAAGCGGGGCAGAATTGCAGGAAACCGATTTCATTAGGTAGACTGGAATTGCATGAAAAGCATAGGAAAAGAGGCAGAACGTCCACAATGATGCACTTGGCCAAAAAGTGCGTATGCGTTTTTTCCTGAATATATTCAGGAAAAAACGCATACGCCCTTTTTGGCCAACCAAGCAAGCTTGCAAAGGAAATCTGCACTACAATGAAGTCTCACTGCCCCCCGGGCAAAAGGGCCATCTGAAAAAAGTGTAAAATCCAGAAAGGCAGGACAGGCCATGGAGAACTGGGAGCCTTGTTATGCTGATGGGCGGGATGTAAATTGCCAACAGCCACTCTGGAGAAGTGTATGGTGTTTCCTGAAACATCTAAAAAACAAAGCAACAGAGCCTAGGGCACTTCCACTTATGCTCCTATAGCTTAGGGAAATTAAAATCAAAAAGACACAGCCACCCCAAAGTTTGGGACAACTCTGTTTACAAGAACCTCGTTCATGGTACAAGTTCAATATCACAGAAAGCGAAAAATGAATAAAGAATTTGTGGTACTTACGTACAATGCAATATCACTCAGCAATGAAATCTATGTCATCAGGCCCGTAGCAGCATAATGAGTGGACTCAGGTAGGATGATTCTAAGAGAAATAAGTCACACAGAAAAAGAAATATCATAAGGTATCTCTAATACACGGAATGTAAACTTGGCTACCCAGGAACTGAATTACAAAACAGAACAGGGTCTCAAATGTAGAAAACCAACTTATGCTTGCTTAAGGGGAAAGGTGAGTTGGCGTGCCGCATAAAACCAGAGATTGAAATTAGCACAGATACCGTTCCATAAGCCAAATATGTAATAGACAAGAGCTACTCCTTGCTCAACGAAGTGGACTCAACACCCCATATTAAACGCCTAAGTATATACCTGACTAGTAAGAATCTTAAAACCTATGGATTTACATGTCTCCAAAAGAGAATCAAGCCTGTGTACAGCAGCATAAGTGCAGCAGTGATAGGATTAGTGAGTTTCGGTGAGCAAATGCAGACCCTTTGAAGTCATATTGCATGGTACCCATTCCATGGGTCTCAACTCTCCAGGTTTAAGGGATTCTTCCTTCAGCTAAAACATGCATGTGGAACCCAGAGTATGATCCACCGTGTGATCGGGAAACGTGTTCAAATATGTCTCAGTTTAAGTCCCCTGGTACTCGGGTGCAACATTCCAGACGCTTTACTAACACTCTCCCCACTTGGAGAGTCAGTGCCTTTAACCTCCTGTTTGGCCCAGTTTGCAATTTCTGCGGGAAATGAACAGGAATAGGGAGAACCAATGAGAGACTAGCTGGAGGTGTCTGGACGGGCAAATTTAACTCTCATTTCCCACCAGGAAGAGGAATTAACCAAAGGCTCAGCTTGCCGTGCCGGAACCACTCTAGGGCCTGAAGCAATCTTGCGGTGTTGCGGCCAGCTCACAAGAAAGCGAATTGAACAAAGGAGCTCAGGGGCACTGTCATTCACAAACCTGCAGAGTTATAAATGACAGCTATCGTCCAAAAATATATTGAAGTAAGGCTACCAAGAGGACTTGAAAGCGGGGCAGAATTGCAGGAAACCGATTTCAGGAGGTAGACTGGAATTGCATGAAAAGCATAGGAAAAGAGGCAGAACGTCCACAATGATGCACTTGGCCAAAAAGGGCGTATGCGTTTTTTCCTGAATATATTCAGGAAAAAACGCATACGCCCTTTTTGGCCAACCAAGCAAGCTTGCAAAGGAAATCTGCACTACAATGAAGTCTCACTGCCCCCCGGGCAAAAGGGCCATCTGAAGAAAGTGTAAAATCCAGAAAGGCAGGACAGGCCATGGAGAACTGGGAGCCTTGTTATGCTGATGGGCGGGATGTAAATTGCCAACAGCCACTCTGGAGAAGTGTATGGTGTTTCCTGAAACATGTAAAAAACAAAGCAACAGAGCCTAGGGCACTTCCACTTATGCTCCTATAGCTTAGGGAAATTAAAATCAAAAAGACACAGCCACCCCAAAGTTTGGGACAACTCTGTTTACAAGAACCTCGTTCATGGTACAAGTTCAATATCACAGAAAGCGAAAAATGAATAAAGAATCTGTGGTACTTACGTACAATGCAATATCACTCAGCAATGAAATCTATGTCATCAGACCCGTAGCAGCATAATGAGTGGACTCAGGTAGGATGATTCTAAGAGAAATAAGTCACACAGAAAAAGAAATATCAGAAGGTATCACTAATACACGGAATGTAAACTTGGCTACCCAGGAACTGAATTACAAAACAGAACAGGGTCTCAAATGTAGAAAACCAACTTATGCTTGCTTAAGGGGAAAGGTGAGTTGGGGTGCTGCATAAAACCAGATATTGAAATTAGCACAGATACCGTTCCATAAGCCAAATATGTAATAGACAAGAGCTACTCCTTCCTCAAGGAAGTGGACTCAACACCCCATATTAAACGCCTAAGGATATACCTGAATAGTAAGAATCTTAAAACCTATGGATTTACATGTCTCCGAAAGAGAATCAAGCATGTGTACAGCAGCATAAACGCAGCAGTGATAGGATTGGTGAGGTTCGGTGAGCAAATGCAGACCCTTTGAAGTCATATTGCATGGTACCCATTCCATGGGTCTCAACTCTCCAGGTTTAAGGGATTCTTCCTTCAGCTAAAACATGCATGTGGAACCCAGAGTATGACCCACCGTGTGATCGGGAAACGTGTTCAAATATGTCTCAGTTTTCGTCCCCTGGTACTCGGGTGCAACATTCCAGACGCTTTACTAACACTCTCCCCACTTGGAGAGTCAGTGCCTTTAACCTCCTGTTTGGCCCAGTTTGCAATTTCTGCGGGAAATGAACAGGAATAGGGAGAACCAATGAGAGACTAGCTGGAGGTGTCTGGACGGGCAAATTTAACTCTCATTTCCCACCAGGAAGAGGAATTAACCAAAGGCTCAGCTTGCCGTGCCGGAACCACACTAGGGCCTGAAGCAATCCAGCGGTGTTGCGGGCAGCTCACAATAAAGAGAGTTGAAGAAAGGATCTCAGGGGCACTGTCATTCACAAACCTGCAGAGTTATAAATGACAGCTATCGTCCAAAAATATATTGAAGTAAGGCTGCCAAGAGCACTTGAAAGCGGGGCAGAATTGCTGGAAACCGATTTCAGGAGGTAGACTGGAATTGCATGAAAAGCATAGGAAAAGAGGCAGAACGTCCACAATGATGCACTTGGCCAAAAAGGGCGTATGCGTTTTTTCCTGAATATATTCAGGAAAAAACGCATACGCCCTTTTTGGCCAACCAAGCAAGCTTGCAAAGGAAATCTGCACTACAATGAAGTTTCACTGCCCCCCGGGCAAAAGGGCCATCTGAAAAAAGTGTAAAATCCAGAAAGGCAGGACAGGCCATGGAGAACTGGGAGCCTTGTTATGTTGATGGGCGGGATGTAAATTGCCAACAGCCACTCTGGAGAAGTGTATGGTGTTTCCTGAAACATCTAAAAAACAAAGCAACAGAGCCTAGGGCACTTCCACTTATGCTCCTATAGCTTAGGGAAATTAAAATCAAAAAGACACAGCCACCCCAAAGTTTGGGACGGCTCTGTTTACAAGAACCTCGTTTATGGTACAAGTTCAATATCACAGAAAGCGAAAAATGAATAAAGAATTTGTGGTACTTACGTACAATGCAATATCACTCAGCAATGAAATCTATGTCATCAGACCCGTAGCAGCATAATGAGTGGACTCAGGTAGGATGATTCTAAGAGAAATAAGTCACACAGAAAAAGAAATATCATAAGGTATCACTAATACACAGAATGTAAACTTGGCTACCCAGGAACTGAATTACAAAACAGAACAGGGTCTCAAATGTAGAAAACCAACTTATGCTTGCTTAAGGGGAAAGGTGAGTTGGCGTGCCGCATAAAACCAGAGATTGAAATTAGCACAGATACCGTTCCATAAGCCAAATATGTAATAGACAAGAGCTACTCCTTGCTCAACGAAGTGGACTCAACACCCCATATTAAACGCCTAAGTATATACCTGACTAGTAAGAATCTTAAAACCTATGGATTTACATGTCTCCAAAAGAGAATCAAGCGTGTGTACAGCAGCATAAGTGCAGCAGTGATAGGATTAGTGAGTTTCGGTGAGCAAATGCAGACCCTTTGAAGTCATATTGCATGGTACCCATTCCATGGGTCTCAACTCTCCAGGTTTAAGGGATTCCTCCTTCAGCTAAAACATGCATGTGGAACCCAGAGTATTATCCACCGTGTGATCGGGAAACGTGTTCAAATATGTCTCAGTTTAAGTCCCCTGGTACTCGGGTGCAACATTCCAGACGCTTTACTAACACTCTCCCCACTTGGAGAGTCAGTGCCTTTAACGTCCTGTTTCGCCCAGTTTGCAATTTCTGCGGGAAATGAACAGGAATAGGGAGAACCAATGAGAGACTAGCTGGAGGTGTCTGGACGGGCAAATTTAACTCTCATTTCCCACCAGGAAGAGGAATTAACCAAAGGCTCAGCTTACCGTGCCGGAACCACACTAGGGCCTGAAGCAATCTTGCGGTGTTGCGGCCAGCTCACAAGAAAGCGAATTGAACAAAGGAGCTCAGGGGCACTGTCATTCACAAACCTGCAGAGTTATAAATGACAGCTATCGTCCAAAAATATATTGAAGTAAGGCTGCCAAGAGGACTTGAAAGCGGGGCAGAATTGCAGGAAACCGATTTCAGGAGGTAGACTGGAATTGCATTAAAAGCATAGGAAAAGAGGCAGAACGTCCACAATGATGCACTTGGCCAAAAAGTGCGTATACGTTTTTTCCTGAATATATTCAGGAAAAAACGCATACGCCCTTTTTGGCCAACCAAGCAAGCTTGCAAAGGAAATCTGCACTACAATGAAGTCTCACTGCCCCAGGGGCAAAAGGGCCATCTGAAAAAAGTGTAAAATCCAGAAAGGCAGGACAGGCCATGGAGAACTGGGAGCCTTGTTATGCTGATGGGCGGGATGTCAATTGCCAACAGCCACTCTGGAGAAGTGTATGGTGTTTCCTGAAACATCTAAAAAACAAAGCAACAGAGCCTAGGGCACTTCCACTTATGCTCCTATAGCTTAGGGAAATTAAAATCAAAAAGACACAGCCACCCCAAAGTTTGGGACAACTCTGTTTACAAGAACCTCGTTCATGGTACAAGTTCAATATCACAGAAAGCGAAAAATGAATAAAGAATCTGTGGTACTTACGTACAATGCAATATCACTCAGCAATGAAATCTATGTCATCAGACCCGTAGCAGCATAATGAGTGGACTCAGGTACGATGATTCTAAGAGAAATAAGTCACAGAGAAAAAGAAATATCATAAGGTATCACTAATACACGGAATGTAAACTTGGCTACCCAGGAACTGAATTACAAAACAGAACAGGGTCTCAAATGTAGAAAACCAACTTATGCTTGCTTAAGGGGAAAGGTGAGTTGGCGTGCTGCATAAAACCAGAGATTGAAATTAGCACAGATACCGTTCCATAAGCCAAATATGTAATAGACAAGAGCTACTCCTTGCTCAACGAAGTGGACTCAACACCCCATATTAAAAGCCTAAAAATATACCTGAATAGTAAGAATCTTAAAACCTATGGTTTTATATGTCTCCGAAAAGGAATCAAGCATGTGTACAGCAGCGTAAACGCAGCAGTGATAGGATTTTTGAGGTTCGGTGAGCAAATGCAGACCCTTTGAAGTCATATTGCATGGTACCCATTCCATGGGTCTCAACTCTCCAGGTTTAAGGGATTCTTCCTTCAGCTAAAACATGCATGTGGAACCCAGAGTATGACCCACCGTGTGATCGGGAAACGTGTTCAAATATGTCTCAGTTTAATTCCCCTGGTACTCGGGTGCAACATTCCAGACGCTTTACTAACACTCTCCCCACTTGGAGAGTCAGTGCCTTTAACGTCCTGTTTGGCCCAGTTTGCAATTTCTGCGGGAAATGAACAGGAATAGGGAGAACCAATGAGAGACTAGCTGGAGGTGTCTGGACGGGCAAATTTAACTCTCATTTCCCACCAGGAAGAGGAATTAACCAAAGGCTCAGCTTGCCGTGCCGGAACCACACTAGGGCCTGAAGCAATCTTGCGGTGTTGCGGCCAGCTCACAAGAAAGCGAATTGAACAAAGGAGCTCAGGGGCACTGTCATTCACAAACCTGCAGAGTTATAAATGACAGCTATCGTCCAAAAATATATTGAAGTAAGGCTGCCAAGAGCACTTGAAAGCGGGGCAGAATTGCAGGAAACCGATTTCAGGAGGTAGACTGGAATTGCATGAAAAGCATAGGAAAAGAGGCAGAACGTCCACAATGATGCACTTGGCCAAAAAGGGCGTATGCGTTTTTTCCTGAATATATTCAGGAGAAAACGCATACGCCCTTTTTGGCCAACCAAGCAAGCTTGCAAAGGAAATCTGCACTACAATGAAGTCTCACTGCCCCACGGGCAGAGGGCCATCTGAAAAAAGTGTAAAATCCAGAAAGGCAGAACAGGCCATGGAGAATTGGGAGCCTTGTTATGCTGATGGGCGGGATGTAAATTGCCAACAGCCACTCTGGAGAAGTGTATGGTGTTTCCTGAAACATCTAAAAAACAAAGCAACAGAGCCTAGGGCACTTCCACTTATGCTCCTATAGCTTAGGGAAATTAAAATCAAAAAGACACAGCCACCCCAAAGTTTGGGACAACTCTGTTTACAAGAACCTCGTTTATGGTACAAGTTCAATATCACAGAAAGCGAAAAATGAATAAAGAATCTGTGGTACTTACGTACAATGCAATATCACTCAGCAATGAAATCTATGTCATCAGACCCATAGCAGCATAATGAGTGGACTCAGGTACGATGATTGTAAGAGAAATAAGTCACACAGAAAAAGAAACATCATAAGATATCACTACTACACGGAATGCAAACTTGGCTACACAGGAACTGAATTACAAAACAGAACAGGGTCTCAAATGTAGAAAACCAACTTATGCTTGCTTAAGGGGAAAGGTGAGTTGGGGTGCTGCATAAAACCAGAGATTGAAATTAGCACAGATACCGTTCCATAAGCCAAATATGTAATAGACAAGATCTACTCCTTGCTCAAAGAAGTGGACTCAACACCCCATATTAAACGCCTAAGAATATACCTGACTAGTAAGAATCTTAAAAACTATGGATTTACATGTCTCTGAAAGAGAACGAATCTTGTGTACAGTGGCATAAACGCAGCAGTTATAGGATTGGTGAGGTTCGGTGAGCAAATGCAGACCCTTTGAAGTCATATTGTATGGTACCCATTCCATGGGTCTCAACTCTCCAGGTTTAAGGTATTCTTCCTTCAGCTAAAACATGCATGTGGAACCCAGAGTACGATCCACCGTGTGATCGGGAAACGTGTTCAAATATGTCTCAGTTTTCGTCCCCTGGTACTCGGGTGCAACATTCCAGACGCTTTACTAACACTCTCCCCTCTTGGAGAGTCAGTGCCTTTAACGTCGTGTTTGGCCCAGTTTGCAATTTCTGCGGGAAATGAACAGGAATAGGGAGAACCAATGAGAGACTAGCTGGAGGTGTCTGGACGGGCAAATTTAACTCTCATTTCCCACCAGGAAGACGAATTAACGAAAGGCTCAGCTTGCCGTGCCAGAACCACACTAGGGCCTGAAGCAATCCTGCGGTGTTGCGGCCAGCTCACAATAAAGAGAGTTGAAGAAAGGAGGTCAGGGGCACTGTCATTCACAAACCTGCAGAGTTATAAATGACAGCTATCGTCCAAAAATATATTGAAGTAAGTCTGCCAAGAGCACTTGAAAGTGGGACAGAATTGCAGGACACCGATTTCAGGAGGTAGACTGGAATTGCATGAAAAGCATAGGAAAAGAGGCAGAACGTCCACAATGATGCACTTGGCCAAAAAGGGCGTATGCGTTTTTTCCTGAATATATTCAGGAAAAAACGCATACGCCCTTTTTGGCCAACCAAGCAAGCTTGCAAAGGAAATCTGCACTACAATGAAGTCTCACTGCCCCACCGGCAAAAGGGCCATCTGAAAGAAGTGTAAAATCCAGAAAGACAGGACAGGCCATGGAGAATTGGGAGCCTTGTTATGCTGATGGGCGGGATGTAATTTGCCAACAGCCACTCTGGAGAAGTGTATGGTGTTTCCTGAAACATCTAAAAAACAAAGCAACAGAGCCTAGGGCACTTCCACTTATGCTCCTATAGCTTAGGGAAATTAAAATCAAAAAGACACAGCCACCCCAAAATTTGGGATGGCTCTGTTTACAAGAACCTCGTTTATGGTACAAGTTCATTATCACAGAAAGCGAAAAATGAATAAAGAATTTGTGGTACTTACGTACAATGCAATATCACTCAGCAATGAAATCTATGTCATCAGGCCCGTAGCAGCATAATGAGTGGATTCAGGTACGATGATTCTAAGTGAAATATGTCACACAGAAAAAGAAATATCATAAGGTATCACTAATACACGGAATGTAAACTTGGCTACACAGGAACTGAATTACAAATCAGAACAGGGTCACAAATGTAGAAAACCAACTTATGCTTGCTTAAGGGAAAGGTGAGTTGGGGTGCTGCATAAAACCAGAGATTGAAATTAGCACAGATACCGTTCCATAAGCCAAATATGTACTAGACAAGAGCTACTCCTTGCTCAACGAAGTGGACTCAACACCCCATATTAAACGGCTGAGAATATACGTGAATAGTAAGAATCTTAAAACCTATGGATTTACATGTCTCTGAAAGAGAATCAAGCGTGTGTACAGCAGCATAAACGCAGCAGTGATAGGATTGTTGAGGTTCGGTGAGCAAATGCAGACCCTTTGAAGTCATATAGCATGGTACCCATTCCATGGGTCTCAAATCTCCAGGTTTAAGGGATTCTTCCTTCAGCTAAAACATGCATGTGGAACCCAGAGTATGATCCACCGTGTGATCGGGAAACGTGTTCAAATGTGTCTCAGTTTAAGTCCCCTGGTACTCGGGTGCAACATTCCAGACGCTTTACTAACACTCTCCCCACTTGGAGAGTCAGTGCCTTTAACCTCCTGTTTGGCCCAGTTTGCAATTTCTGCGGGAAATGAACAGGAATAGGGAGAACCAATGAGAGACTAGCTGGAGGTGTCTGGACGGGCAAATTTAACTCTCATTTCCCACCAGGAAGAGGAATTAACCAAAGGCTCAGCTTGCCGTGCCGGAACCACACTAGGGCCTGAAGCAATCTTGCGGTGTTGCGGCCAGCTCACAAGAAAGTGAGTTGAACAAAGGAGCTCAGGGGCACTGTCATTCACAAACCTGCAGAGTTATAAATGACAGCTATCGTCCAAAAATATATTGAAGTAAGGCTGCCAAGAGGACTTGAAAGCGGGTCACAATTGCAGGAAACCGATTTCAGGAGGTAGACTGGAATTGCATGAAAAGCATAGGAAAAGAGGCAGAACGTCCACAATGATGCACTTGGCCAAAAAGGGCGTATGCGTTTTTTCCTGAATATATTCAGGAAAAAACGCATACGCCCTTTTTGGCCAACCAAGCAAGCTTGCAAAGGAAATCTGCACTACAATGAAGTCTCACTGCCCCACGGGCAAAAGGGCCATCTGAAAAATGTGTAAAATCCAGAAAGGCAGGACAGGCCATGGAGAACTGGGAGCCTTGTTATGCTGATGGGCGGGATGTAAATTGCCAACAGCCACTCTGGAGAAGTGTATGGTGTTTCCTGAAACATCTAAAAAACAAAGCAACAGAGCCTAGGGCACTTCCACTTATGCTCCTATAGCTTAGGGAAATTAAAATCAAAAAGACACAGCCACCCCAAAGTTTGGGACAACTCTGTTAACAAGAACCTCGTTCATGGTACAAGTTCAATATCACAGAAAGCGAAAAATGAATAAAGAATTTGTGGTACTTACGTACAATGCAATATCACTCAGCAATGAAATCTATGTCATCAGACCCGTAGCAGCATAATGAGTGGACTCAGGTAGGATGATTCTAACAGAAATAAGTCACACAGAAAAAGAAATATCATAAGGTATCACTAATACACAGAATGTAAACTTGGCTACCCAGGAACTGAATTACAAAACAGAACAGGGTCTCAAATGTAGAAAACCAACTTATGCTTGCTTAAGGGGAAAGGTGAGTTGGCGTTCCGCATAAAACCAGAGATTGAAATTAGCACAGATACCGTTCCATAAGCCAAATATGTAATAGACAAGAGCTACTCCTTGCTCAACGAAGTGGACTCAACACCCCATATTAAACGCCTAAGTATATACCTGACTAGTAAGAATCTTAAAAACTATGGATTTACATGTCTCCAAAAGAGAATCAAGCCTGTGTACAGCAGCATAAGTGCAGCAGTGATAGGATTAGTGAGTTTCGGTGAGCAAATGCAGACCCTTTGAAGTCATATTGCATGGTACCCATTCCATGGGTCTCAACTCTCCAGGTTTAAGGGATTCTTCCTTCAGCTAAAACATGCATGTGGAACCCAGAGTATGATCCACCGTGTGATCGGGAAACGTGTTCAAATATGTCTCAGTTTAAGTCCCCTGGTACTCGGGTGCAGCATTCCAGACGCTTTACTAACACTCTCCCCACTTGGAGAGTCAGTGCCTTTAACCTCCTGTTTGGCCCAGTTTGCAATTTCTGCGGGAAATGAACAGGAATAGGGAGAACCAATGAGAGACTAGCTGGAGGTGTCTGGACGGGCAAATTTAACTCTCATTTCCCACCAGGAAGAGGAATTAACCAAAGGCTCAGCTTGCCGTGCCGGAACCACACTAGGGCCTGAAGCAATCTTGCGGTGTTGCGGCCAGCTCACAAGAAAGCGAATTGAACAAAGGAGCTCAGGGGCACTGTCATTCACAAACCTGCAGAGTTATAAATGACAGCTATCGTCCAAAAATATATTGAAGTATGGCTGCCAAGAGGACTTGAAAGCGGGGCAGAATTGCAGGAAACCGATTTCAGGAGGTAGACTGGAATTGCATTAAAAGCATAGGAAAAGAGGCAGAACGTCCACAATGATGCACTTGGCCAAAAAGTGCGTATACGTTTTTTCCTGAATATATTCAGGAAAAAACGCATACGCCCTTTTTGGCCAACCAAGCAAGCTTGCAAAGGAAATCTGCACTACAATGAAGTCTCACTGCCCCACGGGCAAAAGGGCCATCTGAAAAAAGTGTAAAATCCAGAAAGGCAGGACAGGCCATGGAGAACTGGGAGCCTTGTTATGCTGATGGGCGGGATGTCAATTGCCAACAGCCACTCTGGAGAAGTGTATGGTGTTTCCTGAAACATCTAAAAAACAAAGCAACAGAGCCTAGGGCACTTCCACTTATGCTCCTATAGCTTAGGGAAATTAAAATCAAAAAGACACAGCCACCCCAAAGTTTGGGACAACTCTGTTTACAAGAACCTCGTTCATGGTACAAGTTCAATATCACAGAAAGCGAAAAATGAATAAAGAATCTGTGGTACTTACGTACAATGCAATATCACTCAGCAATGAAATCTATGTCATCAGACCCGTAGCAGCATAATGAGTGGACTCAGGTACGATGATTCTAAGTGAAATATGTCACACAGAAAAAGAAATATCATAAGGTATCACTAATACACGGAATGTAAACTTGGCTACACAGGAACTGAATTACAAAACAGAACAGGGTCTCAAATGTAGAAAACCAACTTATGCTTGCTTAAGGGAAAGGTGAGTTGGGGTGCTGCATAAAACCAGAGATTGAAATTAGCACAGATACCGTTCCATAAGCCAAATATGTAATAAAGAAGAGCTACTCCTTGCTCAACGAAGTGGACTCAACACCCCATATTAAACGCCTAAGAATATACCTGACTAGTAAGAATCTTAAAACCTATGGATTTACATGTCTCTGAAAGAGAATCAAGCGTGTGTACAGCAGCATAAACACAGCAGTGATAGGATTGGTGACTTTCGGTGAGCAAATGCAGACCCTTTGAAGTCATATTGCATGGTACCCATTCCAAGGGTCACAACTCTCCAGGTTTAAGGGATTCCTCCTTCAGCTAAAACATGCATGTGGAACCCAGAGTATGATCCACCGTGTGATCGGGAAACGTGTTCAAATGTGTCTCAGTTTTCGTCCCCTGGTACTCGGGTGCAACATTCCAGACGCTTTACTAACACTCTCCCCACTTGGAGAGTCAGTGCCTTTAACCTCCTGTTTGGCCCAGTTTGCAATTTCTGCGGGAAATGAACAGGAATAGGGAGAACCAATGAGAGACTAGCTGGAGGTGTCTGGACGGGCAAATTTAACTCTCATTTCCCACCAGGAAGAGGAATTAACCAAAGGCTCAGCTTGCCGTTCCGGAACCACACTAGGGCCTGAAGCAATCCAGCGGTGTTGCGGCCAGCTCACAATAAAGAGAGTTGAAGAAAGGATCTCAGGGGCACTGTCATTCACAAACCTGCAGAGTTATAAATGACAGCTATCGTCCAAAAATATATTGAAGTAAGGCTGCCAAGAGCACTTGAAAGCGGGGCAGAATTGCAGGTAACCGATTTCAGGAGGAAGACTGGAATTGCATGAAAAGCATAGGAAAAGAGGCAGAACGTCCACAATGATGCACTTGGCCAAAAAGGGCGTATGCGTTTTTTCCTGAATATATTCAGGAAAAAACGCATACGCCCTTTTTGGCCAACCAAGCAAGCTTGCAAAGGAAATCTGCACTACAATGAAGTCTCACTGCCCCCCGGGCAAAAGGGCCATCTGAAAAAAGTGTAAAATCCAGAAAGGCAGGACAGGCCAAGGAGAACTGGGAGCCTTGTTATGCTGATGGGCGGGATGTAAATTGCCAACAGCCACTCTGGAGAAGTGTATGGTGTTTCCTGAAGCATCTAAAAAACAAAGCAACAGAGCCTAGGGCACTTCCACTTATGCTCCTATAGCTTAGGGAAATTAAAATCAAAAAGACACAGCCACCCCAAAGTTTGGGACGGCTCTGTTTACAAGAACCTCGTTTATGGTACAAGTTCAATATCACAGAAAGCGAAAAATGAATAAAGAATTTGTGGTACCTACGTACAATGCAATATCACGCAGCAATGAAATCTATGTCATCAGACCCGTAGCAGCATAATGAGTGGACTCAGGTAAGATGATTCTAAGAGAAATAAGTCACACAGAAAAAGAAATATCATAAGTTATCACTAATACACGGAATGTAAACTTGGCTACACAGGAACTGAATTACAAAACAGAACAGGGTCTCAAATGTAGAAAACCAACTTATGCTTGCTTAAGGGGAAAGGTGAGTTGGGGTGCTGCATAAAACCAGAGATTGAAATTAGCACAGATACCGTTCCATAAGCCAAATATGTAATAGACAAGAGCTACTCCTTCCTCAACGAAGTGGACTCAACACCCCATATTAAACTCCTAAGAATATACCTGAATAGTAAGAATCTTAAAACCTATGGATTTATATGTCTCCAAAAAGGAATCAAGCGTGTGTACAGCAGCATAAACGCAGCAGTGATAGGATTGGTGAGGTTCGGTGAGCAAATGCAGACCCTTTGAAGTCATATTGCATGGTACCCATTCCATGGGTCTCAACTCTCCAGGTTTAAGGGATTCTTCCTTCACCTAAAACATGCATGTGGAACCCAGAGTATGATCCACCGTGTGATCGGGAAACGTGTTCAAATATGTCTTAGTTTAAGTCCCCTGGTACTCGGGTGCAACATTCCAGACGCTTTACTAACACTCTCCCCACTTGGAGAGTCAGTGCCTTTAACCTCCTGTTTGGCCCAGTTTGCAATTTCTGCGGGAAATGAACAGGAATAGGGAGAACCAATGAGAGACTAGCTGGAGGTGTCTGGACGGGCAAATTTAACTCTCATTACCCACCAGGAAGAGGAATTAACCAAAGTTTCAGCTTGCCGTGCCGGAACCACACTAGGGCCTGAAGCAATCCTGCGGTGTTGCGGCCAGCTCACAATAAAGAGAGATGAACGAAAGAGCTCAGGGGCACTGTCATTCACAAACCTGCAGAGTTATAAATGACAGCTATCGTCCAAAAATATATTGAAGTAAGGCTGCCAAGAGCACTTGAAAGGGGGGCAGAATTGCAGGAAACCGATTTCAGGAGGTAGACTGGAATTGCATGAAAAGCATAGGAAAAGAGGCAGAACGTCCACAATGATGCACTTGGCCAAAAAGGGCGTATGCGTTTTTTCCTGAATATATTCAGGAAAAAACGCATACGCCCTTTTTGGCCAACCAAGCAAGCTTGCAAAGGAAATCTGCACTACAATGAAGTCTCACTGCCCCCCGGGCAAAAGGGCCATCTGAAAAAAGTGTAAAATCCAGAAAGGCAGGACAGGCCATGGAGAACTGGGAGCCTTGTTATGCTGATGGGCGGGATGTCAATTGCCAACAGCCACTCTGGAGAAGTGTATGGTGTTTCCTGAAACATCTAAAAAACAAAGCAACAGAGCCTAGGGCACTTCCACTTATGCTCCTATAGCTTAGGGAAATTAAAATCAAAAAGACACAGCCACCCCAAAGTTTGGGACGGCTCTGTTTACAAGAACCTCGTTTATGGTACAAGTTCAATATCACAGAAAGCGAAAAATGAATAAAGAATTTGTGGTACTTACGTACAATGCAATATCACGCAGCAATGAAATCTATGTCATCAGACCCGTAGCAGCATAATGAGTGGACTCAGGTAAGATGATTCTAAGAGAAATAAGTCACACAGAAAAAGAAATATCATAAGTTATCACTAATACACGGAATGTAAACTTGGCTACACAGGAACTGAATTACAAAACAGAACAGGGTCTCAAATGTAGAAAACCAACTTATGCTTGCTTAAGGGGAAAGGTGAGTTGGGGTGCTGCATAAAACCAGAGATTGAAATTAGCACAGATACCGTTCCATAAGCCAAATATGTAATAGACAAGAGCTACTCCTTCCTCAACGAAGTGGACTCAACACCCCATATTAAACTCTTAAGAATATACCTGAATAGTAAGAATCTTAAAACCTATGGATTTATATGTCTCCAAAAAGGAATCAAGCGTGTGTACAGCAGCAAAAACGCAGCAGTGATAGGATTGGTGAGTTTCGGTGAGCAAATGCAGACCCTTTGAAGTCATATTGCATGGTACCCATTCCAAGGGTCACAACTCTCCAGGTTTAAGGGATTCCTCCTTCAGCTAAAACATGCATGTGGAACCCAGAGTATGATCCACCGTGTGATCGGGAAACGTGTTCAAATGTGTCTCAGTTTTCGTCCCCTGGTACTCGGGTGCAACATTCCAGACGCTTTACTAACACTCTCCCCACTTGGAGAGTCAGTGCCTTTAACCTCCTGTTTGGCCCAGTTTGCAATTTCTGCGGGAAATGAACAGGAATAGGGAGAACCAATGAGAGACTAGCTGGAGGTGTCTGGACGGGCAAATTTAACTCTCATTTCCCACCAGGAAGAGGAATTAACCAAAGGCTCAGCTTGCCGTGCCGGAACCACACTAGGGCCTGAAGCAATCTTGCGGTGTTGCGGCCAGCTCACAAGAAAGCGAATTGAACAAAGGAGCTCAGGGGCACTGTCATTCACAAACCTGCAGAGTTATAAATGACAGCTATCGTCCAAAAATATATTGAAGTATGGCTGCCAAGAGGACTTGAAAGCGGGGCAGAATTGCAGGAAACCGATTTCAGGAGGTAGACTGGAATTGCATTAAAAGCATAGGAAAAGAGGCAGAACGTCCACAATGATGCACTTGGCCAAAAAGTGCGTATACGTTTTTTCCTGAATATATTCAGGAAAAAACGCATACGCCCTTTTTGGCCAACCAAGCAAGCTTGCAAAGGAAATCTGCACTACAATGAAGTCTCACTGCCCCACGGGCAAAAGGGCCATCTGAAAAAAGTGTAAAATCCAGAAAGGCAGGACAGGCCATGGAGAACTGGGAGCCTTGTTATGCTGATGGGCGGGATGTCAATTGCCAACAGCCACTCTGGAGAAGTGTATGGTGTTTCCTGAAACATCTAAAAAACAAAGCAACAGAGCCTAGGGCACTTCCACTTATGCTCCTATAGCTTAGGGAAATTAAAATCAAAAAGACACAGCCACCCCAAAGTTTGGGACAACTCTGTTTACAAGAACCTCGTTCATGGTACAAGTTCAATATCACAGAAAGCGAAAAATGAATAAAGAATCTGTGGTACTTACGTACAATGCAATATCACTCAGCAATGAAATCTATGTCATCAGACCCGTAGCAGCATAATGAGTGGACTCAGGTACGATGATTCTAAGTGAAATATGTCACACAGAAAAAGAAATATCATAAGGTATCACTAATACACGGAATGTAAACTTGGCTACACAGGAACTGAATTACAAAACAGAACAGGGTCTCAAATGTAGAAAACCAACTTATGCTTGCTTAAGGGAAAGGTGAGTTGGGGTGCTGCATAAAACCAGAGATTGAAATTAGCACAGATACCGTTCCATAAGCCAAATATGTAATAAAGAAGAGCTACTCCTTGCTCAACGAAGTGGACTCAACACCCCATATTAAACGCCTAAGAATATACCTGACTAGTAAGAATCTTAAAACCTATGGATTTACATGTCTCTGAAAGAGAATCAAGCGTGTGTACAGCAGCATAAACACAGCAGTGATAGGATTGGTGACTTTCGGTGAGCAAATGCAGACCCTTTGAAGTCATATTGCATGGTACCCATTCCAAGGGTCACAACTCTCCAGGTTTAAGGGATTCCTCCTTCAGCTAAAACATGCATGTGGAACCCAGAGTATGATCCACCGTGTGATCGGGAAACGTGTTCAAATGTGTCTCAGTTTTCGTCCCCTGGTACTCGGGTGCAACATTCCAGACGCTTTACTAACACTCTCCCCACTTGGAGAGTCAGTGCCTTTAACCTCCTGTTTGGCCCAGTTTGCAATTTCTGCGGGAAATGAACAGGAATAGGGAGAACCAATGAGAGACTAGCTGGAGGTGTCTGGACGGGCAAATTTAACTCTCATTTCCCACCAGGAAGAGGAATTAACCAAAGGCTCAGCTTGCCGTTCCGGAACCACACTAGGGCCTGAAGCAATCCAGCGGTGTTGCGGCCAGCTCACAATAAAGAGAGTTGAAGAAAGGATCTCAGGGGCACTGTCATTCACAAACCTGCAGAGTTATAAATGACAGCTATCGTCCAAAAATATATTGAAGTAAGGCTGCCAAGAGCACTTGAAAGCGGGGCAGAATTGCAGGTAACCGATTTCAGGAGGAAGACTGGAATTGCATGAAAAGCATAGGAAAAGAGGCAGAACGTCCACAATGATGCACTTGGCCAAAAAGGGCGTATGCGTTTTTTCCTGAATATATTCAGGAAAAAACGCATACGCCCTTTTTGGCCAACCAAGCAAGCTTGCAAAGGAAATCTGCACTACAATGAAGTCTCACTGCCCCCCGGGCAAAAGGGCCATCTGAAAAAAGTGTAAAATCCAGAAAGGCAGGACAGGCCAAGGAGAACTGGGAGCCTTGTTATGCTGATGGGCGGGATGTAAATTGCCAACAGCCACTCTGGAGAAGTGTATGGTGTTTCCTGAAGCATCTAAAAAACAAAGCAACAGAGCCTAGGGCACTTCCACTTATGCTCCTATAGCTTAGGGAAATTAAAATCAAAAAGACACAGCCACCCCAAAGTTTGGGACGGCTCTGTTTACAAGAACCTCGTTTATGGTACAAGTTCAATATCACAGAAAGCGAAAAATGAATAAAGAATTTGTGGTACCTACGTACAATGCAATATCACGCAGCAATGAAATCTATGTCATCAGACCCGTAGCAGCATAATGAGTGGACTCAGGTAAGATGATTCTAAGAGAAATAAGTCACACAGAAAAAGAAATATCATAAGTTATCACTAATACACGGAATGTAAACTTGGCTACACAGGAACTGAATTACAAAACAGAACAGGGTCTCAAATGTAGAAAACCAACTTATGCTTGCTTAAGGGGAAAGGTGAGTTGGGGTGCTGCATAAAACCAGAGATTGAAATTAGCACAGATACCGTTCCATAAGCCAAATATGTAATAGACAAGAGCTACTCCTTCCTCAACGAAGTGGACTCAACACCCCATATTAAACTCCTAAGAATATACCTGAATAGTAAGAATCTTAAAACCTATGGATTTATATGTCTCCAAAAAGGAATCAAGCGTGTGTACAGCAGCATAAACGCAGCAGTGATAGGATTGGTGAGGTTCGGTGAGCAAATGCAGACCCTTTGAAGTCATATTGCATGGTACCCATTCCATGGGTCTCAACTCTCCAGGTTTAAGGGATTCTTCCTTCACCTAAAACATGCATGTGGAACCCAGAGTATGATCCACCGTGTGATCGGGAAACGTGTTCAAATATGTCTTAGTTTAAGTCCCCTGGTACTCGGGTGCAACATTCCAGACGCTTTACTAACACTCTCCCCACTTGGAGAGTCAGTGCCTTTAACCTCCTGTTTGGCCCAGTTTGCAATTTCTGCGGGAAATGAACAGGAATAGGGAGAACCAATGAGAGACTAGCTGGAGGTGTCTGGACGGGCAAATTTAACTCTCATTACCCACCAGGAAGAGGAATTAACCAAAGTTTCAGCTTGCCGTGCCGGAACCACACTAGGGCCTGAAGCAATCCTGCGGTGTTGCGGCCAGCTCACAATAAAGAGAGATGAACGAAAGAGCTCAGGGGCACTGTCATTCACAAACCTGCAGAGTTATAAATGACAGCTATCGTCCAAAAATATATTGAAGTAAGGCTGCCAAGAGCACTTGAAAGGGGGGCAGAATTGCAGGAAACCGATTTCAGGAGGTAGACTGGAATTGCATGAAAAGCATAGGAAAAGAGGCAGAACGTCCACAATGATGCACTTGGCCAAAAAGGGCGTATGCGTTTTTTCCTGAATATATTCAGGAAAAAACGCATACGCCCTTTTTGGCCAACCAAGCAAGCTTGCAAAGGAAATCTGCACTACAATGAAGTCTCACTGCCCCCCGGGCAAAAGGGCCATCTGAAAAAAGTGTAAAATCCAGAAAGGCAGGACAGGCCATGGAGAACTGGGAGCCTTGTTATGCTGATGGGCGGGATGTCAATTGCCAACAGCCACTCTGGAGAAGTGTATGGTGTTTCCTGAAACATCTAAAAAACAAAGCAACAGAGCCTAGGGCACTTCCACTTATGCTCCTATAGCTTAGGGAAATTAAAATCAAAAAGACACAGCCACCCCAAAGTTTGGGACGGCTCTGTTTACAAGAACCTCGTTTATGGTACAAGTTCAATATCACAGAAAGCGAAAAATGAATAAAGAATTTGTGGTACTTACGTACAATGCAATATCACGCAGCAATGAAATCTATGTCATCAGACCCGTAGCAGCATAATGAGTGGACTCAGGTAAGATGATTCTAAGAGAAATAAGTCACACAGAAAAAGAAATATCATAAGTTATCACTAATACACGGAATGTAAACTTGGCTACACAGGAACTGAATTACAAAACAGAACAGGGTCTCAAATGTAGAAAACCAACTTATGCTTGCTTAAGGGGAAAGGTGAGTTGGGGTGCTGCATAAAACCAGAGATTGAAATTAGCACAGATACCGTTCCATAAGCCAAATATGTAATAGACAAGAGCTACTCCTTCCTCAACGAAGTGGACTCAACACCCCATATTAAACTCTTAAGAATATACCTGAATAGTAAGAATCTTAAAACCTATGGATTTATATGTCTCCAAAAAGGAATCAAGCGTGTGTACAGCAGCAAAAACGCAGCAGTGATAGGATTGGTGAGTTTCGGTGAGCAAATGCAGACCCTTTGAAGTCATATTGCATGGTACCCATTCCAAGGGTCACAACTCTCCAGGTTTAAGGGATTCCTCCTTCAGCTAAAACATGCATGTGGAACCCAGAGTATGATCCACCGTGTGATCGGGAAACGTGTTCAAATGTGTCTCAGTTTTCGTCCCCTGGTACTCGGGTGCAACATTCCAGACGCTTTACTAACACTCTCCCCACTTGGAGAGTCAGTGCCTTTAACCTCCTGTTTGGCCCAGTTTGCAATTTCTGCGGGAAATGAACAGGAATAGGGAGAACCAATGAGAGACTAGCTGGAGGTGTCTGGACGGGCAAATTTAACTCTCATTTCCCACCAGGAAGAGGAATTAACCAAAGGCTCAGCTTGCCGTGCCGGAACCACACTAGGGCCTGAAGCAATCCAGCGGTGTTGCGGCCAGCTCACAATAAAGAGAGTTGAAGAAAGGATCTCAGGGGCACTGTCATTCACAAACCTGCAGAGTTATAAATGACAGCTATCGTCCAAAAATATATTGAAGTAAGGCTGCCAAGAGCACTTGAAATCGGGGCAGAATTGCAGGAAACCGATTTCAGGAGGAAGACTGGAATTGCATGAAAAGCATAGGAAAAGAGGCAGAACGTCCACAATGATGCACTTGGCCAAAAAGGGCGTATGCGTTTTTTCCTGAATATATTCAGGAAAAAACGCATACGCCCTTTTTGGCCAACCAAGCAAGCTTGCAAAGGAAATCTGCACTACAATGAAGTCTCACTGCCCCCCGGGCAAAAGGGCCATCTGAAAAAAGTGTAAAATCCAGAAAGGCAGAACAGGCCATGGAGAACTGGGAGCCTTGTTATGCTGATGGGCGGGATGTAAATTGCCAACAGCCACTCTGGAGAAGTGTATGGTGTTTCCTGAAGCATCTAAAAAACAAAGCAACAGAGCCTAGGGCACTTCCACTTATGCTCCTATAGCTTAGGGAAATTAAAATCAAAAAGACACAGCCACCCCAAAGTTTGGGACGGCTCTGTTTACAAGAACCTCGTTTATGGTACAAGTTCAATATCACAGAAAGCGAAAAATGAATAAAGAATTTGTGGTACCTACGTACAATGCAATATCACGCAGCAATGAAATCTATGTCATCAGACCCGTAGCAGCATAATGAGTGGACTCAGGTAAGATGATTCTAAGAGAAATAAGTCACACAGAAAAAGAAATATCATAAGTTATCACTAATACACGGAATGTAAACTTGGCTACACAGGAACTGAATTACAAAACAGAACAGGGTCTCAAATGTAGAAAACCAACTTATGCTTGCTTAAGGGGAAAGGTGAGTTGGGGTGCTGCATAAAACCAGAGATTGAAATTAGCACAGATACCGTTCCATAAGCCAAATATGTAATAGACAAGAGCTACTCCTTCCTCAACGAAGTGGACTCAACACCCCATATTAAACTCCTAAGAATATACCTGAATAGTAAGAATCTTAAAACCTATGGATTTATATGTCTCCAAAAAGGAATCAAGCGTGTGTACAGCAGCATAAACGCAGCAGTGATAGGATTGGTGAGGTTCAGTGAGCAAATGCAGACCCTTTGAAGTCATATTGCATGGTACCCATTCCATGGGTCTCAACTCTCCAGGTTTAAGGGATTCTTCCTTCAGCTAAAACATGCATGTGGAACCCAGAGTATGATCCACCGTGTGATCGGGAAACGTGTTCAAATATGTCTTAGTTTAAGTCCCCTGGTACTCGGGTGCAACATTCCAGACGCTTTACTAACACTCTCCCCACTTGGAGAGTCAGTGCCTTTAACGTCCTGTTTGGCCCAGTTTGCAATTTCTGCGGGAAATGAACAGGAATAGGGAGAACCAATGAGAGACTAGCTGGAGGTGTCTGGACGGGCAAATTTAGCTCTCATTACCCACCAGGAAGAGGAATTAACCAAAGGTTCAGCTTGCCCTGCCGGAACCACACTAGGGCCTGAAGCAATCCTGCGGTGTTGCGGCCAGCTCACAATAAAGAGAGTTGAAGAAAGGATCTCCGGGGCACTGTCATTCACAAACCTGCAGAGTTATAAATGACAGCTATCGTCCAAAAATATATTGAAGTAAGGCTGCCAAGAGGACTTGAAAGCGGGTCACAATTGCAGGAAACCGATTTCAGGAGGAAGACTGGAATTGCATGAAAAGCATAGGAAAAGAGGCAGAACGTCCACAATGATGCACTTGGCCAAAAAGGGCGTATGCGTTTTTTCCTGAATATATTCAGGAAAAAACGCATACGCCCTTTTTGGCCAACCAAGCAAGCTTGCAAAGGAAATCTGCACTACAATGAAGTCTCACTGCCCCCCGGGCAAAAGGGCCATCTGAAAAAAGTGTAAAATCCAGAAAGGCAGGACAGGCCATGGAGAACTGGGAGCCTTGTTATGCTGATGGGCGGGATGTAAATTGCCAACAGCCACTCTGGAGAAGTGTATGGTGTTTCCTGAAGCATCTAAAAAACAAAGCAACAGAGCCTAGGGCACTTCCACTTATGCTCCTATAGCTTAGGGAAATTCAAATCAAAAAGACACAGCCACCCCAAAGTTTGGGACGGCTCTGTTTACAAGAACCTCGTTTATGGTACAAGTTCAATATCACAGAAAGCGAAAAATGAATAAAGAATTTGTGGTACCTACGTACAATGCAATATCACGCAGCAATGAAATCTATGTCATCAGACCCGTAGCAGCATAATGAGTGGACTCAGGTAAGATGATTCTAAGAGAAATAAGTCACACAGAAAAAGAAATATCATAAGTTATCACTAATACACGGAATGTAAACTTGGCTACACAGGAACTGAATTACAAAACAGAACAGGGTCTCAAATGTAGAAAACCAACTTATGCTTGCTTAAGGGGAAAGGTGAGTTGGGGTGCTGCATAAAACCAGAGATTGAAATTAGCACAGATACCGTTCCATAAGCCAAATATGTAATAGACAAGAGCTACTCCTTCCTCAACGAAGTGGACTCAACACCCCATATTAAACTCCTAAGAATATACCTGAATAGTAAGAATCTTAAAACCTATGGATTTATATGTCTCCAAAAAGGAATCAAGCGTGTGTACAGCAGCATAAACGCAGCAGTGATAGGATTGGTGAGGTTCGGTGAGCAAATGCAGACCCTTTGAAGTCATATTGCATGGTACCCATTCCATGGGTCTCAACTCTCCAGGTTTAAGGGATTCTTCCTTCACCTAAAACATGCATGTGGAACCCAGAGTATGATCCACCGTGTGATCGGGAAACGTGTTCAAATATGTCTTAGTTTAAGTCCCCTGGTACTCGGGTGCAACATTCCAGACGCTTTACTAACACTCTCCCCACTTGGAGAGTCAGTGCCTTTAACCTCCTGTTTGGCCCAGTTTGCAATTTCTGCGGGAAATGAACAGGAATAGGGAGAACCAATGAGAGACTAGCTGGAGGTGTCTGGACGGGCAAATTTAACTCTCATTACCCACCAGGAAGAGGAATTAACCAAAGTTTCAGCTTGCCGTGCCGGAACCACACTAGGGCCTGAAGCAATCCTGCGGTGTTGCGGCCAGCTCACAATAAAGAGAGATGAACGAAAGAGCTCAGGGGCACTGTCATTCACAAACCTGCAGAGTTATAAATGACAGCTATCGTCCAAAAATATATTGAAGTAAGGCTGCCAAGAGCACTTGAAAGGGGGGCAGAATTGCAGGAAACCGATTTCAGGAGGTAGACTGGAATTGCATGAAAAGCATAGGAAAAGAGGCAGAACGTCCACAATGATGCACTTGGCCAAAAAGGGCGTATGCGTTTTTTCCTGAATATATTCAGGAAAAAACGCATACGCCCTTTTTGGCCAACCAAGCAAGCTTGCAAAGGAAATCTGCACTACAATGAAGTCTCACTGCCCCCCGGGCAAAAGGGCCATCTGAAAAAAGTGTAAAATCCAGAAAGGCAGGACAGGCCATGGAGAACTGGGAGCCTTGTTATGCTGATGGGCGGGATGTCAATTGCCAACAGCCACTCTGGAGAAGTGTATGGTGTTTCCTGAAACATCTAAAAAACAAAGCAACAGAGCCTAGGGCACTTCCACTTATGCTCCTATAGCTTAGGGAAATTAAAATCAAAAAGACACAGCCACCCCAAAGTTTGGGACGGCTCTGTTTACAAGAACCTCGTTTATGGTACAAGTTCAATATCACAGAAAGCGAAAAATGAATAAAGAATTTGTGGTACTTACGTACAATGCAATATCACGCAGCAATGAAATCTATGTCATCAGACCCGTAGCAGCATAATGAGTGGACTCAGGTAAGATGATTCTAAGAGAAATAAGTCACACAGAAAAAGAAATATCATAAGTTATCACTAATACACGGAATGTAAACTTGGCTACACAGGAACTGAATTACAAAACAGAACAGGGTCTCAAATGTAGAAAACCAACTTATGCTTGCTTAAGGGGAAAGGTGAGTTGGGGTGCTGCATAAAACCAGAGATTGAAATTAGCACAGATACCGTTCCATAAGCCAAATATGTAATAGACAAGAGCTACTCCTTCCTCAACGAAGTGGACTCAACACCCCATATTAAACTCTTAAGAATATACCTGAATAGTAAGAATCTTAAAACCTATGGATTTATATGTCTCCAAAAAGGAATCAAGCGTGTGTACAGCAGCAAAAACGCAGCAGTGATAGGATTGGTGAGTTTCGGTGAGCAAATGCAGACCCTTTGAAGTCATATTGCATGGTACCCATTCCAAGGGTCACAACTCTCCAGGTTTAAGGGATTCCTCCTTCAGCTAAAACATGCATGTGGAACCCAGAGTATGATCCACCGTGTGATCGGGAAACGTGTTCAAATGTGTCTCAGTTTTCGTCCCCTGGTACTCGGGTGCAACATTCCAGACGCTTTACTAACACTCTCCCCACTTGGAGAGTCAGTGCCTTTAACCTCCTGTTTGGCCCAGTTTGCAATTTCTGCGGGAAATGAACAGGAATAGGGAGAACCAATGAGAGACTAGCTGGAGGTGTCTGGACGGGCAAATTTAACTCTCATTTCCCACCAGGAAGAGGAATTAACCAAAGGCTCAGCTTGCCGTGCCGGAACCACACTAGGGCCTGAAGCAATCCAGCGGTGTTGCGGCCAGCTCACAATAAAGAGAGTTGAAGAAAGGATCTCAGGGGCACTGTCATTCACAAACCTGCAGAGTTATAAATGACAGCTATCGTCCAAAAATATATTGAAGTAAGGCTGCCAAGAGCACTTGAAATCGGGGCAGAATTGCAGGAAACCGATTTCAGGAGGAAGACTGGAATTGCATGAAAAGCATAGGAAAAGAGGCAGAACGTCCACAATGATGCACTTGGCCAAAAAGGGCGTATGCGTTTTTTCCTGAATATATTCAGGAAAAAACGCATACGCCCTTTTTGGCCAACCAAGCAAGCTTGCAAAGGAAATCTGCACTACAATGAAGTCTCACTGCCCCCCGGGCAAAAGGGCCATCTGAAAAAAGTGTAAAATCCAGAAAGGCAGAACAGGCCATGGAGAACTGGGAGCCTTGTTATGCTGATGGGCGGGATGTAAATTGCCAACAGCCACTCTGGAGAAGTGTATGGTGTTTCCTGAAGCATCTAAAAAACAAAGCAACAGAGCCTAGGGCACTTCCACTTATGCTCCTATAGCTTAGGGAAATTAAAATCAAAAAGACACAGCCACCCCAAAGTTTGGGACGGCTCTGTTTACAAGAACCTCGTTTATGGTACAAGTTCAATATCACAGAAAGCGAAAAATGAATAAAGAATTTGTGGTACCTACGTACAATGCAATATCACGCAGCAATGAAATCTATGTCATCAGACCCGTAGCAGCATAATGAGTGGACTCAGGTAAGATGATTCTAAGAGAAATAAGTCACACAGAAAAAGAAATATCATAAGTTATCACTAATACACGGAATGTAAACTTGGCTACACAGGAACTGAATTACAAAACAGAACAGGGTCTCAAATGTAGAAAACCAACTTATGCTTGCTTAAGGGGAAAGGTGAGTTGGGGTGCTGCATAAAACCAGAGATTGAAATTAGCACAGATACCGTTCCATAAGCCAAATATGTAATAGACAAGAGCTACTCCTTCCTCAACGAAGTGGACTCAACACCCCATATTAAACTCCTAAGAATATACCTGAATAGTAAGAATCTTAAAACCTATGGATTTATATGTCTCCAAAAAGGAATCAAGCGTGTGTACAGCAGCATAAACGCAGCAGTGATAGGATTGGTGAGGTTCAGTGAGCAAATGCAGACCCTTTGAAGTCATATTGCATGGTACCCATTCCATGGGTCTCAACTCTCCAGGTTTAAGGGATTCTTCCTTCAGCTAAAACATGCATGTGGAACCCAGAGTATGATCCACCGTGTGATCGGGAAACGTGTTCAAATATGTCTTAGTTTAAGTCCCCTGGTACTCGGGTGCAACATTCCAGACGCTTTACTAACACTCTCCCCACTTGGAGAGTCAGTGCCTTTAACGTCCTGTTTGGCCCAGTTTGCAATTTCTGCGGGAAATGAACAGGAATAGGGAGAACCAATGAGAGACTAGCTGGAGGTGTCTGGACGGGCAAATTTAGCTCTCATTACCCACCAGGAAGAGGAATTAACCAAAGGTTCAGCTTGCCCTGCCGGAACCACACTAGGGCCTGAAGCAATCCTGCGGTGTTGCGGCCAGCTCACAATAAAGAGAGTTGAAGAAAGGATCTCCGGGGCACTGTCATTCACAAACCTGCAGAGTTATAAATGACAGCTATCGTCCAAAAATATATTGAAGTAAGGCTGCCAAGAGGACTTGAAAGCGGGTCACAATTGCAGGAAACCGATTTCAGGAGGAAGACTGGAATTGCATGAAAAGCATAGGAAAAGAGGCAGAACGTCCACAATGATGCACTTGGCCAAAAAGGGCGTATGCGTTTTTTCCTGAATATATTCAGGAAAAAACGCATACGCCCTTTTTGGCCAACCAAGCAAGCTTGCAAAGGAAATCTGCACTACAATGAAGTCTCACTGCCCCCCGGGCAAAAGGGCCATCTGAAAAAAGTGTAAAATCCAGAAAGGCAGGACAGGCCATGGAGAACTGGGAGCCTTGTTATGCTGATGGGCGGGATGTAAATTGCCAACAGCCACTCTGGAGAAGTGTATGGTGTTTCCTGAAGCATCTAAAAAACAAAGCAACAGAGCCTAGGGCACTTCCACTTATGCTCCTATAGCTTAGGGAAATTCAAATCAAAAAGACACAGCCACCCCAAAGTTTGGGACGGCTCTGTTTACAAGAACCTCGTTTATGGTACAAGTTCAATATCACAGAAAGCGAAAAATGAATAAAGAATTTGTGGTACCTACGTACAATGCAATATCACGCAGCAATGAAATCTATGTCATCAGACCCGTAGCAGCATAATGAGTGGACTCAGGTAAGATGATTCTAAGAGAAATAAGTCACACAGAAAAAGAAATATCATAAGTTATCACTAATACACGGAATGTAAACTTGGCTACACAGGAACTGAATTACAAAACAGAACAGGGTCTCAAATGTAGAAAACCAACTTATGCTTGCTTAAGGGGAAAGGTTAGTTGGGGTGCTGCATAAAACCAGAGATTGAAATTAGCACAGATACCGTTCCATAAGCCAAATATGTAATAGACAAGAGCTACTCCTTGCTCAACGAAGTGGACTCAACACCCCATATTAAACTCCTAAGAATATACCTGAATAGTAAGAATCTTAAAACCTATGGATTTATATGTCTCCAAAAAGGAATCAAGCGTGTGTACAGCAGCATAAACGCAGCAGTGATAGGATTGGTGAGGTTCGGTGAGCAAATGCAGACCCTTTGAAGTCATATTGCATGAGACCCATTCCATGGGTCTCAACTCTCCAGGTTTAAGGGATTCTTCCTTCAGCTAAAACATGCATGTGGAACCCAGAGTATGATCCACCGTGTGATCGGGAAACGTGTTCAAATATGTCTTAGTTTAAGTCCCCTGGTACTCGGGTGCAACATTCCAGACGCTTTACTAACACTCTCCCCACTTGGAGAGTCAGTGCCTTTAACGTCCTGTTTGGCCCAGTTTGCAATTTCTGCGGAAAATGAACAGGAATAGGGAGAACCAATGAGAGACTAGCTGGAGGTGTCTGGACGGGCAAATTTAGCTCTCATTACCCACCAGGAAGAGGAATTAACCAAAGGTTCAGCTTGCCCTGCCGGAACCACACTAGGGCCTGAAGCAATCCTGCGGTGTTGCGGCCAGCTCACAATAAAGAGAGATGAACGAAAGAGCTCAGGGGCACTGTCATTCACAAACCTGCAGAGTTATAAATGACAGCTATCGTCCAAAAATATATTGAAGTAAGGCTGCCAAGAGCACTTGAAAGGGGGGCAGAATTGCAGGAAACCGATTTCAGGAGGTAGACTGGAATTGCATGAAAAGCATAGCAAAAGAGGCAGAACGTCCACAATGATGCACTTGGCCAAAAAGGGCGTATGCGTTTTTTCCTGAATATATTCAGGAAAAAACGCATAGGCCCTTTTTGGCCAACCAAGCAAGCTTGCAAAGGAAATCTGCACTACAATGAAGTCTCACTGCCCCCCGGGCAAAAGGGCCATCTGAAAAAAGTGTAAAATCCAGAAAGGCAGGACAGGCCATGGAGAACTGGGAGCCTTGTTATGCTGATGGGCGGGATGTAAATTGCCAACAGCCACTCTGGAGAAGTGTATGGTGTTTCCTGAAACATGTAGAAAACAAAGCAACAGAGCCTAGGGCACTTCCACTTATGCTCCTATAGCTTAGGGAAATTAAAATCAAAAAGACACAGCCACCCCAAAGTTTGGGACAACACTGTTTACAAGAACCTCGTTCATGGTACAAGTTCAATATCACAGAAAGCGAAAAATGAATAAAGAATCTGTGGTACTTACGTACAATGCAATATCACTCAGCAATGAAATCTATGTCATCAGACCCGTAGCAGCATAATGAGTGGACTCAGGTAGGATGATTCTAAGAGAAATAAGTCACACAGAAAAAGAAATATCATAAGGTATCACTAATACACGGAATGTAAACTTGGCTACACAGGAACTGAATTACAAAACAGAACAGGGTCTCAAATGTAGAAAACCAACTTATGCTTGCTTAAGGGGAAAGGTGAGTTGGGGTGCTGCATAAAACCAGAGATTGAAATTAGCACAGATACCGTTCCATAAGCCAAATATGTAATAGACAAGAGCTACTCCTTCCTCAAGGAAGTGGACTCAACACCCCATATTAAACGCCTAAGGATATACCTGAATAGTAAGAATCTTAAAACCTATGGATTTACATGTCTCCGAAAGAGAATCAAGCATGTGTACAGCAGCATAAACGCAGCAGTGATAGGATTGGTGAGGTTCGGTGAGCAAATGCAGACCCTTTGAAGTCATATTGCATGGTACCCATTCCATGGGTCTCAACTCTCCAGGTTTAAGGGATTCTTCCTTCAGCTAAAACATGCATGTGGAACCCAGAGTATGACCCACCATGTGATCGGGAAACGTGTTCAAATATGTCTCAGTTTAAGTCCCCTGGTACTCGGGTGCAACATTCCAGACGCTTTACTAACACTCTCCCCACTTGGAGAGTCAGTGCCTTTAACCTCCTGTTTGGCCCAGTTTGCAATTTCTGCGGGAAATGAACAGGAATAGGGAGAACCAATGAGAGACTAGCTGGAGGTGTCTGGACGGGCAAATTTAACTCTCATTTCCCACCAGGAAGAGGAATTAACCAAAGGCTCAGCTTGCCGTGCCGGAACCACACTAGGGCCTGAAGCAATCTTGCGGTGTTGCGGCCAGCTCACAAGAAAGCGAATTGAACAAAGGAGCTCAGGGGCACTGTCATTCACAAACCTGCAGAGTTATAAATGACAGATATCGTCCAAAAATATATTGAAGTAAGGCTGCCAAGAGGACTTGAAAGCGGGGCAGAATTGCAGGAAACCGATTTCAGGAGGTAGACTGGAATTGCATGAAAAGCATAGCAAAAGAGGCAGAACGTCCACAATGATGCACTTGGCCAAAAAGGGCTTATGCGTTTTTTCCTGAATATATTCAGGAAAAAACGAATACGCCCTTTTTGGCCAACCAAGCAAGCTTGCAAAGGAAATCTGCACTACAATGAAGTCTCACTGCCCCACGGGCAAAAGGGCCATCTGAAAAAAGTGTAAAATCCAGAAAGGCAGGACAGGCCATGGAGAACTGGGAGCCTTGTTATGCTGATGGGCGGGATGTAAATTGCCAACAGCCACTCTGGAGAAGTGTATGGTGTTTCCTGAAACATCTAAAAAACAAAGCAACAGAGCCTAGGGCACTTCCACTTATGCTCCTATAGCTTAGGGAAATTAAAATCAAAAAGACACAGCCACCCCAAAGTTTGGGACGGCTCTGTTTACAAGAACCTCGTTTATGGTACAAGTTCAATATCACAGAAAGCGAAAAATGAATAAAGAATTTGTGGTACTTACGTACAATGCAATATCACTCAGCAATGAAATCTATGTCATCAGGCCCGTAGCAGCATAATGAGTGGACTCAGGTACGATGATTCTAAGAGAAATAAGTCACACAGAAAAAGAAATATCATAAGGTATCACTAATACACGGAATGTAAACTTGGCTACCCAGGAACTGAATTACAAAACAGAACAGGGTCTCAAATGAAGAAAACCAACTTATGCTTGCTTAAGGGGAAAGGTGAGTTAGGGTGCTGCATAAAACCAGAGATTGAAATTAGTACAGATACCATTCCATAAGCCAAATATGTAATAGACAAGAGCTACTCCTTGCTCAACGAAGTGGACTCAACACCCCATATTAAACGCCTAAGAATATACCTGACTAGTAAGAATCTTAAAACCTATGGATTTACATGTCTCCGAAAGAGAATCAAGCGTGTGTACAGCAGCATAAACGCAGCAGTGATAGGATTGGTGAGGTTCGGTGAGCAAATGCAGACCCTTTGAAGTCATATTGCATGGTACCCATTCCATGGGTCTCAACTCTCCAGGTTTAAGGGATTCTTCCTTCAGCTAAAACATGCATGTGGAACCCAGAGTATGATCCACCGTGTGATCGGGAAACGTGTTCAAATATGTCTTAGTTTAAGTCCCCTGGTACTCGGGTGCAACATTCCAGACGCTTTACTAACACTCTCCCCACTTGGAGAGTCAGTGCCTTTAACGTCCTGTTTGGCCCAGTTTGCAATTTCTGCGGGAAATGAACAGGAATAGGGAGAACCAATGAGAGACTAGCTGGAGGTGTCTGGACGGGCAAATTTAACTCTCATTACCCACCAGGAAGAGGAATTAACCAAAGGTTCAGCTTGCCGTGCCGGAACCACACTAGGGCCTGAAGCAATCCTGCGGTGTTGCGGCCAGCTCACAATAAAGAGAGATGAACGAAAGAGCTCAAGGGCACTGTCATTCACAAACCTGCAGAGTTATAAATGACAGCTATCGTCCAAAAATATATTGAAGTAAGGCTGCCAAGAGCACTTGAAAGGGGGGCAGAATTGCAGGAAACCGATTTCAGGAGGTAGACTGGAATTGCATGAAAAGCATAGCAAAAGAGGCAGAACGTCCACAATGATGCACTTGGCCAAAAAGGGCGTATGCGTTTTTTCCTGAATATATTCAGGAAAAAACGCATACGCCCTTTTTGGCCAACCAAGCAAGCTTGCAAAGGAAATCTGCACTACAATGAAGTCTCACTGCCCCCCGGGCAAAAGGGCCATCTGAAAAAAGTGTAAAATCCAGAAAGGCAGGACAGGCCATGGAGAACTGTGAGCCTTGTTATGCTGATGGGCGGGATGTAAATTGCCAACAGCCACTCTGGAGAAGTGTATGGTGTTTCCTGAAACATGTAAAAAACAAAGCAACAGAGCCTAGGGCACTTCCACTTATGCTCCTATAGCTTAGGGAAATTAAAATCAAAAAGACACAGCCACCCCAAAGTTTGGGACAACTCTGTTTACAAGAACCTCGTTCATGGTACAAGTTCAATATCACAGAAAGCGAAAAATGAATAAAGAATCTGTGGTACTTACGTACAATGCAATATCACTCAGCAATGAAATCTATGTCATCAGACCCATAGCAGCATAATGAGTGGACTCAGGTAGGATGATTCTAAGAGAAATAAGTCACACAGAAAAAGAAATATCATAAGGTATCACTAATACACGGAATGTAAACTTGGCTACACAGGAACTGAATTACAAAACAGAACAGGGTCTCAAATGTAGAAAACCAACTTATGCTTGCTTAAGGGGAAAGGTGAGTTGGGGTGCTGCATAAAACAAGAGATTGAAATTAGCACAGATACCGTTCCATAAGCCAAATATGTAATAGACAAGAGCTACTCCTTCCTCAAGGAAGTGGACTCAACACCCCATATTAAACGCCTAAGGATATACCTGAATAGTAAGAATCTTAAAACCTATGGATTTACATGTCTCCGAAAGAGAATCAAGCATGTGTACAGCAGCATAAACGCAGCAGTGATAGGATTGGTGAGGTTCGGTGAGCAAATGCAGACCCTTTGAAGTCATATTGCATGGTACACATTCCATGGGTCTCAACTCTCCAGGTTTAAGGGATTCTTCCTTCAGCTAAAACATGCATGTGGAACCCAGAGTATGATCCACCGTGTGATCGGGAAACGTGTTCAAATATGTCTCAGTTTAAGTCCCCTGGTACTCGGGTGCAACATTCCAGACGCTTTACTAACACTCTCCCCACTTGGAGAGTCAGTGCCTTTAACGTCGTGTTTGGCCCAGTTTGCAATTTCTGCGGGAAATGAACAGGAATAGGGAGAACCAATGAGAGACTAGCTGGAGGTGTCTGGACGGGCAAATTTAACTCTCATTTCCCACCAGGAAGAGGAATTAACCAAAGGCTCAGCTTGCCGTGCCGGAACCACACTAGGGCCTGAAGCAATCTTGCGGTGTTGCGGCCAGCTCACAAGAAAGCGAATTGAACAAAGGATCTCAGGGGCACTGTCATTCACAAACCTGCAGAGTTATAAATGACAGCTATCGTACAAAAGTATATTGAAGTAAGGCTGCCAAGAGGACTTGAAAGCGGGGCAGAATTGCAGGAAACCGATTTCAGGAGGTAGACTGGAATTGCATGAGAAGCATAGGAAAAGAGGCAGAACGTCCACAATGATGCACTTGGCCAAAAAGGGCGTATGCGTTTTTTCCTGAATATATTCAGGAAAAAACGCATACGCCCTTTTTGGCCAACCAAGCATGCTTGCAAAGGAAATCTGCACTACAATGAAGTCTCACTGCCCCCCGGGCAAAAGGGCCATCTGAAAAAAGTGTAAAATCCAGAAAGGCAGGACAGGCCATGGAGAACTGGGAGCCTTGTTATGCTGATGGGCGGGATGTAAATTGCCAACAGCCACTCTGGTGAAGTGTATGGTGTTTCCTGAAACATGTAAAAAACAAAGCAACAGAGCCTAGGGCACTTCCACTTATGCTCCTATAGCTTAGGGAAATTAAAATCAAAAAGACACAGCCACCCCAAAGTTTGGGACGGCTCTGTTTACAAGATCCTCGTTTATGGTACAAGTTCAATATCACAGAAAGCGAAAAATGAATAAGAATTTGTGGTATTTACGTACAATGCAATATCACTCAGCAATGAAATCTATGTCATCAGGCCCGTAGCACCATAATGAGTGGATTCAGGTACGATGATTCTAAGTGAAATAAGTCACAGAGAAAAAGAAACATCATAAGATATCACTAATACACGGGAATGTAAACTTGGCTACACAGGAACTGAATTACAAAACAGAACAGGGTCTCAAATGTAGAAAACCAACTTGTGCTTGCTTAAGGGGAAAGGTGAGTTGGGGTGCTGCATAAAACAAGAGATTGAAATTAGCACAGATACCGTTCCATAAGCCAAATATGTAATAGACAAGAGCTACTCCTTGCTCAACGAAGTGGACTCAACACCCCATATTAAACGCCTAAAAATATACCTGAATAGTAAGAATCTTAAAACCTATGGATTTATATGTCTCCGAAAAGGAATCAAGCGTGTGTACAGCAGCATAAACGCAGCAGTGATAGGATTGGTGAGGTTCGGTGAGCAAATGCAGACCCTTTGAAGTCATATTGCATGGTACCCATTCCATGGGTCTCAACTCTCCAGGTTTAAGGGATTCTTCCTTCAGCTAAAACATGCATGTGGAACCCAGAGTATGATCCACCGTGTGATCGGGAAACGTGTTCAAATGTGTCTCAGTTTTCATCCCCTGGTACTCGGGTGCAACATTCCAGACGCTTTACTAACACTCTCCCCACTTGGAGAGTCAGTGCCTTTAACCTCCTGTTTGGCCCAGCTTGCAATTTCTGCGGGAAATGAACAGGAATAGGGAGAACCAATGAGAGACTAGCTGGAGGTGTCTGGACGGGCAAATTTAACTCTCATTTCCCACCAGGAAGAGGAATTAACCAAAGGCTCAGCTTACCGTGCCGGAACCACACTAGGGCCTGAAGCAATCTTGCGGTGTTGCGGCCAGCTCACAAGAAAGCGAATTGAACAAAGGAGCTCAGGGGCACTGTCATTCACAAACCTGCAGAGTTATAAATGACAGCTATCGTCCAAAAATATATTGAAGTAAGGCTGCCAAGAGCACTTGAAAGCGGGGCAGAATTGCAGGACACCGATTTCAGGAGGTAGACTGGAATTGCATGAAAAGCATAGGAAAAGAGGCAGAACGTCCACAATGATGCACTTGGCCAAAAAGGGCGTATGCGTTTTTTCCTGAATATATTCAGGAAAAAACGCATACGCCCTTTTTGGCCAACCAAGCAAGCTTGCAAAGGAAATCTGCACTACAATGAAGTCTCACTGCCCCCCGGGCAAAAGGGCCATCTGAAAAAAGTGTAAAATCCAGAAAGGCAGGACAGGCCATGGAGAACTGGGAGCCTTGTTATGCTGATGGGCGGGATGTAAATTGCCAACAGCCACTCTGGAGAAGTGTATGGTGTTTCCTGAAACATCTAAAAAACAAAGCAACAGAGCCTAGGGCACTTCCACTTATGCTCCTATAGCTTAGGGAAATTAAAATCAAAAAGACACAGCCACCCCAAAGTTTGGGACAACTCTGTTTACAAGAACCTCGTTCATGGTACAAGTTCAATATCACAGAAAGCGAAAAATGAATAAAGAATCTGTGGTACTTACGTACAATGCAATATCACTCAGCAATGAAATCTATGTCATCAGACCCGTAGCAGCATAATGAGTGGACTCAGGTACGATGATTCTAAGAGAAATAAGTCACACAGAAAAAGAAATATCATAAGGTATCACTAATACACGGAATGTAAACTTGGCTACCCAGGAACTGAATTACAAAACAGAACAGGGTCTCAAATGTAGAAAACCAACTTATGCTTGCTTAAGGGGAAAGGTGAGTTGGGGTGCTGCATAAAACCAGAGATTGAAATTAGCACAGATACCGTTCCATAAGCCAAATATGTAATAGACAAGAGCTACTCCTTGCTCAACGAAGTGGACTCAACACCCCATATTAAACGCCTAAAAATATACCTGAATAGTAAGAATCTTAAAACCTATGGTTTTATATGTCTCCGAAAAGGAATCAAGCATGTGTACAGCAGCATAAACGCAGCAGTGATAGGATTGGTAAGGTTCGGTGAGCAAATGCAGACCCTTTGAAGTCATATAGCATGGTACCCATTCCATGGGTCTCAACTCTCCAGGTTTAAGGGATTCTTCCTTCAGCTAAAACATGCATGTGGAACCCAGAGTATGACCCACCGTGTGATCGGGAAACGTGTTCAAATATGTCTCAGTTTAAGTCCCCTGGTACTCGGGTGCAACATTCCAGACGCTTTACTAACACTCTCCCCACTTGGAGAGTCAGTGCCTTTAACCTCCTGTTTGGCCCAGTTTGCAATTCCTGCGGGAAATGAACAGGAATAGGGAGAACCAATGAGAGACTAGCTGGAGGTGTCTGGACGGGCAAATTTAACTCTCATTTCCCACCAGGAAGAGGAATTAACCAAAGGCTCAGCTTGCCGTGCCGGAACCACACTAGGGCCTGAAGCAATCTTGCGGTGTTGCGGCCAGCTCACAAGAAAGCGAATTGAACAAAGGAGCTCAGGGGCACTGTAATTCACAAACCTGCAGAGTTATAAATGACAGATATCGTCCAAAAATATATTGAAGTAAGTCTGCCAAGAGGACTTGAAAGCGGGGCAGAATTGCAGGAAAACGATTTCATTAGGTAGACTGGAATTGCATGAAAAGCATAGCAAAAGAGGCAGAACGTCCACAATGATGCACTTGGCCAAAAAGGGCCTATGCGTTTTTTCCTGAATATATTCAGGAAAAAACGCATACGCCCTTTTTGGCGAACCAAGCAAGCTTGCAAAGGAAATCTGCACTACAATGAAGTCTCACTGCCCCCCGGGCAAAAGAGCCATCTGAAAAAAGTGTAAAATCCAGAAAGGCAGGACAGGCCATGGAGAACTGGGAGCCTCGTTATGCTGATGGGCGGCATGTAAATTGCCAACAGCCACTCTGGAGAACTGTATGGTGTTTCCTGAAACATCTAAAAAACAAAGCAACAGAGCCTAGGGCACTTCCACTTATGCTCCTATAGCTTAGGGAAATTAAAATCAAAAAGACACAGCCACCCCAAACTTTGGGAAGGCTCTGTTTACAAGAACCTCGTTTATGGTACAAGTTCAATATCACAGAAAGCGAAAAATGAATAAAGAATTTGTGGTATTTACGTACAATGCAATATCACTCAGCAATGAAATCTATGTCATCAGGCCCGTAGCACCATAATGAGTGGATTCAGATACGATGATTCTAAGTGAAATAAGTCACACAGAAAAAGAAACATCATAAGATATCACTAATACACGGAATGTAAACTTGGCTACCCAGGAACTGAATTACAAAACAGAACAGGGTCTCAAATGTAGAAAACCAACTTATCCTTGCTTAAGGGGAAAGGTGAGTTGGGGTGCTGCATAAAACAAGAGATTGAAATTAGCACAGATACCGTTCCATAAGCCAAATATGTAATAGACAAGAGCTACTCCTTGCTCAACGAAGTGGACTCAACACCCCATATTAAACGCCTAAAAATATACCTGAATAGTAAGAATCTTAAAACCTATGGATTTATATGTCTCCGAAAAGGAATCAAGCGTGTGTACAGCAGCATAAACGCAGCAGTGATAGGATTGGTGAGGTTCGGTGAGCAAATGCAGACCCTTTGAAGTCATATTGCATGGTACCCATTCCATGGGTCTCAACTCTCCAGGTTTAAGGGATTCTTCCTTCAGCTAAAACATGCATGTGGAACCCAGAATATGATCCACCATGTGATCGGGAAACGTGTTCCAATGTGTCTCAGTTTTCGTCCCCTGGTACTCGGGTGCAACATTCCAGATGCTTTACTAACACTCTCCCCACTTGGATAGTCAGTGCCTTTAACCTCCTGTTTGGCCCAGTTTGCAATTTCTGCGGGAAATGAACAGGAATAGGGAGAACCAATGAGAGACTAGCTGGAGGTGTCTGGACGGGCAAATTTAACTCTCATTTCCCACCAGGAAGAGGAATTAACCAAAGGCTCAGCTTACCGTGCCGGAACCACACTAGGGCCTGAAGCAATCTTGCGGTGTTGCGGCCAGCTCACAAGAAAGCGAGTTAAACAAAGGAGCTCAGGGGCACTGTCATTTCCAAACCTGCAGAGTTATAAATGACAGCTATCGTCCAAAAATATATTGAAGTAAGGCTGCCAAGAGCACTTGAAAGCGGGGCAGAATTGCTGGAAACCGATTTCAGGAGGTAGACTGGAATTGCATGAAAAGCATAGGAAAAGAGGCAGAACGTCCACAATGATGCACTTGGCCAAAAAGGGCGTATGCGTTTTTTCCTGAATATATTCAGGAAAAAACGCATACGCCCTTTTTGGCCAACCAAGCAAGCTTGCAAAGGAAATCTGCACTACAATGAAGTCTCACTGTCCCCCGGGCAAAAGGGCCATCTGAAAAAAGTGTAAAATCCAGAAAGGCAGGACAGGCCATGGAGAACTGGGAGCCTTGTTATGCTGATGGGCGGGATGTAAATTGCCAACAGCCACTCTGGAGAAGTGTATGGTGTTTCCTGAAACATCTAAAAAACAAAGCAACAGAGCCTAGGGCACTTCCACTTATGCTCCTATAGCTTAGGGAAATTAAAATCAAAAAGACACAGCCACCCCAAAGTTTGGGACGGCTCTGTTTACAAGAACCTCGTTTATGGTACAAGTTCAATATCACAGAAAGCGAAAAATGAATAAAGAATTTGTGGTACTTACGTACAATGCAATATCACTCAGCAATGAAATCTATGTCATCAGACCCGTAGCAGCATAATGAGTGGACTCAGGTAGGATGATTCTAAGAGAAATAAGTCACACAGAAAAAGAAATATCATAAGGTATCACTAATACACAGAATGTAAACTTGGCTACCCAGGAACTGAATTACAAAACAGAACAGGGTCTCAAATGTAGAAAACCAACTTATGCTTGCGTAAGGGGAAAGGTGAGTTGGCGTGCCGCATAAAACCAGAGATTGAAATTAGCACAGATACCGTTCCATAAGCCAAATATGTAATAGACAAGAGCTACTCCTTGCTCAACGAAGTGGACTCAACACCCCATATTAAACGCCTAAGTATATACCTGACTAGTAAGAATCTTAAAACCTATGGATTTACATGTCTCCAAAAGAGAATCAAGCGTGTGTACAGCAGCATAAGTGCAGCAGTGATAGGATTAGTGAGTTTCGGTGAGCAAATGCAGACCCTTTGAAGTCATATTGCATGGTACCCATTCCATGGGTCTCAACTCTCCAGGTTTAAGGGATTCTTCCTTCAGCTAAAACATGCATGTGGAACCCAGAGTATGATCCACCGTGTGATCGGGAAACGTGTTCAAATATGTCTCAGTTTAAGTCCCCTGGTACTCGGGTGCAACATTCCAGACGCTTTACTAACACTCTCCCCACTTGGAGAGTCAGTGCCTTTAACCTCCTGTTTGGCCCAGTTTGCAATTTCTGCGGGAAATGAACAGGAATAGGGAGAACCAATGAGAGACTAGCTGGAGGTGTCTGGACGGGCAAATTTAACTCTCATTTCCCACCAGGAAGAGGAATTAACCAAAGGCTCAGCTTGCCGTGCCGGAACCACTCTAGGGCCTGAAGCAATCTTGCGGTGTTGCGGCCAGCTCACAAGAAAGCGAATTGAACAAAGGAGCTCTGGGGCACTGTCATTCACAAACCTGCAGAGTTATAAATGACAGCTATCGTCCAAAAATATATTGAAGTAAGGCTGCCAAGAGGACTTGAAAGCGGGGCAGAATTGCAGGAAACCGATTTCAGGAGGTAGACTGGAATTGCATGAAAAGCATAGCAAGAGAGGCAGAACGTCCACAATCATGCACTTGGCCAAAAAGGGCGTATGCGTTTTTTCCTGAATATATTCAGGAAAAAACGCATACGCCCTTTTTGGCCAACCAAGCAAGCTTGCAAAGGAAATCTGCACTACAATGAAGTCTCACTGCCCCCCGGGCAAAAGGGCCATCTGAAAAAAGTGTAAAATCCAGAAAGGCAGGACAGGCCATGGAGAACTGGGAGCCTTGTTATGCTGATGGGCGGGATGTAAATTGCCAACAGCCACTCTGGAGAAGTGTATGGTGTTTCCTGAAACATCTAAAAAACAAAGCAACAGAGCCTAGGGCACTTCCACTTATGCTCCTATAGCTTAGGGAAATTAAAATCAAAAAGACACAGCCACCCCAAAGTTTGGGACAACTCTGTTTACAAGAACCTCGTTCATGGTACAAGTTCAATATCACAGAAAGCGAAAAATGAATAAAGAATCTGTGGTACTTACGTACAATGCAATATCACTCAGCAATGAAATCTATGTCATCAGACCCGTAGCAGCATAATGAGTGGACTCAGGTAGGATGATTCTAAGAGAAATAAGTCACACAGAAAAAGAAATATCATAAGGTATCACTAATACACGGAATGTAAACTTGGCTACCCAGGAACTGAATTACAAAACAGAACAGGGTCTCAAATGTAGAAAACCAACTTATGCTTGCTTAAGGGGAAAGGTGAGTTGGGGTGCTGCATAAAACCAGAGATTGAAATTAGCACAGATACCGTTCCATAAGCCAAATATGTAATAGACAAGAGCTACTCCTTCCTCCAGGAAGTGGACTCAACACCCCATATTAAACGCCTAAGGATATACCTGACTAGTAAGAATCTTAAAACCTATGGATTTACATGTCTCCGAAAGAGAATCAAGCATGTGTACAGCAGCATAAACGCAGCAGTGATAGGATTGGTGAGGTTCGGTGAGCAAATGCAGACCCTTTGAAGTCATATTGCATGGTACCCATTCCATGGGTCTCAACTCTCCAGGTTTAAGGGATTCTTCCTTCAGCTAAAACATGCATGTGGAACCCAGAGTATGACCCACCGTGTGATCGGGAAACGTGTTCAAATATGTCTCAGTTTAAGTCCCCTGGTACTCGGGTGCAACATTCCAGACGCTTTACTAACACTCTCCCCACTTGGAGAGTCAGTGCCTTTAACGTCGTGTTTGGCCCAGTTTGCAATTTCTGCGGGAAATGAACAGGAATAGGGAGAACCAATGAGAGACTAGCTGGAGGTGTCTGGACGGGCAAATTTAACTCTCATTTCCCACCAGGAAGAGGAATTAACCAAAGGCTCAGCTTGCCGTGCCGGAACCACACTAGGGCCTGAAGCAATCTTGCGGTGTTGCGGCCAGCTCACAAGAAAGCGAACTGAACAAAGGATCTCAGGGGCACTGTCATTCACAAACCTGCAGAGTTATAAATGACAGCTATCGTCCAAAAGTATATTGAAGTAAGGCTGCCAAGAGGACTTGAAAGCGGGGCAGAATTGCAGGAAACCGATTTCAGTAGGTAGACTGGAATTGCATGAAAAGCATAGGAAAACAGGCAAAACGTCCACAATGATGCACTTGGCCAAAAAGGGCGTATGCGTTTTTTCCTGAATATATTCAGGAAAAAACGCATACGCCCTTTTTGGCCAACCAAGCAAGCTTGCAAAGGAAATCTGCACTACAATGAAGTCTCACTGCCCCCCGGGCAAAAGGGCCATCTGAAAAAAGTGTAAAATCCAGAAAGGCAGGACAGGCCATGGAGAACTGGGAGCCTTGTTATGCTGATGGGCGGGATGTAAATTGCCAACAGCCACTCTGGTGAAGTGTATGGTGTTTCCTGAAACATCTAAAAAACAAAGCAACAGAGCCTAGGGCACTTCCACTTATGCTCCTATAGCTTAGGGAAATTAAAATCAAAAAGACACAGCCACCCCAAAGTTTGGGACGGCTCTGTTTACAAGATCCTCGTTTATGGTACAAGTTCAATATCACAGAAAGCGAAAAATGAATAAGAATTTGTGGTATTTACGTACAATGCAATATCACTCAGCAATGAAATCTATGTCATCAGGCCCGTAGCACCATAATGAGTGGATTCAGGTACGATGATTCTAAGTGAAATAAGTCACAGAGAAAAAGAAACATCATAAGATATCACTAATACACGGGAATGTAAACTTGGCTACACAGGAACTGAATAACAAAACAGAACAGGGTCTCAAATGTAGAAAACCAACTTGTGCTTGCTTAAGGGGAAAGGTGAGTTGGGGTGCTGCATAAAACAAGAGATTGAAATTAGCACAGATACCGTTCCATAAGCCAAATATGTAATAGACAAGAGCTACTCCTTGCTCAACGAAGTGGACTCAACACGCCATATTAAACGCCTAAAAATATACCTGAATAGTAAGAATCTTAAAACCTATGGATTTATATGTCTCCGAAAAGGAATCAAGCGTGTGTACAGCAGCATAAACGCAGCAGTGATAGGATTGCTGAGGTTCGGTGAGCAAATGCAGACCCTTTGAAGTCATATTGCATGGTACCCATTCCATGGGTCTCAACTCTCCAGGTTTAAGGGATTCTTCCTTCAGCTAAAACATGCATGTGGAACCCAGAGTATGATCCACCGTGTGATCGGGAAACGTGTTCAAATGTGTCTCAGTTTTCGTCCCCTGGTACTCGGGTGCAACATTCCAGACGCTTTACTAACACTCTCCCCACTTGGAGAATCAGTGCCTTTAACGTCCTGTTTGGCCCAGTTTGCAATTTCTGCGGGAAATGAACAGGAATAGGGAGAACCAATGAGAGACTAGCTGGAGGTGTCTGGACGGGCAAATTTAACTCTCATTTCCCACCAGGAAGAGGAATTAACCAAAGGCTCAGCTTACCGTGCCGGAACCACACTAGGGCCTGAAGCAATCTTGCGGTGTTGCGGCCAGCTCACAAGAAAGCGAATTGAACAAAGGAGCTCAGGGGCACTGTCATTCACAAACCTGCAGAATTATAAATGACAGCTATCGTCCAAAAATATATTGAAGTAAGGCTGCCAAGAGGACTTGAAAGCGGGGCAGAATTGCAGGAAACCGATTTCAGGAGGTAGACTGGAATTGCATGAAAAGCATAGGAAAAGAGGCAGAACGTCCACAATGATGCACTTGGCCAAAAAGGGCGTATGCGTTTTTTCCTGAATATATTCAGGAAAAAACGCATACGCCCTTTTTGGCCAACCAAGCAAGCTTGCAAAGGAAATCTGCACTACAATGAAGTCTCACTGCCCCACGGGCAAAAGGGCCATCTGAAAAAAGTGTAAAATCCAGAAAGACAGGACAGGCCATGGAGAACTGGCAGCCTTGTTATGCTGATGGGCGGGATGTAAATTGCCAACAGCCACTCTGGAGAAGTGTATGGTGTTTCCTGAAACATCTAAAAAACAAAGCAACAGAGCCTAGGGCACTTCCACTTATGCTCCTATAGCTTAGGGAAATTAAAATCAAAAAGACACAGCCACCCCAAAATTTGGGATGGCTCTGTTTACAAGAACCTCGTTTATGGTACAAGTTCATTATCACAGAAAGCGAAAAATGAATAAAGAATTTGTGGTACTTACGTACAATGCAATATCACTCAGCAATGAAATCTATGTCATCATGCCCGTAGCAGCATAATGAGTGGATTCAGGTACGATGATTCTAAGTGAAATATGTCACACAGAAAAAGAAATATCATAAGGTATCACTAATACACGGAATGTAAACTTGGCTGCACAGGAACTGAATTACAAATCAGAACAGGGTCTCAAATGTAGAAAACCAACTTATGCTTGCTTAAGGGAAAGGTTAGTTGGGGTGCTGCATAAAACCAGAGATTGAAATTAGCACAGATACCGTTCCATAAGCCAAATATGTACTAGACAAGAGCTACTCCTTGCTCAACGAAGTGGACTCAACACCCCATATTAAACGGCTAAGAATATACCTGAATAGTAAGAATCTTAAAACCTATGGATTTACATGTCTCTGAAAGAGAATCAAGCGTGTGTACAGCAGCATAAACGCAGCAGTGATAGGATTGTTGAGGTTCGGTGAGCAAATGCAGACCCTTTGAAGTCATATAGCATGGTACCCATTCCATGGGTCTCAACTCTCCAGGTTTAAGGGATATTTCCTTCAGCTAAAACATGCATGTGGAACCCAGAGTATGATCCACCGTGTGATCGGGAAACGTGTTCAAATGTGTCTCAGTTTAAGTCCCCTGGTACTCGGGTGCAACATTCCAGACGCTTTACTAACACTCTCCCCACTTGGAGAGTCAGTGCCTTTAACCTCCTGTTTGGCCCAGTTTGCAATTTCTGCGGGAAATGAACAGGAATAGGGAGAACCAATGAGAGACTAGCTGGAGGTGTCTGGACGGGCAAATTTAACTCTCATTTCCCACCAGGAAGAGGAATTAACCAAAGGCTCAGCTTGCCGTGCCGGAACCACACTAGGGCCTGAAGCAATCTTGCGGTGTTGCGGCCAGCTCACAAGAAAGTGAGTTGAACAAAGGAGCTCAGGGGCACTGTCATTCACAAACCTGCAGAGTTATAAATGACAGCTATCGTCCAAAAATATATTGAAGTAAGGCTGCCAAGAGGACTTGAAAGCGGGTCACAATTGCAGGAAACCGATTTCAGGAGGTAGACTGGAATTGCATGAAAAGCATAGGAAAAGAGGCAGAACGTCCACAATGATGCACTTGGCCAAAAAGGGCGTATGCGTTTTTTCCTGAATATATTCAGGAAAAAACGCATACGCCCTTTTTGGCCAACCAAGCAAGCTTGCAAAGGAAATCTGCACTACAATGAAGTCTCACTGCCCCCCGGGCAAAAGGGCCATCTGAAAAAAGTGTAAAATCCAGAAAGGCAGGACAGGCCATGGAGAACTGGGAGCCTTGTTATGCTGATGGGCGGGATGTCAATTGCCAACAGCCACTCTGGAGAAGTGTATGGTGTTTCCTGAAACATCTAAAAAACAAAGCAACAGAGCCTAGGGCACTTCCACTTATGCTCCTATACCTTAGGGAAATTAAAATCAAAAAGACACAGCCACCCCAAAGTTTGGGACGGCTCTGTTTACAAGAACCTCGTTTATGGTACAAGTTCAATATCACAGAAAGCGAAAAATGAATAAAGAATTTGTGGTACTTACGTACAATGCAATATCACTCAGCAATGAAATCTATGTCATCAGGCCCGTAGCAGCCTAATGAGTGCACTCAGGTACGATGATTCTAAGAGAAATAAGTCACACAGAAAAAGAAATATCATAAGGTATCACTAATACACGGAATGTAAACTTGGCTATCCAGGAACTGAATTACAAAACAGAACAGGGTCTCAATTGTAGAAAACCAACTTATGCTTGCTTAAGGGGAAAGGTGAGTTGGGGTGCTGCATAAAACAAGAGATTGAAATTAGCACAGATACCGTTCCATAAGCCAAATATGTAATAGACAAGAGCTACTCCTTCCTCAACGAAGTGGACTGAACACCACATATTAAACGCCTAAGAATATACCTGACTAGTAAGAATCTTAAAACCTATGGATTTACATGTCTCCGAAAGGGAATCAAGCATGTGTACAGCAGCATAAACGCAGCAGTGATAGGATTGGTGAGGTTCGGTGAGCAAATGCAGACCCTTTGAAGTCATATTGCATGGTACCCATTCCATGGGTCACAACTCTCCAGGTTTAAGGGATTCCTCCTTCAGCTAAAACATGCATGTGGAATCCAGAGTATGATCCACCGTGTGATCGGGAAACGTGTTCAAATGTGTCTCAGTTTTCGTCCCCTGGTACTCGGGTGCAATATTCCAGACGCTTTACTAACACTCTCCCCACTTGGAGAGTCAGTGCCTTTAACCTACTGTTTGGCCCAGTTTGCAATTTCTGCGGGAAATGAACAGGAATAGGGAGAACCAATGAGAATTGCAGGAAACCAATTTCAGGAGGTAGACTGGAATTGCATGAAAAGCATAGGAAAAGAGGCAGAACGTCCACAATGATGCACTTGGCCAAAAAGGGCATATGCGTTTTTTCCTGAATATATTCAGGAAAAAACGCATACGCCCTTTTTGGCCAACCAACCAAGCTTGCAAAGGAAATCTGCACTACAATGAAGTCTCACTGCCACCCGGGCAAAAGGGCCACCTGAAAATAGTGTAAAATCCAGAAAGGCAGCACAGGCCATGGAGAACTGGCAGCCTTGTTATGCTGATGGGCGGGATGTAAATTGCCAACAGCCACTCTGGAGAAGTGTATGGTGTTTCCTGAAACATCTAAAAAACAAAGCAACAGAGCCTAGGGCACTTCCACTTATGCTCCTATAGCTTAGGGAAATTAAAATCAAAAAGACACAGCCACCCCAAAATTTGGGACGGCTCTGTTTACAAGAACCTCGTTTATGGTACAAGTTCATTATCACAGAAAGCGAAAAATGAATAAAGAATTTGTGGTACTTACGTACAATGCAATATCACTCAGCAATGAAATCTATGTCATCAGGCCCGTAGCAGCATAATGAGTGGATTTAGGTACGATGATTCTAAGTGAAATATGTCACACAGAAAAAGAAATATCATAAGGTATCACTAATACACGGAATGTAAACTTGGCTACACAGGAACTGAATTACAAAACAGAACAGGGTCTCAAATGTAGAAAACCAACATATGCTTGCTTAAGGGAAAGGTGAGTTGGGGTGCTGCATAAAACCAGAGATTGAAATTAGCACAGATACCGTTCCATAAGCCAAATATGTAATAGAGAAGAGCTACTCCTTGCTCAACGAAGTGGACTCAACACCCCATATTAAACGCCTAAGAATATACCTGACTAGTAAGAATCTTAAAACCTATGGATTTACATGTCTCCGAAAGAGAATCAAGCGTGTGTACAGCAGCATAAACGCAGCAGTGATAGGATTGGTGACTTTCGGTGAGCAAATGCAGACCCTTTGAAGTCATATTGCATGGTACCCATTCCAAGGGTCACAACTCTCCAGGTTTAAGGGATTCCTCCTTCAGCTAAAACATGCATGTGGAACCCAGAGTATGATCCACCGTGTGATCGGGAAACGTGTTCAAATGTGTCTCAGTTTTCGTCCCCTGGTACTCGGGTGCAACATTCCAGACGCTTTACTAACACTCTCCCCACTTGGAGAGTCAGTGCCTTTAACCTCCTGTTTGGCCCAGTTTGCAATTTCTGCGGGAAATGAACAGGAATAGGGAGAACCAATGAGAGACTAGCTGGAGGTGTCTGGACGGGCAAATTTAACTCTCATTTCCCACCAGGAAGAGGAATTAACCAAAGGCTCAGCTTGCCGTTCCGGAACCACACTAGGGCCTGAAGCAATCCAGCGGTGTTGCGGCCAGCTCACAATAAAGAGAGTTGAAGAAAGGATCTCAGGGGCACTGTCATTCACAAACCTGCAGAGTTATAAATGACAGCTATCGTCCAAAAATATATTGAAGTAAGGCTGCCAAGAGCACTTGAAAGCGGGGCAGAATTGCAGGAAACCGATTTCAGGAGGAAGACTGGAATTGCATGAAAAGCATAGGAAAAGAGGCAGAACGTCCACAATGATGCACTTGGCCAAAAAGGGCGTATGCGTTTTTTCCTGAATATATTCAGGAAAAAACGCATACGCCCTTTTTGGCCAACCAAGCAAGCTTGCAAAGGAAATCTGCACTACAATGAAGTCTCACTGCCCCCCGGGCAAAAGGGCCATCTGAAAAAAGTGTAAAATCCAGAAAGGCAGGACAGGCCATGGAGAACTGGGAGCCTTGTTATGCTGATGGGCGGGATGTAAATTGCCAACAGCCACTCTGGAGAAGTGTATGGTGTTTCCTGAAGCATCTAAAAAACACAGCAACAGAGCCTAGGGCACTTCCACTTATGCTCCTATAGCTTAGGGAAATTAAAATCAAAAAGACACAGCCACCCCAAAGTTTGGGACGGCTCTGTTTACAAGAACCTCGTTTATGGTACAAGTTCAATATCACAGAAAGCGAAAAATGAATAAAGAATTTGTGGTACTTACGTACAATGCAATATCACTCAGCAATGAAATCTATGTCATCAGGCCCGTAGCAGCCTAATGAGTGCACTCAGGTACGATGATTCTAAGAGAAATAAGTCACACAGAAAAAGAAATATCATAAGGTATCACTAATACACGGAATGTAAACTTGGCTATCCAGGAACTGAATTACAAAACAGAACAGGGTCTCAAATGTAGAAAACCAACTTATGCTTGCTTAAGGGGAAAGGTGAGTTGGGGTGCTGCATAAAACCAGAGATTGAAATTAGCACAGATACCGTTCCATAAGCCAAATATGTAATAGACAAGAGCTACTCCTTCCTCAACGAAGTGGACTGAACACCACATATTAAACGCCTAAGAATATACCTGACTAGTAAGAATCTTAAAACCTATGGATTTACATGTCTCCGAAAGGGAATCAAGCATGTGTACAGCAGCATAAACGCAGCAGTGATAGGATTGGTGAGGTTCGGTGAGCAAATGCAGACCCTTTGAAGTCATATTGCATGGTACCCATTCCATGGGTCACAACTCTGCAGGTTTAAGGGATTCCTCCTTCAGCTAAAACATGCATGTGGAATCCAGAGTATGATCCACCGTGTGATCGGGAAACGTGTTCAAATGTGTCTCAGTTTTCGTCCCCTGGTACTCGGGTGCAATATTCCAGACGCTTTACTAACACTCTCCCCACTTGGAGAGTCAGTGCCTTTAACCTCCTGTTTGGCCCAGTTTGCAATTTCTGCGGGAAATGAACAGGAATAGGGAGAACCAATGAGAATTGCAGGAAACCAATTTCAGGAGGTAGACTGGAATTGCATGAAAAGCATAGGAAAAGAGGCAGAACGTCCACAATGATGCACTTGGCCAAAAAGTGCATATGCGTTTTTTCCTGAATATATTCAGGAAAAAACGCATACGCCCTTTTTGGCCAACCAAGCAAGCTTGCAAAGGAAATCTGCACTACAATGAAGTCTCACTGCCCCCCGGGCAAAAGGGCCACCTGAAAATAGTGTAAAATCCAGAAAGGCAGGACAGGCCATGGAGAACTGGCAGCCTTGTTATGCTGATGGGCGGGATGTAAATTGCCAACAGCCACTCTGGAGAAGTGTATGGTGTTTCCTGAAACATGTAAAAAACAAAGCAACAGAGCCTAGGGCACTTCCACTTATGCTCCTATAGCTTAGGGAAATTAAAATCAAAAAGACACAGCCACCCCAAAATTTGGGACGGCTCTGTTTACATGAACCTCGTTTATGGTACAAGTTCATTATCACAGAAAGCGAAAAATGAATAAAGAATTTGTGGTACTTACGTACAATGCAATATCACTCAGCAATGAAATCTATGTCATCAGGCCCGTAGCAGCATAATGAGTGGATTCAGGTACGATGATTCTAAGTGAAATATGTCACACAGAAAAAGAAATATCATAAGGTATCACTAATACACGGAATGTAAACTTGGCTACACAGGAACTGAATTACAAAACAGAACAGGGTCTCAAATGTAGAAAACCAACTTATGCTTGCTTAAGGGAAAGGTGAGTTGGGGTGCTGCATAAAACCAGAGATTGAAATTAGCACAGATACCGTTCCATAAGCCAAATATGTAATAGAGAAGAGCTACTCCTTGCTCAACGAAGTGGACTCAACACCCCATATTAAACGCCTAAGAATATACCTGACTAGTAAGAATCTTAAAACCTATGGATTTACATGTCTCCGAAAGAGAATCAAGCGTGTGTACAGCAGCATAAACGCAGCAGTGATAGGATTGGTGACTTTCGGTGAGCAAATGCAGACCCTTTGAAGTCATATTGCATGGTACCCATTCCAAGGGTCACAACTCTCCAGGTTTAAGGGATTCCTCCTTCAGCTAAAACATGCATGTGGAACCCAGAGTATGATCCACCGTGTGATCGGGAAACGTGTTCAAATGTGTCTCAGTTTTCGTCCCCTGGTACTCGGGTGCAACATTCCAGACGCTTTACTAACACTCTCCCCACTTGGAGAGTCAGTGCCTTTAAACTCCTGTTTGGCCCAGTTTGCAATTTCTGCGGGAAATGAACAGGAATAGGGAGAACCAATGAGAGACTAGCTGGAGGTGTCTGGACGGGCAAATTTAACTCTCATTTCCCACCAGGAAGAGGAATTAACCAAAGGCTCAGCTTGCCGTTCCGGAACCACACTAGGGCCTGAAGCAATCCTGCGGTGTTGCGGCCAGCTCACAATAAAGAGAGTTGAAGAAAGGATCTCAGGGGCACTGTCATTCACAAACCTGCAGAGTTATAAATGACAGCTATCGTCCAAAAATATATTGAAGTAAGGCTGCCAAGAGCACTTGAAAGCGGGGCAGAATTGCAGGAAACCGATTTCAGGAGGAAGACAGGAATTGCATGAAAAGCATAGGAAAAGAGGCAGAACGTCCACAATGATGCACTTGGCCAAAAAGGGCGTATGCGTTTTTTCCTGAATATATTCAGGAAAAAACGCATACGCCCTTTTTGGCCAACCAAGCAAGCTTGCAAAGGAAATCTGCACTACAATGAAGTCTCACTGCCCCACGGGCAAAAGGGCCATCTGAAAAAAGTGTAAAATCCAGAAAGGCAGGACAGGCCATGGAGAACTGGGAGCCTTGTTATGCTGATGGGCGGGATGTAAATTGCCAACAGCCACTCTGGAGAAGTGTATGGTGTTTCCTGAAGCATCTAAAAAACAAAGCAACAGAGCCTAGGGCACTTCCACTTATGCTCCTATAGCTTAGGGAAATTACAATCAAAAAGACACAGCCACCCCAAAATTTGGGACGGCTCTGTTTACAAGAACCTCGTTTATGGTACAAGTTCAATATCACAGAAAGCGAAAAATGAATAAAGAATTTGTGGTACCTACGTACAATGCAATATCACGCAGCAATGAAATCTATGTCATCAGACCCGTAGCAGCATAATGAGTGGACTCAGGTAAGATGATTCTAAGAGAAATAAGTCACACAGAAAAAGAAATATCATAAGTTATCAGTAATACACGGAATGTAAACTTGGCTACACAGGAACTGAATTACAAAACAGAACAGGGTCTCAAATGTAGAAAACCAACTTATGCTTGCTTAAGGGGAAAGGTGAGTTGGGGTGCTGCATAAAACCAGAGATTGAAATTAGCACAGATACCGTTCCATAAGCCAAATATGTACTAGACAAGAGCTACTCCTTGCTCAACGAAGTGGACTCAACACCCCATATTAAACTCCTAAGAATATACCTGAATAGTAAGAATCTTAAAACCTATGGATTTATATGTCTCCAAAAAGGAATCAAGCGTGTGTACAGCAGCAAAAACGCAGCAGTGATAGGATTGGTGAGGTTCGGTGAGCAAATGCAGACCCTTTGAAGTCATATTGCATGGTACCCATTCCATGGGTCTCAACTCTCCAGGTTTAAGGGATTCTTCCTTCAGCTAAAACATGCATGTGGAATCCAGAGTATGATCCACCGTGTGATCGGGAAACGTGTTCAAATGTGTCTCAGTTTTCGTCCCCTGGTACTCGGGTGCAATATTCCAGACGCTTTACTAACACTCTCCCCACTTGGAGAGTCAGTGCCTTTAACCTCCTGTTTGGCCCAGTTTGCAATTTCTGCGGGAAATGAACAGGAATAGGGAGAACCAATGAGAATTGCAGGAAACCAATTTCAGGAGGTAGACTGGAATTGCATGAAAAGCATAGGAAAAGAGGCAGAACGTCCACAATGATGCACTTGGCCAAAAAGGGCGTATGCGTTTTTTCCTGAATATATTCAGGAAAAAACGCATACGCCCTTTTTGGCCAACCAAGCAAGCTTGCAAAGGAAATCTGCACTACAATGAAGTCTCACTGCCCCCCGGGCAAAAGGGCCACCTGAAAATAGTGTAAAATCCAGAAAGGCAGGACAGGCCATGGAGAACTGGGAGCCTTGTTATGCTGATGGGCGGGATGTAAATTGCCAACAGCCACTCTGGAGAAGTGTATGGTGTTTCCTGAAACATGTAAAAAACAAAGCAACAGAGCCTAGGGCACTTCCACTTATGCTCCTATAGCTTAGGGAAATTAAAATCAAAAAGACACAGCCACCCCAAAATTTGGGACGGCTCTGTTTACATGAACCTCGTTTATGGTACAAGTTCATTATCACAGAAAGCGAAAAATGAATAAAGAATTTGTGGTACTTACGTACAATGCAATATCACTCAGCAATGAAATGTATGTCATCAGGCTCGTAGCAGCATAATGAGTGGATTCAGGTACGATGATTCTAAGTGAAATATGTCACACAGAAAAAGAAATATCATAAGGTATCACTAATACACGGAATGTAAACTTGGCTACACAGGAACTGAATTACAAAACAGAACAGGGTCTCAAATGTAGAAAACCAACTTATGCTTGCTTAAGGGAAAGGTGAGTTGGGGTGCTGCATAAAACCAGAGATTGAAATTAGCACAGATACCGTTCCATAAGCCAAATATGTAATAGAGAAGAGCTACTCCTTGCTCAACGAAGTGGACTCAACACCCCATAATAAACGCCTAAGAATATACCTGACTAGTAAGAATCTTAAAACCTATGGATTTACATGTCTCCGAAAGAGAATCAAGCGTGTGTACAGCAGCATAAACGCAGCAGTGATAGGATTGGTGACTTTCGGTGAGCAAATGCAGACCCTTTGAAGTCATATTGCATGGTACCCATTCCAAGGGTCACAACTCTCCAGGTTTAAGGGATTCCTCCTTCAGCTAAAACATGCATGTGGAACCCAGAGTATGATCCACCGTGTGATCGGGAAACGTGTTCAAATGTGTCTCAGTTTTCGTCCCCTGGTACTCGGGTGCAACATTCCAGACGCTTTACTAACACTCTCCCCACTTGGAGAGTCAGTGCCTTTAACCTCCTGTTTGGCCCAGTTTGCAATTTCTGCGGGAAATGAACAGGAATAGGGAGAACCAATGAGAGACTAGCTGGAGGTGTCTGGACGGGCAAATTTAACTCTCATTACCCACCAGGAAGAGGAATTAACCAAAGTTTCAGCTTGCCGTGCCGGAACCACACTAGGGCCTGAAGCAATCCTGCGGTGTTGCGGTCAGCTCACAATAAAGAGAGATGAATGAAAGAGCTCAGGGGCACTGTCATTCACAAACCTGCAGAGTTATAAATGACAGCTATCGTCCAAAAATATATTGAAGTAAGGCTGCCAAGAGCACTTGAAAGGGGGGCAGAATTGCAGGAAACCGATTTCAGGAGGTAGACTGGAATTGCATGAAAAGCATAGGAAAAGAGGCAGAACGTCCACAATGATGCACTTGGCCAAAAAGGGCGTATGTGTTTTTTCCTGAATATATTCAGGAAAAAACACATACGCCCTTTTTGGCCAACCAAGCAAGCTTGCAAAGGAAATCTGCACTACAATGAAGTCTCACTGCCCCCCGGGCAAAAGGGCCATCTGAAAAAAGTGTAAAATCCAGAAAGGCAGGACAGGCCATGGAGAACTGGGAGCCTTGTTATGCTGGTGGGCGGGATGTTAATTGCCAACAGCCACTCTGGAGAAGTGTATGGTGTTTCCTGAAACATCTAAAAAACAAAGCAACAGAGCCTAGGGCACTTCCACTTATGCTCCTATACCTTAGGGAAATTCAAATCAAAAAGACACAGCCACCCCAAAGTTTGGGACGGCTCTGTTTACAAGAACCTCGTTTATGGTACAAGTTCAATATCACAGAAAGCGAAAAATGAATAAAGAATTTGTGGTACTTACGTACAATGCAATATCACTCAGCAATGAAATCTATGTCATCAGGCCCGTAGCAGCATAATGAGTGGACTCAGGTACGATGATTCTAAGAGAAATAAGTCACACAGAAAAAGAAATATCATAAGGTATCACTAATACACGGAATGTAAACTTGGCTACCCAGGAACTGAATTACTAAACAGAACAGTGTCTCAAATGTAGAAAACCAACTTATGCTTGCTTAAGGGGAAAGGTGAGTTGGGGTGCTGCATAAAACCAGAGATTGAAATTAGCACAGATACCGTTCCATAAGCCAAATATGTAATAGACAAGAGCTACTCCTTCCTCAACGAAGTGGACTCAACACCCCATATTAAACGCCTAAGAATATACCTGACTAGTAAGAATCTTAAAACCTATGGATTTACATGTCTCCAAAAGAGAATCAAGCGTGTGTACAGCAGCATAAACGCAGCAGTGGTAGGATTAGTGAGGTTCGGTGAGCAAATGCAGACCCTTTGAAGTCATATTGCATGGTACCCATTCCATGGGTCTCAACTCTCCAGGTTTAAGCGATTCTTCCTTCAGCTAAAACATGCATGTGGAACCCAGAGTATGATCCACCGTGTGATCGGGAAACGTGTTCAAATATGTCTCAGTTTAAGTCCCCTGGTACTCGGGTGCAACATTCCAGACGCTTTACTAACACTCTCCCCACTTGGAGAGTCAGTGCCTTTAACCTCCTGTTTGGCCCAGTTTGCAATTTCTGCGGGAAATGAACAGGAATAGGGAGAACCAATGAGAGGCTAGCTGGAGGTGTCTGGACGGGCAAATTTAACTCTCATTTCCCACCAGGAAGAGGAATTAACCAAAGGCTCAGCTTGCCGTGCCAGAACCACACTAGGGCCTGAAGCAATCTTGCGGTGTTGCGGCCAGCTCACAAGAAAGCGAGTTGAACAAAGGAGCTCAGGGGCACTGTAATTCCCAAACCTGCAGAGTTATAAATGACAGCTATCGTCCAAAAATATATTGAAGTAAGGCTGCCAAGAGCACTTGAAAGCGGGGCAGAATTGCAGGAACCCGATTTCAGGAGGTAGACTGGAATTGCATGAAAAGCATAGGAAAAGAGGCAGAACGTCCACAATGATGCACTTGGCCAAAAAGTTCATATGCGATTTTTCCTGAATATTTTCAGGAAAAAACGCATACGCTCTTTTTGGCCAACCAAGCAAGCTTGCAAAGGAAATCTGCACTACAATGAAGTCTCACTGCCCCCCGGGCAAAAGGGCCATCTGAAAAAAGTGTAAAATCCAGAAAGGCAGGACAGGCCATGGAGAACTGGGAGCCTTGTTATGCTGATGGGCGGGATGTAAATTGCCAACAGCCACTCTGGAGAAGTGTATGGTGTTTCCTGAAGCATCTAAAAAACAAAGCAACAGAGCCTAGGGCACTTCCACTTATGCTCCTATAGCTTAGGGAAATTAAAATCAAAAAGACACAGCCACCCCAAAGTTTGGGACGGCTCTGTTTACAAGAACCTCGTTTATGGTACAAGTTCAATATCACAGAAAGCGAAAAATGAATAAAGAATTTGTGGTACTTACGTACAATGCAATATCACGCAGCAATGAAATCTATGTCATCAGACCCGTAGCAGCATAATGAGTGGACTCAGGTACGATGATTCTAAGAGAAATAAGTCACACAGAAAAAGAAATATCATAAGGTATCACTAATACACGGAATGTAAACTTGGCTACCCAAGAACTGAATTACAAAACAGAACAGGGTCTCAAATGTAGAAAACCAACTTATGCTTGCTTAAGGGGAAAGGTGAGTTGGGGTGCTGCATAAAACCAGAGATTGAAATTAGCACAGATACCGTTCCATAAGCCAAATATGTAATAGACAAGAGCAACTCCTTCCTCAACGAAGTGGACTCAACACCCCATATTAAACGCCTAAGAATATACCTGACTAGTAAGAATCTTAAAACCTATGGATTTACATGTCTCCAAAAGAGAATCAAGCGTGTGTACAGCAGCATAAACGCAGCAGTGATAGGATTAGTGAGGTTCGGTGAGCAAATGCAGACCCTTTGAAGTCATATTGCATGGTACCCATTCCATGGGTCACAACTCTCCAGGTTTAAGCGATTCTTCCTTCAGCTAAAACATGCATGTGGAACCCAGAGTATGATCCACCGTGTGATCGGGAAACGTGTTCAAATATGTCTCAGTTTAAGTCCCCTGGTACTCGGGTGCAACATTCCAGACGCTTTACTAACACTCTCCCCACTTGGAGAGTCAGTGCCTTTAACCTCCTGTTTGGCCCAGTTTGCAATTTCTGCGGGAAATGAACAGGAATAGGGAGAACCAATGAGAGACTAGCTGGAGGTGTCTGGACGGGCAAATTTAACTCTCATTTCCCACCAGGAAGAGGAATTAACCAAAGGCTCAGCTTGCCGTGCCGGAACCACACTAGGGCCTGAAGCAATCTTGCAGTGTTGCGGCCAGCTCACAAGAAAGCGAGTTAAACAAAGGAGCTCAGGGGCACTGTCATTCACAAACCTGCAGAGTTATAAATGACAGCTATCGTCCAAAAATATATTGAAGTAAGGCTGCCAAGAGCACTTGAAAGCGGGGCAGAATTGCAGGAACCCGATTTCAGGAGGTAGACTGGAATTGCATGAAAAGCATAGGAAAAGAGGCAGAACGTCCACAATGATGCACTTGGCCAAAAAGTTCATATGCGATTTTTCCTGACTATATTCAGGAAAACACGCATACGCCCTTTTTGGCCAACCAAGCAAGCTTGCAAAGGACATCTGCACTACAATGAAGTCTCACTGCCCCCCGGGCAAAAGGGCCATCTGAAAAAAGTGTAAAATCCAGAAAGGCAGGACAGGCCATGGAGAACTGGGAGCCTTGTTATGCTGATGGGCGGGATGTAAATTGCCAACAGCCACTCTGGAGAAGTGTATGGTGTTTCCTGAAACATCTAAAAAACAAAGCAACAGAGCCTAGGGCACTTCCACTTATGCTCCTATAGCTTAGGGAAATTCAAATCAAAAAGACACAGCCACCCCAAAGTTTGGGACGGCTCTGTTTACAAGAACCTCGTTTATGGTACAAGTTCAATATCACAGAAAGCGAAAAATGAATAAAGAATTTGTGGTACTTACGTACAATGCAATATCACGCAGCAATGAAATCTATGTCATCAGACCCGTAGCAGCATAATGAGTGGACTCAGGTACGATGATTCTAAGAGAAATAAGTCACACAGAAAAAGAAATATCATAAGGTATCACTAATACACGGAATGTAAACTTGGCTACCCAGGAACTGAATTACAAAACACAACAGGGTCTCAAATGTAGAAAACCAACTTATGCTTGCTTAAGGGGAAAGGTGAGTTGGGGTGCTGCATAAAACCAGAGATTGAAATTAGCACAGATACCGTTCCATAAGCCAAATATGTAATAGACAAGAGCTACTCCTTCCTCAACGAAGTGGACTCAACACCCCATATTAAACGCCTAAGAATATACCTGACTAGTAAGAATCTTAAAACCTATGGATTTACATGTCTCCAAAAGAGAATCAAGCGTGTGTACAGCAGCATAAACGCAGCAGTGATAGGATTAGTGAGGTTCGGTGAGCAAATGCAGACCCTTTGAAGTCATATTGCATGGTACCCATTCCATGGGTCTCAACTCTCCAGGTTTAAGGGATTCTTCCTTCAGCTAAAACATGCATGTGGAACCCAGAGTATGATCCACCGTGTGATCGGGAAACGTGTTCAAATATGTCTCAGTTTAAGTCCCCTGGTACTAAGGTGCAACATTCCAGACGCTTTACTAACACTCTCCCCACTTGGAGAGTCAGTGCCTTTAACCTCCTGTTTGGCCCAGTTTGCAATTTCTGCGGGAAATGAACAGGAATAGGGAGAACCAATGAGAGACTAGCTGGAGGTGTCTGGACGGGCAAATTTAACTCTCATTTCCCACCAGGAAGAGGAATTAACCAAAGGCTCAGCTTGCCGTCCGGGAACCACACTAGGGCCTGAAGCCATCTTGCGGTGTTGCGGCCAGCTCACAAGAAAGCGAGTTGAACAAAGGAGCTCAGGGGCACTGTCATTCACAAACCTGCAGAGTTATAAATGACAGCTATCGTCCAAAAATATATTGAAGTAAGGCTGCCAAGAGCATTTGAAAGCGGGGCAGAATTGCAGGAAACCGATTTCAGGAGGTCGACTGGAATTGCATGAAAAGCATAGGAAAAGAGGCAGAACGTCCACAATGATGCACTTGGCCAAAAAGTTCATATGCGTTTTCTCCTGAATATATTCAGGAGAAAACGCATATGCCCTTTTTGGCCAACCAAGCAAGCTTGCAAAGGAAATGTGCACTACAATGAAGTCTCACTGCCCCCCGGGCAAAAGGGCCATCTGAAAAAAGTGTAAAATCCAGAAAGGCAGGACAGGCCATGGAGAACTGGGAGCCTTGTTATGCTGATGGGCGGGATGTAAATTGCCAACAGCCACTCTGGAGAAGTGTATGGTGTTTCCTGAAACATCTAAAAAACAAAGCAACAGAGCCTAGGGCACTTCCACTTATGCTCCTATAGCTTAGGGAAATTCAAATCAAAAAGACACAGCCACCCCAAAGTTTGGGACGGCTCTGTTTACAAGAACCTCGTTTATGGTACAAGTTCAATATCACAGAAAGCGAAAAATGAATAAAGAATTTGTGGTACTTACGTACAATGCAATATCACTCAGCAATGAAATCTATGTCATCAGGCCCGTAGCAGCATAATGAGTGGACTCAGGTACGATGATTCTAAGAGAAATAAGTCACACAGAAAAAGAAATATCATAAGGTATCACTAATACACGGAATGTAAACTTGGCTACCCAGGAACTGAATTACAAAACAGAACAGGGTCTCAAATGTAGAAAACCAACTTATGCTTGCTTAAGGGGAAAGGTGAGTTAGGGTGCTGCATAAAACCAGAGATTGAAATTAGTACAGATACCGTTCCATAAGCCAAATATGTAATAGACAAGAGCTACTCCTTGCTCAACGAAGTGGACTCAACACCCCATATTAAACGCCTAAGAATATACCTGACTAGTAAGAATCTTAAAACCTATGGATTTACATGTCTCCGAAAGAGAATCAAGCGTGTGTACAGCAGCATAAACGCAGCAGTGATAGGATTGGTGACTTTCGGTGAGCAAATGCAGACCCTTTGAAGTCATATTGCATGGTACCCATTCCAAGGGTCACAACTCTCCAGGTTTAAGGGATTCCTCCTTCAGCTAAAACATGCATGTGGAACCCAGAGTATGATCCACCGTGTGATCGGGAAACGTGTTCAAATGTGTCTCAGTTTTCGTCCCCTGGTACTCGGGTGCCACATTCCAGACGCTTTACTAACACTCTCCCCACTTGGAGAGTCAGTGCCTTTAACCTCCTGTTTGGCCCAGTTTGCAATTTCTGCGGGAAATGAACAGGAATAGGGAGAACCAATGAGAGACTAGCTGGAGGTGTCTGGACGTGCAAATTTAACTCTCATTTCCCACCAGGAAGAGGAATTAACCAAAGGCTCAGCTTGCCGTGCCGGAACCACACTAGGGCCTGAAGCAATCCAGCGGTGTTGCGGCCAGCTCACAATAAAGAGAGTTGAAGAAAGGATCTCAGGGGCACTGTCATTCACAAACCTGCAGAGTTATAAATGACAGCTATCGTCCAAAAATATATTGAAGTAAGGCTGCCAAGAGCACTTGAAAGCGGGGCAGAATTGCAGGAAACCGATTTCAGGAGGAAGACTGGAATTGCATGAAAAGCATAGGAAAAGAGGCAGAACGTCCACAATGATGCACTTGGCCAAAAAGCGCGTATGCGTTTTTTCCTGAATATATTCAGGAAAAAACGCATACGCCCTTTTTGGCCAACCAAGCAAGCTTGCAAAGGAAATCTGCACTACAATGAAGTCTCACTGCCCCCCGGGCAAAAGGGCCATCTGAAAAAAGTGTAAAATCCAGAAAGGCAAGACAGGCCATGGAGAACTGGGAGCCTTGTTATGCTGATGGGCGGGATGTAAATTGCCAACAGCCACTCTGGAGAAGTGTATGGTGTTTCCTGAAGCATCTAAAAAACAAAGCAACAGAGCCTAGGGCACTTCCACTTATGCTCCTATAGCTTAGGGAAATTAAAATCAAAAAGACACAGCCACCCCAAAGTTTGGGACGGCTCTGTTTACAAGAACCTCGTTTATGGTACAAGTTCAATATCACAGAAAGCGAAAAATGAATAAAGAATTTGTGGTACTTACGTACAATGCAATATCACGCAGCAATGAAATCTATGTCATCAGACCCGTAGCAGCATAATGAGTGGACTCAGGTACGATGATTCTAAGAGAAATAAGTCACACAGAAAAAGAAATATCATAAGGTATCACTAATACACGGAATGTAAACTTGGCTACCCAGGAACTGAATTACAAAACAGAACAGGGTCTCAAATGTAGAAAACCAACTTATGCTTGCTTAAGGGGAAAGGTGAGTTGGGGTGCTGCATAAAACCAGAGATTGAAATTAGCACAGATACCGTTCCATAAGCCAAATATGTAATAGACAAGAGCAAATCCTTCCTCAACGAAGTGGACTCAACACCCCATATTAAACGCCTAAGAATATACCTGACTAGTAAGAATCTTAAAACCTATGGATTTACATATCTCCAAAAGAGAATCAAGCGTGTGTACAGCAGCATAAACGCAGCAGTGATAGGATTAGTGAGGTTCGGTGAGCAAATGCAGACCCTTTGAAGTCATATTGCATGGTACCCATTCCATGGGTCTCAACTCTCCAGGTTTAAGCGATTCTTCCTTCAGCTAAAACATGCATGTGGAACCCAGAGTATGATCCACCGTGTGATCGGGAAACGTGTTCAAATATGTCTCAGTTTAAGTCCCCTGGTACTCGGGTGCAACATTCCAGACGCTTTACTAACACTCTCCCCACTTGGAGAGTCAGTGCCTTTAACCTCCTGTTTGGCCCAGTTTGCAATTTCTGCGGGAAATGAACAGGAATAGGGAGAACCAATGAGAGACTAGCTGGAGGTGTCTGGACGGGCAAATTTAACTCTCATTTCCCACCAGGAAGAGGAATTAACCAAAGGCTCAGCTTGCCGTCCGGGTACCACACTAGGGCCTGAAGCCATCTTGCGGTGTTGCGGCCAGCTCACAAGAAAGCGAGTTGAACAAAGGAGCTCAGGGGCACTGTCATTCACAAACCTGCAGAGTTATAAATGACAGCTATCGTCCAAAAATATATTGAAGTAAGGCTGCCAAGAGCATTTGAAAGCGGGGCAGAATTGCAGGAAACCGATTTCAGGAGGTCGACTGGAATTGCATGAAAAGCATAGGAAAAGAGGCAGAACGTCCACAATGATGCACTTGGCCAAAAAGTTCATATGCGTTTTCTCCTGAATATATTCAGGAAAAAACGCATATGCCCTTTTTGGCCAACCAAGCAAGCTTGCAAAGGAAATGTGCACTACAATGAAGTCTCACTGCCCCCCGGGCAAAAGGGCCATCTGAAAAAAGTGTAAAATCCAGAAAGGCAGGACAGGCCATGGAGAACTGGGAGCCTTGTTATGCTGATGGGTGGGATGTAAATTGCCAACAGCCACTCTGGAGAAGTGTATGGTGTTTCCTGAAACATCTAAAAAACAAAGCAACAGAGCCTAGGGCACTTCCACTTATGCTCCTATAGCTTAGGGAAATTCAAATCAAAAAGACACAGCCACCCCAAAGTTTGGGACGGCTCTGTTTACAAGAACCTCGTTTATGGTACAAGTTCAATATCACAGAAAGCGAAAAATGAATAAAGAATTTGTGGTACTTACGTACAATGCAATATCACTCAGCAATGAAATCTATGTCATCAGGCCCGTAGCAGCATAATGAGTGGACTCAGGTACGATGATTCTAAGAGAAATAAGTCACACAGAAAAAGAAATATCATAAGGTATCACTAATACACGGAATGTAAACTTGGCTACACAGGAACTGAATTACAAAACACAACAGGGTCTCAAATGTAGAAAACCAACTTATGCTTGCTTAAGGGGAAAGGTGAGTTGGGGTGCTGCATAAAACCAGAGATTGAAATTAGTACAGATACCGTTCCATAAGCCAAATATGTAATAGACAAGAGCTACTCCTTGCTCAACGAAGTGGACTCAACACCCCATATTAAACGCCTAAGAATATACCTGACTAGTAAGAATCTTAAAACCTATGGATTTACATGTCTCCGAAAGAGAATCAACCGTGTGTACAGCAGCATAAACGCAGCAGTGATAGGATTGGTGACTTTCGGTGAGCAAATGCAGACCCTTTGAAGTCATATTGCACGGTACCCATTCCAAGGGTCACAACTCTCCAGGTTTAAGGGATTCCTCCTTCAGCTAAAACATGCATGTGGAACCCAGAGTATGATCCACCGTGTGATCGGGAAACGTGTTCAAATGTGTCTCAGTTTTCGTCCCCTGGTACTCGGGTGCAACATTCCAGACGCTTTACTAACACTCTCCCCACTTGGAGAGTCAGTGCCTTTAACCTCCTGTTTGGCCAAGTTTGCAATTTCTGCGGGAAATGAACAGGAATAGGGAGAACCAATGAGAGACTAGCTGGAGGTGTCTGCACGGGCAAATTTAACTCTCATTTCCCACCAGGAAGAGGAATTAACCAAAGGCTCAGCTTGCCGTGCCGGAACCACACTAGGGCCTGAAGCAATCCAGCAGTGTTGCGGCCAGCTCACAATAAAGAGAGTTGAAGAAAGGATCTCAGGGGCACGGTCATTCACAAACCTGCAGAGTTATAAATGACAGCTATCGTCCAAAAATATATTGAAGTAAGGCTGCCAAGAGCACTTGAAAGCGGGGCAGAATTGCAGGAAACCGATTTCAGGAGGAAGACTGGAATTGCATGAAAAGCATAGGAAAAGAGGCAGAACGTCCACAATGATGCACTTGGCCAAAAAGCGCGTATGCGTTTTTTCCTGAATATATTCAGGAAAAAACGCATACGCCCTTTTTGGCCAACCAAGCAAGCTTGCAAAGGAAATCTGCACTACAATGAAGTCTCACTGCCCCCCGGGCAAAAGGGCCATCTGAAAAAAGTGTAAAATCCAGAAAGGCAGGACAGGCCATGGAGAACTGGGAGCCTTGTTATGCTGATGGGCGGGATGTAAATTGCCAACAGCCACTCTGGAGAAGTGTATGGTGTTTCCTGAAGCATCTAAAAAACAAAGCAACAGAGCCTAGGGCACTTCCACTTATGCTCCTATAGCTTAGGGAAATTAAAATCAAAAAGACACAGCCACCCCAAAGTTTGGGACGGCTCTGTTTACAAGAACCTCGTTTATGGTACAAGTTCAATATCACAGAAAGCGAAAAATGAATAAAGAATTTGTGGTACCTACGTACAATGCAATATCACGCAGCAATGAAATCTATGTCATCACGCCCGTAGCAGCATAATGAGTGGACTCAGGTACGATGATTCTAAGAGAAATAAGTCACACAGAAAAAGAAATATCATAAGGTATCACTAATACACGGAATGTAAACTTGGCTACCCAGGAACTGAATTACAAAACAGAACAGGGTCTCAAATGTAGAAAACCAACTTATGCTTGCTTAAGGGGAAAGGTGAGTTAGGGTGCTGCATAAAACCAGAGATTGAAATTAGCACAGATACCGTTCCATAAGCCAAATATGTAATAGACAAGAGCTACTCCTTCCTCAAAGAAGTGGACTCAACACCCCATATTAAACGCCTAAGAATATACCTGACTAGTAAGAATCTTAAAACCTATGGATTTACATGTCTCCGAAAGGGAATCAAGCATGTGTACAGCAGCATAAACGCAGCAGTGATAGGATTGGTGAGGTTCGGTGAGCAAATGCAGACCCTTTGAAGTCATATTGCATGGTACCCATTCCATGGGTCACAACTCTCCAGGTTTAAGGGATTCCTCCTTCAGCTAAAACATGCATGTGGAATCCAGAGTATGATCCACCGTGTGATCGGGAAACGTGTTCAAATGTGTCTCAGTTTTCGTCCCCTGGTACTCGGGTGCAATATTCCAGACGCTTTACTAACACTCTCCCCACTTGGAGAGTCAGTGCCTTTAACCTCCTGTTTGGCCCAGTTTGCAATTTCTGCGGGAAATGAACAGGAATAGGGAGAACCAATGAGAATTGCAGGAAACCAATTTCAGGAGGTAGACTGGAATTGCATGAAAAGCATAGGAAAAGAGGCAGAACGTCCACAATGATGCACTTGGCCAAAAAGGGCGTATGCGTTTTTTCCTGAATATATTCAGGAAAAAACGCATACGCCCTTTTTGGCCAACCAAGCAAGCTTGCAAAGGAAATCTGCACTACAATGAAGTCTCACTGCCCCCCGGGCAAAAGGGCCACCTGAAAATAGTGTAAAATCCAGAAAGGCAGGACAGGCCATGGAGAACTGGGAGCCTTGTTATGCTGATGGGCGGGATGTAAATTGCCAACAGCCACTCTGGAGAAGTGTATGGTGTTTCCTGAAACATCTAAAAAACAAAGCAACAGAGCCTAGGGCACTTCCACTTATGCTCCTATACCTTAGGGAAATTAAAATCAAAAAGACACAGCCACCCCAAAATTTGGGACGGCTCTGTTTACATGAACCTCGTTTATGGTACAAGTTCATTATCACAGAAAGCGAAAAATGAATAAAGAATTTGTGGTACTTACGTACAATGCAATATCACTCAGCAATGAAATGTATGTCATCAGGCTCGTAGCAGCATAATGAGTGGATTCAGGTACGATGATTCTAAGTGAAATATGTCACACAGAAAAAGAAATATCATAAGGTATCACTAATACACGGAATGTAAACTTGGCTACACAGGAACTGAATTACAAAACAGAACAGGGTCTCAAATGTAGAAAACCAACTTATGCTTGCTTAAGGGAAAGGTGAGTTGGGGTGCTGCATAAAACCAGAGATTGAAATTAGCACAGATACCGTTCCATAAGCCAAATATGTAATAGAGAAGAGCTACTCCTTGCTCAACGAAGTGGACTCAACACCCCATAATAAACGCCTAAGAATATACCTGACTAGTAAGAATCTTAAAACCTATGGATTTACATGTCTCCAAAAGAGAATCAAGCGTGTGTACAGCAGCATAAACGCAGCAGTGATAGGATTGGTGACTTTCGGTGAGCAAATGCAGACCCTTTGAAGTCATATTGCATGGTACCCATTCCAAGGGTCACAACTCTCCAGGTTTAAGGGATTCCTCCTTCAGCTAAAACATGCATGTGGAACCCAGAGTATGATCCACCGTGTGATCGGGAAACGTGTTCAAATGTGTCTCAGTTTTCGTCCCCTGGTACTCGGGTGCAACATTCCAGACGCTTTACTAACACTCTCCCCACTTGGAGAGTCAGTGCCTTTAACCTCCTGTTTGGCCCAGTTTGCAATTTCTGCGGGAAATGAACAGGAATAGGGAGAACCAATGAGAGACTAGCTGGAGGTGTCTGGACGGGCAAATTTAACTCTCATTACCCACCAGGAAGAGGAATTAACCAAAGTTTCAGCTTGCCGTGCCGGAACCACACTAGGGCCTGAAGCAATCCTGCGGTGTTGCGGTCAGCTCACAATAAAGAGAGATGAACGAAAGAGCTCAGGGGCACTGTCATTCACAAACCTGCAGAGTTATAAATGACAGCTATCGTCCAAAAATATATTGAAGTAAGGCTGCCAAGAGCACTTGAAAGCGGGGCAGAATTGCAGGAAACCGATTTCAGGAGGTAGACTGGAATTGCATGAAAAGCATAGGAAAAGAGGCAGAACGTCCACAATGATGCACTTGGCCAAAAAGGGCGTATGTGTTTTTTCCTGAATATATTCAGGAAAAAACACATACGCCCTTTTTGGCCAACCAAGCAAGCTTGCAAAGGAAATCTGCACTACAATGAAGTCTCACTGCCCCCCGGGCAAAAGGGCCATCTGAAAAAAGTGTAAAATCCAGAAAGGCAGGACAGGCCATGGAGAACTGGGAGCCTTGTTATGCTGGTGGGCGGGATGTTAATTGCCAACAGCCACTCTGGAGAAGTGTATGGTGTTTCCTGAAACATCTAAAAAACAAAGCAACAGAGCCTAGGGCACTTCCACTTATGCTCCTATACCTTAGGGAAATTCAAATCAAAAAGACACAGCCACCCCAAAGTTTGGGACGGCTCTGTTTACAAGAACCTCGTTTATGGTACAAGTTCAATATCACAGAAAGCGAAAAATGAATAAAGAATTTGTGGTACTTACGTACAATGCAATATCACTCAGCAATGAAATCTATGTCATCAGGCCCGTAGCAGCATAATGAGTGGACTCAGGTACGATGATTCTAAGAGAAATAAGTCACACAGAAAAAGAAATATCATAAGGTATCACTAATACACGGAATGTAAACTTGGCTACCCAGGAACTGAATTACAAAACAGAACAGTGTCTCAAATGTAGAAAACCAACTTATGCTTGCTTAAGGGGAAAGGTGAGTTGGGGTGCTGCATAAAACCAGAGATTGAAATTAGCACAGATACCGTTCCATAAGCCAAATATGTAATAGACAAGAGCTACTCCTTCCTCAACGAAGTGGACTCAACACCCCATATTAAACGCCTAAGAATATACCTGACTAGTAAGAATCTTAAAACCTATGGATTTACATGTCTCCAAAAGAGAATCAAGCGTGTGTACAGCAGCATAAACGCAGCAGTGGTAGGATTAGTGAGGTTCGGTGAGCAAATGCAGACCCTTTGAAGTCATATTGCATGGTACCCATTCCATGGGTCTCAACTCTCCAGGTTTAAGCGATTCTTCCTTCAGCTAAAACATGCATGTGGAACCCAGAGTATGATCCACCGTGTGATCGGGAAACGTGTTCAAATATGTCTCAGTTTAAGTCCCCTGGTACTCGGGTGCAACATTCCAGACGCTTTACTAACACTCTCCCCACTTGGAGAGTCAGTGCCTTTAACCTCCTGTTTGGCCCAGTTTGCAATTTCTGCGGGAAATGAACAGGAATAGGGAGAACCAATGAGAGGCTAGCTGGAGGTGTCTGGACGGGCAAATTTAACTCTCATTTCCCACCAGGAAGAGGAATTAACCAAAGGCTCAGCTTGCCGTGCCAGAACCACACTAGGGCCTGAAGCAATCTTGCGGTGTTGCGGCCAGCTCACAAGAAAGCGAGTTGAACAAAGGAGCTCAGGGGCACTGTAATTCCCAAACCTGCAGAGTTATAAATGACAGCTATCGTCCAAAAATATATTGAAGTAAGGCTGCCAAGAGCACTTGAAAGCGGGGCAGAATTGCAGGAACCCGATTTCAGGAGGTAGACTGGAACTGCATGAAAAGCATAGGAAAAGAGGCAGAACGTCCACAATGATGCACTTGGCCAAAAAGTTCATATGCGATTTTTCCTGAATATTTTCAGGAAAAAACGCATACGCTCTTTTTGGCCAACCAAGCAAGCTTGCAAAGGAAATCTGCACTACAATGAAGTCTCACTGCCCCCCGGGCAAAAGGGCCATCTGAAAAAAGTGTAAAATCCAGAAAGGCAGGACAGGCCATGGAGAACTGGGAGCCTTGTTATGCTGATGGGCGGGATGTAAATTGCCAACAGCCACTCTGGAGAAGTGTATGGTGTTTCCTGAAACATCTAAAAAACAAAGCAACAGAGCCTAGGGCACTTCCACTTATGCTCCTATAGCTTAGGGAAATTAAAATCAAAAAGACACAGCCACCCCAAAGTTTGGGACGGCTCTGTTTACAAGAACCTCGTTTATGGTACAAGTTCAATATCACAGAAAGCGAAAAATGAATAAAGAATTTGTGGTACTTACGTACAATGCAATATCACGCAGCAATGAAATCTATGTCATCAGACCCGTAGCAGCATAATGAGTGGACTCAGGTACGATGATTCTAAGAGAAATAAGTCACACAGAAAAAGAAATATCATAAGGTATCACTAATACACGGAATGTAAACTTGGCTACCCAAGAACTGAATTACAAAACAGAACAGGGTCTCAAATGTAGAAAACCAACTTATGCTTGCTTAAGGGGAAAGGTGAGTTGGGGTGCTGCATAAAACCAGAGATTGAAATTAGCACAGATACCGTTCCATAAGCCAAATATGTAATAGACAAGAGCAACTCCTTCCTCAACGAAGTGGACTCAACACCCCATATTAAACGCCTAAGAATATACCTGACTAGTAAGAATCTTAAAACCTATGGATTTACATGTCTCCAAAAGAGAATCAAGCGTGTGTACAGCAGCATAAACGCAGCAGTGATAGGATTAGTGAGGTTCGGTGAGCAAATGCAGACCCTTTGAAGTCATATTGCATGGTACCCATTCCATGGGTCACAACTCTCCAGGTTTAAGCGATTCTTCCTTCAGCTAAAACATGCATGTGGAACCCAGAGTATGATCCACCGTGTGATCGGGAAACGTGTTCAAATATGTCTCAGTTTAAGTCCCCTGGTACTCGGGTGCAACATTCCAGACGCTTTACTAACACTCTCCCCACTTGGAGAGTCAGTGCCTTTAACCTCCTGTTTGGCCCAGTTTGCAATTTCTGCGGGAAATGAACAGGAATAGGGAGAACCAATGAGAGACTAGCTGGAGGTGTCTGGACGGGCAAATTTAACTCTCATTTCCCACCAGGAAGAGGAATTAACCAAAGGCTCAGCTTGCCGTGCCGGAACCACACTAGGGCCTGAAGCAATCTTGCAGTGTTGCGGCCAGCTCACAAGAAAGCGAGTTAAACAAAGGAGCTCAGGGGCACTGTCATTCACAAACCTGCAGAGTTATAAATGACAGCTATCGTCCAAAAATATATTGAAGTAAGGCTGCCAAGAGCACTTGAAAGCGGGGCAGAATTGCAGGAACCCGATTTCAGGAGGTAGACTGGAATTGCATGAAAAGCATAGGAAAAGAGGCAGAACGTCCACAATGATGCACTTGGCCAAAAAGTTCATATGCGATTTTTCCTGACTATATTCAGGAAAAAACGCATACGCCCTTTTTGGCCAACCAAGCAAGCTTGCAAAGGACATCTGCACTACAATGAAGTCTCACTGCCCCCCGGGCAAAAGGGCCATCTGAAAAAAGTGTAAAATCCAGAAAGGCAGGACAGGCCATGGAGAACTGGGAGCCTTGTTATGCTGATGGGCGGGATGTAAATTGCCAACAGCCACTCTGGAGAAGTGTATGGTGTTTCCTGAAACATCTAAAAAACAAAGCAACAGAGCCTAGGGCACTTCCACTTATGCTCCTATAGCTTAGGGAAATTCAAATCAAAAAGACACAGCCACCCCAAAGTTTGGGACGGCTCTGTTTACAAGAACCTCGTTTATGGTACAAGTTCAATATCACAGAAAGCGAAAAATGAATAAAGAATTTGTGGTACTTACGTACAATGCAATATCACGCAGCAATGAAATCTATGTCATCAGACCCGTAGCAGCATAATGAGTGGACTCAGGTACGATGATTCTAAGAGAAATAAGTCACACAGAAAAAGAAATATCATAAGGTATCACTAATACACGGAATGTAAACTTGGCTACCCAGGAACTGAATTACAAAACACAACAGGGTCTCAAATGTAGAAAACCAACTTATGCTTGCTTAAGGGGAAAGGTGAGTTGGGGTGCTGCATAAAACCAGAGATTGAAATTAGCACAGATACCGTTCCATAAGCCAAATATGTAATAGACAAGAGCTACTCCTTCCTCAACGAAGTGGACTCAACACCCCATATTAAACGCCTAAGAATATACCTGACTAGTAAGAATCTTAAAACCTATGGATTTACATATCTCCAAAAGAGAATCAAGCGTGTGTACAGCAGCATAAACGCAGCAGTGATAGGATTAGTGAGGTTCGGTGAGCAAATGCAGACCCTTTGAAGTCATATTGCATGGTACCCATTCCATGGGTCTCAACTCTCCAGGTTTAAGGGATTCTTCCTTCAGCTAAAACATGCATGTGGAACCCAGAGTATGATCCACCGTGTGATCGGGAAACGTGTTCAAATATGTCTCAGTTTAAGTCCCCTGGTACTCGGGTGCAACATTCCAGACGCTTTACTAACACTCTCCCCACTTGGAGAGTCAGTGCCTTTAACCTCCTGTTTGGCCCAGTTTGCAATTTCTGCGGGAAATGAACAGGAATAGGGAGAACCAATGAGAGACTAGCTGGAGGTGTCTGGACGGGCAAATTTAACTCTCATTTCCCACCAGGAAGAGGAATTAACCAAAGGCTCAGCTTGCCGTCCGGGAACCACACTAGGGCCTGAAGCCATCTTGCGGTGTTGCGGCCAGCTCACAAGAAAGCGAGTTGAACAAAGGAGCTCAGGGGCACTGTCATTCACAAACCTGCAGAGTTATAAATGACAGCTATCGTCCAAAAATATATTGAAGTAAGGCTGCCAAGAGCATTTGAAAGCGGGGCAGAATTGCAGGAAACCGATTTCAGGAGGTCGACTGGAATTGCATGAAAAGCATAGGAAAAGAGGCAGAACGTCCACAATGATGCACTTGGCCAAAAAGTTCATATGCGTTTTCTCCTGAATATATTCAGGAGAAAACGCATATGCCCTTTTTGGCCAACCAAGCAAGCTTGCAAAGGAAATGTGCACTACAATGAAGTCTCACTGCCCCCCGGGCAAAAGGGCCATCTGAAAAAAGTGTAAAATCCAGAAAGGCAGGACAGGCCATGGAGAACTGGGAGCCTTGTTATGCTGATGGGCGGGATGTAAATTGCCAACAGCCACTCTGGAGAAGTGTATGGTGTTTCCTGAAACATCTAAAAAACAAAGCAACAGAGCCTAGGGCACTTCCACTTATGCTCCTATAGCTTAGGGAAATTCAAATCAAAAAGACACAGCCACCCCAAAGTTTGGGACGGCTCTGTTTACAAGAACCTCGTTTATGGTACAAGTTCAATATCACAGAAAGCGAAAAATGAATAAAGAATTTGTGGTACTTACGTACAATGCAATATCACGCAGCAATGAAATCTATGTCATCAGGCCCGTAGCAGCATAATGAGTGGACTCAGGTACGATGATTCTAAGAGAAATAAGTCACACAGAAAAAGAAATATCATAAGGTATCACTAATACACGGAATGTAAACTTGGCTATCCAGGAACTGAATTACAAAACAGAACAGGGTCTCAAATGTAGAAAACCAACTTATGCTTGCTTAAGGGGAAAGGTGAGTTAGGGTGCTGCATAAAACCAGAGATTGAAATTAGTACAGATACCGTTCCATAAGCCAAATATGTAATAGACAAGAGCTACTCCTTGCTCAACGAAGTGGACTCAACACCCCATATTAAACGCCTAAGAATATACCTGACTAGTAAGAATCTTAAAACCTATGGATTTACATGTCTCCGAAAGAGAATCAAGCGTGTGTACAGCAGCATAAACGCAGCAGTGATAGGATTGGTGACTTTCGGTGAGCAAATGCAGACCCTTTGAAGTCATATTGCATGGTACCCATTCCAAGGGTCACAACTCTCCAGGTTTAAGGGATTCCTCCTTCAGCTAAAACATGCATGTGGAACCCAGAGTATGATCCACCGTGTGATCGGGAAACGTGTTCAAATGTGTCTCAGTTTTCGTCCCCTGGTACTCGGGTGCCACATTCCAGACGCTTTACTAACACTCTCCCCACTTGGAGAGTCAGTGCCTTTAACCTCCTGTTTGGCCCAGTTTGCAATTTCTGCGGGAAATGAACAGGAATAGGGAGAACCAATGAGAGACTAGCTGGAGGTGTCTGCACGGGCAAATTTAACTCTCATTTCCCACCAGGAAGAGGAATTAACCAAAGGCTCAGCTTGCCGTGCCGGAACCACACTAGGGCCTGAAGCAATCCAGCGGTGTTGCGGCCAGCTCACAATAAAGAGAGTTGAAGAAAGGATCTCAGGGGCACTGTCATTCACAAACCTGCAGAGTTATAAATGACAGCTATCGTCCAAAAATATATTGAAGTAAGGCTGCCAAGAGCACTTGAAAGCGGGGCAGAATTGCAGGAAACCGATTTCAGGAGGAAGACTGGAATTGCATGAAAAGCATAGGAAAAGAGGCAGAACGTCCACAATGATGCACTTGGCCAAAAAGCGCGTATGCGTTTTTTCCTGAATATATTCAGGAAAAAACGCATACGCCCTTTTTGGCCAACCAAGCAAGCTTGCAAAGGAAATCTGCACTACAATGAAGTCTCACTGCCCCCCGGGCAAAAGGGCCATCTGAAAAAAGTGTAAAATCCAGAAAGGCAAGACAGGCCATGGAGAACTGGGAGCCTTGTTATGCTGATGGGCGGGATGTAAATTGCCAACAGCCACTCTGGAGAAGTGTATGGTGTTTCCTGAAGCATCTAAAAAACAAAGCAACAGAGCCTAGGGCACTTCCACTTATGCTCCTATAGCTTAGGGAAATTAAAATCAAAAAGACACAGCCACCCCAAAGTTTGGGACGGCTCTGTTTACAAGAACCTCGTTTATGGTACAAGTTCAATATCACAGAAAGCGAAAAATGAATAAAGAATTTGTGGTACTTACGTACAATGCAATATCACGCAGCAATGAAATCTATGTCATCAGACCCGTAGCAGCATAATGAGTGGACTCAGGTACGATGATTCTAAGAGAAATAAGTCACACAGAAAAAGAAATATCAGAAGGTATCACTAATACACGGAATGTAAACTTGGCTACCCAGGAACTGAATTACAAAACAGAACAGGGTCTCAAATGTAGAAAACCAACTTATGCTTGCTTAAGGGGAAAGGAGAGTTGGGGTGCTGCATAAAACCAGAGATTGAAATTAGCACAGATACCGTTCCATAAGCCAAATATGTAATAGACAAGAGCAAATCCTTCCTCAACGAAGTGGACTCAACACCCCATATTAAACGCCTAAGAATATACCTGACTAGTAAGAATCTTAAAACCTATGGATTTACATATCTCCAAAAGAGAATCAAGCGTGTGTACAGCAGCATAAACGCAGCAGTGATAGGATTAGTGAGGTTCGGTGAGCAAATGCAGACCCTTTGAAGTCATATTGCATGGTACCCATTCCATGGGTCTCAACTCTCCAGGTTTAAGCGATTCTTCCTTCAGCTAAAACATGCATGTGGAACCCAGAGTATGATCCACCGTGTGATCGGGAAACGTGTTCAAATATGTCTCAGTTTAAGTCCCCTGGTACTCGGGTGCAACATTCCAGACGCTTTACTAACACTCTCCCCACTTGGAGAGTCAGTGCCTTTAACCTCCTGTTTGGCCCAGTTTGCAATTTCTGCGGGAAATGAACAGGAATAGGGAGAACCAATGAGAGACTAGCTGGAGGTGTCTGGACGGGCAAATTTAACTCTCATTTCCCACCAGGAAGAGGAATTAACCAAAGGCTCAGCTTGCCGTCCGGGTACCACACTAGGGCCTGAAGCCATCTTGCGGTGTTGCGGCCAGCTCACAAGAAAGCGAGTTGAACAAAGGAGCTCAGGGGCACTGTCATTCACAAACCTGCAGAGTTATAAATGACAGCTATCGTCCAAAAATATATTGAAGTAAGGCTGCCAAGAGCATTTGAAAGCGGGGCAGAATTGCAGGAAACCGATTTCAGGAGGTCGACTGGAATTGCATGAAAAGCATAGGAAAAGAGGCAGAACGTCCACAATGATGCACTTGGCCAAAAAGTTCATATGCGTTTTCTCCTGAATATATTCAGGAAAAAACGCATATGCCCTTTTTGGCCAACCAAGCAAGCTTGCAAAGGAAATGTGCACTACAATGAAGTCTCACTGCCCCCCGGGCAAAAGGGCCATCTGAAAAAAGTGTAAAATCCAGAAAGGCAGGACAGGCCATGGAGAACTGGGAGCCTTGTTATGCTGATGGGTGGGATGTAAATTGCCAACAGCCACTCTGGAGAAGTGTATGGTGTTTCCTGAAACATCTAAAAAACAAAGCAACAGAGCCTAGGGCACTTCCACTTATGCTCCTATAGCTTAGGGAAATTCAAATCAAAAAGACACAGCCACCCCAAAGTTTGGGACGGCTCTGTTTACAAGAACCTCGTTTATGGTACAAGTTCAATATCACAGAAAGCGAAAAATGAATAAAGAATTTGTGGTACTTACGTACAATGCAATATCACTCAGCAATGAAATCTATGTCATCAGGCCCGTAGCAGCATAATGAGTGGACTCAGGTACGATGATTCTAAGAGAAATAAGTCACACAGAAAAAGAAATATCATAAGGTATCACTAATACACGGAATGTAAACTTGGCTACACAGGAACTGAATTACAAAACACAACAGGGTCTCAAATGTAGAAAACCAACTTATGCTTGCTTAAGGGGAAAGGTGAGTTAGGGTGCTGCATAAAACCAGAGATTGAAATTAGTACAGATACCGTTCCATAAGCCAAATATGTAATAGACAAGAGCTACTCCTTGCTCAACGAAGTGGACTCAACACCCCATATTAAACGCCTAAGAATATACCTGACTAGTAAGAATCTTAAAACCTATGGATTTACATGTCTCCGAAAGAGAATCAACCGTGTGTACAGCAGCATAAACGCAGCAGTGATAGGATTGGTGACTTTCGGTGAGCAAATGCAGACCCTTTGAAGTCATATTGCACGGTACCCATTCCAAGGGTCACAACTCTCCAGGTTTAAGGGATTCCTCCTTCAGCTAAAACATGCATGTGGAACCCAGAGTATGATCCACCGTGTGATCGGGAAACGTGTTCAAATGTGTCTCAGTTTTCGTCCCCTGGTACTCGGGTGCAACATTCCAGACGCTTTACTAACACTCTCCCCACTTGGAGAGTCAGTGCCTTTAACCTCCTGTTTGGCCAAGTTTGCAATTTCTGCGGGAAATGAACAGGAATAGGGAGAACCAATGAGAGACTAGCTGGAGGTGTCTGCACGGGCAAATTTAACTCTCATTTCCCACCAGGAAGAGGAATTAACCAAAGGCTCAGCTTGCCGTGCCGGAACCACACTAGGGCCTGAAGCAATCCAGCAGTGTTGCGGCCAGCTCACAATAAAGAGAGTTGAAGAAAGGATCTCAGGGGCACGGTCATTCACAAACCTGCAGAGTTATAAATGACAGCTATCGTCCAAAAATATATTGAAGTAAGGCTGCCAAGAGCACTTGAAAGCGGGGCAGAATTGCAGGAAACCGATTTCAGGAGGAAGACTGGAATTGCATGAAAAGCATAGGAAAAGAGGCAGAACGTCCACAATGATGCACTTGGCCAAAAAGCGCGTATGCGTTTTTTCCTGAATATATTCAGGAAAAAACGCATACGCCCTTTTTGGCCAACCAAGCAAGCTTGCAAAGGAAATCTGCACTACAATGAAGTCTCACTGCCCCCCGGGCAAAAGGGCCATCTGAAAAAAGTGTAAAATCCAGAAAGGCAGGACAGGCCATGGAGAACTGGGAGCCTTGTTATGCTGATGGGCGGGATGTAAATTGCCAACAGCCACTCTGGAGAAGTGTATGGTGTTTCCTGAAGCATCTAAAAAACAAAGCAACAGAGCCTAGGGCACTTCCACTTATGCTCCTATAGCTTAGGGAAATTAAAATCAAAAAGACACAGCCACCCCAAAGTTTGGGACGGCTCTGTTTACAAGAACCTCGTTTATGGTACAAGTTCAATATCACAGAAAGCGAAAAATGAATAAAGAATTTGTGGTACCTACGTACAATGCAATATCACGCAGCAATGAAATCTATGTCATCAGGCCCGTAGCAGCATAATGAGTGGACTCAGGTACGATGATTCTAAGAGAAATAAGTCACACAGAAAAAGAAATATCATAAGGTATCACTAATACACGGAATGTAAACTTGGCTACCCAGGAACTGAATTACAAAACAGAACAGGGTCTCAAATGTAGAAAACCAACTTATGCTTGCTTAAGGGGAAAGGTGAGTTAGGGTGCTGCATAAAACCAGAGATTGAAATTAGCACAGATACCGTTCCATAAGCCAAATATGTAATAGACAAGAGCTACTCCTTCCTCAAAGAAGTGGACTCAACACCCCATATTAAACGCCTAAGAATATACCTGACTAGTAAGAATCTTAAAACCTATGGATTTACATGTCTCCGAAAGAGAATCAAGCGTGTGTACAGCAGCATAAACGCAGCAGTGATAGGATTGGTGAGGTTCGGTGAGCAAATGCAGACCCTTTGAAGTCATATTGCATGGTACCCATTCCATGGGTCTCAACTCTCCAGGTTTAAGGGATTCTTCCTTCAGCTAAAACATGCATGTGGAACCCAGAGTATGATCCACCGTGTGATCGGGAAACGTGTTCAAATATGTCTCAGTTTAAGTCCCCTGGTACTTGGGTGCAACATTCCAGACGCTTTACTAACACTCTCCCCACGTGGAGAGTCAGTGCCTTTAACCTCCTGTTTGGCCCAGTTTGCAATTTCTGCGGGAAATGAACAGGAATAGGGAGAACCAATGAGAGACTAGCTGGAGGTGTCTGGACGGGCAAATTTAACTCTCATTTCCCACCAGGAAGAGGAATTAACCAAAGGCTCAGCTTGCCGTGCCGGAACCACACTAGGGCCTGAAGCAATCTTGCAGTGTTGCGGCCAGCTCACAAGAAAGAGAGTTGAACAAAGGAGCTCAGGGGCACTGTCATTCACAAACCTGCGGAGTTATAAATGACAGCTATCGTCCAAAAATATATTGAAGTAAGGCTGCCAAGAGCACTTGAAAGCGGGGCAGAATTGCAGGAAACCAATTTCAGGAGGTCGACTGGAATTGCATGAAAAGCATAGGTAAGAGGCAGAACGTCCACAATGATGCACTTGGCCAAAAAGGGCGTATGCGTTTTTTCCTGAATATATTCAGGAAAAAACGCATACGCACTTTTTGGCCAACCAAGCAAGCTTGCAAAGGAAATCTGCACTACAATGAAGTCTCACTGCCCCACGGGCAAAAGGGCCATCTGAAAAAAGTGTAAAATCCAGAAAGGCAGGACAGGCCATGGAGAACTGGGAGCCTTGTTAGGCTGATGGGCGGGATGTAAATTGCCAACAGCCACTCTGGAGAAGTGTATGGTGTTTCCTGAAACATCTAAAAAACAAAGCAACAGAGCCTAGGGCACTTCCACTTATGCTCCTATAGCTTAGGGAAATTCAAATCAAAAAGACACAGCCACCCCAAAGTTTGGGACGGCTCTGTTTACAAGAACCTCGTTTATGGTACAAGTTCAATATCACAGAAAGCGAAAAATGAATAAAGAATTTGTGGTACTTACGTACAATGCAATATCACGCAGCAATGAAATCTATGTCATCAGACCCGTAGCAGCATAATGAGTGGACTCAGGTACGATGATTCTAAGAGAAATAAGTCACACAGAAAAAGAAATATCATAAGGTATCACTAATACACGGAATGTAAACTTGGCTACACAGGAACTGAATTACAAAACAGAACAGGGTCTCAAATGTAGAAAACCAACTTATGCTTGCTTAAGGGGAAAGGTGAGTTGGGGTGCTGCATAAAACCAGAGATTGAAATTAGCACAGATACCGTTCCATAAGCCAAATATGTAATAGACAAGAGCTACTCCTTCCTCAACGAAGTGGACTCAACACCCCATATTAAACTCTTAAGAATATACCTGAATAGTAAGAATCTTAAAACCTATGGATTTATATGTCTCCAAAAAGGAATCAAGCGTGTGTACAGCAGCAAAAACGCAGCAGTGATAGGATTGGTGAGTTTCGGTGAGCAAATGCAGACCCTTTGAAGTCATATTGCATGGTACCCATTCCAAGGGTCACAACTCTCCAGGTTTAAGGGATTCCTCCTTCAGCTAAAACATGCATGTGGAACCCAGAGTATGATCCACCGTGTGATCGGGAAACGTGTTCAAATGTGTCTCAGTTTTCGTCCCCTGGTACTCGGGTGCAACATTCCAGATGCTTTACTAACACTCTCCCCACTTGGAGAGTCAGTGCCTTTAACCTCCTGTTTGGCCCAGTTTGCAATTTCTGCGGGAAATGAACAGGAATAGGGAGAACCAATGAGAGACTAGCTGGAGGTGTCTGGACGGGCAAATTTAACTCTCATTTCCCACCAGGAAGAGGAATTAACCAAAGGCTCAGCTTGCCGTGCCGGAACCACACTAGGGCCTGAAGCAATCCAGCGGTGTTGCGGCCAGCTCACAATAAAGAGAGTTGAAGAAAGGATCTCAGGGGCACTGTCATTCACAAACCTGCAGAGTTATAAATGACAGCTATCGTCCAAAAATATATTGAAGTAAGGCTGCCAAGAGCACTTGAAAGCGGGGCAGAATTGCAGGAAACCGATTTCAGGAGGAAGACTGGAATTGCATGAAATGCATAGGAAAAGAGGCAGAACGTCCACAATGATGCACTTGGCCAAAAAGGGCGTATGCGTTTTTTCCTGAATATATTCAGGAAAAAACGCATACGCCCTTTTTGGCCAACCAAGCAAGCTTGCAAAGGAAATCTGCACTACAATGAAGTCTCACTGCCCCCCGGGCAAAAGGGCCATCTGAAAAAAGTGTAAAATCCAGAAAGGCAGAACAGGCCATGGAGAACTGGGAGCCTTGTTATGCTGATGGGCGGGATGTAAATTGCCAACAGCCACTCTGGAGAAGTGTATGGTGTTTCCTGAAGCATCTAAAAAACAAAGCAACAGAGCCTAGGGCACTTCCACTTATGCTCCTATAGCTTAGGGAAATTCAAATCAAAAAGACACAGCCACCCCAAAGTTTGGGACGGCTCTGTTTACAAGAACCTCGTTTATGGTACAAGTTCAATATCACAGAAAGCGAAAAATGAATAAAGAATTTGTGGTACCTACGTACAATGCAATATCACGCAGCAATGAAATCTATGTCATCAGACCCGTAGCAGCATAATGAGTGGACTCAGGTAAGATGATTCTAAGAGAAATAAGTCACACAGAAAAAGAAATATCATAAGTTATCACTAATACACGGAATGTAAACTTGGCTACACAGGAACTGAATTACAAAACAGAACAGGGTCTCAAATGTAGAAAACCAACTTATGCTTGCTTAAGGGGAAAGGTGAGTTGGGGTGCTGCATAAAACCAGAGATTGAAATTAGCACAGATACCGTTCCATAAGCCAAATATGTAATAGACAAGAGCTACTCCTTGCTCAACGAAGTGGACTCAACACCCCATATTAAACTCCTAAGAATATACCTGAATAGTAAGAATCTTAAAACCTATGGATTTATATGTCTCCAAAAAGGAATCAAGCGTGTGTACAGCAGCATAAACGCAGCAGTGATAGGATTGGTGAGGTTCGGTGAGCAAATGCAGACCCTTTGAAGTCATATTGCATGAGACCCATTCCATGGGTCTCAACTCTCCAGGTTTAAGGGATTCTTCCTTCAGCTAAAACATGCATGTGGAACCCAGAGTATGATCCACCGTGTGATCGGGAAACGTGTTCAAATATGTCTTAGTTTAAGTCCCCTGGTACTCGGGTGCAACATTCCAGACGCTTTACTAACACTCTCCCCACTTGGAGAGTCAGTGCCTTTAACGTCCTGTTTGGCCCAGTTTGCAATTTCTGCGGAAAATGAACAGGAATAGGGAGAACCAATGAGAGACTAGCTGGAGGTGTCTGGACGGGCAAATTTAGCTCTCATTACCCACCAGGAAGAGGAATTAACCAAAGGTTCAGCTTGCCCTGCCGGAACCACACTAGGGCCTGAAGCAATCCTGCGGTGTTGCGGCCAGCTCACAATAAAGAGAGATGAACGAAAGAGCTCAGGGGCACTGTCATTCACAAACCTGCAGAGTTATAAATGACAGCTATCGTCCAAAAATATATTGAAGTAAGGCTGCCAAGAGCACTTGAAAGGGGGGCAGAATTGCAGGAAACCGATTTCAGGAGGTAGACTGGAATTGCATGAAAAGCATAGCAAAAGAGGCAGAACGTCCACAATGATGCACTTGGCCAAAAAGGGCGTATGCGTTTTTTCCTGAATATATTCAGGAAAAAACGCATAGGCCCTTTTTGGCCAACCAAGCAAGCTTGCAAAGGAAATCTGCACTACAATGAAGTCTCACTGCCCCCCGGGCAAAAGGGCCATCTGAAAAAAGTGTAAAATCCAGAAAGGCAGGACAGGCCATGGAGAACTGGGAGCCTTGTTATGCTGATGGGCGGGATGTAAATTGCCAACAGCCACTCTGGAGAAGTGTATGGTGTTTCCTGAAACATGTAGAAAACAAAGCAACAGAGCCTAGGGCACTTCCACTTATGCTCCTATAGCTTAGGGAAATTAAAATCAAAAAGACACAGCCACCCCAAAGTTTGGGACAACACTGTTTACAAGAACCTCGTTCATGGTACAAGTTCAATATCACAGAAAGCGAAAAATGAATAAAGAATCTGTGGTACTTACGTACAATGCAATATCACTCAGCAATGAAATCTATGTCATCAGACCCGTAGCAGCATAATGAGTGGACTCAGGTAGGATGATTCTAAGAGAAATAAGTCACACAGAAAAAGAAATATCATAAGGTATCACTAATACACGGAATGTAAACTTGGCTACCCAGGAACTGAATTACAAAACACAACAGGGTCTCAAATGTAGAAAACCAACTTATGCTTGCTTAAGGGGAAAGGTGAGTTGGGGTGCTGCATAAAACCAGAGATTGAAATTAGCACAGATACCGTTCCATAAGCCAAATATGTAATAGACAAGAGCTACTCCTTCCTCAAGGAAGTGGACTCAACACCCCATATTAAACGCCTAAGGATATACCTGAATAGTAAGAATCTTAAAACCTATGGATTTACATGTCTCCGAAAGAGAATCAAGCATGTGTACAGCAGCATAAACGCAGCAGTGATAGGATTGGTGAGGTTCGGTGAGCAAATGCAGACCCTTTGAAGTCATATTGCATGGTACCCATTCCATGGGTCTCAACTCTCCAGGTTTAAGGGATTCTTCCTTCAGCTAAAACATGCATGTGGAACCCAGAGTATGACCCACCATGTGATCGGGAAACGTGTTCAAATATGTCTCAGTTTAAGTCCCCTGGTACTCGGGTGCAACATTCCAGACGCTTTACTAACACTCTCCCCACTTGGAGAGTCAGTGCCTTTAACCTCCTGTTTGGCCCAGTTTGCAATTTCTGCGGGAAATGAACAGGAATAGGGAGAACCAATGAGAGACTAGCTGGAGGTGTCTGGACGGGCAAATTTAACTCTCATTTCCCACCAGGAAGAGGAATTAACCAAAGGCTCAGCTTGCCGTGCCGGAACCACACTAGGGCCTGAAGCAATCTTGCGGTGTTGCGGCCAGCTCACAAGAAAGCGAATTGAACAAAGGAGCTCAGGGGCACTGTCATTCACAAACCTGCAGAGTTATAAATGACAGATATCGTCCAAAAATATATTGAAGTAAGGCTGCCAAGAGGACTTGAAAGCGGGGCAGAATTGCAGGAAACCGATTTCAGGAGGTAGACTGGAATTGCATGAAAAGCATAGCAAAAGAGGCAGAACGTCCACAATGATGCACTTGGCCAAAAAGGGCTTATGCGTTTTTTCCTGAATATATTCAGGAAAAAACGAATACGCCCTTTTTGGCCAACCAAGCAAGCTTGCAAAGGAAATCTGCACTACAATGAAGTCTCACTGCCCCACGGGCAAAAGGGCCATCTGAAAAAAGTGTAAAATCCAGAAAGGCAGGACAGGCCATGGAGAACTGGGAGCCTTGTTATGCTGATGGGCGGGATGTAAATTGCCAACAGCCACTCTGGAGAAGTGTATGGTGTTTCCTGAAACATCTAAAAAACAAAGCAACAGAGCCTAGGGCACTTCCACTTATGCTCCTATAGCTTAGGGAAATTAAAATCAAAAAGACACAGCCACCCCAAAGTTTGGGACGGCTCTGTTTACAAGAACCTCGTTTATGGTACAAGTTCAATATCACAGAAAGCGAAAAATGAATAAAGAATTTGTGGTACTTACGTACAATGCAATATCACTCAGCAATGAAATCTATGTCATCAGGCCCGTAGCAGCATAATGAGTGGACTCAGGTACGATGATTCTAAGAGAAATAAGTCACACAGAAAAAGAAATATCATAAGGTATCACTAATACACGGAATGTAAACTTGGCTACCCAGGAACTGAATTACAAAACAGAACAGGGTCTCAAATGAAGAAAACCAACTTATGCTTGCTTAAGGGGAAAGGTGAGTTAGGGTGCTGCATAAAACCAGAGATTGAAATTAGTACAGATACCATTCCATAAGCCAAATATGTAATAGACAAGAGCTACTCCTTGCTCAACGAAGTGGACTCAACACCCCATATTAAACGCCTAAGAATATACCTGACTAGTAAGAATCTTAAAACCTATGGATTTACATGTCTCCGAAAGAGAATCAAGCGTGTGTACAGCAGCATAAACGCAGCAGTGATAGGATTGGTGAGGTTCGGTGAGCAAATGCAGACCCTTTGAAGTCATATTGCATGGTACCCATTCCATGGGTCTCAACTCTCCAGGTTTAAGGGATTCTTCCTTCAGCTAAAACATGCATGTGGAACCCAGAGTATGATCCACCGTGTGATCGGGAAACGTGTTCAAATATGTCTTAGTTTAAGTCCCCTGGTACTCGGGTGCAACATTCCAGACGCTTTACTAACACTCTCCCCACTTGGAGAGTCAGTGCATTTAACGTCCTGTTTGGCCCAGTTTGCAATTTCTGCGGGAAATGAACAGGAATAGGGAGAACCAATGAGAGACTAGCTGGAGGTGTCTGGACGGGCAAATTTAACTCTCATTACCCACCAGGAAGAGGAATTAACCAAAGGTTCAGCTTGCCGTGCCGGAACCACACTAGGGCCTGAAGCAATCCTGCGGTGTTGCGGCCAGCTCACAATAAAGAGAGATGAACGAAAGAGCTCAAGGGCACTGTCATTCACAAACCTGCAGAGTTATAAATGACAGCTATCGTCCAAAAATATATTGAAGTAAGGCTGCCAAGAGCACTTGAAAGGGGGGCAGAATTGCAGGAAACCGATTTCAGGAGGTAGACTGGAATTGCATGAAAAGCATAGCAAAAGAGGCAGAACGTCCACAATGATGCACTTGGCCAAAAAGGGCGTATGCGTTTTTTCCTGAATATATTCAGGAAAAAACGCATACGCCCTTTTTGGCCAACCAAGCAAGCTTGCAAAGGAAATCTGCACTACAATGAAGTCTCACTGCCCCCCGGGCAAAAGGGCCATCTGAAAAAAGTGTAAAATCCAGAAAGGCAGGACAGGCCATGGAGAACTGTGAGCCTTGTTATGCTGATGGGCGGGATGTAAATTGCCAAGAGCCACTCTGGAGAAGTGTATGGTGTTTCCTGAAACATCTAAAAAACAAAGCAACAGAGCCTAGGGCACTTCCACTTATGCTCCTATAGCTTAGGGAAATTAAAATCAAAAAGACACAGCCACCCCAAAGTTTGGGACAACTCTGTTTACAAGAACCTCGTTCATGGTACAAGTTCAATATCACAGAAAGCGAAAAATGAATAAAGAATCTGTGGTACTTACGTACAATGCAATATCACTCAGCAATGAAATCTATGTCATCAGACCCATAGCAGCATAATGAGTGGACTCAGGTAGGATGATTCTAAGAGAAATAAGTCACACAGAAAAAGAAATATCATAAGGTATCACTAATACACGGAATGTAAACTTGGCTACACAGGAACTGAATTACAAAACAGAACAGGGTCTCAAATGTAGAAAACCAACTTATGCTTGCTTAAGGGGAAAGGTGAGTTGGGGTGCTGCATAAAACCAGAGATTGAAATTAGCACAGATACCGTTCCATAAGCCAAATATGTAATAGACAAGAGCTACTCCTTCCTCAAGGAAGTGGACTCAACACCCCATATTAAACGCCTAAGGATATACCTGAATAGTAAGAATCTTAAAACCTATGGATTTACATGTCTCCGAAAGAGAATCAAGCATGTGTACAGCAGCATAAACGCAGCAGTGATAGGATTGGTGAGGTTCGGTGAGCAAATGCAGACCCTTTGAAGTCATATTGCATGGTACACATTCCATGGGTCTCAACTCTCCAGGTTTAAGGGATTCTTCCTTCAGCTAAAACATGCATGTGGAACCCAGAGTATGATCCACCGTGTGATCGGGAAACGTGTTCAAATATGTCTCAGTTTAAGTCCCCTGGTACTCGGGTGCAACATTCCAGACGCTTTACTAACACTCTCCCCACTTGGAGAGTCAGTGCCTTTAACGTCGTGTTTGGCCCAGTTTGCAATTTCTGCGGGAAATGAACAGGAATAGGGAGAACCAATGAGAGACTAGCTGGAGGTGTCTGGACGGGCAAATTTAACTCTCATTTCCCACCAGGAAGAGGAATTAACCAAAGGCTCAGCTTGCCGTGCCGGAACCACACTAGGGCCTAAAGCAATCTTGCGGTGTTGCGGCCAGCTCACAAGAAAGCGAATTGAACAAAGGATCTCAGGGGCACTGTCATTCACAAACCTGCAGAGTTATAAATGACAGCTATCGTACAAAAGTATATTGAAGTAAGGCTGCCAAGAGGACTTGAAAGCGGGGCAGAATTGCAGGAAACCGATTTCAGGAGGTACACTGGAATTGCATGAGAAGCATAGGAAAAGAGGCAGAACGTCCACAATGATGCACTTGGCCAAAAAGGGCGTATGCGTTTTTTCCTGAATATATTCAGGAAAAAACGCATACGCCCTTTTTGGCCAACCAAGCATGCTTGCAAAGGAAATCTGCACTACAATGAAGTCTCACTGCCCCCCGGGCAAAAGGGCCATCTGAAAAAAGTGTAAAATCCAGAAAGGCAGGACAGGCCATGGAGAACTGGGAGCCTTGTTATGCTGATGGGCGGGATGTAAATTGCCAACAGCCACTCTGGTGAAGTGTATGGTGTTTCCTGAAACATGTAAAAAACAAAGCAACAGAGCCTAGGGCACTTCCACTTATGCTCCTATAGCTTAGGGAAATTAAAATCAAAAAGACACAGCCACCCCAAAGTTTGGGACGGCTCTGTTTACAAGATCCTCGTTTATGGTACAAGTTCAATATCACAGAAAGCGAAAAATGAATAAGAATTTGTGGTATTTACGTACAATGCAATATCACTCAGCAATGAAATCTATGTCATCAGGCCCGTAGCACCATAATGAGTGGATTCAGGTACGATGATTCTAAGTGAAATAAGTCACAGAGAAAAAGAAACATCATAAGATATCACTAATACACGGGAATGTAAACTTGGCTACACAGGAACTGAATTACAAAACAGAACAGGGTCTCAAATGTAGAAAACCAACTTGTGCTTGCTTAAGGGGAAAGGTGAGTTGGGGTGCTGCATAAAACAAGAGATTGAAATTAGCACAGATACCGTTCCATAAGCCAAATATGTAATAGACAAGAGCTACTCCTTGCTCAACGAAGTGGACTCAACACCCCATATTAAACGCCTAAAAATATACCTGAATAGTAAGAATCTTAAAACCTATGGATTTATATGTCTCCGAAAAGGAATCAAGCGTGTGTACAGCAGCATAAACGCAGCAGTGATAGGATTGGTGAGGTTCGGTGAGCAAATGCAGACCCTTTGAAGTCATATTGCATGGTACCCATTCCATGGGTCTCAACTCTCCAGGTTTAAGGGATTCTTCCTTCAGCTAAAACATGCATGTGGAACCCAGAGTATGATCCACCGTGTGATCGGGAAACGTGTTCAAATGTGTCTCAGTTTTCATCCCCTGGTACTCGGGTGCAACATTCCAGACGCTTTACTAACACTCTCCCCACTTGGAGAGTCAGTGCCTTTAACCTCCTGTTTGGCCCAGCTTGCAATTTCTGCGGGAAATGAACAGGAATAGGGAGAACCAATGAGAGACTAGCTGGAGGTGTCTGGACGGGCAAATTTAACTCTCATTTCCCACCAGGAAGAGGAATTAACCAAAGGCTCAGCTTACCGTGCCGGAACCACACTAGGGCCTGAAGCAATCTTGCGGTGTTGCGGCCAGCTCACAAGAAAGCGAATTGAACAAAGGAGCTCAGGGGCACTGTCATTCACAAACCTGCAGAGTTATAAATGACAGCTATCGTCCAAAAATATATTGAAGTAAGGCTGCCAAGAGCACTTGAAAGCGGGGCAGAATTGCAGGACACCGATTTCAGGAGGTAGACTGGAATTGCATGAAAAGCATAGGAAAAGAGGCAGAACGTCCACAATGATGCACTTGGCCAAAAAGGGCGTATGCGTTTTTTCCTGAATATATTCAGGAAAAAACGCATACGCCCTTTTTGGCCAACCAAGCAAGCTTGCAAAGGAAATCTGCACTACAATGAAGTCTCACTGCCCCCCGGGCAAAAGGGCCATCTGAAAAAAGTGTAAAATCCAGAAAGGCAGGACAGGCCATGGAGAACTGGGAGCCTTGTTATGCTGATGGGCGGGATGTAAATTGCCAACAGCCACTCTGGAGAAGTGTATGGTGTTTCCTGAAACATCTAAAAAACAAAGCAACAGAGCCTAGGGCACTTCCACTTATGCTCCTATAGCTTAGGGAAATTAAAATCAAAAAGACACAGCCACCCCAAAGTTTGGGACAACTCTGTTTACAAGAACCTCGTTCATGGTACAAGTTCAATATCACAGAAAGCGAAAAATGAATAAAGAATCTGTGGTACTTACGTACAATGCAATATCACTCAGCAATGAAATCTATGTCATCAGACCCGTAGCAGCATAATGAGTGGACTCAGGTACGATGATTCTAAGAGAAATAAGTCACACAGAAAAAGAAATATCATAAGGTATCACTAATACACGGAATGTAAACTTGGCTACCCAGGAACTGAATTACAAAACAGAACAGGGTCTCAAATGTAGAAAACCAACTTATGCTTGCTTAAGGGGAAAGGTGAGTTGGGGTGCTGCATAAAACCAGAGATTGAAATTAGCACAGATACCGTTCCATAAGCCAAATATGTAATAGACAAGAGCTACTCCTTGCTCAACGAAGTGGACTCAACACCCCATATTAAACGCCTAAAAATATACCTGAATAGTAAGAATCTTAAAACCTATGGTTTTATATGTCTCCGAAAAGGAATCAAGCATGTGTACAGCAGCATAAACGCAGCAGTGATAGGATTGGTAAGGTTCGGTGAGCAAATGCAGACCCTTTGAAGTCATATAGCATGGTACCCATTCCATGGGTCTCAACTCTCCAGGTTTAAGGGATTCTTCCTTCAGCTAAAACATGCATGTGGAACCCAGAGTATGACCCACCGTGTGATCGGGAAACGTGTTCAAATATGTCTCAGTTTAAGTCCCCTGGTACTCGGGTGCAACATTCCAGACGCTTTACTAACACTCTCCCCACTTGGAGAGTCAGTGCCTTTAACCTCCTGTTTGGCCCAGTTTGCAATTCCTGCGGGAAATGAACAGGAATAGGGAGAACCAATGAGAGACTAGCTGGAGGTGTCTGGACGGGCAAATTTAACTCTCATTTCCCACCAGGAAGAGGAATTAACCAAAGGCTCAGCTTGCCGTGCCGGAACCACACTAGGGCCTGAAGCAATCTTGCGGTGTTGCGGCCAGCTCACAAGAAAGCGAATTGAACAAAGGAGCTCAGGGGCACTGTAATTCACAAACCTGCAGAGTTATAAATGACAGATATCGTCCAAAAATATATTGAAGTAAGGCTGCCAAGAGCACTTGAAAGCGGGGCAGAATTGCAGGAAAACGATTTCATTAGGTAGACTGGAATTGCATGAAAAGCATAGCAAAAGAGGCAGAACGTCCACAATGATGCACTTGGCCAAAAAGGGCGTATGCGTTTTTTCCTGAATATATTCAGGAAAAAACGCATACGCCCTTTTTGGCGAACCAAGCAAGCTTGCAAAGGAAATCTGCACTACAATGAAGTCTCACTGCCCCCCGGGCAAAAGAGCCATCTGAAAAAAGTGTAAAATCCAGAAAGGCAGGACAGGCCATGGAGAACTGGGAGCCTCGTTATGCTGATGGGCGGCATGTAAATTGCCAACAGCCACTCTGGAGAACTGTATGGTGTTTCCTGAAACATCTAAAAAACAAAGCAACAGAGCCTAGGGCACTTCCACTTATGCTCCTATAGCTTAGGGAAATTAAAATCAAAAAGACACAGCCACCCCAAACTTTGGGAAGGCTCTGTTTACAAGAACCTCGTTTATGGTACAAGTTCAATATCACAGAAAGCGAAAAATGAATAAAGAATTTGTGGTATTTACGTACAATGCAATATCACTCAGCAATGAAATCTATGTCATCAGGCCCGTAGCACCATAATGAGTGGATTCAGATACGATGATTCTAAGTGAAATAAGTCACACAGAAAAAGAAACATCATAAGATATCACTAATACACGGAATGTAAACTTGGCTACCCAGGAACTGAATTACAAAACAGAACAGGGTCTCAAATGTAGAAAACCAACTTATCCTTGCTTAAGGGGAAAGGTGAGTTGGGGTGCTGCATAAAACAAGAGATTGAAATTAGCACAGATACCGTTCCATAAGCCAAATATGTAATAGACAAGAGCTACTCCTTGCTCAACGAAGTGGACTCAACACCCCATATTAAACGCCTAAAAATATACCTGAATAGTAAGAATCTTAAAACCTATGGATTTATATGTCTCCGAAAAGGAATCAAGCGTGTGTACAGCAGCATAAACGCAGCAGTGATAGGATTGGTGAGGTTCGGTGAGCAAATGCAGACCCTTTGAAGTCATATTGCATGGTACCCATTCCATGGGTCTCAACTCTCCAGGTTTAAGGGATTCTTCCTTCAGCTAAAACATGCATGTGGAACCCAGAATATGATCCACCATGTGATCGGGAAACGTGTTCCAATGTGTCTCAGTTTTCGTCCCCTGGTACTCGGGTGCAACATTCCAGATGCTTTACTAACACTCTCCCCACTTGGATAGTCAGTGCCTTTAACCTCCTGTTTGGCCCAGTTTGCAATTTCTGCGGGAAATGAACAGGAATAGGGAGAACCAATGAGAGACTAGCTGGAGGTGTCTGGACGGGCAAATTTAACTCTCATTTCCCACCAGGAAGAGGAATTAACCAAAGGCTCAGCTTACCGTGCCGGAACCACACTAGGGCCTGAAGCAATCTTGCGGTGTTGCGGCCAGCTCACAAGAAAGCGAGTTAAACAAAGGAGCTCAGGGGCACTGTCATTTCCAAACCTGCAGAGTTATAAATGACAGCTATCGTCCAAAAATATATTGAAGTAAGGCTGCCAAGAGGACTTGAAAGCGGGGCAGAATTGCTGGAAACCGATTTCAGGAGGTAGACTGGAATTGCATGAAAAGCATAGGAAAAGAGGCAGAACGTCCACAATGATGCACTTGGCCAAAAAGGGCGTATGCGTTTTTTCCTGAATATATTCAGGAAAAAACGCATACGCCCTTTTTGGCCAACCAAGCAAGCTTGCAAAGGAAATCTGCACTACAATGAAGTCTCACTGTCCCCCGGGCAAAAGGGCCATCTGAAAAAAGTGTAAAATCCAGAAAGGCAGGACAGGCCATGGAGAACTGGGAGCCTTGTTATGCTGATGGGCGGGATGTAAATTGCCAACAGCCACTCTGGAGAAGTGTATGGTGTTTCCTGAAACATCTAAAAAACAAAGCAACAGAGCCTAGGGCACTTCCACATATGCTCCTATAGCTTAGGGAAATTAAAATCAAAAACACACAGCCACCCCAAAGTTTGGGACGGCTCTGTTTACAAGAACCTCGTTTATGGTACAAGTTCAATATCACAGAAAGCGAAAAATGAATAAAGAATTTGTGGTACTTACGTACAATGCAATATCACTCAGCAATGAAATCTATGTCATCAGACCCGTAGCAGCATAATGAGTGGACTCAGGTAGGATGATTCTAAGAGAAATAAGTCACACAGAAAAAGAAATATCATAAGGTATCACTAATACACAGAATGTAAACTTGGCTACCCAGGAACTGAATTACAAAACAGAACAGGGTCTCAAATGTAGAAAACCAACTTATGCTTGCGTAAGGGGAAAGGTCAGTTGGCGTGCCGCATAAAACCAGAGATTGAAATTAGCACAGATACCGTTCCATAAGCCAAATATGTAATAGACAAGAGCTACTCCTTGCTCAACGAAGTGGACTCAACACCCCATATTAAACGCCTAAGTATATACCTGACTAGTAAGAATCTTAAAACCTATGGATTTACATGTCTCCAAAAGAGAATCAAGCGTGTGTACAGCAGCATAAGTGCAGCAGTGATAGGATTAGTGAGTTTCGGTGAGCAAATGCAGACCCTTTGAAGTCATATTGCATGGTACCCATTCCATGGGTCTCAACTCTCCAGGTTTAAGGGATTCTTCCTTCAGCTAAAACATGCATGTGGAACCCAGAGTATGATCCACCGTGTGATCGGGAAACGTGTTCAAATATGTCTCAGTTTAAGTCCCCTGGTACTCGGGTGCAACATTCCAGACGCTTTACTAACACTCTCCCCACTTGGAGAGTCAGTGCCTTTAACCTCCTGTTTGGCCCAGTTTGCAATTTCTGCGGGAAATGAACAGGAATAGGGAGAACCAATGAGAGACTAGCTGGAGGTGTCTGGACGGGCAAATTTAACTCTCATTTCCCACCAGGAAGAGGAATTAACCAAAGGCTCAGCTTGCCGTGCCGGAACCACTCTAGGGCCTGAAGCAATCTTGCGGTGTTGCGGCCAGCTCACAAGAAAGCGAATTGAACAAAGGAGCTCTGGGGCACTCTCATTCACAAACCTGCAGAGTTATAAATGACAGCTATCGTCCAAAAATATATTGAAGTAAGGCTGCCAAGAGGACTTGAAAGCGGGGCAGAATTGCAGGAAACCGATTTCAGGAGGTAGACTGGAATTGCATGAAAAGCATAGCAAAAGAGGCAGAACGTCCACAATCATGCACTTGGCCAAAAAGGGCGTATGCGTTTTTTCCTGAATATATTCAGGAAAAAACGCATACGCCCTTTTTGGCCAACCAAGCAAGGTTGCAAAGGAAATCTGCACTACAATGAAGTCTCACTGCCCCCCGGGCAAAAGGGCCATCTGAAAAAAGTGTAAAATCCAGAAAGGCAGGACAGGCCATGGAGAACTGGGAGCCTTGTTATGCTGATGGGCGGGATGTAAATTGCCAACAGCCACTCTGGAGAAGTGTATGGTGTTTCCTGAAACATCTAAAAAACAAAGCAACAGAGCCTAGGGCACTTCCACTTATGCTCCTATAGCTTAGGGAAATTAAAATCAAAAAGACACAGCCACCCCAAAGTTTGGGACAACTCTGTTTACAAGAACCTCGTTCATGGTACAAGTTCAATATCACAGAAAGCGAAAAATGAATAAAGAATCTGTGGTACTTACGTACAATGCAATATCACTCAGCAATGAAATCTATGTCATCAGACCCGTAGCAGCATAATGAGTGGACTCAGGTAGGATGATTCTAAGAGAAATAAGTCACACAGAAAAAGAAATATCATAAGGTATCACTAATACACGGAATGTAAACTTGGCTACCCAGGAACTGAATTACAAAACAGAACAGGGTCTCAAATGTAGAAAACCAACTTATGCTTGCTTAAGGGGAAAGGTGAGTTGGGGTGCTGCATAAAACCAGAGATTGAAATTAGCACAGATACCGTTCCATAAGCCAAATATGTAATAGACAAGAGCTACTCCTTCCTCCAGGAAGTGGACTCAACACCCCATATTAAACGCCTAAGGATATACCTGACTAGTAAGAATCTTAAAACCTATGGATTTACATGTCTCCGAAAGAGAATCAAGCATGTGTACAGCAGCATAAACGCAGCAGTGATAGGATTGGTGAGGTTCGGTGAGCAAATGCAGACCCTTTGAAGTCATATTGCATGGTACCCATTCCATGGGTCTCAACTCTCCAGGTTTAAGGGATTCTTCCTTCAGCTAAAACATGCATGTGGAACCCAGAGTATGACCCACCGTGTGATCGGGAAACGTGTTCAAATATGTCTCAGTTTAAGTCCCCTGGTACTCGGGTGCAACATTCCAGACGCTTTACTAACACTCTCCCCACTTGGAGAGTCAGTGCCTTTAACGTCGTGTTTGGCCCAGTTTGCAATTTCTGCGGGAAATGAACAGGAATAGGGAGAACCAATGAGAGACTAGCTGGAGGTGTCTGGACGGGCAAATTTAACTCTCATTTCCCACCAGGAAGAGGAATTAACCAAAGGCTCAGCTTGCCGTGCCGGAACCACACTAGGGCCTGAAGCAATCTTGCGGTGTTGCGGCCAGCTCACAAGAAAGCGAACTGAACAAAGGATCTCAGGGGCACTGTCATTCACAAACCTGCAGAGTTATAAATGACAGCTATCGTCCAAAAGTATATTGAAGTAAGGCTGCCAAGAGGACTTGAAAGCGGGGCAGAATTGCAGGAAACCGATTTCAGTAGGTAGACTGGAATTGCATGAAAAGCATAGGAAAACAGGCAAAACGTCCACAATGATGCACTTGGCCAAAAAGGGCGTATGCGTTTTTTCCTCAATATATTCAGGAAAAAACGCATACGCCCTTTTTGGCCAACCAAGCAAGCTTGCAAAGGAAATCTGCACTACAATGAAGTCTCACTGCCCCCCGGGCAAAAGGGCCATCTGAAAAAAGTGTAAAATCCAGAAAGGCAGGACAGGCCATGGAGAACTGGGAGCCTTGTTATGCTGATGGGCGGGATGTAAATTGCCAACAGCCACTCTGGTGAAGTGTATGGTGTTTCCTGAAACATCTAAAAAACAAAGCAACAGAGCCTAGGGCACTTCCACTTATGCTCCTATAGCTTAGGGAAATTAAAATCAAAAAGACACAGCCACCCCAAAGTTTGGGACGGCTCTGTTTACAAGATCCTCGTTTATGGTACAAGTTCAATATCACAGAAAGCGAAAAATGAATAAGAATTTGTGGTATTTACGTACAATGCAATATCACTCAGCAATGAAATCTATGTCATCAGGCCCGTAGCACCATAATGAGTGGATTCAGGTACGATGATTCTAAGTGAAATAAGTCACAGAGAAAAAGAAACATCATAAGATATCACTAATACACGGGAATGTAAACTTGGCTACACAGGAACTGAATAACAAAACAGAACAGGGTCTCAAATGTAGAAAACCAACTTGTGCTTGCTTAAGGGGAAAGGTGAGTTGGGGTGCTGCATAAAACAAGAGATTGAAATTAGCACAGATACCGTTCCATAAGCCAAATATGTAATAGACAAGAGCTACTCCTTGCTCAACGAAGTGGACTCAACACGCCATATTAAACGCCTAAAAATATACCTGAATAGTAAGAATCTTAAAACCTATGGATTTATATGTCTCCGAAAAGGAATCAAGCGTGTGTACAGCAGCATAAACGCAGCAGTGATAGGATTGGTGAGGTTCGGTGAGCAAATGCAGACCCTTTGAAGTCATATTGCATGGTACCCATTCCATGGGTCTCAACTCTCCAGGTTTAAGGGATTCTTCCTTCAGCTAAAACATGCATGTGGAACCCAGAGTATGATCCACCGTGTGATCGGGAAACGTGTTCAAATGTGTCTCAGTTTTCGTCCCCTGGTACTCGGGTGCAACATTCCAGACGCTTTACTAACACTCTCCCCACTTGGAGAATCAGTGCCTTTAACGTCCTGTTTGGCCCAGTTTGCAATTTCTGCGGGAAATGAACAGGAATAGGGAGAACCAATGAGAGACTAGCTGGAGGTGTCTGGACGGGCAAATTTAACTCTCATTTCCCACCAGGAAGAGGAATTAACCAAAGGCTCAGCTTACCGTGCCGGAACCACACTAGGGCCTGAAGCAATCTTGCGGTGTTGCGGCCAGCTCACAAGAAAGCGAATTGAACAAAGGAGCTCAGGGGCACTGTCATTCACAAACCTGCAGAATTATAAATGACAGCTATCGTCCAAAAATATATTGAAGTAAGGCTGCCAAGAGGACTTGAAAGCGGGGCAGAATTGCAGGAAACCGATTTCAGGAGGTAGACTGGAATTGCATGAAAAGCATAGGAAAAGAGGCAGAACGTCCACAATGATGCACTTGGCCAAAAAGGGCGTATGCGTTTTTTCCTGAATATATTCAGGAAAAAACGCATACGCCCTTTTTGGCCAACCAAGCAAGCTTGCAAAGGAAATCTGCACTACAATGAAGTCTCACTGCCCCACGGGCAAAAGGGCCATCTGAAAAAAGTGTAAAATCCAGAAAGACAGGACAGGCCATGGAGAACTGGCAGCCTTGTTATGCTGATGGGCGGGATGTAAATTGCCAACAGCCACTCTGGAGAAGTGTATGGTGTTTCCTGAAACATCTAAAAAACAAAGCAACAGAGCCTAGGGCACTTCCACTTATGCTCCTATAGCTTAGGGAAATTAAAATCAAAAAGACACAGCCACCCCAAAATTTGGGATGGCTCTGTTTACAAGAACCTCGTTTATGGTACAAGTTCATTATCACAGAAAGCGAAAAATGAATAAAGAATTTGTGGTACTTACGTACAATGCAATATCACTCAGCAATGAAATCTATGTCATCATGCCCGTAGCAGCATAATGAGTGGATTCAGGTACGATGATTCTAAGTGAAATATGTCACACAGAAAAAGAAATATCATAAGGTATCACTAATACACGGAATGTAAACTTGGCTGCACAGGAACTGAATTACAAATCAGAACAGGGTCTCAAATGTAGAAAACCAACTTATGCTTGCTTAAGGGAAAGGTTAGTTGGGGTGCTGCATAAAACCAGAGATTGAAATTAGCACAGATACCGTTCCATAAGCCAAATATGTACTAGACAAGAGCTACTCCTTGCTCAACGAAGTGGACTCAACACCCCATATTAAACGGCTAAGAATATACCTGAATAGTAAGAATCTTAAAACCTATGGATTTACATGTCTCTGAAAGAGAATCAAGCGTGTGTACAGCAGCATAAACGCAGCAGTGATAGGATTGTTGAGGTTCGGTGAGCAAATGCAGACCCTTTGAAGTCATATAGCATGGTACCCATTCCATGGGTCTCAACTCTCCAGGTTTAAGGGATTCTTCCTTCAGCTAAAACATGCATGTGGAACCCAGAGTATGATCCACCGTGTGATCGGGAAACGTGTTCAAATGTGTCTCAGTTTAAGTCCCCTGGTACTCGGGTGCAACATTCCAGACGCTTTACTAACACTCTCCCCACTTGGAGAGTCAGTGCCTTTAACCTCCTGTTTGGCCCAGTTTGCAATTTCTGCGGGAAATGAACAGGAATAGGGAGAACCAATGAGAGACTAGCTGGAGGTGTCTGGACGGGCAAATTTAACTCTCATTTCCCACCAGGAAGAGGAATTAACCAAAGGCTCAGCTTGCCGTGCCGGAACCACACTAGGGCCTGAAGCAATCTTGCGGTGTTGCGGCCAGCTCACAAGAAAGTGAGTTGAACAAAGGAGCTCAGGGGCACTGTCATTCACAAACCTGCAGAGTTATAAATGACAGCTATCGTCCAAAAATATATTGAAGTAAGGCTGCCAAGAGGACTTGAAAGCGGGTCACAATTGCAGGAAACCGATTTCAGGAGGTAGACTGGAATTGCATGAAAAGCATAGGAAAAGAGGCAGAACGTCCACAATGATGCACTTGGCCAAAAAGGGCGTATGCGTTTTTTCCTGAATATATTCAGGAAAAAACGCATACGCCCTTTTTGGCCAACCAAGCAAGCTTGCAAAGGAAATGTGCACTACAATGAAGTCTCACTGCCCCACGGGCAAAAGGGCCATCTGAAAAAAGTGTAAAATCCAGAAAGGCAGGACAGGCCATGGAGAACTGGGAGCCTTGTTATGCTGATGGGCGGGATGTCAATTGCCAACAGCCACTCTGGAGAAGTGTATGGTGTTTCCTGAAACATCTAAAAAACAAGCAACAGAGCCTAGGGCACTTCCACTTATGCTCCTATACCTTAGGGAAATTAAAATCAAAAAGACACAGCCACCCCAAAGTTTGGGACGGCTCTGTTTACAAGAACCTCGTTTATGGTACAAGTTCAATATCACAGAAAGCGAAAAATGAATAAAGAATTTGTGGTACTTACGTACAATGCAATATCACTCAGCAATGAAATCTATGTCATCAGGCCCGTAGCAGCCTAATGAGTGCACTCAGGTACGATGATTCTAAGAGAAATAAGTCACACAGAAAAAGAAATATCATAAGGTATCACTAATACACGGAATGTAAACTTGGCTATCCAGGAACTGAATTACAAAACAGAACAGGGTCTCAATTGTAGAAAACCAACTTATGCTTGCTTAAGGGGAAAGGTGAGTTGGGGTGCTGCATAAAACCAGAGATTGAAATTAGCACAGATACCGTTCCATAAGCCAAATATGTAATAGACAAGAGCTACTCCTTCCTCAACGAAGTGGACTGAACACCACATATTAAACGCCTAAGAATATACCTGACTAGTAAGAATCTTAAAACCTATGGATTTACATGTCTCCGAAAGGGAATCAAGCATGTGTACAGCAGCATAAACGCAGCAGTGATAGGATTGGTGAGGTTCGGTGAGCAAATGCAGACCCTTTGAAGTCATATTGCATGGTACCCATTCCATGGGTCACAACTCTCCAGGTTTAAGGGATTCCTCCTTCAGCTAAAACATGCATGTGGAATCCAGAGTATGATACACCGTGTGATCGGGAAACGTGTTCAAATGTGTCTCAGTTTTCGTCCCCTGGTACTCGGGTGCAATATTCCAGACGCTTTACTAACACTCTCCCCACTTGGAGAGTCAGTGCCTTTAACCTACTGTTTGGCCCAGTTTGCAATTTCTGCGGGAAATGAACAGGAATAGGGAGAACCAATGAGAATTGCAGGAAACCAATTTCAGGAGGTAGACTGGAATTGCATGAAAAGCATAGGAAAAGAGGCAGAACGTCCACAATGATGCACTTGGCCAAAAAGGGCGTATGCGTTTTTTCCTGAATATATTCAGGAAAAAACGCATACGCCCTTTTTGGCCAACCAACCAAGCTTGCAAAGGAAATCTGCACTACAATGAAGTCTCACTGCCCCCCGGGCAAAAGGGCCACCTGAAAATAGTGTAAAATCCAGAAAGGCAGCACAGGCCATGGAGAACTGGCAGCCTTGTTATGCTGATGGGCGGGATGTAAATTGCCAACAGCCACTCTGGAGAAGTGTATGGTGTTTCCTGAAACATCTAAAAAACAAAGCAACAGAGCCTAGGGCACTTCCACTTATGCTCCTATAGCTTAGGGAAATTAAAATCAAAAAGACACAGCCACCCCAAAATTTGGGACGGCTCTGTTTACAAGAACCTCGTTTATGGTACAAGTTCATTATCACAGAAAGCGAAAAATGAATAAAGAATTTGTGGTACTTACGTACAATGCAATATCACTCAGCAATGAAATCTATGTCATCAGGCCCGTAGCAGCATAATGAGTGGATTTAGGTACGATGATTCTAAGTGAAATATGTCACACAGAAAAAGAAATATCATAAGGTATCACTAATACACGGAATGTAAACTTGGCTACCCAGGAACTGAATTACAAAACAGAACAGGGTCTCAAATGTAGAAAACCAACATATGCTTGCTTAAGGGAAAGGTGAGTTGGGGTGCTGCATAAAACCAGAGATTGAAATTAGCACAGATACCGTTCCATAAGCCAAATATGTAATAGAGAAGAGCTACTCCTTGCTCAACGAAGTGGACTCAACACCCCATATTAAACGCCTAAGAATATACCTGACTAGTAAGAATCTTAAAACCTATGGATTTACATGTCTCCGAAAGAGAATCAAGCGTGTGTACAGCAGCATAAACGCAGCAGTGATAGGATTGGTGACTTTCGGTGAGCAAATGCAGACCCTTTGAAGTCATATTGCATGGTACCCATTCCAAGGGTCACAACTCTCCAGGTTTAAGGGATTCCTCCTTCAGCTAAAACATGCATGTGGAACCCAGAGTATGATCCACCGTGTGATCGGGAAACGTGTTCAAATGTGTCTCAGTTTTCGTCCCCTGGTACTCGGGTGCAACATTCCAGACGCTTTACTAACACTCTCCCCACTTGGAGAGTCAGTGCCTTTAACCTCCTGTTTGGCCCAGTTTGCAATTTCTGCGGGAAATGAACAGGAATAGGGAGAACCAATGAGAGACTAGCTGGAGGTGTCTGGACGGGCAAATTTAACTCTCATTTCCCACCAGGAAGAGGAATTAACCAAAGGCTCAGCTTGCCGTTCCGGAACCACACTAGGGCCTGAAGCAATCCAGCGGTGTTGCGGCCAGCTCACAATAAAGAGAGTTGAAGAAAGGATCTCAGGGGCACTGTCATTCACAAACCTGCAGAGTTATAAATGACAGCTATCGTCCAAAAATATATTGAAGTAAGGCTGCCAAGAGCACTTGAAAGCGGGGCAGAATTGCAGGAAACCGATTTCAGGAGGAAGACTGGAATTGCATGAAAAGCATAGGAAAAGAGGCAGAACGTCCACAATGATGCACTTGGCCAAAAAGGGCGTATGCGTTTTTTCCTGAATATATTCAGGAAAAAACGCATACGCCCTTTTTGGCCAACCAAGCAAGCTTGCAAAGGAAATCTGCACTACAATGAAGTCTCACTGCCCCCCGGGCAAAAGGGCCATCTGAAAAAAGTGTAAAATCCAGAAAGGCAGGACAGGCCATGGAGAACTGGGAGCCTTGTTATGCTGATGGGCGGGATGTAAATTGCCAACAGCCACTCTGGAGAAGTGTATGGTGTTTCCTGAAGCATCTAAAAAACAAAGCAACAGAGCCTAGGGCACTTCCACTTATGCTCCTATAGCTTAGGGAAATTAAAATCAAAAAGACACAGCCACCCCAAAGTTTGGGACGGCTCTGTTTACAAGAACCTCGTTTATGGTACAAGTTCAATATCACAGAAAGCGAAAAATGAATAAAGAATTTGTGGTACTTACGTACAATGCAATATCACTCAGCAATGAAATCTATGTCATCAGGCCCGTAGCAGCATAATGAGTGCACTCAGGTACGATGATTCTAAGAGAAATAAGTCACACAGAAAAAGAAATATCATAAGGTATCACTAATACACGGAATGTAAACTTGGCTATCCAGGAACTGAATTACAAAACAGAACAGGGTCTCAAATGTAGAAAACCAACTTATGCTTGCTTAAGGGGAAAGGTGAGTTGGGGTGCTGCATAAAACCAGAGATTGAAATTAGCACAGATACCGTTCCATAAGCCAAATATGTAATAGACAAGAGCTACTCCTTCCTCAACGAAGTGGACTGAACACCACATATTAAACGCCTAAGAATATACCTGACTAGTAAGAATCTTAAAACCTATGGATTTACATGTCTCCGAAAGGGAATCAAGCATGTGTACAGCAGCATAAACGCAGCAGTGATAGGATTGGTGAGGTTCGGTGAGCAAATGCAGACCCTTTGAAGTCATATTGCATGGTACCCATTCCATGGGTCACAACTCTGCAGGTTTAAGGGATTCCTCCTTCAGCTAAAACATGCATGTGGAATCCAGAGTATGATCCACCGTGTGATCGGGAAACGTGTTCAAATGTGTCTCAGTTTTCGTCCCCTGGTACTCGGGTGCAATATTCCAGACGCTTTACTAACACTCTCCCCACTTGGAGAGTCAGTGCCTTTAACCTCCTGTTTGGCCCAGTTTGCAATTTCTGCGGGAAATGAACAGGAATAGGGAGAACCAATGAGAATTGCAGGAAACCAATTTCAGGAGGTAGACTGGAATTGCATGAAAAGCATAGGAAAAGAGGCAGAACGTCCACAATGATGCACTTGGCCAAAAAGTGCATATGCGTTTTTTCCTGAATATATTCAGGAAAAAACGCATACGCCCTTTTTGGCCAACCAAGCAAGCTTGCAAAGGAAATCTGCACTACAATGAAGTCTCACTGCCCCCCGGGCAAAAGGGCCACCTGAAAATAGTGTAAAATCCAGAAAGGCAGGACAGGCCATGGAGAACTGGCAGCCTTGTTATGCTGATGGGCGGGATGTAAATTGCCAACAGCCACTCTGGAGAAGTGTATGGTGTTTCCTGAAACATGTAAAAAACAAAGCAACAGAGCCTAGGGCACTTCCACTTATGCTCCTATAGCTTAGGGAAATTAAAATCAAAAAGACACAGCCACCCCAAAATTTGGGACGGCTCTGTTTACATGAACCTCGTTTATGGTACAAGTTCATTATCACAGAAAGCGAAAAATGAATAAAGAATTTGTGGTACTTACGTACAATGCAATATCACTCAGCAATGAAATCTATGTCATCAGGCCCGTAGCAGCATAATGAGTGGATTCAGGTACGATGATTCTAAGTGAAATATGTCACACAGAAAAAGAAATATCATAAGGTATCACTAATACACGGAATGTAAACTTGGCTACACAGGAACTGAATTACAAAACAGAACAGGGTCTCAAATGTAGAAAACCAACTTATGCTTGCTTAAGGGAAAGGTGAGTTGGGGTGCTGCATAAAACCAGAGATTGAAATTAGCACAGATACCGTTCCATAAGCCAAATATGTAATAGAGAAGAGCTACTCCTTGCTCAACGAAGTGGACTCAACACCCCATATTAAACGCCTAAGAATATACCTGACTAGTAAGAATCTTAAAACCTATGGATTTACATGTCTCCGAAAGAGAATCAAGCGTGTGTACAGCAGCATAAACGCAGCAGTGATAGGATTGGTGACTTTCGGTGAGCAAATGCAGACCCTTTGAAGTCATATTGCATGGTACCCATTCCAAGGGTCACAACTCTCCAGGTTTAAGGGATTCCTCCTTCAGCTAAAACATGCATGTGGAACCCAGAGTATGATCCACCGTGTGATCGGGAAACGTGTTCAAATGTGTCTCAGTTTTCGTCCCCTGGTACTCGGGTGCAACATTCCAGACGCTTTACTAACACTCTCCCCACTTGGAGAGTCAGTGCCTTTAACCTCCTGTTTGGCCCAGTTTGCAATTTCTGCGGGAAATGAACAGGAATAGGGAGAACCAATGAGAGACTAGCTGGAGGTGTCTGGACGGGCAAATTTAACTCTCATTTCCCACCAGGAAGAGGAATTAACCAAAGGCTCAGCTTGCCGTTCCGGAACCACACTAGGGCCTGAAGCAATCCTGCGGTGTTGCGGCCAGCTCACAATAAAGAGAGTTGAAGAAAGGATCTCAGGGGCACTGTCATTCACAAACCTGCAGAGTTATAAATGACAGCTATCGTCCAAAAATATATTGAAGTAAGGCTGCCAAGAGCACTTGAAAGCGGGGCAGAATTGCAGGAAACCGATTTCAGGAGGAAGACTGGAATTGCATGAAAAGCATAGGAAAAGAGGCAGAACGTCCACAATGATGCCCTTGGCCAAAAAGGGCGTATGCGTTTTTTCCTGAATATATTCAGGAAAAAACGCATACGCCCTTTTTGGCCAACCAAGCAAGCTTGCAAAGGAAATCTGCACTACAATGAAGTCTCACTGCCCCACGGGCAAAAGGGCCATCTGAAAAAAGTGTAAAATCCAGAAAGGCAGGACAGGCCATGGAGAACTGGGAGCCTTGTTATGCTGATGGGCGGGATGTAAATTGCCAACAGCCACTCTGGAGAAGTGTATGGTGTTTCCTGAAGCATCTAAAAAACAAAGCAACAGAGCCTAGGGCACTTCCACTTATGCTCCTATAGCTTAGGGAAATTACAATCAAAAAGACACAGCCACCCCAAAGTTTGGGACGGCTCTGTTTACAAGAACCTCGTTTATGGTACAAGTTCAATATCACAGAAAGCGAAAAATGAATAAAGAATTTGTGGTACCTACGTACAATGCAATATCACGCAGCAATGAAATCTATGTCATCAGACCCGTAGCAGCATAATGAGTGGACTCAGGTAAGATGATTCTAAGAGAAATAAGTCACACAGAAAAAGAAATATCATAAGTTATCAGTAATACACGGAATGTAAACTTGGCTACACAGGAACTGAATTACAAAACAGAACAGGGTCTCAAATGTAGAAAACCAACTTATGCTTGCTTAAGGGGAAAGGTGAGTTGGGGTGCTGCATAAAACCAGAGATTGAAATTAGCACAGATACCGTTCCATAAGCCAAATATGTACTAGACAAGAGCTACTCCTTGCTCAACGAAGTGGACTCAACACCCCATATTAAACTCCTAAGAATATACCTGAATAGTAAGAATCTTAAAACCTATGGATTTATATGTCTCCAAAAAGGAATCAAGCGTGTGTACAGCAGCAAAAACGCAGCAGTGATAGGATTGGTGAGGTTCGGTGAGCAAATGCAGACCCTTTGAAGTCATATTGCATGGTACCCATTCCATGGGTCTCAACTCTCCAGGTTTAAGGGATTCTTCCTTCAGCTAAAACATGCATGTGGAACCCAGAGTATGATCCACCGTGTGATCGGGAAACGTGTTCAAATATGTCTTAGTTTAAGTCCCCTGGTACTCGGGTGCAACATTCCAGACGCTTTACTAACACTCTCCCCACTTGGAGAGTCAGTGCCTTTAACCTCCTGTTTGGCCCAGTTTGCAATTTCTGCGGGAAATGAACAGGAATAGGGAGAACCAATGAGAGACTAGCTGGAGGTGTCTGGACGGGCAAATTTAACTCTCATTACCCACCAGGAAGAGGAATTAACCAAAGTTTCAGCTTTCCGTGCCGGAAACACACTAGGGCCTGAAGCAATCCTGCGGTGTTGCGGCCAGCTCACAATAAAGAGAGATGAACGAAAGAGCTCAGGGGCACTGTCATTCACAAACCTGCAGAGTTATAAATGACAGCTATCGTCCAAAAATATATTGAAGTAAGGCTGCCAAGAGGACTTGAAAGCGGGTCACAATTGCAGGAAACCGATTTCAGGAGGTAGACTGGAATTGCATGAAAAGCATAGGAAAAGAGGCAGAACGTCCACAATGATGCACTTGGCCAAAAAGGGCGTATGCGTTTTTTCCTGAATATATTCAGGAAAAAACGCATACGCCCTTTTTGGCCAACCAAGCAAGCTTGCAAAGGAAATCTGCACTACAATGAAGTCTCACTGCCCCCGGGCCAAAGAGCCATCTGAAAAAAGTGTAAAATCCAGAAAGGCAGGACAGGCCATGGAGAACTGGGAGCCTTGTTATGCTGATGGGCGGGATGTCAATTGCCAACAGCCACTCTGGAGAAGTGTATGGTGTTTCCTGAAACATCTAAAAAACAAAGCAACAGAGCCTAGGGCACTTCCACTTATGCTCCTATACCTTAGGGAAATTAAAATCAAAAAGACACAGCCACCCCAAAGTTTGGGACGGCTCTGTTTACAAGAACCTCGTTTATGGTACAAGTTCAATATCACAGAAAGCGAAAAATGAATAAAGAATTTGTGGTACTTACGTACAATGCAATATCACTCAGCAATGAAATCTATGTCATCAGGCCCGTGGCAGCATAATGAGTGCACTCAGGTACGATGATTCTAAGAGAAATAAGTCACACAGAAAAAGAAATATCATAAGGTATCACTAATACACGGAATGTAAACTTGGCTATCCAGGAACTGAATTACAAAACAGAACAGGGTCTCAAATGTAGAAAACCAACTTATGCTTGCTTAAGGGGAAAGGTGAGTTGGGGTGCTGCATAAAACCAGAGATTGAAATTAGCATAGATACCGTTCCATAGGCCAAATATGTAATAGACAAGAGCTACTCCTTCCTCAACGAAGTGGACTGAACACCACATATTAAACGCCTAAGAATATACCTGACTAGTAAGAATCTTAAAACCTATGGATTTACATGTCTCCGAAAGGGAATCAAGCATGTGTACAGCAGCATAAACGCAGCAGTGATAGGATTGGTGAGGTTCGGTGAGCAAATGCAGACCCTTTGAAGTCATATTGCATGGTACCCATTCCATGGGTCACAACTCTCCAGGTTTAAGGGATTCCTCCTTCAGCTAAAACATGCATGTGGAATCCAGAGTATGATCCACCGTGTGATCGGGAAACGTGTTCAAATGTGTCTCAGTTTTCGTCCCCTGGTACTCGGGTGCAATATTCCAGACGCTTTACTAACACTCTCCCCACTTGGAGAGTCAGTGCCTTTAACCTCCTGTTTGGCCCAGTTTGCAATTTCTGCGGGAAATGAACAGGAATAGGGAGAACCAATGAGAATTGCAGGAAACCAATTTCAGGAGGTAGACTGGAATTGCATGAAAAGCATAGGAAAAGAGGCAGAACGTCCACAATGATGCACTTGGCCAAAAAGGGCGTATGCGTTTTTTCCTGAATATATTCAGGAAAAAACGCATACGCCCTTTTTGGCCAACCAAGCAAGCTTGCAAAGGAAATCTGCACTACAATGAAGTCTCACTGCCCCCCGGGCAAAAGGGCCACCTGAAAATAGTGTAAAATCCAGAAAGGCAGGACAGGCCATGGAGAACTGGGAGCCTTGTTATGCTGATGGGCGGGATGTAAATTGCCAACAGCCACTCTGGAGAAGTGTATGGTGTTTCCTGAAACATCTAAAAAACAAAGCAACAGAGCCTAGGGCACTTCCACTTATGCTCCTATACCTTAGGGAAATTAAAATCAAAAAGACACAGCCACCCCAAAATTTGGGACGGCTCTGTTTACATGAACCTCGTTTATGGTACAAGTTCATTATCACAGAAAGCGAAAAATGAATAAAGAATTTGTGGTACTTACGTACAATGCAATATCACTCAGCAATGAAATGTATGTCATCAGGCTCGTAGCAGCATAATGAGTGGATTCAGGTACGATGATTCTAAGTGAAATATGTCACACAGAAAAAGAAATATCATAAGGTATCACTAATACACGGAATGTAAACTTGGCTACACAGGAACTGAATTACAAAACAGAACAGGGTCTCAAATGTAGAAAACCAACTTATGCTTGCTTAAGGGAAAGGTGAGTTGGGGTGCTGCATAAAACCAGAGATTGAAATTAGCACAGATACCGTTCCATAAGCCAAATATGTAATAGAGAAGAGCTACTCCTTGCTCAACGAAGTGGACTCAACACCCCATAATAAACGCCTAAGAATATACCTGACTAGTAAGAATCTTAAAACCTATGGATTTACATGTCTCCGAAAGAGAATCAAGCGTGTGTACAGCAGCATAAACGCAGCAGTGATAGGATTGGTGACTTTCGGTGAGCAAATGCAGACCCTTTGAAGTCATATTGCATGGTACCCATTCCAAGGGTCACAACTCTCCAGGTTTAAGGGATTCCTCCTTCAGCTAAAACATGCATGTGGAACCCAGAGTATGATCCACCGTGTGATCGGGAAACGTGTTCAAATGTGTCTCAGTTTTCGTCCCCTGGTACTCGGGTGCAACATTCCAGACGCTTTACTAACACTCTCCCCACTTGGAGAGTCAGTGCCTTTAACCTCCTGTTTGGCCCAGTTTGCAATTTCTGCGGGAAATGAACAGGAATAGGGAGAACCAATGAGAGACTAGCTGGAGGTGTCTGGACGGGCAAATTTAACTCTCATTACCCACCAGGAAGAGGAATTAACCAAAGTTTCAGCTTGCCGTGCCGGAACCACACTAGGGCCTGAAGCAATCCTGCGGTGTTGCGGTCAGCTCACAATAAAGAGAGATGAACGAAAGAGCTCAGGGGCACTGTCATTCACAAACCTGCAGAGTTATAAATGACAGCTATCGTCCAAAAATATATTGAAGTAAGGCTGCCAAGAGCACTTGAAAGGGGGGCAGAATTGCAGGAAACCGATTTCAGGAGGTAGACTGGAATTGCATGAAAAGCATAGGAAAAGAGGCAGAACGTCCACAATGATGCACTTGGCCAAAAAGGGCGTATGTGTTTTTTCCTGAATATATTCAGGAAAAAACACATACGCCCTTTTTGGCCAACCAAGCAAGCTTGCAAAGGAAATCTGCACTACAATGAAGTCTCACTGCCCCCCGGGCAAAAGGGCCATCTGAAAAAAGTGTAAAATCCAGAAAGGCAGGACAGGCCATGGAGAACTGGGAGCCTTGTTATGCTGGTGGGCGGGATGTTAATTGCCAACAGCCACTCTGGAGAAGTGTATGGTGTTTCCTGAAACATCTAAAAAACAAAGCAACAGAGCCTAGGGCACTTCCACTTATGCTCCTATACCTTAGGGAAATTCAAATCAAAAAGACACAGCCACCCCAAAGTTTGGGACGGCTCTGTTTACAAGAACCTCGTTTATGGTACAAGTTCAATATCACAGAAAGCGAAAAATGAATAAAGAATTTGTGGTACTTACGTACAATGCAATATCACTCAGCAATGAAATCTATGTCATCAGGCCCGTAGCAGCATAATGAGTGGACTCAGGTACGATGATTCTAAGAGAAATAAGTCACACAGAAAAAGAAATATCATAAGGTATCACTAATACACGGAATGTAAACTTGGCTACCCAGGAACTGAATTACAAAACAGAACAGTGTCTCAAATGTAGAAAACCAACTTATGCTTGCTTAAGGGGAAAGGTGAGTTGGGGTGCTGCATAAAACCAGAGATTGAAATTAGCACAGATACCGTTCCATAAGCCAAATATGTAATAGACAAGAGCTACTCCTTCCTCAACGAAGTGGACTCAACACCCCATATTAAACGCCTAAGAATATACCTGACTAGTAAGAATCTTAAAACCTATGGATTTACATGTCTCCAAAAGAGAATCAAGCGTGTGTACAGCAGCATAAACGCAGCAGTGGTAGGATTAGTGAGGTTCGGTGAGCAAATGCAGACCCTTTGAAGTCATATTGCATGGTACCCATTCCATGGGTCTCAACTCTCCAGGTTTAAGCGATTCTTCCTTCAGCTAAAACATGCATGTGGAACCCAGAGTATGATCCACCGTGTGATCGGGAAACGTGTTCAAATATGTCTCAGTTTAAGTCCCCTGGTACTCGGGTGCAACATTCCAGACGCTTTACTAACACTCTCCCCACTTGGAGAGTCAGTGCCTTTAACCTCCTGTTTGGCCCAGTTTGCAATTTCTGCGGGAAATGAACAGGAATAGGGAGAACCAATGAGAGGCTAGCTGGAGGTGTCTGGACGGGCAAATTTAACTCTCATTTCCCACCAGGAAGAGGAATTAACCAAAGGCTCAGCTTGCCGTGCCAGAACCACACTAGGGCCTGAAGCAATCTTGCGGTGTTGCGGCCAGCTCACAAGAAAGCGAGTTGAACAAAGGAGCTCAGGGGCACTGTAATTCCCAAACCTGCAGAGTTATAAATGACAGCTATCGTCCAAAAATATATTGAAGTAAGGCTGCCAAGAGCACTTGAAAGCGGGGCAGAATTGCAGGAACCCGATTTCAGGAGGTAGACTGGAATTGCATGAAAAGCATAGGAAAAGAGGCAGAACGTCCACAATGATGCACTTGGCCAAAAAGTTCATATGCGATTTTTCCTGAATATTTTCAGGAAAAAACGCATACGCACTTTTTGGCCAACCAAGCAAGCTTGCAAAGGAAATCTGCACTACAATGAAGTCTCACTGCCCCCCGGGCAAAAGGGCCATCTGAAAAAAGTGTAAAATCCAGAAAGGCAGGACAGGCCATGGAGAACTGGGAGCCTTGTTATGCTGATGGGCGGGATGTAAATTGCCAACAGCCACTCTGGAGAAGTGTATGGTGTTTCCTGAAGCATCTAAAAAACAAAGCAACAGAGCCTAGGGCACTTCCACTTATGCTCCTATAGCTTAGGGAAATTAAAATCAAAAAGACACAGCCACCCCAAAGTTTGGGACGGCTCTGTTTACAAGAACCTCGTTTATGGTACAAGTTCAATATCACAGAAAGCGAAAAATGAATAAAGAATTTGTGGTACTTACGTACAATGCAATATCACGCAGCAATGAAATCTATGTCATCAGACCCGTAGCAGCATAATGAGTGGACTCAGGTACGATGATTCTAAGAGAAATAAGTCACACAGAAAAAGAAATATCATAAGGTATCACTAATACACGGAATGTAAACTTGGCTACCCAAGAACTGAATTACAAAACAGAACAGGGTCTCAAATGTAGAAAACCAACTTATGCTTGCTTAAGGGGAAAGGTGAGTTGGGGTGCTGCATAAAACCAGAGATTGAAATTAGCACAGATACCGTTCCATAAGCCAAATATGTAATAGACAAGAGCAACTCCTTCCTCAACGAAGTGGACTCAACACCCCATATTAAACGCCTAAGAATATACCTGACTAGTAAGAATCTTAAAACCTATGGATTTACATGTCTCCAAAAGAGAATCAAGCGTGTGTACAGCAGCATAAACGCAGCAGTGATAGGATTAGTGAGGTTCGGTGAGCAAATGCAGACCCTTTGAAGTCATATTGCATGGTACCCATTCCATGGGTCACAACTCTCCAGGTTTAAGCGATTCTTCCTTCAGCTAAAACATGCATGTGGAACCCAGAGTATGATCCACCGTGTGATCGGGAAACGTGTTCAAATATGTCTCAGTTTAAGTCCCCTGGTACTCGGGTGCAACATTCCAGACGCTTTACTAACACTCTCCCCACTTGGAGAGTCAGTGCCTTTAACCTCCTGTTTGGCCCAGTTTGCAATTTCTGCGGGAAATGAACAGGAATAGGGAGAACCAATGAGAGACTAGCTGGAGGTGTCTGGACGGGCAAATTTAACTCTCATTTCCCACCAGGAAGAGGAATTAACCAAAGGCTCAGCTTGCCGTGCCGGAACCACACTAGGGCCTGAAGCAATCTTGCAGTGTTGCGGCCAGCTCACAAGAAAGCGAGTTAAACAAAGGAGCTCAGGGGCACTGTCATTCACAAACCTGCAGAGTTATAAATGACAGCTATCGTCCAAAAATATATTGAAGTAAGGCTGCCAAGAGCACTTGAAAGCGGGGCAGAATTGCAGGAACCCGATTTCAGGAGGTAGACTGGAATTGCATGAAAAGCATAGGAAAAGAGGCAGAACGTCCACAATGATGCACTTGGCCAAAAAGTTCATATGCGATTTTTCCTGACTATATTCAGGAAAAAACGCATACGCCCTTTTTGGCCAACCAAGCAAGCTTGCAAAGGAAATCTGCACTACAATGAAGTCTCACTGCCCCCCGGGCAAAAGGGCCATCTGAAAAAAGTGTAAAATCCAGAAAGGCAGGACAGGCCATGGAGAACTGGGAGCCTTGTTATGCTGATGGGCGGGATGTAAATTGCCAACAGCCACTCTGGAGAAGTGTATGGTGTTTCCTGAAACATCTAAAAAACAAAGCAACAGAGCCTAGGGCACTTCCACTTATGCTCCTATAGCTTAGGGAAATTCAAATCAAAAAGACACAGCCACCCCAAAGTTTGGGACGGCTCTGTTTACAAGAACCTCGTTTATGGTACAAGTTCAATATCACAGAAAGCGAAAAATGAATAAAGAATTTGTGGTACTTACGTACAATGCAATATCACGCAGCAATGAAATCTATGTCATCAGACCCGTAGCAGCATAATGAGTGGACTCAGGTACGATGATTCTAAGAGAAATAAGTCACACAGAAAAAGAAATATCATAAGGTATCACTAATACACGGAATGTAAACTTGGCTACCCAGGAACTGAATTACAAAACACAACAGGGTCTCAAATGTAGAAAACCAACTTATGCTTGCTTAAGGGGAAAGGTGAGTTGGGGTGCTGCATAAAACCAGAGATTGAAATTAGCACAGATACCGTTCCATAAGCCAAATATGTAATAGACAAGAGCTACTCCTTCCTCAACGAAGTGGACTCAACACCCCATATTAAACGCCTAAGAATATACCTGACTAGTAAGAATCTTAAAACCTATGGATTTACATGTCTCCAAAAGAGAATCAAGCGTGTGTACAGCAGCATAAACGCAGCAGTGATAGGATTAGTGAGGTTCGGTGAGCAAATGCAGACCCTTTGAAGTCATATTGCATGGTACCCATTCCATGGGTCTCAACTCTCCAGGTTTAAGGGATTCTTCCTTCAGCTAAAACATGCATGTGGAACCCAGAGTATGATCCACCGTGTGATCGGGAAACGTGTTCAAATATGTCTCAGTTTAAGTCCCCTGGTACTCGGGTGCAACATTCCAGACGCTTTACTAACACTCTCCCCACTTGGAGAGTCAGTGCCTTTAACCTCCTGTTTGGCCCAGTTTGCAATTTCTGCGGGAAATGAACAGGAATAGGGAGAACCAATGAGAGACTAGCTGGAGGTGTCTGGACGGGCAAATTTAACTCTCATTTCCCACCAGGAAGAGGAATTAACCAAAGGCTCAGCTTGCCGTCCGGGAACCACACTAGGGCCTGAAGCCATCTTGCGGTGTTGCGGCCAGCTCACAAGAAAGCGAGTTGAACAAAGGAGCTCAGGGGCACTGTCATTCACAAACCTGCAGAGTTATAAATGACAGCTATCGTCCAAAAATATATTGAAGTAAGGCTGCCAAGAGCATTTGAAAGCGGGGCAGAATTGCAGGAAACCGATTTCAGGAGGTCGACTGGAATTGCATGAAAAGCATAGGAAAAGAGGCAGAACGTCCACAATGATGCACTTGGCCAAAAAGTTCATATGCGTTTTCTCCTGAATATATTCAGGAGAAAACGCATATGCCCTTTTTGGCCAACCAAGCAAGCTTGCAAAGGAAATGTGCACTACAATGAAGTCTCACTGCCCCCCGGGCAAAAGGGCCATCTGAAAAAAGTGTAAAATCCAGAAAGGCAGGACAGGCCATGGAGAACTGGGAGCCTTGTTATGCTGATGGGCGGGATGTAAATTGCCAACAGCCACTCTGGAGAAGTGTATGGTGTTTCCTGAAACATCTAAAAAACAAAGCAACAGAGCCTAGGGCACTTCCACTTATGCTCCTATAGCTTAGGGAAATTCAAATCAAAAAGACACAGCCACCCCAAAGTTTGGGACGGCTCTGTTTACAAGAACCTCGTTTATGGTACAAGTTCAATATCACAGAAAGCGAAAAATGAATAAAGAATTTGTGGTACTTACGTACAATGCAATATCACTCAGCAATGAAATCTATGTCATCAGGCCCGTAGCAGCATAATGAGTGGACTCAGGTACGATGATTCTAAGAGAAATAAGTCACACAGAAAAAGAAATATCATAAGGTATCACTAATACACGGAATGTAAACTTGGCTACCCAGGAACTGAATTACAAAACAGAACAGGGTCTCAAATGTAGAAAACCAACTTATGCTTGCTTAAGGGGAAAGGTGAGTTAGGGTGCTGCATAAAACCAGAGATTGAAATTAGTACAGATACCGTTCCATAAGCCAAATATGTAATAGACAAGAGCTACTCCTTGCTCAACGAAGTGGACTCAACACCCCATATTAAACGCCTAAGAATATACCTGACTAGTAAGAATCTTAAAACCTATGGATTTACATGTCTCCGAAAGAGAATCAAGCGTGTGTACAGCAGCATAAACGCAGCAGTGATAGGATTGGTGACTTTCGGTGAGCAAATGCAGACCCTTTGAAGTCATATTGCATGGTACCCATTCCAAGGGTCACAACTCTCCAGGTTTAAGGGATTCCTCCTTCAGCTAAAACATGCATGTGGAACCCAGAGTATGATCCACCGTGTGATCGGGAAACGTGTTCAAATGTGTCTCAGTTTTCGTCCCCTGGTACTCGGGTGCCACATTCCAGACGCTTTACTAACACTCTCCCCACTTGGAGAGTCAGTGCCTTTAACCTCCTGTTTGGCCCAGTTTGCAATTTCTGCGGGAAATGAACAGGAATAGGGAGAACCAATGAGAGACTAGCTGGAGGTGTCTGGACGTGCAAATTTAACTCTCATTTCCCACCAGGAAGAGGAATTAACCAAAGGCTCAGCTTGCCGTGCCGGAACCACACTAGGGCCTGAAGCAATCCAGCGGTGTTGCGGCCAGCTCACAATAAAGAGAGTTGAAGAAAGGATCTCAGGGGCACTGTCATTCACAAACCTGCAGAGTTATAAATGACAGCTATCGTCCAAAAATATATTGAAGTAAGGCTGCCAAGAGCACTTGAAAGCGGGGCAGAATTGCAGGAAACCGATTTCAGGAGGAAGACTGGAATTGCATGAAAAGCATAGGAAAAGAGGCAGAACGTCCACAATGATGCACTTGGCCAAAAAGCGCGTATGCGTTTTTTCCTGAATATATTCAGGAAAAAACGCATACGCCCTTTTTGGCCAACCAAGCAAGCTTGCAAAGGAAATCTGCACTACAATGAAGTCTCACTGCCCCCCGGGCAAAAGGGCCATCTGAAAAAAGTGTAAAATCCAGAAAGGCAAGACAGGCCATGGAGAACTGGGAGCCTTGTTATGCTGATGGGCGGGATGTAAATTGCCAACAGCCACTCTGGAGAAGTGTATGGTGTTTCCTGAAGCATCTAAAAAACAAAGCAACAGAGCCTAGGGCACTTCCACTTATGCTCCTATAGCTTAGGGAAATTAAAATCAAAAAGACACAGCCACCCCAAAGTTTGGGACGGCTCTGTTTACAAGAACCTCGTTTATGGTACAAGTTCAATATCACAGAAAGCGAAAAATCAATAAAGAATTTGTGGTACTTACGTACAATGCAATATCACGCAGCAATGAAATCTATGTCATCAGACCCGTAGCAGCATAATGAGTGGACTCAGGTACGATGATTCTAAGAGAAATAAGTCACACAGAAAAAGAAATATCATAAGGTATCACTAATACACGGAATGTAAACTTGGCTACCCAGGAACTGAATTACAAAACAGAACAGGGTCTCAAATGTAGAAAACCAACTTATGCTTGCTTAAGGGGAAAGGTGAGTTGGGGTGCTGCATAAAACCAGAGATTGAAATTAGCACAGATACCGTTCCATAAGCCAAATATGTAATAGACAAGAGCAAATCCTTCCTCAACGAAGTGGACTCAACACCCTATATTAAACGCCTAAGAATATACCTGACTAGTAAGAATCTTAAAACCTATGGATTTACATATCTCCAAAAGAGAATCAAGCGTGTGTACAGCAGCATAAACGCAGCAGTGATAGGATTAGTGAGGTTCGGTGAGCAAATGCAGACCCTTTGAAGTCATATTGCATGGTACCCATTCCATGGGTCTCAACTCTCCAGGTTTAAGCGATTCTTCCTTCAGCTAAAACATGCATGTGGAACCCAGAGTATGATCCACCGTGTGATCGGGAAACGTGTTCAAATATGTCTCAGTTTAAGTCCCCTGGTACTCGGGTGCAACATTCCAGACGCTTTACTAACACTCTCCCCACTTGGAGAGTCAGTGCCTTTAACCTCCTGTTTGGCCCAGTTTGCAATTTCTGCGGGAAATGAACAGGAATAGGGAGAACCAATGAGAGACTAGCTGGAGGTGTCTGGACGGGCAAATTTAACTCTCATTTCCCACCAGGAAGAGGAATTAACCAAAGGCTCAGCTTGCCGTCCGGGTACCACACTAGGGCCTGAAGCCATCTTGCGGTGTTGCGGCCAGCTCACAAGAAAGCGAGTTGAACAAAGGAGCTCAGGGGCACTGTCATTCACAAACCTGCAGAGTTATAAATGACAGCTATCGTCCAAAAATATATTGAAGTAAGGCTGCCAAGAGCATTTGAAAGCGGGGCAGAATTGCAGGAAACCGATTTCAGGAGGTAGACTGGAATTGCATGAAAAGCATAGGAAAAGAGGCAGAACGTCCACAATGATGCACTTGGCCAAAAAGTTCATATGCGTTTTCTCCTGAATATATTCAGGAAAAAACGCATATGCCCTTTTTGGCCAACCAAGCAAGCTTGCAAAGGAAATGTGCACTACAATGAAGTCTCACTGCCCCCCGGGCAAAAGGGCCATCTGAAAAAAGTGTAAAATCCAGAAAGGCAGGACAGGCCATGGAGAACTGGGAGCCTTGTTATGCTGATGGGTGGGATGTAAATTGCCAACAGCCACTCTGGAGAAGTGTATGGTGTTTCCTGAAACATCTAAAAAACAAAGCAACAGAGCCTAGGGCACTTCCACTTATGCTCCTATAGCTTAGGGAAATTCAAATCAAAAAGACACAGCCACCCCAAAGTTTGGGACGGCTCTGTTTACAAGAACCTCGTTTATGGTACAAGTTCAATATCACAGAAAGCGAAAAATGAATAAAGAATTTGTGGTACTTACGTACAATGCAATATCACTCAGCAATGAAATCTATGTCATCAGGCCCGTAGCAGCATAATGAGTGGACTCAGGTACGATGATTCTAAGAGAAATAAGTCACACAGAAAAAGAAATATCATAAGGTATCACTAATACACGGAATGTAAACTTGGCTACACAGGAACTGAATTACAAAACACAACAGGGTCTCAAATGTAGAAAACCAACTTATGCTTGCTTAAGGGGAAAGGTGAGTTGGGGTGCTGCATAAAACCAGAGATTGAAATTAGTACAGATACCGTTCCATAAGCCAAATATGTAATAGACAAGAGCTACTCCTTGCTCAACGAAGGAGACTCAACACCCCATATTAAACGCCTAAGAATATACCTGACTAGTAAGAATCTTAAAACCTATGGATTTACATGTCTCCGAAAGAGAATCAACCGTGTGTACAGCAGCATAAACGCAGCAGTGATAGGATTGGTGACTTTCGGTGAGCAAATGCAGACCCTTTGAAGTCATATTGCACGGTACCCATTCCAAGGGTCACAACTCTCCAGGTTTAAGGGATTCCTCCTTCAGCTAAAACATGCATGTGGAACCCAGAGTATGATCCACCGTGTGATCGGGAAACGTGTTCAAATGTGTCTCAGTTTTCGTCCCCTGGTACTCGGGTGCAACATTCCAGACGCTTTACTAACACTCTCCCCACTTGGAGAGTCAGTGCCTTTAACCTCCTGTTTGGCCAAGTTTGCAATTTCTGCGGGAAATGAACAGGAATAGGGAGAACCAATGAGAGACTAGCTGGAGGTGTCTGCACGGGCAAATTTAACTCTCATTTCCCACCAGGAAGAGGAATTAACCAAAGGCTCAGCTTGCCGTGCCGGAACCACACTAGGGCCTGAAGCAATCCAGCAGTGTTGCGGCCAGCTCACAATAAAGAGAGTTGAAGAAAGGATCTCAGGGGCACGGTCATTCACAAACCTGCAGAGTTATAAATGACAGCTATCGTCCAAAAATATATTGAAGTAAGGCTGCCAAGAGCACTTGAAAGCGGGGCAGAATTGCAGGAAACCGATTTCAGGAGGAAGACTGGAATTGCATGAAAAGCATAGGAAAAGAGGCAGAACGTCCACAATGATGCACTTGGCCAAAAAGCGCGTATGCGTTTTTTCCTGAATATATTCAGGAAAAAACGCATATGCCCTTTTTGGCCAACCAAGCAAGCTTGCAAAGGAAATCTGCACTACAATGAAGTCTCACTGTCCCCCGGGCAAAAGGGCCATCTGAAAAAAGTGTAAAATCCAGAAAGGCAGGACAGGCCATGGAGAACTGGGAGCCTTGTTATGCTGATGGGCGGGATGTAAATTGCCAACAGCCACTCTGGAGAAGTGTATGGTGTTTCCTGAAGCATCTAAAAAACAAAGCAACAGAGCCTAGGGCACTTCCACTTATGCTCCTATAGCTTAGGGAAATTAAAATCAAATAGACACAGCCACCCCAAAGTTTGGGACGGCTCTGTTTACAAGAACCTCGTTTATGGTACAAGTTCAATATCACAGAAAGCGAAAAATGAATAAAGAATTTGTGGTACCTACGTACAATGCAATATCACGCAGCAATGAAATCTATGTCATCAGGCCCGTAGCAGCATAATGAGTGGACTCAGGTACGATGATTCTAAGAGAAATAAGTCACACAGAAAAAGAAATATCATAAGGTATCACTAATACACGGAATGTAAACTTGGCTACCCAGGAACTGAATTACAAAAGAGAACAGGGTCTCAAATGTAGAAAACCAACTTATGCTTGCTTAAGGGGAAAGGTGAGTTAGGGTGCTGCATAAAACCAGAGATTGAAATTAGCACAGATACCGTTCCATAAGCCAAATATGTAATAGACAAGAGCTACTCCTTCCTCAAAGAAGTGGACTCAACACCCCATATTAAACGCCTAAGAATATACCTGACTAGTAAGAATCTTAAAACCTATGGATTTACATGTCTCCGAAAGGGAATCAAGCATGTGTACAGCAGCATAAACGCAGCAGTGATAGGATTGGTGAGGTTCGGTGAGCAAATGCAGACCCTTTGAAGTCATATTGCATGGTACCCATTCCATGGGTCACAACTCTCCAGGTTTAAGGGATTCCTCCTTCAGCTAAAACATGCATGTGGAATCCAGAGTATGATCCACCGTGTGATCGGGAAACGTGTTCAAATGTGTCTCAGTTTTCGTCCCCTGGTACTCGGGTGCAATATTCCAGACGCTTTACTAACACTCTCCCCACTTGGAGAGTCAGTGCCTTTAACCTCCTGTTTGGCCCAGTTTGCAATTTCTGCGGGAAATGAACAGGAATAGGGAGAACCAATGAGAATTGCAGGAAACCAATTTCAGGAGGTAGACTGGAATTGCATGAAAAGCATAGGAAAAGAGGCAGAACGTCCACAATGATGCACTTGGCCAAAAAGGGCGTATGCGTTTTTTCCTGAATATATTCAGGAAAAAACGCATACGCCCTTTTTGGCCAACCAAGCAAGCTTGCAAAGGAAATCTGCACTACAATGAAGTCTCACTGCCCCCCGGGCAAAAGGGCCACCTGAAAATAGTGTAAAATCCAGAAAGGCAGGACAGGCCATGGAGAACTGGGAGCCTTGTTATGCTGATGGGCGGGATGTAAATTGCCAACAGCCACTCTGGAGAAGTGTATGGTGTTTCCTGAAACATCTAAAAAACAAAGCAACAGAGCCTAGGGCACTTCCACTTATGCTCCTATACCTTAGGGAAATTAAAATCAAAAAGACACAGCCACCCCAAAATTTGGGACGGCTCTGTTTACATGAACCTCGTTTATGGTACAAGTTCATTATCACAGAAAGCGAAAAATGAATAAAGAATTTGTGGTACTTACGTACAATGCAATATCACTCAGCAATGAAATGTATGTCATCAGGCTCGTAGCAGCATAATGAGTGGATTCAGGTACGATGATTCTAAGTGAAATATGTCACACAGAAAAAGAAATATCATAAGGTATCACTAATACACGGAATGTAAACTTGGCTACACAGGAACTGAATTACAAAACAGAACAGGGTCTCAAATGTAGAAAACCAACTTATGCTTGCTTAAGGGAAAGGTGAGTTGGGGTGCTGCATAAAACCAGAGATTGAAATTAGCACAGATACCGTTCCATAAGCCAAATATGTAATAGACAAGAGCTACTCCTTGCTCAACGAAGTGGACTCAACACCCCATAATAAACGCCTAAGAATATACCTGACTAGTAAGAATCTTAAAACCTATGGATTTACATGTCTCCGAAAGAGAATCAAGCGTGTGTACAGCAGCATAAACGCAGCAGTGATAGGATTGGTGACTTTCGGTGAGCAAATGCAGACCCTTTGAAGTCATATTGCATGGTACCCATTCCAAGGGTCACAACTCTCCAGGTTTAAGGGATTCCTCCTTCAGCTAAAACATGCATGTGGAACCCAGAGTATGATCCACCGTGTGATCGGGAAACGTGTTCAAATGTGTCTCAGTTTTCGTCCCCTGGTACTCGGGTGCAACATTCCAGACGCTTTACTAACACTCTCCCCACTTGGAGAGTCAGTGCCTTTAACCTCCTGTTTGGCCCAGTTTGCAATTTCTGCGGGAAATGAACAGGAATAGGGAGAACCAATGAGAGACTAGCTGGAGGTGTCTGGACGGGCAAATTTAACTCTCATTACCCACCAGGAAGAGGAATTAACCAAAGTTTCAGCTTGCCGTGCCGGAACCACACTAGGGCCTGAAGCAATCCTGCGGTGTTGCGGTCAGCTCACAATAAAGAGAGATGAACGAAAGAGCTCAGGGGCACTGTCATTCACAAACCTGCAGAGTTATAAATGACAGCTATCGTCCAAAAATATATTGAAGTAAGGCTGCCAAGAGCACTTGAAAGCGGGGCAGAATTGCAGGAAACCGATTTCAGGAGGTAGACTGGAATTGCATGAAAAGCATAGGAAAAGAGGCAGAACGTCCACAATGATGCACTTGGCCAAAAAGGGCGTATGTGTTTTTTCCTGAATATATTCAGGAAAAAACACATACGCCCTTTTTGGCCAACCAAGCAAGCTTGCAAAGGAAATCTGCACTACAATGAAGTCTCACTGCCCCCCGGGCAAAAGGGCCATCTGAAAAAAGTGTAAAATCCAGAAAGGCAGGACAGGCCATGGAGAACTGGGAGCCTTGTTATGCTGGTGGGCGGGATGTTAATTGCCAACAGCCACTCTGGAGAAGTGTATGGTGTTTCCTGAAACATCTAAAAAACAAAGCAACAGAGCCTAGGGCACTTCCACTTATGCTCCTATACCTTAGGGAAATTCAAATCAAAAAGACACAGCCACCCCAAAGTTTGGGACGGCTCTGTTTACAAGAACCTCGTTTATGGTACAAGTTCAATATCACAGAAAGCGAAAAATGAATAAAGAATTTGTGGTACTTACGTACAATGCAATATCACTCAGCAATGAAATCTATGTCATCAGGCCCGTAGCAGCATAATGAGTGGACTCAGGTACGATGATTCTAAGAGAAATAAGTCACACAGAAAAAGAAATATCATAAGGTATCACTAATACACGGAATGTAAACTTGGCTACCCAGGAACTGAATTACAAAACAGAACAGTGTCTCAAATGTAGAAAACCAACTTATGCTTGCTTAAGGGGAAAGGTGAGTTGGGGTGCTGCATAAAACCAGAGATTGAAATTAGCACAGATACCGTTCCATAAGCCAAATATGTAATAGACAAGAGCTACTCCTTCCTCAACGAAGTGGACTCAACACCCCATATTAAACGCCTAAGAATATACCTGACTAGTAAGAATCTTAAAACCTATGGATTTACATGTCTCCAAAAGAGAATCAAGCGTGTGTACAGCAGCATAAACGCAGCAGTGGTAGGATTAGTGAGGTTCGGTGAGCAAATGCAGACCCTTTGAAGTCATATTGCATGGTACCCATTCCATGGGTCTCAACTCTCCAGGTTTAAGCGATTCTTCCTTCAGCTAAAACATGCATGTGGAACCCAGAGTATGATCCACCGTGTGATCGGGAAACGTGTTCAAATATGTCTCAGTTTAAGTCCCCTGGTACTCGGGTGCAACATTCCAGACGCTTTACTAACACTCTCCCCACTTGGAGAGTCAGTGCCTTTAACCTCCTGTTTGGCCCAGTTTGCAATTTCTGCGGGAAATGAACAGGAATAGGGAGAACCAATGAGAGGCTAGCTGGAGGTGTCTGGACGGGCAAATTTAACTCTCATTTCCCACCAGGAAGAGGAATTAACCAAAGGCTCAGCTTGCCGTGCCAGAACCACACTAGGGCCTGAAGCAATCTTGCGGTGTTGCGGCCAGCTCACAAGAAAGCGAGTTGAACAAAGGAGCTCAGGGGCACTGTAATTCCCAAACCTGCAGAGTTATAAATGACAGCTATCGTCCAAAAATATATTGAAGTAAGGCTGCCAAGAGCACTTGAAAGCGGGGCAGAATTGCAGGAACCAGATTTCAGGAGGTAGACTGGAATTGCATGAAAAGCATAGGAAAAGAGGCAGAACGTCCACAATGATGCACTTGGCCAAAAAGTTCATATGCGATTTTTCCTGAATATTTTCAGGAAAAAACGCATACGCTCTTTTTGGCCAACCAAGCAAGCTTGCAAAGGAAATCTGCACTACAATGAAGTCTCACTGCCCCCCGGGCAAAAGGGCCATCTGAAAAAAGTGTAAAATCCAGAAAGGCAGGACAGGCCATGGAGAACTGGGAGCCTTGTTATGCTGATGGGCGGGATGTAAATTGCCAACAGCCACTCTGGAGAAGTGTATGGTGTTTCCTGAAACATCTAAAAAACAAAGCAACAGAGCCTAGGGCACTTCCACTTATGCTCCTATAGCTTAGGGAAATTAAAATCAAAAAGACACAGCCACCCCAAAGTTTGGGACGGCTCTGTTTACAAGAACCTCGTTTATGGTACAAGTTCAATATCACAGAAAGCGAAAAATGAATAAAGAATTTGTGGTACTTACGTACAATGCAATATCACGCAGCAATGAAATCTATGTCATCAGACCCGTAGCAGCATAATGAGTGGACTCAGGTACGATGATTCTAAGAGAAATAAGTCACACAGAAAAAGAAATATCATAAGGTATCACTAATACACGGAATGTAAACTTGGCTACCCAAGAACTGAATTACAAAACAGAACAGGGTCTCAAATGTAGAAAACCAACTTATGCTTGCTTAAGGGGAAAGGTGAGTTGGGGTGCTGCATAAAACCAGAGATTGAAATTAGCACAGATACCGTTCCATAAGCCAAATATGTAATAGACAAGAGCAACTCCTTCCTCAACGAAGTGGACTCAACACCCCATATTAAACGCCTAAGAATATACCTGACTAGTAAGAATCTTAAAACCTATGGATTTACATGTCTCCAAAAGAGAATCAAGCGTGTGTACAGCAGCATAAACGCAGCAGTGATAGGATTAGTGAGGTTCGGTGAGCAAATGCAGACCCTTTGAAGTCATATTGCATGGTACCCATTCCATGGGTCACAACTCTCCAGGTTTAAGCGATTCTTCCTTCAGCTAAAACATGCATGTGGAACCCAGAGTATGATCCACCGTGTGATCGGGAAACGTGTTCAAATATGTCTCAGTTTAAGTCCCCTGGTACTCGGGTGCAACATTCCAGACGCTTTACTAACACTCTCCCCACTTGGAGAGTCAGTGCCTTTAACCTCCTGTTTGGCCCAGTTTGCAATTTCTGCGGGAAATGAACAGGAATAGGGAGAACCAATGAGAGACTAGCTGGAGGTGTCTGGACGGGCAAATTTAACTCTCATTTCCCACCAGGAAGAGGAATTAACCAAAGGCTCAGCTTGCCGTGCCGGAACCACACTAGGGCCTGAAGCAATCTTGCAGTGTTGCGGCCAGCTCACAAGAAAGCGAGTTAAACAAAGGAGCTCAGGGGCACTGTCATTCACAAACCTGCAGAGTTATAAATGACAGCTATCGTCCAAAAATATATTGAAGTAAGGCTGCCAAGAGCACTTGAAAGCGGGGCAGAATTGCAGGAACCCGATTTCAGGAGGTAGACTGGAATTGCATGAAAAGCATAGGAAAAGAGGCAGAACGTCCACAATGATGCACTTGGCCAAAAAGTTCATATGCGATTTTTCCTGACTATATTCAGGAAAAAACGCATACGCCCTTTTTGGCCAACCAAGCAAGCTTGCAAAGGACATCTGCACTACAATGAAGTCTCACTGCCCCCCGGGCAAAAGGGCCATCTGAAAAAAGTGTAAAATCCAGAAAGGCAGGACAGGCCATGGAGAACTGGGAGCCTTGTTATGCTGATGGGCGGGATGTAAATTGCCAACAGCCACTCTGGAGAAGTGTATGGTGTTTCCTGAAACATCTAAAAAACAAAGCAACAGAGCCTAGGGCACTTCCACTTATGCTCCTATAGCTTAGGGAAATTCAAATCAAAAAGACACAGCCACCCCAAAGTTTGGGACGGCTCTGTTTACAAGAACCTCGTTTATGGTACAAGTTCAATATCACAGAAAGCGAAAAATGAATAAAGAATTTGTGGTACTTACGTACAATGCAATATCACGCAGCAATGAAATCTATGTCATCAGACCCGTAGCAGCATAATGAGTGGACTCAGGTACGATGATTCTAAGAGAAATAAGTCACACAGAAAAAGAAATATCATAAGGTATCACTAATACACGGAATGTAAACTTGGCTACCCAGGAACTGAATTACAAAACACAACAGGGTCTCAAATGTAGAAAACCAACTTATGCTTGCTTAAGGGGAAAGGTGAGTTGGGGTGCTGCATAAAACCAGAGATTGAAATTAGCACAGATACCGTTCCATAAGCCAAATATGTAATAGACAAGAGCTACTCCTTCCTCAACGAAGTGGACTCAACACCCCATATTAAACGCCTAAGAATATACCTGACTAGTAAGAATCTTAAAACCTATGGATTTACATATCTCCAAAAGAGAATCAAGCGTGTGTACAGCAGCATAAACGCAGCAGTGATAGGATTAGTGAGGTTCGGTGAGCAAATGCAGACCCTTTGAAGTCATATTGCATGGTACCCATTCCATGGGTCTCAACTCTCCAGGTTTAAGGGATTCTTCCTTCAGCTAAAACATGCATGTGGAACCCAGAGTATGATCCACCGTGTGATCGGGAAACGTGTTCAAATATGTCTCAGTTTAAGTCCCCTGGTACTCGGGTGCAACATTCCAGACGCTTTACTAACACTCTCCCCACTTGGAGAGTCAGTGCCTTTAACCTCCTGTTTGGCCCAGTTTGCAATTTCTGCGGGAAATGAACAGGAATAGGGAGAACCAATGAGAGACTAGCTGGAGGTGTCTGGACGGGCAAATTTAACTCTCATTTCCCACCAGGAAGAGGAATTAACCAAAGGCTCAGCTTGCCGTCCGGGAACCACACTAGGGCCTGAAGCCATCTTGCGGTGTTGCGGCCAGCTCACAAGAAAGCGAGTTGAACAAAGGAGCTCAGGGGCACTGTCATTCACAAACCTGCAGAGTTATAAATGACAGCTATCGTCCAAAAATATATTGAAGTAAGGCTGCCAAGAGCATTTGAAAGCGGGGCAGAATTGCAGGAAACCGATTTCAGGAGGTCGACTGGAATTGCATGAAAAGCATAGGAAAAGAGGCAGAACGTCCACAATGATGCACTTGGCCAAAAAGTTCATATGCGTTTTCTCCTGAATATATTCAGGAGAAAACGCATATGCCCTTTTTGGCCAACCAAGCAAGCTTGCAAAGGAAATGTGCACTACAATGAAGTCTCACTGCCCCCCGGGCAAAAGGGCCATCTGAAAAAAGTGTAAAATCCAGAAAGGCAGGACAGGCCATGGAGAACTGGGAGCCTTGTTATGCTGATGGGCGGGATGTAAATTGCCAACAGCCACTCTGGAGAAGTGTATGGTGTTTCCTGAAACATCTAAAAAACAAAGCAACAGAGCCTAGGGCACTTCCACTTATGCTCCTATAGCTTAGGGAAATTCAAATCAAAAAGACACAGCCACCCCAAAGTTTGGGACGGCTCTGTTTACAAGAACCTCGTTTATGGTACAAGTTCAATATCACAGAAAGCGAAAAATGAATAAAGAATTTGTGGTACTTACGTACAATGCAATATCACGCAGCAATGAAATCTATGTCATCAGGCCCGTAGCAGCATAATGAGTGGACTCAGGTACGATGATTCTAAGAGAAATAAGTCACACAGAAAAAGAAATATCATAAGGTATCACTAATACACGGAATGTAAACTTGGCTATCCAGGAACTGAATTACAAAACAGAACAGGGTCTCAAATGTAGAAAACCAACTTATGCTTGCTTAAGGGGAAAGGTGAGTTAGGGTGCTGCATAAAACCAGAGATTGAAATTAGTACAGATACCGTTCCATAAGCCAAATATGTAATAGACAAGAGCTACTCCTTGCTCAACGAAGTGGACTCAACACCCCATATTAAACGCCTAAGAATATACCTGACTAGTAAGAATCTTAAAACCTATGGATTTACATGTCTCCGAAAGAGAATCAAGCGTGTGTACAGCAGCATAAACGCAGCAGTGATAGGATTGGTGACTTTCGGTGAGCAAATGCAGACCCTTTGAAGTCATATTGCATGGTACCCATTCCAAGGGTCACAACTCTCCAGGTTTAAGGGATTCCTCCTTCAGCTAAAACATGCATGTGGAACCCAGAGTATGATCCACCGTGTGATCGGGAAACGTGTTCAAATGTGTCTCAGTTTTCGTCCCCTGGTACTCGGGTGCCACATTCCAGACGCTTTACTAACACTCTCCCCACTTGGAGAGTCAGTGCCTTTAACCTCCTGTTTGGCCCAGTTTGCAATTTCTGCGGGAAATGAACAGGAATAGGGAGAACCAATGAGAGACTAGCTGGAGGTGTCTGCACGGGCAAATTTAACTCTCATTTCCCACCAGGAAGAGGAATTAACCAAAGGCTCAGCTTGCCGTGCCGGAACCACACTAGGGCCTGAAGCAATCCAGCGGTGTTGCGGCCAGCTCACAATAAAGAGAGTTGAAGAAAGGATCTCAGGGGCACTGTCATTCACAAACCTGCAGAGTTATAAATGACAGCTATCGTCCAAAAATATATTGAAGTAAGGCTGCCAAGAGCACTTGAAAGCGGGGCAGAATTGCAGGAAACCGATTTCAGGAGGAAGACTGGAATTGCATGAAAAGCATAGGAAAAGAGGCAGAACGTCCACAATGATGCACTTGGCCAAAAAGCGCGTATGCGTTTTTTCCTGAATATATTCAGGAAAAAACGCATACGCCCTTTTTGGCCAACCAAGCAAGCTTGCAAAGGAAATCTGCACTACAATGAAGTCTCACTGCCCCCCGGGCAAAAGGGCCATCTGAAAAAAGTGTAAAATCCAGAAAGGCAAGACAGGCCATGGAGAACTGGGAGCCTTGTTATGCTGATGGGCGGGATGTAAATTGCCAACAGCCACTCTGGAGAAGTGTATGGTGTTTCCTGAAGCATCTAAAAAACAAAGCAACAGAGCCTAGGGCACTTCCACTTATGCTCCTATAGCTTAGGGAAATTAAAATCAAAAAGACACAGCCACCCCAAAGTTTGGGACGGCTCTGTTTACAAGAACCTCGTTTATGGTACAAGTTCAATATCACAGAAAGCGAAAAATGAATAAAGAATTTGTGGTACTTACGTACAATGCAATATCACGCAGCAATGAAATCTATGTCATCAGACCCGTAGCAGCATAATGAGTGGACTCAGGTACGATGATTCTAAGAGAAATAAGTCACACAGAAAAAGAAATATCAGAAGGTATCACTAATACACGGAATGTAAACTTGGCTACCCAGGAACTGAATTACAAAACAGAACAGGGTTTCAAATGTAGAAAACCAACTTATGCTTGCTTAAGGGGAAAGGAGAGTTGGGGTGCTGCATAAAACCAGAGATTGAAATTAGCACAGATACCGTTCCATAAGCCAAATATGTAATAGACAAGAGCAAATCCTTCCTCAACGAAGTGGACTCAACACCCCATATTAAACGCCTAAGAATATACCTGACTAGTAAGAATCTTAAAACCTATGGATTTACATATCTCCAAAAGAGAATCAAGCGTGTGTACAGCAGCATAAACGCAGCAGTGATAGGATTAGTGAGGTTCGGTGAGCAAATGCAGACCCTTTGAAGTCATATTGCATGGTACCCATTCCATGGGTCTCAACTCTCCAGGTTTAAGCGATTCTTCCTTCAGCTAAAACATGCATGTGGAACCCAGAGTATGATCCACCGTGTGATCGGGAAACGTGTTCAAATATGTCTCAGTTTAAGTCCCCTGGTACTCGGGTGCAACATTCCAGACGCTTTACTAACACTCTCCCCACTTGGAGAGTCAGTGCCTTTAACCTCCTGTTTGGCCCAGTTTGCAATTTCTGCGGGAAATGAACAGGAATAGGGAGAACCAATGAGAGACTAGCTGGAGGTGTCTGGACGGGCAAATTTAACTCTCATTTCCCACCAGGAAGAGGAATTAACCAAAGGCTCAGCTTGCCGTCCGGGTACCACACTAGGGCCTGAAGCCATCTTGCGGTGTTGCGGCCAGCTCACAAGAAAGCGAGTTGAACAAAGGAGCTCAGGGGCACTGTCATTCACAAACCTGCAGAGTTATAAATGACAGCTATCGTCCAAAAATATATTGAAGTAAGGCTGCCAAGAGCATTTGAAAGCGGGGCAGAATTGCAGGAAACCGATTTCAGGAGGTCGACTGGAATTGCATGAAAAGCATAGGAAAAGAGGCAGAACGTCCACAATGATGCACTTGGCCAAAAAGTTCATATGCGTTTTCTCCTGAATATATTCAGGAAAAAACGCATATGCCCTTTTTGGCCAACCAAGCAAGCTTGCAAAGGAAATGTGCACTACAATGAAGTCTCACTGCCCCCCGGGCAAAAGGGCCATCTGAAAAAAGTGTAAAATCCAGAAAGGCAGGACAGGCCATGGAGAACTGGGAGCCTTGTTATGCTGATGGGTGGGATGTAAATTGCCAACAGCCACTCTGGAGAAGTGTATGGTGTTTCCTGAAACATCTAAAAAACAAAGCAACAGAGCCTAGGGCACTTCCACTTATGCTCCTATAGCTTAGGGAAATTCAAATCAAAAAGACACAGCCACCCCAAAGTTTGGGACGGCTCTGTTTACAAGAACCTCGTTTATGGTACAAGTTCAATATCACAGAAAGCGAAAAATGAATAAAGAATTTGTGGTACTTACGTACAATGCAATATCACTCAGCAATGAAATCTATGTCATCAGGCCCGTAGCAGCATAATGAGTGGACTCAGGTACGATGATTCTAAGAGAAATAAGTCACACAGAAAAAGAAATATCATAAGGTATCACTAATACACGGAATGTAAACTTGGCTACACAGGAACTGAATTACAAAACACAACAGGGTCTCAAATGTAGAAAACCAACTTATGCTTGCTTAAGGGGAAAGGTGAGTTAGGGTGCTGCATAAAACCAGAGATTGAAATTAGTACAGATACCGTTCCATAAGCCAAATATGTAATAGACAAGAGCTACTCCTTGCTCAACGAAGTGGACTCAACACCCCATATTAAACGCCTAAGAATATACCTGACTAGTAAGAATCTTAAAACCTATGGATTTACATGTCTCCGAAAGAGAATCAACCGTGTGTACAGCAGCATAAACGCAGCAGTGATAGGATTGGTGACTTTCGGTGAGCAAATGCAGACCCTTTGAAGTCATATTGCACGGTACCCATTCCAAGGGTCACAACTCTCCAGGTTTAAGGGATTCCTCCTTCAGCTAAAACATGCATGTGGAACCCAGAGTATGATCCACCGTGTGATCGGGAAACGTGTTCAAATGTGTCTCAGTTTTCGTCCCCTGGTACTCGGGTGCAACATTCCAGACGCTTTACTAACACTCTCCCCACTTGGAGAGTCAGTGCCTTTAACCTCCTGTTTGGCCAAGTTTGCAATTTCTGCGGGAAATGAACAGGAATAGGGAGAACCAATGAGAGACTAGCTGGAGGTGTCTGCACGGGCAAATTTAACTCTCATTTCCCACCAGGAAGAGGAATTAACCAAAGGCTCAGCTTGCCGTGCCGGAACCACACTAGGGCCTGAAGCAATCCAGCAGTGTTGCGGCCAGCTCACAATAAAGAGAGTTGAAGAAAGGATCTCAGGGGCACGGTCATTCACAAACCTGCAGAGTTATAAATGACAGCTATCGTCCAAAAATATATTGAAGTAAGGCTGCCAAGAGCACTTGAAAGCGGGGCAGAATTGCAGGAAACCGATTTCAGGAGGAAGACTGGAATTGCATGAAAAGCATAGGAAAAGAGGCAGAACGTCCACAATGATGCACTTGGCCAAAAAGCGCGTATGCGTTTTTTCCTGAATATATTCAGGAAAAAACGCATACGCCCTTTTTGGCCAACCAAGCAAGCTTGCAAAGGAAATCTGCACTACAATGAAGTCTCACTGCCCCCCGGGCAAAAGGGCCATCTGAAAAAAGTGTAAAATCCAGAAAGGCAGGACAGGCCATGGAGAACTGGGAGCCTTGTTATGCTGATGGGCGGGATGTAAATTGCCAACAGCCACTCTGGAGAAGTGTATGGTGTTTCCTGAAGCATCTAAAAAACAAAGCAACAGAGCCTAGGGCACTTCCACTTATGCTCCTATAGCTTAGGGAAATTAAAATCAAAAAGACACAGCCACCCCAAAGTTTGGGACGGCTCTGTTTACAAGAACCTCGTTTATGGTACAAGTTCAATATCACAGAAAGCGAAAAATGAATAAAGAATTTGTGGTACCTACGTACAATGCAATATCACGCAGCAATGAAATCTATGTCATCAGGCCCGTAGCAGCATAATGAGTGGACTCAGGTACGATGATTCTAAGAGAAATAAGTCACACAGAAAAAGAAATATCATAAGGTATCACTAATACACGGAATGTAAACTTGGCTACCCAGGAACTGAATTACAAAACAGAACAGGGTCTCAAATGTAGAAAACCAACTTATGCTTGCTTAAGGGGAAAGGTGAGTTAGGGTGCTGCATAAAACCAGAGATTGAAATTAGCACAGATACCGTTCCATAAGCCAAATATGTAATAGACAAGAGCTACTCCTTCCTCAAAGAAGTGGACTCAACACCCCATATTAAACGCCTAAGAATATACCTGACTAGTAAGAATCTTAAAACCTATGGATTTACATGTCTCCGAAAGAGAATCAAGCGTGTGTACAGCAGCATAAACGCAGCAGTGATAGGATTGGTGAGGTTCGGTGAGCAAATGCAGACCCTTTGAAGTCATATTGCATGGTACCCATTCCATGGGTCTCAACTCTCCAGGTTTAAGGGATTCTTCCTTCAGCTAAAACATGCATGTGGAACCCAGAGTATGATCCACCGTGTGATCGGGAAACGTGTTCAAATATGTCTCAGTTTAAGTCCCCTGGTACTTGGGTGCAACATTCCAGACGCTTTACTAACACTCTCCCCACGTGGAGAGTCAGTGCCTTTAACCTCCTGTTTGGCCCAGTTTGCAATTTCTGCGGGAAATGAACAGGAATAGGGAGAACCAATGAGAGACTAGCTGGAGGTGTCTGGACGGGCAAATTTAACTCTCATTTCCCACCAGGAAGAGGAATTAACCAAAGGCTCAGCTTGCCGTGCCGGAACCACACTAGGGCCTGAAGCAATCTTGCAGTGTTGCGGCCAGCTCACAAGAAAGCGAGTTGAACAAAGGAGCTCAGGGGCACTGTCATTCACAAACCTGCGGAGTTATAAATGACAGCTATCGTCCAAAAATATATTGAAGTAAGGCTGCCAAGAGCACTTGAAAGCGGGGCAGAATTGCAGGAAACCAATTTCAGGAGGTCGACTGGAATTGCATGAAAAGCATAGGTAAGAGGCAGAACGTCCACAATGATGCACTTGGCCAAAAAGGGCGTATGCGTTTTTTCCTGAATATATTCAGGAAAAAACGCATACGCACTTTTTGGCCAACCAAGCAAGCTTGCAAAGGAAATCTGCACTACAATGAAGTCTCACTGCCCCCCGGGCAAAAGGGCCATCTGAAAAAAGTGTAAAATCCAGAAAGGCAGGACAGGCCATGGAGAACTGGGAGCCTTGTTAGGCTGATGGGCGGGATGTAAATTGCCAACAGCCACTCTGGAGAAGTGTATGGTGTTTCCTGAAACATCTAAAAAACAAAGCAACAGAGCCTAGGGCACTTCCACTTATGCTCCTATAGCTTAGGGAAATTCAAATCAAAAAGACACAGCCACCCCAAAGTTTGGGACGGCTCTGTTTACAAGAACCTCGTTTATGGTACAAGTTCAATATCACAGAAAGCGAAAAATGAATAAAGAATTTGTGGTACTTATGTACAATGCAATATCACGCAGCAATGAAATCTATGTCATCAGACCCGTAGCAGCATAATGAGTGGACTCAGGTACGATGATTCTAAGAGAAATAAGTCACACAGAAAAAGAAATATCATAAGGTATCACTAATACACGGAATGTAAACTTGGCTACCCAGGAATTGAATTACAAAACAGAACAGGGTCTCAAATGTAGAAAACCAACTTATGCTTGCTTAAGGGAAAGGTGAGTTGGGGTGCTGCATAAAACCAGAGATTGAAATTAGCACAGATACCGTTCCATAAGCCAAATATGTAATAGACAAGAGCAAATCCTTCCTCAACGAAGTGGACTCAACACCCCATATTAAACGCCTAAGAATATACCTGACTAGTAAGAATCTTAAAACCTATGGATTTACATGTCTCCAAAAGAGAATCAAGCGTGTGTACAGCAGCATAAACGCAGCAGTGATAGGATTAGTGAGGTTCGGTGAGCAAATGCAGACCCTTTGAAGTCATATTGCATGGTACCCATACCATGGGTCTCAACTCTCCAGGTTTAAGGGATTCTTCCTTCAGCTAAAACATGCATGTGGAACCCAGAGTATGATCCACCGTGTGATCGGGAAACGTGTTCAAATATGTCTCAGTTTAAGTCCCCTGGTACTCGGGTGCAACATTCCAGACGCTTTACTAACACTCTCCCCACTTGGAGAGTCAGTGCCTTTAACCTCCTGTTTGGCCCAGTTTGCAATTTCTGCGGGAAATGAACAGGAATAGGGAGAACCAATGAGAGACTAGCTGGAGGTGTCTGGACGGGCAAATTTAACTCTCATTTCCCACCAGGAAGAGGAATTAACCAAAGGCTCAGCTTGCCGTGCCGGAACCACACTAGGGCCTGAAGCAATCTTGCGGTGTTGCGGCCAGCTCACAAGAAAGCGAGTTGAACAAAGGAGCTCAGGGGCACTGTCATTCACAAACCTGCAGAGTTATAAATGACAGCTATCGTCCAAAAATATATTGAAGTAAGGCTGCCAAGAGCACTTGAAAGCGGGGCAGAATTGCAGGAAACCGATTTCAGGAGGTCGACTGGAATTGCATGAAAAGCATAGGAAAAGAGGCAGAACGTCCACAATGATGCACTTGGCCAAAAAGGGCGTATGCGTTTTTTCCTGAATATATTCAGGAAAAAACGCATACGCCCTTTTTGGCCAACCAAGCAAGCTTGCAAAGGAAATCTGCACTACAATGAAGTCTCACTGCCCCACGGGCAAAAGGGCCCTCTGAAAAAAGTGTAAAATCCAGAAAGGCAGGACAGGCCATGGAGAACTGGGAGCCTTGTTATGCTGATGGGCGGGATGTAAATTGCCAACAGCCACTCTGGAGAAGTGTATGGTGTTTCCTGAAACATCTAAAAAACAAAGCAACAGAGCCTAGGGCACTTCCACTTATGGTCCTATAGCTTAGGGAAATTCAAATCAAAAAGTCAAAGCCAACCGAAAGTTTGGGACGGCTCTGTTTACAAGATCCTCGTTTATGGTACAAGTTCAATATCACAGAAAGCGAAAAATGAATAAAGAATATGTGGTATTTACGTACAATGCAATATCACTCAGCAATGAAATCTATGTCATCAGGCCCGTAGCACCATAATGAGTGTATTCAGATACGATGATTCTAAGTGAAATAAATCACACAGAAAAAGAAACATCATAAGATATCACTAATACACGGAATGTAAACTTGGCTACACAGGAACTGAATTACAAAACAGAACAGGGTTTCAAATGCAGAAAACCAACTTATGCTTGCTTAAGGGGAAAGGTGAGTTGGGGTGCTGCTTAAAACCAGAGATTGAAATTAGCACAGATACCGCTCCATAAGGCAAATATGTAATAGACAAGAGCTACTCCTTGCTCAACGAAGTGGACTCAACACCACATATTAAACGCCTAAGAACATACCTGACCAGTAAGAATCTTAAAAGCTATGGATTTATATGTCTCCGAAAGAGAACCAAGCTTCTGTGCAGCGGCATAAACGCAGCAGTGATAGGATTGGTGAGGTTCGGTGAGCAAACGCAGACCCTTTGAAGTCATATTGCATGGTACCCATTCCATGGGTCACAACTCTCCAGGTTTAAGGGACTCTTCCCTCAGCTAAAACATGCATGAGGTACGCAGACTGTGATCCACTGTGTGATCGGGAAACGTGTTCAAATGTGTCTCAGTTGTCGTCCCTGGTACTAGGGTGCAACATTCCAGATGGTTTACTAACACTCTCCCCACTTGGAGAGTCAGTGCCTTCAACCTCCTCTTTGGCCAAGTTTGCAATTTCAGCGGACAATGAACAGGAATAGGGAGAACCAATGAGAGACTAGCTGGAGGTGTCTGGACGGGCAAATTTAACTCTCATTTCCCACCAGGAACAGGAATTAACCAAAGGCTCAGCGTGCTATACCGGGACCACGCTTGGGCCTGAAGCAATCATGTGGTGTTGCGGCCAGCTCACAAGAAAGCGAGTTGAAGAAAGGAGCTCAGGGGCACTGTAATTCACAAACATGCAGAGTTATAAATGACAGCTATCTTCCAAAAATATACTGAAGTAAGGCTGCCAAGAGGACTTGAAAGCGGGGCAGAATTGCAGGAAACCGATTTCAGAAGGGAGACAGGAATTGCATTTAAAGCATAGGAAAAGAGGCAGAACGTCCACAATGATGCACTTGGCCAAAAAGGGCGTATGCGTTTTTTCCTGAATATATTCAGGAAAAAACGCATACGCCCTTTTTGGCCAACCAAGCAAGCTTGCAAAGGAAATCTGCACTACAATGAAGTCTCACTGCCCCCCGGTCAAAAGGGCCATCTGAAAAAAGTGTAAAATCCAGAAAGGCAGGACAGGCCATGGAGAACTGGGAGCCTTGTTACACTGATGGGCGGGATGTAAATTGCCAACAGCCATCTGGAGAAGTGTACGGTGTTTCCCGAAACATCTAAAAAACAAAGCAACAGAGCCTAGGGCACTTCCACTTATGCTCCTATAGCTTAGGGAAATTAAAATCAAAAAGTCACAGCCACCCCAAAGTTTGGGACGGCTCTGTTTACAAGAACCTCGTTTATGGTACAAGTTCAATATCACAGAAAGCGAAAAATGAATAAAGAATTTGTGGTACTTACGTACAATGCAATACCACTCAGCAATGAAATCTATGTCATCAGACCCGTAGCAGCATAATGAGTGGACTCAGGTACGATGATTCTAAGAGAAATAAGTCACACAGAAAAAGAAATATCATAAGGTATCACTAATACACGGAATGTAAACTTGGCTACCCAGGAATTGAATTACAAAACAGAACAGGGTCTCAAATGTAGAAAACCAACTTATGCTTGCTTAAGGGGAAAGGTGAGTTGGGGTGCTGCATAAAACCAGAGATTGAAATTAGCACAGATACCGTTCCATAAGCCAAATATGTAATAGACAAGAGCTACTCCTTGCTCAACGAAGTGGACTCAACACCCCATATTAAACGCCTAAGAATATACCTGACTAGTAAGAATCTTAAAACCTATGGATTTACATGTCTCCAAAAGAGAATCAAGCGTGTGTACAGCAGCATAAACGCAGCAGTGATAGGATTAGTGAGGTTCGGTGAGCAAATGCAGACCCTTTGAAATCATATTGCATGGTACCCATTCCATGGGTCTCAACTCTCCAGGTTTAAGGGATTCTTCCTTCAGCTAAAACATGCATGTGGAACCCAGAGTATGATCCACCGTGTGATCGGGAAACGTGTTCATATATGTCTCAGTTTTCGTCCCCTGGTACTCGGGTGCAACATTCCAGACGCTTTACTAACAGTCTCCCCACTTGGAGAGTCAGTGCCTTTAACCTCCTGTTTGGCCCAGCTTGCAATTTCTGCGGGAAATGAACAGGAATAGGGAGAACCAATGAGAGACTAGCTGGAGGTGTCTGGACGGGCAAATTTAACTCTCATTTCCCACCAGGAACAGGAATTAACCAAAGGCTCAGCTTGCCGTGCCGGAACCACACTAGGGCCTGAAGCAATCTTGCGGTGTTGCGGCCAGCTCACAAGAAAGCGAGTTGAACAAAGGAGCTCAGGGGCACTGTAATTCCCAAACCTGCAGAGTTATAAATGACAGCTATCGTCCAAAAATATATTGAAGTAAGGCTGCCAAGAGGACTTGAAAGTGGGGCAGAATTGCAGGAAACCGATTTCAGGAGGTAGACTGGAATTGCATGAAAAGCATAGGAAAAGAGGCAGAACGTCCACAATGATGCACTTGGCCAAAAAGTGCGTATGCGTTTTTTCCTGAATATATTCAGGAAAAAACGCATACGCCCTTTTTGGCCAACCAAGCAAGCTTGCAAAGGAAATCTGCACTACAATGAAGTCTCACTCCCCCCTGGGCAACAGGGCCATCTGAAAAAAGTGTAAAATCCAGAAAGGCAGGACAGGCCATGGAGAACTGGGAGCCTTGTTAGGCTGATGGGCGGGATGTAAATTGCCAACAGCCACTCTGGAGAAGTGTATGGTGTTTCCCGAAACATCTAAAATACAAAGCAACAGAGCCTAGGGCACTTCCACTTATGCTCCTATAGCTTAGGGAAATTAAAATCAAAAAGACACAGCCACCCCAAAATTTGGGAAGGCTCTGTTTACAAGATCCTCGTTTATGGTACAAGTTCATTATCACAGAAAGCGAAAAATGAATAAAGAATTTGTGGTACTTACGTATAATGCAATATCACTCAGCAATGAAATCTATGTCATCAGGTCCGTAGCAGCATAATGAGTGGATTTAGGTACAATGATTCTAAGTGAAATATGTCACACAGAAAAAGAAATATCATAAGGTATCACTAATACACGGAATGTAAACTTGGCTACACAGGAACTGAATTACAAAACAGAACAGGGTCTCAAATGTAGAAAACCAACTTATGCTTGCTTAAGGGAAATGTGAGTTGGGGTGCTGCATAAAACCAGAGATTGAAATTAGCACAGATACCGTTCCATAAGCCAAATATGTAATAGACAAGAGCTACTCCTTGCTCAACGAAGTGGACTCAATACCCCATATTAAACGCCTAAGAATATACCTGACTAGTAAGAATCTTAAAACCTATGGATTTCCATGTCTCTGAAAGAGAATCAAGCATGTGTACAACAGCATAAATGCAGCAGTGATAGGATTGGTGAGGTTCGGTGAGCAAATGCAGACCGTTTGAAGTCATATAACATGGTACCCATTCCATGGGTCTCAACTCTCCAGGTTTAAGGGATTCCTCCTTCAGCTAAAACATGCATGTGGAACCCAGAGTATGATCCACCATGTGATCGGGAAACTTGTTCAAATATGTCTCAGTTATCGTCCCCTGGTACTCGGGTGCAACATTCCAGACGCTTTACTAACACTCTCCCCACTTGGAGAGTCAGTGCCTTTAACCTCCTGTTTGGCCCAGTTTGCAATTTCTGCGGGAAATGAACAGGAATAGGGAGAACCAATGAGAAACTAGCTGGAGGTGTCTGGACGGGCAAATTTAACTCTCATTTCCCACCAGGAAGAGGAATTAACCAAAGGCTCAGCTGGCCGTGCCGGAACCACACTAGGGCCTGAAGCAATCCTGCAGTGTTGCGGCCAGCTCACAATAAAGAGAGTTGAAGAAAGGAGCTCAGGGGCACTGTCATTCACAAACCTGCAGAGTTATAAATGACAGCTACCGTCCAAAAATATATTGAAGTAAGGCTGCCAAGAGCACTTGAAAGCGGGGCAGAATTGCAGGAAACCGATTTCAGGAGGTAGACTGGAATTGCATGAAAAGCATAGGAAAAGAGGCAGAACGTCCACAATGATGCACTTGGCCAAAAAGGGCGTATGCGTTTTTTCCTGAATATATTCAGGAAAAAACGCATACGCCCTTTTTGGCCAACCAAGCAAGCTTGCAAAGGAAATCTGCACTACAATGAAGTCTCAGTGCCCCCCGGGCAAAAGGGCCATCTGAAAAAAGTGTAAAATCCAGAAAGGCAGGACAGGCCATGGAGAACTGGGAGCCTTGTTATGCTGATGGGCGGGATGTAAATTGCCAACAGCCACTCTGGAGAAGTGTATGGTGTTTCCTGAAACATGTAAAAAACAAAGCAACAGAGTCTAGGGCACTTCCACTTATGCTCCTATAGCTTAGGGAAATTCAAATCAAAAAGTCACAGCCACCCCAAAGTTTGGGATGGCTCTGTTTACAAGAACCTCGTTTATGGTACAAGTTCAATATCACAGAAAGCGAAAAATGAATAAAGAATTTGTGGTACTTATGTACAATGCAATACCACTCAGCAATGAAATCTATGTCATCACACCCGTAGCAGCATAATGAGTGGACTCAGGTACGATGATTCTAAGAGAAATAAGTCACACAGAAAAAGAAATATCATAAGGTATCACTAATACACGGAATGTAAACTTGGCTACCCAGGAACTGAATTACAAAACAGAACAGGGTCTCAAATGTAGAAAACCAACTTATGCTTGCTTAAGGGGAAAGGTGAGTTGGGGTGCTGCATAAAACCAGAGATTGAAATTAGCACAGATACCGTTCCATAAGCCAAATATGTAATAGACAAGATCTACTCCTTGCTCAACGAAGTGGACTCAACACCCCATATTAAACGCCTAAGAATATACCTGACTAGTAAGAATCTTAAAACCTATGGATTTACATGTCTCCAAAAGAGAATCAAGCGTGTGTACAGCAGCATAAACGCAGCAGTGATAGGATTAGTGAGGTTCGGTGAGCAAATGCAGACCCTTTGAAATCATATTGCATGGTACCCATTCCATGGGTCTCAACTCTCCAGGTTTAAGGGATTCTTCCTTCAGCTAAAACATGCATGTGGAACCCAGAGTATGATCCACCGTGTGATCGGGAAACGTGTTCATATATGTCTCAGTTTTCGTCCCCTGGTACTCGGGTGCAACATTCCAGACGCTTTACTAACAGTCTCCCCACTTGGAGAGTCAGTGCCTTTAACCTCCTGTTTGGCCCAGCTTGCAATTTCTGCGGGAAATGAACAGGAATAGGGAGAACCAATGAGAGACTAGCTGGAGGTGTCTGGACGGGCAAATTTAACTCTCATTTCCCACCAGGAAGAGGAATTAACCAAAGGCTCAGCTTGCCGTGCCGGAACCACACTAGGGCCTGAAGCAATCTTGCGGTGTTGCGGCCAGCTCACAGGAAAGCGAATTGAACAAAGGAGCTCAGGGGCACTGTAATTCACAAACCTGCAGAGTTATAAATGACAGCTATCGTCCAAAAATATATTGAAGTAAGGCTGCCAAGAGCACTTGAAAGCGGGGCAGAATTGCAGGACACCGATTTCAGGAGGTAGACTGGAATTGCATGAAAAGCATAGGAAAAGAGGCAGAACGTCCACAATGATGCACTTGGCCAAAAAGGGCGTATGCGTTTTTTCCTGAATATATTCAGGAAAAAACGCATACGCCCTTTTTGGCCAACCAAGCAAGCTTGCAAAGGAAATCTGCACTACAATGAAGTCTCACTGCTCTCCGGGCAAAAGGGCCATCTGAAAAAAGTGTAAAATCCAGAAAGGCAGGACAGGCCATGGAGAACTGGGAGCCTTGTTATGCTGATGGGCGGGATGTAAATTGCCAACAGCCACTCTGGAGAAGTGTATGGTGTTTCCTGAAACATCTAAAAAACAAAGCAACAGAGCCTAGGGCACTTCCACTTATGCTCCTATAGCTTAGGGAAATTCAAATCAAAAAGTCACAGCCACCCCAAAGTTTGGGATGGCTCTGTTTACAAGAACCTCGTTTATGGTACAAGTTCAATATCACAGAAAGCGAAAAATGAATAAAGAATTTGTGGTACTTACGTACAATGCAATACCACTCAGCAATGAAATCTATGTCATCAGACCCGTAGCAGCATAATGAGTGGACTCAGGTACGATGATTCTAAGAGAAATAAGTCACACAGAAAAAGAAATATCATAAGGTATCACTAATACACGGAATGTAAACTTGGCTACCCAGGAACTGAATTACAAAACAGAACAGGGTCTCAAATGTAGAAAACCAACTTATGCTTGCTTAAGGGGAAAGGTGAGTTGGTGTGCTGCATAAAACCAGAGATTGAAATTAGCACAGATACCGTTCCATAAGCCAAATATGTAATAGACAAGAGCTACTCCTTGCTCAACGAAGTGGACTCAACACCCCATATTAAACGCCTAAGAATATACCTGACTAGTAAGAATCTTAAAACCTATGGATTTACATGTCTCCAAAAGAGAATCAAGCGTGTGTACAGCAGCATAAACGCAGCAGTGATAGGATTGGTGAGGTTCGGTGAGCAAATGCAGACCGTTTGAAGTCATATAACATGGTACCCATTCCATGGGTCTCAACTCTCCAGGTTTAAGGGATTCCTCCTTCAGCTAAAACATGCATGTGGAACCCAGAGTATGATCCACCATGTGATCGGGAAACGTGTTCAAATATGTCTCAGTTATCGTCCCCTGGTACTCGGGTGCAACATTCCAGACGCTTTACTAACACTCTCCCCACTTGGAGAGTCAGTGCCTTTAACCTCCTGTTTGGCCCAGTTTGCAATTTCTGCGGGAAATGAACAGGAATAGGGAGAACCAATGAGAGACTAGCTGGAGGTGTCTGGACGGGCAAATTTAACTCTCATTTCCCACCAGGAAGAGGAATTAACCAAAGGCTCAGCTTGCCGTGCCGGAACCACACTAGGGCCTGAAGCAATCTTGCGGTGTTGCGGCCAGCTCACAGGAAAGCGAATTGAACAAAGGAGCTCAGGGGCACTGTAATTCCCAAACATGCAGAGTTATAAATGACAGCTATCGTCCAAAAATATATTGAAGTAAGGCTGCCAAGAGGACTTGAAAGCGGGGCAGAATTGCAGGACACCGATTTCAGGAGGTAGACCGGAATTGCATGAAAAGCATAGGAAAAGAGCCAGAACGTCCACAATGATGCACTTGGCCAAAAAGGGCGTATGCGTTTTTTCCTGAATATATTCAGGAAAAAACGCATACGCCCTTTTTGGCCAACCAAGCAAGCGTGCAAAGGAAATCTGCACTACAATGAAGTCTCACTGCCCCATGGGCAAAAGGGCCATATGAATAATGTGTAAAATCCAGAAAGGCAGGACAGGCCATGGAGAACTGGGAGCCTTGTTATGCTGATGGGTGGGATGTAAATTGCCAACAGCCACTCTGGAGAAGTGTATGGTGTTTCCTGAAACATCTAAAAAACAAAGCAACAGAGCCTAGGGCACTTCCACTTATGCTCCTATAGCTTAGGGAAATTAAAATAAAAAAGACACAGCCACCCCAAAGTTTGGGATGGCTCTGTTTACAAGAACCTTGTTTATGGTACAAGTTCAATATAACAGAAAGCGAAAAATGCATAAAGAATTTGTGGTACTTACGTACAATGCAATACCACTCAGCAATGAAATCTATGTCATCAGACACGTAGCAGCATAATGAGTGGACTCAGGTACGATGATTCTAAGAGAAATAAGTCACACAGAAAAAGAAATATCATAAGGTATCACTAATACACGGAATGTAAACTTGGCTACCCAGGAACTGAATTACAAAACAGAACAGGGTCTCAAATGTAGACAACCAACTTATGCTTGCTTAAGGGGAAAGGTGAGTTGGGGTGCTGCATAAAACCAGAGATTGAAATTAGCACAGATACCGTTCCATAAGCCAAATATGTAATAGACAAGAGCTACTCCTTCCTCAACGAAGTGGACACAACACCCCATATTAAACGCCTAAGAATATACCTGACTAGTAAGAATCTTAAAACCTATGGATTTACATGTCTCCAAAAGAGAATCAAGCGTGTGTACAGCAGCATAAACGCAGCAGTGATAGGATTGGTGAGGTTCGGTGAGCAAATGCAGACCCTTTGAAGTCATATTGCATGGTACCCATTCCATGGGTCTCAACTCTCCAGGTTTAAGGGATTCTTCCTTCAGCTAAAACATGCATGTGGAACCCAGAGTATGATCCACTGTGTGATCGGGAAACGTGTTCATATATGTCTCAGTTTTCATCCCCTGGTACTCGGGTGCAACATTACAGACGCTTTACTAACACTCTCCCCACTTGGAGAGTCAGTGCCTTTAACCTCCTGTTTGGCCCAGCTTGCAATTTCTGCGGGAAATGAACAGGAATAGATAGAACCAATGAGAGACTAGCTGGAGGTGTCTGGACGGGCAAATTTAACTCTCATTTCCCACCAGGAAGAGGAATTAACCAAAGGCTCAGCTTGCCGTGCCGGAACCACACTAGGGCCTGAAGCAATCTTGCGGTGTTGCGGCCAGCTCACAGGAAAGCGAGTTAAATAAAGGAGCTCAGGGGCACTGTAATTCACAAACCGGCAGGGTTATAAATGACAGCTATCGTCCAAAAATATATTGAAGTAAGGCTGCCAAGAGGACTTGAAAGTGGGGCAGAATTGCACGAAACCGATTTCAGGAGGTAAACTGGAATTGCATGAAAAGCATAGGAAAAGAGGCAGAACGTCCACAATGATGCACTTGGCCAAAAAGGGCGTATGCGTTTTTTCCTGAATATATTCAGGAAAAAATGCATACGCCCTTTTTGGCCAACCAAGCAAGCTTGCAAAGGAAATCTGCACTACAATGAAGTCTCACTGCCCCCCGGGCAAAAGGGCCATCTGAAAAAAGTGTAAAATCCAGAAAGGCAGGACAGGCCATGGAGAACTGGGAGCCTTGTTATGCTGATGGGCGGGATGTAAATTGCCAACAGCCACTCTGGAGAAGTGTATGGTGTTTCCTGAAACATCTAAAAAACAAAGCAACAGAGCCTAGGGCACTTCCACTTATGCTCCTATAGCTTAGGGAAATTCAAATCAAAAAGTCACAGCCACCCCAAAGTTTGGGATGGCTCTGTTTACAAGAACCTCGTTTATGGTACAAGTTCAATATCACAGAAAGCGAAAAATGAATAAAGAATTTGTGGTACTTATGTACAATGCAATACCACTCAGCAATGAAATCTATGTCATCAGACCCGTAGCAGCATAATGAGTGGACTCAGGTACGATGATTCTAAGAGAAATAAGTCACACAGAAAAAGAAATATCATAAGGTATCACTAATACACGGAATGTAAACTTGGCTACCCAGGAACTGAATTACAAAACAGAACAGGGTCTCAAATGTAGAAAACCAACTTATGCTTGCTTAAGGGGAAAGGTGAGTTGGGGTGCTGCATAAAACCAGAGATTGAAATTAGCACAGATACCGTTCCATAAGCCAAATATGTAATAGACAAGATCTACTCCTTGCTCAACGAAGTGGACTCAACACCCCATATTAAACGCCTAAGAATATACCTGACTAGTAAGAATCTTAAAACCTATGGATTTACATGTCTCCGAAAGAGAATCAAGCGTGTGTACAGCAGCATAAACGCAGCAGTGATAGGATTAGTGAGGTTCGGTGAGAAATGCAGACCCTTTGAAGTCATATTGCATGGTACCCATTCCATGGGTCTCAACTCTCCAGGTTTAAGGGATTCTTCCTTCAGCTAAAACATGCATGTGGAACCCAGAGTATGATCCACCGTGTGATCGGGAAACGTGTTCAAATGTGTCTCAGTTTTCGTCCCCTGGTACTCGGGTGCAACATTCCAGACGCTTTACTAAAACTCTCCCCACTTGGAGAGTCCGTGCCTTTAAACTCCTGTTTGGCCCAGTTTGCAATTTCTGCGGGAAATGAACAGGAATAGGTAGAAGCAATGAGAGACTAGCTGGAGGTGTCTGGACGGGCAAATTTAACTCTCATTTCCCACCAAGAAGAAGAATTAACCAAAGGCTCAGCTTGCCGTGCCGGAACCACACTAGGGCCTGAAGCAATCTTGCGATGTTGCGGCCAGCTCACAAGAAAGCGAGTTAAACAAAGGAGCTCAGGGGCACTGTCATTCCCAAACCTGCAGAGTTATAAATGACAGCTACCGTCTAAAAATATATTGAAGTAAGGCTGCCAAGAGCACTTGAAAGCGGGACAGAATTGCAGGACACCGATTTCAGGAGGTAGACTGGAATTGCATGAAAAGCATAGGAAAAGAGGCAGAACGTTCACAATGATGCACTTGGCCAAAAAGGGCGTATGCGTTTTTTACTGAATATATTCAGGAAAAAACGCATACGCCGTTTTTGGCCAACCAAGCAAGCTTGCAAAGGAAATCTGCACTACAATGAAGTCTCACTGCCCCATGGGCAAAAGGGCCATCTGAAAAAAGTGTAAAATCCAGAAAGGCAGGACAGGCCATGGAGGACTGGCAGCCTTGTTATGCTGATGGGCGGGATGTAAATTGCCAACAGCCACTCTGGAGAACTGTATGGTGTTTCCCGAAACATCTAAAAAACAAAGCAACAGAGCCTAGGGCACTTCCACTTATGCTCCTATAGCTTAGGGAAATTAAAATCAAAAAGACACAGCCACCCCAAAATTTGGGATGGCTCTGTTTACAAGAACCTCGTTTATGGTACAAGTTCATTATCACAGAAAGCGAAAAATAAATAAAGAATTTGTGGTACTTACGTACAATGCAATATCACTCAGCAATGAAATCTATGTCATCAGGCCCGTAGCAGCATAATGACTGGACTCAGGTACGATGATTCTAAGTGAAATAAGTCACACAGAAAAAGAAACATCATAAGATATCACTAATACACGAAATGTAAACTTGGCTACCCAGGAACTGAATTACAAAACAGAACAGGGTCTCAAATGTAGAAAACCAACTTATGCTTGCTTAAGGGGAAAGGTGAGTTGGGGTGCTGCATAAAACCAGAGATTGAAATTAGCACAGATACCGTTCCATAAGCCAAATACGTAATAGACAAGAGCTACTCATTGCTCAACGAAGTGGACTCAACACCCCATATTAAACGCCTAAGAATATACCTGACTAGTAAGAATCTTAAAACCTATGGATTTACATGTCTCCAAAAGAGAATCAAGCGTGTGTACAGCAGCATAAACGCAGCAGTGATAGGATTAGTGAGGTTCGGTGAGCAAATGCAGACCCTTTGAAGTCATATTGCATGGTACCCATTCCATGGGTCTCAACTCTCCAGGTTTAAGGGATTCTTTCTTCAGATAAAACATGCATATGGAACCCAGAGTATGATCCACGGTGTGATCGGGAAACGTGTTCAAATGTGTCTCAGTTTTCGTCCCCTGGTACTCGGGTGCAACATTCCAGACGCTTTACTAACACTCTCCCCACTTGGAGAGTCAGTGCCTTTAACCTCCTGTTTGTCCCAGTTTGCAATTTCTGCAGGAAATGAACAGGAATAGGGAGAACCAATGAGAGACTAGCTGGAGGTGTCTGGACGGGCAAATTTAACTCTCATTTCCCACCAGGAAGAGGAATTAACCAAAGGCTCAGCTTGCCGTGCCGGAACCACACTAGGGCCTGAAGCAATCTTGCGGTGTTGCGGCCAGCTCACAAGAAAGCGAGTTGAACAAAGGAGCTCAGGGGCACTGTAATTCCCAAACCTGCAGAGTTATAAATGACAGCTATCGTCCAAAAATATATTGAAGTAAGGCTGCCAAGAGGACTTGAAAGTGGGGCAGAATTGCAGGAAACCGATTTCAGGAGGTAGACTGGAATTGCATGAAAAGCATAGGAAAAGAGGCAGAACGTCCACAATGATGCACTTGGCCAAAAAGGGCGTATGCGTTTTTTCCTGAATATATTCAGGAAAAAACGCATACGCCCTTTTTGGCCAACCAAGCAAGCTTGCAAAGGAAATCTGCACTACAATGAAGTCTCACTGCCCCCCAGGCAACAGGGCCATCTGAAAAAAGTGTAAAATCCAGAAAGGCAGGACAGGCCATGGAGAACTGGGAGCCTTGTTATGCTGATGGGTGGGATGTAAATTGCCAACAGCCACTCTGGAGAAGTGTATGGTGTTTCCCGAAACATCTAAAAAACAAAGCAACAGAGCCTAGGGCACTTCCACTTATGCTCCTATAGCTTAGGGAAATTCAACTCAAAAAGACACAGTCACCCCAAAATTTGGGAAGGCTCTGTTTACAAGATCCTCGTTTATGGTACAAGTTCATTATCACAGAAAGCGAAAAATGAATAAAGAATTTGTGGTACTTACTTATAATGCAATATCACTCAGCAATGAAATCTATGTCATCAGGTCCGTAGCAGCATAATGAGTGGATTCAGGTACGATGATTCTAAGTGAAATATGTCACACAGAAAAAGAAATATCATAAGGTATCACTAATACACAGAATGTAAACTTGGCTACACAGGAACTGAATTACAAAAGAGAACAGGGTCTCAAATGTAGAAAACCAACTTATGCTTGCTTAAGGGAAATGTGAGTTGGGGTGCTGCATAAAACCAGAGATTGAAATTAGCACAGATACCGTTCCATAAGCCAAATATGTAATAGACAAGAGCTACTCCTTTCTCAACGAAGTGGACTCAATACCCCATAATAAACGCCTAAGAATATACCTGACTAGTAAGAATCTTAAAACCTATGGATTTCCATGTCTCTGAAAGAGAATCAAGCATGTGTACAACAGCATAAATGCAGCAGTGATAGGATTGGTGAGGTTCGGTGAGCAAATGCAGACCGTTTGAAGTCATATAACATGGTACCCATTCCATGGGTCTCAACTCTCCAGGTTTAAGGGATTCCTCCTTCAGCTAAAACATGCATGTGGAACCCAGAGTATGATCCACTGTGTGATCGGGAAACGTGTTCATATATGTCTCAGTTTTCATCCCCTGGTACTCGGGTGCAACATTACAGACGCTTTACTAACACTCTCCCCACTTGGAGAGTCAGTGCCTTTAACCTCCTGTTTGGCCCAGTTTGCAATTTCTGCGGGAAATGAACAGGAATAGGTAGAACCAATGAGAGACTAGCTGGAGGTGTCTGGACGGGCAAATTTAACTCTCATTTCCCACCAGGAAGAGGAATTAACCAAAGGCTCAGCTTGCCGTGCCGGAACCACACTAGCGCCTGAAGCAATCCTGCGGTGTTGCGGCCAGCTCACAATAAAGAGAGTTGAAGAAAGGAGCTCAGGGGCACTGTAATTCACAAACCGGCAGGGTTATAAATGACAGCTATCGTCCAAAAATATATTGAAGTAAGGCTGCCAAGAGGACTTGAAAGTGGGGCAGAATTGCAGGAAACCGATTTCAGGAGGTAGACTGGAATTGCATGAAAAGCATAGGAAAAGAGGCAGAACGTCCACAATGATGCACTTGGCCAAAAAGGGCATATGCGTTTTTTCCTGAATATATTCAGGAAAAACGCATACGCCGTTTTTGGCCAACCAAGCAAGCTTGCAAAGGAAATCTGCACTACAATGAAGTCTCACTGCCCCCCAGGCAACAGGGCCATCTGAAAAAAGTGTAAAATCCAGAAAGGCAGGACAGGCCATGGAGAACTGGGAGCCTTGTTATGCTGATGGGCGGGATGTCAATTGCCAACAGCCACTCTGGAGAAGTGTATGGTGTTTCCTGAAACATCTAAAAAACAAAGCAACAGAGCCTAGGGCACTTCCACTTATGCTCCTATAGCTTAGGGAAATTCAAATCAAAAAGTCACAGCCACCCCAAAGTTTGGGACGGCTCTGTTTACAAGAACCTCGTTTATGGTACAAGTTCAATATCACAGAAAGCGAAAAATGAATAAAGAATTTGTGGTACTTACGTACAATGCAATACCACTGAGCAATGAAATCTATGTCATCAGACACGTAGCAGCATAATGAGTGGACTCAGGTACGATGATTCTAAGAGAAATAAGTCACACAGAAAAAGAAATATCATAAGGTATCACTAATACACGGAATGTAAACTTGGCTACCCAGGAACTGAATTACAAAACAGAACAGGGTCTCAAATGTAGAAAACCAACTTATGCTTGCTTAAGGGGAAGGGTGAGTTGGGGTGCTGCATAAAACCAGAGATTGAAATTAGCACAGATACCGTTCCATAAGCCAAATATGTAATAGACAAGAGCTACTCCTTGCTCAACAAAGTGGACTCAACACCCCATATTAAACGCCTAAGAATATACCTGACTAGTAAGAATCTTAAAACCTATGGATTTACATGTCTCCAAAAGAGAATCAAGCGTGTGTACAGCAGCATAAACGCAGCAGTGATAGGATTAGTGAGGTTCGGTGAGCAAATGCAGACCCTTTGAAATCATATTGCATGGTACCCATTCCATGGGTCTCAACTCTCCAGGTTTAAGGGATTCTTCCTTCAGCTAAAACATGCATGTGGAACCCAGAGTATGATCCACCGTGTGATCGGGAAACGTGTTCATATATGTCTCAGTTTTCGTCCCCTGGTACTCGGGTGCAACATTCCAGACGCTTTACTAACAGTCTCCCCACTTGGAGAGTCAGTGCCTTTAACCTCCTGTTTGGCCCAGTTTGCAATTTCTGCGGGAAATGAACAGGAATAGGTAGAACCAATGAGAGACTAGCTGGAGGTGTCTGGACGGGCAAATTTAACTCTCATTTCCCACCAGGAAGAGGAATTAACCAAAGGCTCAGCTTGCCGTGCCGGAACCACACTAGGGCCTGAAGCAATCCTGCGGTGTTGCGGCCAGCTCACAATAAAGAGAGTTGAAGAAAGGAGCTCAGGGGCACTGTAATTCACAAACCTGCAGAGTTATAAATGACAGCTATCGTCCAAAAATATATTGAAGTAAGGCTGCCAAGAGGACTTGAAAGCGGGGCAGAATTGCAGGACACCGATTTCAGGAGGTAGACTGGAAATGCATGAAAAGCATAGGAAAAGAGGCAGAACGTCCACAATGATGCACTTGGCCAAAAAGGGCGTATGCGTTTTTTCCTGAATATATTCAGGAAAAAACGCATACGCCCTTTTTGGCCAACCAAGCAAGCTTGCAAAGGAAATCTGCACTACAATGAAGTCTCACTGCCCCACGGGCAAAAGGGCCATCTGAAAAAAGTGTAAAATCCAGAAAGGCAGGACAGGCCATGGAAAACTGGGAGCCTTGTTATGCTGATGGGCGGGATGTAAATTGCCAACAGCCACTCTGAAGAAGTGTATGGTGTTTCCTGAAACATCTAAAAAACAAAGCAACAGAGCCTAGGGCACTTCCACTTATGCTCCTATAGCTTAGGGAAATTAAAATCAAAAAGACACAGCCACCCCAAAATTTGGGACGGCTCTGTTTACAAGAACCTCGTTTATGGTACAAGTTCAATATCACAGAAAGCGAAAAATGAATAAAGAATTTGTGGTACTTACGTACAATGCAACATCACTCAGCAATGAAATCTATGTCATCATGCCCGTAGCAGCATAATGAGTGGACTCAGGTACGATGATTCTCAGTGAAATATGTCACACAGATAAAGAAATATCATAACGTATCACTAATACACGGAATGTAAACTTGGCTACCCAGGAACTGAATTACAAAACAGAACAGGGTCTCAAATGTAGAAAACCAACTTATGCTTGCTTAAGGGAAAGGTGAGTTGGGGTGCTGCATAAAACCAGAGATTGAAATTAGCACAGATACCGTTCCATAAGCCAAATATGTAACAGACAAGAGCTACTCCTTGCTCAACGAAGTGGACTCAACACCCCTTATTAAACGCCTAAAAATATACCTGAATAGTAAGAATCTTAAAACCTATGGATTTATATGTCTCCGAAAAGGAATCAAGCATGTGTACAGCAGCATAAACGCAGCAGTGATAGGATTGGTGAGTTTCGGTGAGGAAATGCAGACCCTTTGAAGTCATATAGCATGGTACCCATTCCATGGGTCTCAACTCTCAAGCTTTAAGGGATTCTTCCTTCAGCTAAAACATGCATGTGGAACCCAAAGTATGATCCACCGTGTGATCGGGAAACGTGTTCAAATGTGTCTCAGTTTTCGTCCCCTGGTACTCGGGTGCAACATTCCAGACGCTTTACTAACACTCTCCCCACTTGGAGAGTCAGTGCCTTTAACGTCGTGTTTGGACCAGTTTGCAATTTCTGCGGAAAATGAACAGGAATAGGGAGAACCAATGAGAGACTAGCTGGAGGTGTCTGGACGTGCAAATTTAACTCTCATTTCCCACCAGGAAGAGGAATTAACCAAAGGCTCACCTTGCCGTGCCGGAACCACACTAGGGCCTGAAGCAATCCTGCGTTGTTGCGGCCAGCTCACAAGAAAGCGAGTTGAACAAAGGAGCTCAGGGGCACTGTCATTCACAAACCTGCAGAGTTATAAATGACAGCTATCGTCCAAAAATATATTGAAGTAAGGCTGCCAAGAGCACTTGAAAGCGGGGCAGAATTGCAGGAAACCAATTTCAGGAGGTAGACTGGAACTGCATGAAAAGCATAGGAAAAGAGGCAGAACGTCCACAATGATGCACTTGGCCAAAAAGGGCGTATGCGTTTTTTCCTGAATATATTCAGGAAAAAACGCATACGCCCTTTTTGGCCAACCAAGCAAGCTTGCAAAGGAAATCTGCACTACAATGAAGTCTCACTGCCCCCCGGGCAAAAGGGCCATCTGAAAAAAGTGTAAAATCCAGAAAGGCAGGACAGGCCAGGGAGAACTGGGAGCCTTGTTATGCTGATGGGCGGGATGTAAATTGCCAACAGCCACTCTGGAGAAGTGTATGGTGTTTCCTGAAACATGTAAAAAACAAAGCAACAGAGCCTAGGGCACTTCCACTTATGGTCCTATAGCTTAGGGAAATTCAAATCAAAAAGTCACAGCCACCCCAAAGTTTGGGACGGCTCTGTTTACAAGATCCTCGTTTATGGTACAAGTTCAATATCACAGAAAGCGAAAAATGAATAAAGAATTTGTGGTATTTACGTACAATGCAATATCACTCAGCAATGAAATCTATGTCAACAGGCCCGTAGCACCATAATGAGTGGATTCAGATACGATGATTCTAAGTGAAATAAGTCACACAGAAAAAGAAACATCATAAGATATCACTAATACACGGAATGTAAACTTGGCTACACAGGAACTGAATTACAAAACAGAACAGGGTCTGAAATGTAGAAAACCAACTTATGCTTGCTTAAGGGGAATGGTGAGATGGGGTGCTGCATAAAACCAGAGATTGAAATTAGCACAGATACCGTTCCATAAGCCAAATATGTAACAGACAAGAGCTACTCCTTGCTCAACGAAGTGGACTCAACACCCCATATGAAACACCTAAGAATATACCTGACTAGTAAGAATCTTAAAACCTATGGAATTACATGTCTCCAAAAGAGAATCAAGCGTGTGTACAGCAGCATAAACGCAGCAGTGATAGGATTGGTGAGGTTTGGTGAGCAAATGCAGACCCTTTGAAGTCATATTGTATGGTACCCATTCCATGGGTCTCAACTCTCCAGGTTTAAGGGATTCTTCCTTCAGCTAAAACATGCATATGGAACCCAGAGTATGATCCACCGTGTGATCGGGAAACGTGTTCAAATATGTCTCAGTTTTCGTCCCCTGGTACTTGGGTGCAACATTCCAGACGCTTTACTAACACTCTCCCCACTTGGAGAGTCAGTGCCTTTAACGTCGTGTTTGGCCCAGTTTGCAATTTCTGCGGAAAATGAACAGGAATAGGGAGAACCAATGAGAGACTAGCTGGAGGTGTCTGGACGTGCAAATTTAACTCTCATTTCCCACCAGGAAGAGGAATTAACCAAAGGCTCAGCTTGCCGTGCCGGAACCACACTAGGGCCTGAAGCAATCCTGCGGTGTTGCGGCCAGCTCACAAGAAAGCGAGTTGAACAATGGAGCTCAGGGGCACTGTCATTCACAAACCTGAAGAGTTATAAATGACAGCTATCGTCCAAAAATATATTGAAGTAAGGCTGCCAAGAGCACTTGAAAGCGGGGCAGAATTGCAAGAAACCGATTTCAGGAGGTAGACTGGAATTGCATGAAAAGCATAGGAAAAGAGGCAGAACGTCCACAATGATGCACTTGGCCAAAAAGGGCGTATGCGTTTTTTCCTGAATATATTCAGGAAAAAACGCATACGCCCTTTTTGGCCAACCAAGCAAGCTTGCAAAGGAAATCTGCACTACAATGAAGTCTCACTGCCCCCCGGGCAAAAGGGCCCTCTGAAAAAAGTGTAAAATCCAGAAAGGCAGGACAGGCCATGGAGAACTGGGAGCCTTGTTATGCTGATGGGCGGGATGTAAATTGCCAACAGCCACTCTGAAGAAGTGTATGGTGTTTCCTGAAACATCTAAAAAACAAAGCAACAGAGCCTAGGGCACTTCCACTTATGCTCCTATAGCTTAGGGAAATTAAAATAAAAAAGACACAGCCACCCCAAAATTTGGGACGACTCTGTTTACAAGAACCTCGTTTATGGTACAAGTTCATTATCACAGAAAGCGAAAAATGAATAAAGAATTTGTGGTACTTGCGTACAATGCAATATCATTCAGCAATGAAATCTATGTCATCAGGCCCGTAGCAGCATAATGAGTGGATTCAGGTACGATGATTCTAAGTGAAATATGTCACACAGAAAAAGAAATATCATAAGGTATCACTAATACACGGAATGTAAACTTGGCTACACAGGAACTGAATTACGAAACAGAACAGGGTCTCAAATGTAGAAAACCAACTTATGCTTGCTTAACGGCAAAGGTGAGTTGGGGTGCTGCATAAAACAAGAGATTGAAATTAGCACAGATACCGTTCCATAAGCCAAATATGTAATAGACAAGAGATACTCCTTGCTCAACGAAGTGGACTCAACACCCCATATTAAACGCCTAAGAATATACCTGACTAGTAAGAATCTTAAAACCTATGGATTTACATGTCTCCAAAAGAGAATCAAGCGTGTGTACAGCAGCATAAACGCAGCAGTGATAGGATTAGTGAGGTTCGGTGAGCAAATGCAGACCCTTTGAAGTCATATTGCATGGTACCCATTCCATGGGTCTCAACTCTCCAGGTTTAAGCGATTCTTCCTTCAGCTAAAACATGCATGTGGAACCCAGAGTATGATCCACCGTGTGATCGGGAAATGTGTTCAAATATGTCTCAGTTTAAGTCCCCTGGTACTCGGGTGCAACATTCCAGACGCTTTACTAACAGTCTCCCCACTTGGAGAGTCAGTGCCTTTAACCTCCTGTTTGGCCCAGTTTGCAATTTCTGCGGGAAATGAACAGGAATAGGGAGAACCAATGAGAGACTAGCTGGAGGTTTCTGGACGTGCAAATTTAACTCTCATTTCCCACCAGGAAGAGGAATTAACCAAAGGCTCAGCTTGCCGTGCCGGAACCACACTAGGGCCTGAAGCAATCCTGCGGTGTTGCGGCCAGCTCACAATAAAGAGAGTTGAAGAAAGGAGCTCAGGGGCACTGTAATTCACAAACCTGCAGAGTTATAAATGACAGCTATCGTCCAAAAATATATTGAAGTAAGGCTGCCAAGAGGACTTGAAAGCGGGGCAGAATTGCAGGACACCGATTTCAGGAGGTAGACTGGAAATGCATGAAAAGCATAGGAAAAGAGGCAGAACGTCCACAATGATGCACTTGGCCAAAAAGGGCGTATGCGTTTTTTCCTGAATATATTCAGGAAAAAACGCATACGCCCTTTTTGGCCAACCAAGCAAGCTTGCAAAGGAAATCTGCACTACAATGAAGTCTCACTGCCCCACGGGCAAAAGGGCCATCTGAAAAAAGTGTAAAATCCGGAAAGGCAGGACAGACCATGGAAAACTGGGAGCCTTGTTATGCTGATGGGCGGGATGTAAATTGCCAACAGCCACTCTGAAGAAGTGTATGGTGTTTCCTGAAACATCTAAAAAACAAAGCAACAGAGCCTAGGGCACTTCCACTTATGCTCCTATAGCTTAGGGAAATTCAAATCAAAAAGTCACAGCCACCCCAAAGTTTGGGACGGCTCTGTTTACAAGAACCTCGTTTATGGTACAAGTTCAATATCACAGAAAGCGAAAAATGAATAAAGAATTTGTGGTACTTATGTACAATGCAATACCACTCAGCAATGAAATCTATGTCATCAGACCCGTAGCAGCATAATGAGTGGACTCAGGTACGATGATTCTAAGAGAAATAAGTCACACAGAAAAAGAAATATCATAAGGTATCACTAATACACGGAATGTAAACTTGGCTACCCAGGAACTGAATTACAAAACAGAACAGGGTCTCAAATGTAGAAAACCAACTTATGCTTGCTTAAGGGGAAAGGTGAGTTGGGGTGCTGCATAAAACCAGAGATTGAAATTAGCACAGATACCATTCCATAAGCCAAATATGTAATAGACAAGAGCTACTCCTTGCTCAACGAAGTGGACTCAACACCCCATATTAAACGCCTAAGAATATACCTGACTAGTAAGAATCTTAAAACCTATGGATTTACATGTCTCCAAAAGAGAATCAAGCGTGTGTACAGCAGCATAAACGCAGCAGTGATAGGATTAGTGAGCTTCGGTGAGCAAATGCAGACCCTTTGAAGTCATATTGCATGGTACCCATTCCATGGGTCTCAACTCTCCAGGTTTAAGGGATTCTTCCTTCAGCTAAAATATGCATGTGGAACCCAGAGTATGATCCACTGTGTGATCGGGAAACGTGTTCATATATGTCTCAGTTTTCGTCCCCTGGTACTCGGGTGCAACATTCCAGACGCTTTACTAACACTCTCCCCACTTGGAGAGTCAGTGCCTTTAACCTCCTGTTTGGCCCAGCTTGCAATTTCTGCGGGAAATGAACAGGAATAGGGAGAACCAATGAAAGACTAGCTGGAGGTGTCTGGACGGGCAAATTTAACTCTCATTTCCCACCAGGAAGAGGAATTAACCAAAGGCTCAGCTTGCCGTGCCGGAACCACACTAGGGCCTGAAGCAATCCTGCGGTGTTGCGGCCAGCTCACAATAAAGAGAGTTGAAGAAAGGAGCTCAGGGGCACTGTCATTCACAAACCTGCAGAGTTATAAATGACAGCTATCGTCCAAAAATATATTGAAGTAAGGCTGCCAAGAGCACTTGAAAGCGGGGCAGAATTGCAGGACACAGATTTCAGGAGGTAGACTGGAATTGCATGAAAAGCAGAGGAAAAGAGGCAGAACGTCCACAATGATGCACTTGGCCAAAAAGGGCGTATGCGTTTTTTCCTGACTATATTCAGAAAAAACGCATATGCCCTTTTTGGTCAACCAAGCAAGCTTGCAAAGGAAATCTGCACTACAATGAAGTCTCACTGCCCCCTGGGCAAAAGGGCCATCTGAAAAAAGTGTAAAATCCAGAAAGGCAGGACAGGCCATGGAGAACTGGGAGCCTTGTTATGCTGATGGGCGGGATGTAAATTGCCAACAGCCACTCTGGAGAAGTGTATGGTGTTTCCTGAAACATGTAAAAAACAAAGCAACAGAGCCTAGGGCACTTCCACTTATGCTCCTATAGCTTAGGGAAATTTAAATCAAAAAGTCACAGCCACCCCAAAGTTTGGGACGGCTCTGTTTACAAGATCCTCGTTTATGGTACAAGTTCAATATCACAGAAAGCGAAAAATGAATAAAGAATTTGTGGTATTTACGTACAATGCAATATCACTCAGCAATGAAATCTATGTCAACAGGCCCGTAGCAGCATAATGAGTGGACTCAGGTACGATGATTCTAAGTGAAATAAGTCACACAGAAAAAGAAACATCATAAGATATCACTAATACACGGAATGTAAACTTGGCTACCCAGGAACTGAATTACAAAACAGAACAGGGTCTCAAATGTAGAAAACCAACTTATGCTTGCTTAAGGGAAAGGTGAGTTGGGGTGCTGCATAAAACCAGAGATTGAAATTAGCACAGATACCGTTCCATAAGCCAAATATGTAATAGACAAGAGCTACTCCTTGCTCAACGAAGTGGACTCAACACCCCATATTAAACGCCTAAGAATATACCTGACTAGTAAGAATCTTAAAACCTATGGATTTACATGTCTCCGAAAGAGAATCAAGCGTGTGTACAGCAGCATAAACGCAGCAGTGATAGGATTGTTGAGTTTCGGTGAGGAAATGCAGACCCTTTGAAGTCATATTGCATGGTACCCATTCCATGGGTCTCAACTCTCCAGGTTTAAGGGATTCTTCCTTCAGCTAAAACATGCATATGGAACCCAGAGTATGATCCACCGTGTGATCGGGAAACGTGTTCAAATGTGTCTCAGTTTTCGTCCCCTGGTACTCGGGTGCAACATTCCAGACGCTTTACTAACACTCTCCCCACTTGGAGAGTCAGTGCCTTTAACGTCGTGTTTGGACCAGTTTGCAATTTCTGCGGAAAATGAACAGGAATAGGGAGAACCAATGAGAGATTAGCTGGAGGTGTCTGGACGTGCAAATTTAACTCTCATTTCCCACCAGGAAGAGGAATTAACCAAAGGCTCAGCTTGCCGTGCCGGAACCACACTAGGGCCTGAAGCAATCCTGCGGTGTTGCGGCCAGCTCACAAGAAAGCGAGTTGAACAAAGGAGCTCAGGGGCACTGTCATTCACAAACCTGCAGAGTTATAAATGACAGCTATCGTCCAAAAATATATTGAAGTAAGGCTGCCAACAGCACTTGAAAGCGGGGCAGAATTGCAGGACACCGATTTCAGGAGGTAGACTGGAATTGCATGAAAAGCATAGGAAAAGAGGCAGAACGTCCACAATGATGCACTTGGCCAAAAAGGGCGTATGCGTTTTTTCCTGAATATATTCAGGAAAAAACGCATACGCCCTTTTTGGCCAACCAAGCAAGCTTGCAAAGGAAATCTGCACTACAATGAAGTCTCACTGCCCCACGGGCAAAAGGGCCATCTGAAAAAAGTGTAAAATCCAGAAAGGCAGGACAGGCCATGGAAAACTGGGAGCCTTGTTATGCTGATGGGCGGGATGTAAATTGCCAACAGCCACTCTGAAGAAGTGTATGGTGTTTCCTGAAACATCTAAAAAACAAAGCAACAGAGCCTAGGGCACTTCCACTTATGCTCCTATAGCTTAGGGAAATTCAAATCAAAAAGTCACAGCCACCCCAAAGTTTGGGACGGCTCTGTTTACAAGAACCTCGTTTATGGTACAAGTTCAATATCACAGAAAGCGAAAAATGAATAAAGAATTTGTGGTACTTATGTACAATGCAATACCACTCAGCAATGAAATCTATGTCATCAGACCCGTAGCAGCATAATGAGTGGACTCAGGTACGATGATTCTAAGAGAAATAAGTCACACAGAAAAAGAAATATCATAAGGTATCACTAATACACGGAATGTAAACTTGGCTACCCAGGAACTGAATTACAAAACAGAACAGGGTCTCAAATGTAGAAAACCAACTTATGCTTGCTTAAGGGGAAAGGTGAGTTGGGGTGCTGCATAAAACCAGAGATTGAAATTAGCACAGATACCATTCCATAAGCCAAATATGTAATAGACAAGAGCTACTCCTTGCTCAACGAAGTGGACTCAACACCCCATATTAAACGCCTAAGAATATACCTGACTAGTAAGAATCTTAAAACCTATGGATTTACATGTCTCCAAAAGAGAATCAAGCGTGTGTACAGCAGCATAAACGCAGCAGTGATAGGATTAGTGAGGTTCGGTGAGCAAATGTAGACCCTTTGAAGTCATATTGCATGGTACCCATTCCATGGGTCTCAACTCTCCAGGTTTAAGGGATTCTTCCTTCAGCTAAAACATGCATGTGGAACCCAGAGTATGATCCACTGTGTGATCGGGAAACGTGTTCATATATGTCTCAGTTTTCGTCCCCTGGTACTCGGGTGCAACATTCCAGACGCTTTACTAACACTCTCCCCACTTGGAGAGTCAGTGCCTTTAACGTCCTGTTTGGCCCAGCTTGCAATTTCTGCGGGAAATGAACAGGAATAGGGAGAACCAATGAGAGACTAGCTGGAGGTGTCTGGACGGGCAAATTTAACTCTCATTTCCCACCAGGAAGAGGAATTAACCAAAGGCTCAGCTTGCCGTGCCGGAACCACACTAGGGCCTGAAGCAATCCTGCGGTGTTGCGGCCAGCTCACAATAAAGAGAGTTGAAGAAAGGAGCTCAGGGGCACTGTCATTCACAAACCTGCAGAGTTATAAATGACAGCTATCGTCCAAAAATATATTGAAGTAAGGCTGCCAAGAGCACTTGAAAGCGGGGCAGAATTGCAGGACACAGATTTCAGGAGGTAGACTGGAATTGCATGAAAAGCAGAGGAAAAGAGGCAGAACGTCCACAATGATGCACTTGGCCAAAAAGGGCGTATGCGTTTTTTCCTGACTATATTCAGGAAAAAACGCATACGCCCTTTTTGGCCAACCAAGCAAGCTTGCAAAGGAAATCTGCACTACAATGAAGTCTCACTGCCCCCCGGGCAAAAGGGCCATCTGAAAAAAGTGTAAAATCCAGAAAGGCAGGACAGGCCATGGAGAACTGGGAGCCTTGTTATGCTGATGGGCGGGATGTAAATTGCCAACAGCCACTCTGGAGAAGTGTATGGTGTTTCCTGAAACATGTAAAAAACAAAGCAACAGAGCCTAGGGCACTTCCACTTATGCTCCTATAGCTTAGGGAAATTTAAATCAAAAAGTCACAGCCACCCCAAAGTTTGGGACGGCTCTGTTTACAAGATCCTCGTTTATGGTACAAGTTCAATATCACAGAAAGCGAAAAATGAATAAAGAATTTGTGGTATTTACGTACAATGCAATATCACTCAGCAATGAAATCTATGTCAACAGGCCCGTAGCAGCATAATGAGTGGACTCAGGTACGATGATTCTAAGTGAAATAAGTCACACAGAAAAAGAAACATCATAAGATATCACTAATACACGGAATGTAAACTTGGCTACCCAGGAACTGAATTACAAAACAGAACAGGGTCTCAAATGTAGAAAACCAACTTATGCTTGCTTAAGGGAAAGGTGAGTTGGGGTGCTGCATAAAACCAGAGATTGAAATTAGCACAGATACCGTTCCATAAGCCAAATATGTAATAGACAAGAGCTACTCCTTGCTCAACGAAGTGGACTCAACACCCCATATTAAACGCCTAAGAATATACCTGACTAGTAAGAATCTTAAAACCTATGGATTTACATGTCTCCGAAAGAGAATCAAGCGTGTGTACAGCAGCATAAACGCAGCAGTGATAGGATTGGTGAGTTTCGGTGAGGAAATGCAGACCCTTTGAAGTCATATTGCATGGTACCCATTCCATGGGTCTCAACTCTCCAGGTTTAAGGGATTCTTCCTTCAGCTAAAACATGCATATGGAACCCAGAGTATGATCCACCGTGTGATCGGGAAACGTGTTCAAATGTGTCTCAGTTTTCGTCCCCTGGTACTCGGGTGCAACATTCCAGACGCTTTACTAACACTCTCCCCACTTGGAGAGTCAGTGCCTTTAACGTCGTGTTTGGACCAGTTTGCAATTTCTGCGGAAAATGAACAGGAATAGGGAGAACCAATGAGAGATTAGCTGGAGGTGTCTGGACGTGCAAATTTAACTCTCATTTCCCACCAGGAAGAGGAATTAACCAAAGGCTCAGCTTGCCGTGCCGGAACCACACTAGGGCCTGAAGCAATCCTGCGGTGTTGCGGCCAGCTCACAAGAAAGCGAGTTGAACAAAGGAGCTCAGGGGCACTGTCATTCACAAACCTGCAGAGTTATAAATGACAGCTATCGTCCAAAAATATATTGAAGTAAGGCTGCCAACAGCACTTGAAAGCGGGGCAGAATTGCAGGACACCGATTTCAGGAGGTAGACTGGAATTGCATGAAAAGCATAGGAAAAGAGGCAGAACGTCCACAATGATGCACTTGGCCAAAAAGGGCGTATGCGTTTTTTCCTGAATATATTCAGGAAAAAACGCATACGTCCTTTTTGGCCAACCAAGCAAGCTTGCAAAGGAAATCTGCACTACAATGAAGTCTCACTGCCCCACGGGCAAAAGGGCCATCTGAAAAAAGTGTAAAATCCAGAAAGGCAGGACAGGCCATGGAGAACTGGGAGCCTTGTTATGCTGATGGGCGGGATGTAAATTGCCAACAGCCACTCTGGAGAAGTGTATGGTGTTTCCTGAAACATCTAAAAAACAAAGCAACAGAGCCTAGGGCACTTCCACTTATGCTCCTATAGCTTAGGGAAATTCAAATCAAAAAGTCACAGCCACCCCAAAGTTTGGGACGGCTCTGTTTACAAGAACCTCGTTTATGGTACAAGTTCAATATCACAGAAAGCGAAAAATGAATAAAGAATTTGTGGTACTTACGTACAATGCAACATCACTCAGCAATGAAATCTATGTCATCATGCCCGTAGCAGCATAATGAGTGGACTCAGGTACGATGATTCTCAGTGAAATATGTCACACAGATAAAGAAATATCATAAGGTATCACTAATACACGGAATGTAAACTTGGCTACCCAGGAACTGAATTACAAAACAGAACAGGGTCTCAAATGTAGAAAACCAACTTATGCTTGCTTAAGGGAAAGGTGAGTTGGGGTGCTACATAAAACCAGAGATTGAAATTAGCACAGATACCGTTCCATAAGCCAAATATGTAACAGACAAGAGCTACTCCTTGCTCAACGAAGTGGACTCAACACCCCTTATGAAACGCCTAAGAATATAACTGACTAGTAAGAATCTTAAAACCTATGGATTTATATGTCTCCGAAAAGGAATCAAGCATGTGTACAGCAGCATAAACGCTGCAGTGATAGGATTGGTGAGTTTCGGTGAGGAAATGCAGACCCTTTAAAGTCATATAGCATGGTACCCATTCCATGGGTCTCAACTCTCCAGGTTTAAGGGATTCTTCCTTCAGCTAAAACATGCATGTGGAACCCAGAGTATGATCCACCATGTGATCGGGAAACGTGTTCAAATGTGTCTCAGTTTTCGTCCCCTGGTACTCGGGTGCAACATTCCAGACGCTTTACTAACACTCTCCCCACTTGGAGAGTCAGTGCCTTTAACGTCGTGTTTGGACCAGTTTGCAATTTCTGCGGAAAATGAACAGGAATAGGGAGAACCAATGAGAGACTAGCTGGAGGTGTCTGGACGGGCAAATTTAACTCTCATTTCCCACCAGGAAGAGGAATTAACCAAAGGCTCAGCTTGCCGTGCCGGAACCACACTAGGGCCTGAAGCAATCCTGCGGTGTTGCGGCCAGCTCACAAGAAAGCGAGTTGAACAAAGTAGCTCAGGGGCACTGTCATTCACAAACCTGCAGAGTTATAAATGACAGCTATCGTCCAAAAATATATTGAAGTAAGGCTGCCAAGAGCACTTGAAAGCGGGGCAGAATTGCAGGAAACCAATTTCAGGAGGTAGACTGGAATTGCATGAAAAGCATAGGAAAAGAGGCAGAACGTCCACAATGATGCACTTGGCCAAAAAGGGCGTATGCGTTTTTTCCTGAATATATTCAGGAAAAAACGCATACGCCCTTTTTGGCGAACCAAGCAAGCTTGCAAAGGAAATCTGCACTACAATGAAGTCTCACTGCCCCCCGGGCAAAAGGGCCATCTGAAAAAAGTGTAAAATCCAGAAAGGCAGGACAGGCCATGGAGAACTGGGAGCCTTGTTATGCTGATGGGCGGGATGTAAATTGCCAACAGCCACTCTGGAGAAGTGTATGGTGTTTCCTGAAACATCTAAAAAACAAAGCAACAGAGCCTAGGGCACTTCCACTTATGCTCCTATAGCTTAGGGAAATTCAAATCAAAAAGACACAGCCACCCCAAAGTTTGGGACGGCTCTGTTTACAAGAACCTCGTTTATGGTACAAGTTCAATATCACAGAAAGCGAAAAATGAATAAAGAATTTGTGGTACTTACGTACAATGCAATATCACTCAGCAATGAAATCTATGTCATCAGGCCCGTAGCAGCATAATGAGTGGACTCAGGTACGATGACTTTAAGAGAAATAAGTCACACAGAAAAAGAAATATCATAAGGTATCACTAATACACGGAATGTAAACTTGGCTACCCAGGAACTGAATTTCAAAACAGAACAGGGTCTCAAATGTAGAAAACCAACTTATGATTGCCTAAGGGAAAGGTGAGTTGGGGTGCTGCATAAAACCAGAGATTGAAATTAGCACAGATACCGTTCCATAAGCCAAATATGTAATAGACAAGAGCTACTCCTTGCTCAACGAAGTGGACTCAACACCCCTTATTAAACGCCTAAGAATATAACTGACTAGTAAGAATCTTAAAACCTATGGATTTATATGTCTCCGAAAAGGAATCAAGCATGTGTACAGCAGCATAAACGCAGCAGTGATAGGATTCGTGAGTTTCGGTGAGGAAATGCAGACCCTTTGAAGTCATATTGTATGGTACCCATTCCATGGGTCTCAACTCTCCAGGTTTAAGGGATTCTTCCTTCAGCTAAAACATGCATGTGGAACCCAGAGTATGATCCACCGTGTGATCGGGAAACGTGTTCAAATGTGTCTCAGTTTTCGTCCCCTGGTACTCGGGTGCAACATTCCAGACGCTTTACTAACACTCTCCCCACTTGGAGAGTCAGTGCCTTTAACGTCGTGTTTGGACCAGTTTGCAATTTCTGCGGAAAATGAACAGGAATAGGGAGAACCAATGAGAGACTAGCTGGAGGTGTCTGGACGTGCAAATTTAACTCTCATTTCCCACCAGGAAGAGGAATTAACCAAAGGCTCACCTTGCCGTGCCGGAACCACACTAGGGCCTGAAGCAATCCTGCGGTGTTGCGGCCAG